>NC_062261.1:10000-638750 GCF_916048215.2 Malus sylvestris
CCCTAAACCCTCAACCCCCAACCCCCAACCCCAACCCCCAACCCCCAACCCTCAACCCTCAACCCTAAAACCCTCAACCCTAAACCCTAAACCCTAAAACTCACACACCCTCCCATCCCCTGAACTTTACCACAAGTGAAAAGTTACAATAGAAATTTCAACCAACAACTTAGCCATTAAACTACATGGATCAACCATTTGTAAGGTGCTATCGATATGGGGTAGGGTTTAATTTTAATCTCATGGGTGAACAATTTTTGTCTGGACGAAGCATTGGTGCTAAGGATAGAGCATATATCATTCGTTATCAATATGGGGTAGGGTTTGATCCTAGGGTTTAGTTTCCTCCAAAAATTTATATTAAACCTCTTATTCCCTCCATTCGGTAAAAAGATAGAAACCCTAAAGAAACTCCCTGGGGATAATTCAAATACTCACAGAGATGTCGTGTGGTGGCAACTGCTACAATTTCACCCTAAATCCCCAGTAACAGTGCTAATTTCTTGATAGGATTTTTACCACCTGCAAAAGTAGGGATAAAAACACTAAAAATACTTGCAAGCGTACAAGGTTATCATAGTATAGCAGCTCAAGTAAGGTCGTTTTCCATAAGGATTGAATGAATAATTTATGTAAAAATCAAATCTTAATTAATTATTTGAAAACAAAGTTTCGAAAAGGTTGATTTTGGAATTTTAAATAATAAAAACGAATTTAAATAAAAACAATTAAATAAAGCAAAAGAAAACGGTTTTGGAAAGCAATTTAAACACTAGGGTTCCGTCGTCACCATTAACAATCCTATTCAATTTTACCAATTACTTATGAATTTCCACATACATGATTTGAAGGTTAGGTTTTCCGAATACATATTTTCTTTGTGATGTTCAAGCAAAAACGTATATCTAACATGCAACTCGTCTATGATATTCAGATCAAATATAAACATGCAAGACTCATTAAACTTTGTGAACACCCATTGAAAAATGTTCGCCTTAAGTGAACTTACAATTACTAATCACAAGAAGCCCTTCTCAATTTCAAGGTGATGTTTCAACAGAAATTGCATTAAATTACTTGTCTAAATACTCTAATGGTAGCAATCACAAAGACAATTAGATAGTTTAATCGCGGTGACTAATAATTCAAAGCAAACGTGCATCCATTCTTAAGCAAATCAATAAAATCACATATTCATGCTAAGGATCATGGCCTTACCCTAGCAAAAGGACTATTTACACATAATCATAATAAAATCTAAGGAAAAAAAATATTATTAACTAGAAAAAGGATTGAAAACACATGTAGGTAAAAAGTTTGAAATTCTCCAAAATATGCATCTCCCCTCAACCCTAATGGCTAAATAACCTTATTTATGCTACTACAAAATAAAGCCCTACCTAGAAAAGGTCTTAGAATAAAACTAGGAAACAAAATCCTAAATTAAGTAGTAACTTCGCTCAAAATCTGCATAGCCACATTTTGGACCCATATCTGCTCCAAATGTAACATCCCACATCGTTCAGGGGAGTGGATCATGTAAGCCTTATATGTATATTCACATCTCTACCTAGCACGAGGTTTTTTGGGAGCTCACTGGCTTCAGGTTCCATCATAACTCCGAAGTTAAGCGAGTTCGCGCGAAAGCAATCCCATGATGGGTGACCCACTGGGAAGTTCTCGTGTGAGTTCTCAGAAACAAAACCGTGAGGGCATGGTCGGGGCCCAAAGCGGACAATATCGTGCTACGGTGGAGTCGAGCCCAGGATGTGGTGGGGGCCTAGGCCGGGATGTGACACCAAAACTAGCCCAAAATAGCAAGATTTAAATCTTGGAATATTGTAAACACTTCTCTAGAAGGCCACGAACCCATCAAATGTCATCTTAGGCTCCAAAAATCGCAATTAAGCCCAAAATGTTATTTTCCAACACTGCGCACTGCTTTATTTCATCGCCTGAAAATATCCGCTTTGTGGAAAAATCTGATATTTTGATACAATCAAGATAAGCGACTCACGAATGTCCTCCAATTGGAATTACTCCAAAATTCATCCATTTGGTCACGTTTTGCCCCAGATGAAGTCAAAAATCCTATATTGAAAATACAATTTAAGGTATCAAAATTCTTCCAAAATAAACTAATATTAGGATAATGTATATATAATATTGACTTTAAAGTCATCACTTTTAACACCATAACCCCTTCTTAAAAACATTTCTCCTATGTATTGCGCCTAGCGAAAAAATTGGGTTGCACTCAATACCAAAATGCGTTGAACGACGAGTTTTTTGATGAATAGTAACCTAAACCCCCTTACGCTAACATTCCATTTGCATGACCCACCTTAACTTTATGATCCTTTGCAAGGTATTGCTTACCTTGGCCTCACCTTAGCATGAATTAGGAATAAATGCCTTTGCAATGTATACTTGGCTTTTGGCATGCATAGGGGATGGCATTCTTGTTCGTGCCTTGTCTTTATCGTGAATTTGCAAGGAATGATTTGCGTTCGGCTTGACATGCTTGTCTATGCCTTGCCCTAACCTTCGGTTTGCATGACACTCCCTGCCTTTTATGACTCTTCGCAAGGAATAGCTTGCCCTTGGTTGCGCATGATTTTTAAGATAAGGGTTTAGGACGGTGGTATACTTCGAGGAACCTAACCGTACGCACCATCATCTCTTCCTTGTCTACCACCATAAGAACCACCTCTACTACCACCTCTGCCTCTACTGTCATAACTACCGAAATAAACTCTACTTAGGTTTGAGCTCAAGGGCTCCATTGTCTCTGGGTTCAAGACAAGAAGAAGGAATTAGTGGTGGTTGAAATAAACCCTATTCTAAACCCTACTGCACGATCACCACCAACATCCGAAGAAGAGGGCATGCCACACTTGCAATGACAAGATAAAACTTGCTAAGGCATGACCGGCTAAGCATGTTCTCCCTTCATCACACTTTGCCTTTGCCTCACTATGCCTTGCCACGCCATGCCTTGCCCTTATGTGCCTTGCCTTGGCACGGAAAGGCGCTTCCGTTTTTTATCTTGCCTTGTACACGTTTGTAATTTACCTTGGACACACGGTTGGGTGGGGTCGCGATTGTTTTCTGATTGAATTACGTCTTTTGTGCCACTTTATTCTTGTGTAAAATTGAAAGTATAATATTCATAAAAAATTGGGTCAAACAATGGTCACCGTTGCACTTGCATCACAAGGTAGATTTATCTGTTGCAAACAAATGTCGGGTGTTAACTGCATGGATTACACAAACTATGAAAGGCTCGTGAATTTACAATCTGAAGTGCCCAATGCTTTTGATTTAGCCGCAACTATGTACAACACGTTGATAATTATAACCGCCGTTTTAGTTCCTCATGCACATAGTTGTACAAGGAATGCAATCAGCATCAGTGGATGAGGCATTGTCACACCAGCTGCATACAATTTGTTCAGCCACAACTATGGCAATGAGGACATTTAACATCAAGTGGTCTGCAATTCTCAATTGGACCTACTGACAAATTTGTAAAGTCAAAATACAAGGAGAAATGCCATCTATTGGACTTTACTGCGATTACTAGTCAGCCAAAATACAAGGGGAAAGCCATCTATATTTTTACCCAATCACGTATACATGCAACAGAGGCTAAAAAATCAATACTTCCAGTCCAAGAAAAAAAGCATGAGTATCACACATCAACACCCCCCCCCCCCCCCAGCGGGATAAAATTTCAGCGCCTCAGAGAAGTGAGTAACTTCAGTACTTTGCAGCCAAATTTCATTACAAAGTACTTTCCAGCGCCCTCCCCCCATAAAGGCCAGACTAGAAGAAAAATGAGAACCTCAAAAGCTTGTGAATATACCTTAGTGCTAAATATCTCTGTAATACATGCAAGACCGCGAGTATCATATAAGAAGGTCATGTTGTAGGCCGTGTCATGGTTGATAAACCACGCCCAACAGGGAAGATTCCTGGAAAGCCATCATCTGATTCTTCGACTTCTAAAGAAGCAGCATAATACAGGTTTTCATGAGATAGAGAAAGCAAGTAGAACTGATGAATGGAACTACACTAAAATGATGAGGAAAAAGGTGAGATCTTTCGAGGTCTCATTGCCACTCTAGCTCAAGTAGAAATCATTGTTGATTGATTATACTCTACTGAACTTTTAAAAGTTTCAACTATGGTATGTGGATTGATAAGAGTAGAACAAAGTACAAAATGTCTGACTCACCAGTTATTTCATCTACTGCTTGAGCTCCAGCAACTCCGATGCATGAGTACAAAGAATCATCACCTACTTTCAATTGATCATATGCAAGGTATATGTCCTCAATAGAAGCAACCTCATATAAATTAGTGAGATCTTTGATGCACGATATGTCCTGGACCAAATAGCACTATGAATCAGAATATCTTCATGTAAACACTGTTTATTTGATTATTGGCCATTATTTATTTTTATCTTTTGATCAACTGAACAGCCACCTATATTATACAGGAAAAACATCAACTTATATTTTTTATGAGTATCATCTGTAAACACTAAAGAACCTTTCTGTTTACCTTCCTTGGAACAGAAGAAGCCTGCAAATGAGCTAACAGTCCAAGCCAATACGCATTTGACTTGATCTCAGCTTCATGCCTCATCAGAAGGGTCCGCTTTGCCTTAAATTTTAAGTAAATAAACAAGAGATGTGGTCAAGAGAATCCCACTTTACTTAAAAAAATGATAAAATAAAAAAAACTATTAGAATAAAAATAAAAAAATAATAAAAAAAGGAAGAAGAAACTAACCCTGTCCAACTCCCTTTGGGAAATCTTGTTGCCATGTAAACCTCTAAGGACATTCTTGCATGCATCCACAGCTTTGTGAACCTGAATACTCAATAGACCTAAACATGTGAAGAGAGTGAAAAGTGACGGAACATATTCTGCTCGAATATATACAAATAGAGCATACACACCTTCGCAGGGGTTGATGTTACAGATACGACATACCATCCAAGATTCAGCCTATCAAAAAGGTTCAACTCGAATGATACATCATATGTCAATCCAAGAGAGTCTCTGACAGTCGTAAAAAGCCTGTGCAAAACCACATAGAATATTTCACCACCAATAAAAATAACAAGAACCACATATTAGTCTTAAATAGCATCTTGAATTAATTATCAAAATCTGTCCATAAAAGAAAGGTTAGTTTCCAATTTTGTCCTTCAAAATCTGTCAATTTGGTTGTTCATTTGTTAGGTGAACGTTAACAGGCTTATGTTTTGATGTTGAGGGATTGCAAAGCTACAAAAGGCATACAACATAATATTACTGCCACATCAGTAACATGTAAAAGACAAATAATAAATTTGGTTTAGGTCAATAAATATATCCATATTTCAGCATAAGTTGACGTATTTTAAATTACTTATAGGTTGATAAACAAAAACAGGATTATCACCATCACCAACCCCAAAATACATCTGCCATCGTCAGTATCACCACCTCCATATCATTTCAATATCCCTCGCCATCTCCAGCTTCATCCTTGCAAACCATCTCCCAATTTCTTTGTAATTGGTTACAAAGGAGACTAGAACCCAACTCTCAGCCTACGCGGCTACGCCTAACCAGGGTATCTTGCGTAAGAAATTTTGTGCTATAATTTTGAGACTTCCATCCAAAGTCTGCTGTAATAGACAGTTGAGGACATGACATGGTGTCCACCCATGTTGTACTATTTCGGATGCTTAGAAAATTACACCTCCAAACTTTTAACGGTATTCAGTACTGTTTTCAAGAAAAGTATAGAGTTCTTATTTTAACAATCATTTTGGTCAATGTGGTTGTTGCCCAAGATGTGCTCCACCCAATAGAGAAAAGTAATACATTTTGCGCATAAATAGCTGATCATTCAGAAGGATGAACACATTCATAGACAAACTAGAAGTTCACATGCATGCTTTGTACCGAGCAAAAAAAAAAAATATTACCTAGAATTTATAATCTCAGCCAGGAGCCCCATTGTGATTCCAAAGAACAGGGGATGACCACGGAGTTTTCTTTGCACATCCTTCTGAGTATCCTCATCCACCATAAGCAGCTCCTCCGATTTCAGTTCTGCATCTACATCAGAAATTACAGCTACAACACCTCTCTCAATAAGATGCAAATTCAAAACCTAATTCCAGATTTGATAAACTCACCATCGTGAGTTGAAATATGACTAACTGACTCAAACAGATCTTTGCCATCGACTGTAAAACCCCATCGGTTTGGTGCAGGGCCTGCAATATATGCACATGCTCTCTCATCCGTATCTTTCAAGAATACCTGCTTAGATGTAAATGAACCATGAGCACAATTCAAGGTTACAGAACTTCTGTCATCCAAAGTATCATGCTATAAGTGCACTCACTTGCTGAGACTGCAAATCAGAAGGAGATGATCGGAATACGATAGGATTATAAGCATTCTCCATCTCGTAATTTCCTTTCGATCTTACGGTTCCCAAGTAATCAAGAATACAAGACTCAACATCCTCCTCTGAGAAGTCCCCAACAATACTTACCTATACAATAAGCAGACGCGGCCATATATAATGAGAAATGTTGTATATTATAAATTATTCGTCATGTGCATACTTTGTAAAACTACAACCAAATCAGCAAATTACACACCTCCATGTTACTGCCTACAAATTGATTCATCACTGCATCCTTTACAGATTGCAATGTCAAATTTTGCAATGACTTTGGTGTAGGCTCTACAAACCGCTCGTCTCCGTCCATCATTGCTAACATGAGTTTGTGAGCAGTTGAGCGCTCCAAGCTTTTGGGAATGGACCGATAATATGACAAATACAATTGCCTTGCTCGATCAAATGCATCATCCAGCCAGACACTATGCTGCAAGTGAGCAAACAAGCATTATAAATTAACCCATTACAAGGCAAGCATCTCTAATGAGATGACTCCTATGGAGCAGGAACTACTACAACATTGTGCCCAAAACATGTCAACAACAACAATGACAAGAATCCCTCATGGAATCCACATACCAGAACAGAGAGACTAAAAGTTATGATGGATTACCTCAAGTACCATATGAAGCAACTGGAAAGCCGCACGCATTCCATTATCTCTTAAAGTAAAACGGAATTCCATAGAAATAAATTCCTCGGTGGACTCCAATGAGCAGTTAATCAGGTGATTCACACAGAACAGTTCTACCTGATAAAAACAATTCACATACATGATACATAATCTCAGCAAAATGAGGAATTAAAGATAGTGAAACGAATGGCGAGATCCTAATATTAAACAATAATTACAGACAGCATATGAATAATCTGAGTATATGATTAAGGATCTCATCTAATTAAGCAAATGCATGTCACAAATATTGCAACTCAATGACATCAGTTGGCAACAAATATGATAAGGAATAAGCTCATGAGCATGCTTCAAATTCACATTTCTTGGAGGGAGAATAAGTTTATAGTTATAAGTTACAATAACAAACATGCAGCACTCAGCTATTTACTAAATATTTATTTAACACATAATATGGAAGAACACGCCAGCTATTTGCTCTTCCAACAACTAGTGAAGTTGTGAATGCTTGTTTACACAATGATCATTTATGATACCGAATTTACTTACCAAGAACCTACCTCAAATATATAATTTATAGAATTATTAAAGAGGAAACAAACTCCTATTTAAGTAGTTTAGCTATACTACCAAAAAAAATAAAAAAAACACTATTTAAAAATAAAAAATAATAATAATAAAAAAAACTCCATGCATCTGATATATATACATATATAAAATTGTGACAAAGAGAGAGGAATTGACATACCTGCTCCCTTGAGAAGTTGCCAACACGTCCTCCCTCACTAAGAGTTCTTACACCCACAACAACAGAACCTTTGGACTCAGAACTTTCAGCTGCCCGTCCACCGCCAACTATAAGCCGCATTACACCTCCCCTTGCCTCACTTTTTGAAATCTGTAATGAACAAAGATATAACTTGTTATTATTAGTAACAGTCTTTACTCTGCACAAATACATCTAAACACCATAATCATCTACAATAATGTATCTCGTGATTAAGCTCTGCTCACTTTTCACTGATTCTCTATGTCAATCTAAGATTTTACACAAAATAAGTACATGACTCACAAGACAAATGACTGACTTAAAAACATTACCAAATCTTCAATTACACATCAATGAACCCATTACCATATAAACATCAGATGAGATACCTTGTAATTTACAGAAATTCCATTTGACAGACGACATTTAGTGATCCCCGTTTCTTTGTCATAAACTTTAGTCACTTTTATTTCTGGACTAAAGGGAATGAAAGATGGCATGCACTGCTGCCTTAATTCCTGTAACTGCAACGAAGATATCAATTCCTTTGGCACCTCAAGCTGCGCAAAATAGAAGAGAAAAAGAATCAGCCATAATCATAAATTTGACAGCATAGATATATATAAAAAATTAAGCCAGTAAAAGTGAGAAAGCTAAGTTTATAAAAAAAAGGACACCTCTGGCTCAGGTTCGATGGGTTCCTCCAATCCAGCTTTTGTAGCAGCTATAATCTCATTAGAGGAAATGGTGAACTCAGTTTCACCTATTCCCTCTACATGCACTCTCTTTGGAACACAAGCAACAATCGCTGCAGGAAGAGGTGCAGTAGGATTTCCAAAATTAGAAACAAATTCCAACACCTTGGCGCCAATAGAGTTGACCTGCACACAAAAATTTGAATTATATGTGGTATAATTCATCAATCTCAGTGCACATTGCCTCATAATATCAACTTTTCTTTGCCTATAACTATAAGTTGGCAGATAAAACTTGAACTCTATGAAATCTTGTCAAACTTTGAAAGGAGATTAAGTAATAAGGCTTATTAAGATTTTAGCATCATGATCACTGTTTCTAGTTTTCCAACAGTGTGTGTTACCCGGATCACTACACATATACATATATGCTCAGGACCACTAAATTGACTCCAACTTTATCCTCTAATTATCTTTATGATTAAGAAAGACACAAAAAGTCATTTGTAATTCTATATTACAAAGTCTTAACCAAGAAAAGAACAAAAATATAATACACAATTACATTTATGATTAACCATAATACAAGATTCCATCAACAACGGAATGCGTTCATTGCATTACAAGTTCTTAACCAAGAACAGACACAAAAAGTCATCTGTGTTCCATTACATATCTTGATTACTAAGATATAGTATATAAACTATAAATTAAATCTTATATCATATAAATGATACAACAACAACAACAACAAAGCCTTTTCCCACTAAGTGGGGTCGGCTATTATATCATATAAATGATAAATTAAACAAATTCTTACTAGATCAATCTTTCATTTTTTATATATGTCGTTAAAAATATACCAAAGTGACCCTAAGTAGCACTCTAATGTGTCACACGGTCCAAAATGGTGAACCATCCTATTTGTAACAGGTACATCTTGGCAATATTGATATGGCATGTATTAGCATTATAACGTACAACTTCTAAGTGTGCTTTTTTTTTTCTTTGGGAGAGAATCTAGTTGTCCTTTTTTTTTTCTTTGAGAGAGAATCTAGTCATGCTTATATATGCCTTTTATGGTTAATTCAGATCAAGTAACAGAAACAAATGATAATGACTTTGAACATCACCTCTTCAAGAGTAACTGTTCCAGCAACAGCAACCAAACTCTCGTGTCCTTGCCTCTGATCCATTACTGTATGCCCCAGCGCATCACTCTCCATAATAAAATCCAAATTATCAACAGAAGACACATTATCTATCATAGCGGCCAGATGTTCACTATCTTTTAATAAGGCATCCATATAGCGAGTTAATTCACCCTTAGTAACACCAAATTCCTTGAGCCTTCTAACCTGCCCCGAATAAAATATAACAAATGAGTTATGTAACATATGTAACTACATGTAAACTACATTCAGAAAATCGTAAACAAACTTCCTTTCCTAAGTGTACGGCAGATCAAGATAGAAATACCAACCTCTTGTACAGCAACTCTAATTGCACTTTGCCAATTCTTGGGTTCGGCAGTTACCGTAAGAGTAGTGACAGTACATCCTTCCCTTCCAGAGTCACTATGATCCAATTCAATTGAAGTAAATGGTGGATTTGAACTCTGTCATTTCTAAAGATTAGCAAACTTACAAAGAGCTGCAAGGTTTCTCAAGCAAATACATAAATTAAGTACATGACAGGATTTTGGGTATACAAATATGAACATTTCAGATATTAGCACTTAAAAAGAAATAGATGGTAACTGATTATTAGCACTCAAAAACGACCTACAAAAATGGGATATTCAGCCTACAATATCTTCATAGAAAACTCTGGTGGTGTGGAATCTTGGCTCTTTTGTGGATTGTTTGGTTGGAAAAATAAAGTAAATTATTTTATTTTGCTTTGAAGGTGTAACTACCTTGATTTTGATGGACTTCTCCTATTTTACCTGTATCTTTTTTTTCCCTTTAATTAAGCTAATTGTTCTTAGCAATACATAAAAAACAATAAATAAAACAGCTAAATTTTCAATAAAGCAAAGTAGTGACTTTCTTCATGGTGGAAACTGGAAATTGTGCTCGTAACCCTAAAAATGCACCTTGTATCTTGTATTAATTCGGAAATGCAAAGCAGACAGAAATATTCTCTTCATTAGAACATTTCGCAAGTCACCATATGTTTGAACCCTGCTCACAGGAACCTGCAGCAGTTCCACAACAAATATTAGTGAGAGAGCGAGGGGTAACTAAATCTCTAAAGCACATAATTAATGCAACTCTACAAGACCCCTTATACCTTGCAGAACATATTAAATGAAAAATTTTGAATCAATTCATGCTGAAAAATCTGTGGAGGCTTCAAATCCATATTACTTCCAGGAAGTGACCAATTATGTTTCACAGGAGGACGAACTGTGTGCCTTTCCTTTTTAAAGATTTTAGCTTGATCAACGGAATTAGAACTTCCAGTCAGCCCAACTGAAAGCTTGGGCACAAGGAAACTAGCCATTGCACCAAAAGCACTAGGAGCAGGTGCAGGAACTGTTTCATTTTCTAGGCCAGTTTGTCCAAAGACAGCCTGCAATAAAGCAACTAATTTTATTCTACTTATGACTCTAAAAGTGAACACAAATTACTCAGCTACACAGGATATAAATGATTCAATAAGTGAGCTCTTGCATACTTCAATCTGGTAAATCGTTTTTGAGATGTTATCAATGTCCCCAACAATGTATAAGGTTGCATTTGCAGGGAAGTACCAACGCTCATGGAATTTCCTTATTTTATCTACATCCCACTTCTTAATCTGCTCTTCTAACCCAATCGGGAACCTTCTGCTAAGCTTGTTTTCAGAATGCAGATGTTGTAATAACTGCACCCAAGATCAAACGAGTAAAAGTTGAGATATAGCTGAACAAAAAAATTATTAACCGGCTTAAGAAAATAATAAAACTCCCCAGTCAAACCTGGCAGTCAACGCGATAATCTATAGTATTCATCATCTGTAATTCTGACAGAATCGCACGCCGTTCTTTTTCAACACGAGAAGAAAGGAATTTTGGGTGAAAAGCAATCTGTACACATGCATGAAGCACAAGTAAATAAAACTCAAAACTATCAACTTCCAGTTCGGTCTTTTTTATTTAATTTTATTTTTCTGTCAAATAGATGATTATACAAAGGTATTCTGAAAATAAGGAAGTGATGAATCGAAAACAATATAATAAGTCCATACAAATATGTACAATATATCTGCACCCAGGAATATACCTAAGCCCATATAGAAAAATCAATCATCCATACCTCATTCAAGGCATCCAGTACATACGGAAGCAGATCACCATCAGAATCCTGGAGAGCAACATATAATCGTCAATATGTTTAGAGGCCTAGGTTGTAAGAGTGATATACATATTAGCTTAAAGTGAAATAGTTTTTCTATTCTTGCAAAAACATAACAAAGTTTTGAAACAAATAGTTACATATTCGTTCTCAGATCCTTAAAGCTATGTATTCATTATGTTTGATACATAAATTCACCAATACTTAAAATGACAAAAACTCAATAATGTTGGTGCAACGAAAAAGGACCTTTGAACTAATGGGCGAATGGATGTGAAACACTGTATGATGGAAGTCAGTGTAAGCATTAGATCGAGCCCCTGTCCCAAGAAGTTTCTCACGTTTCTTACTTCCAAGGAAAGCAACATGTTCAATCATATGTGCAATTCCTTGCTCATCGTCTTCCTCATCGATTGATCCTGCATGAACTTCCATGTGTGCTTCAAACCTAAACTCCAACAAATGTGCTCTATTGGTAAGGGATATGAGATTATCTTATAAGCAAGCTGCACATGAAACCTGGCTTTTGTATTTCCAACATAACCATAAAGCATAAACCAATATAAGTGGTCCTGTAGGGAGGCCAACCTGTTTGGCGGGACTTTATTTGGTAAAATCAGATAGCGCAGCCCATTTTTTAGTTGCCCTCGATACAACTTTGGATGAGATGGAATTTCAGAACTTAAAAACCCCTCCAACTCTGTTTTTTCTACTCCAGGATATAATAAATCCAGCTCCTGTTTCTCCAGAATACCATCTTGCCAGGCTGTACTTGCCGCGTGTGGCTCATCTGGGCCCACGGTTGCGCATGAAACATGAGCATGTTTGCCCTAAAAATTATATGGACCACAATAAGTCAGAAAAAAGGCTGTATTGAAAGCAAGAGCAGAAGTTTCCTGTTGGAACCTTCGACTGCACCAGTAACTGTTATTTTCCTAATGAAAGTTTTTTTAAAAGTCACTGATAATTGGGCTCATTGGGGAAGTGCTTCTAAAATGACTAAAAGCATTTTTGGTGAAAATGTTTTTGGAGCAAATCCTTAGTAAAAATGCAAGTGAATCCTGAAAAAGCAGTTGAAGTGCTTCCTACTAAGAACACCTAACTGGTGCTTCTTGCAGGAAGCACTTCAAGTGCTTTTGGAACCCAAAAACATTCTCTCTAAAAGTGCTTTTCAGCCGTTTTAAAAACACTTTGTTTTGTGAGCGCAAACTTTCTTAAAAATTCACTGAAACACTTTAAGTTTCACAACTTATTTCACATCTTAAATTATTGAATGCAACCCACATAGAACGTGGCTCTGCAATTCAATCAAACTGAACAGTAAGTTTGCTGTTTTGAGATGAATCATCATTGTAAATCTGTAATGTCAAACGTAAAAATAATAGTTTCTTTCTCATATTAATATTAGTATTAATAATTTCTCAACCGTTTTTGCAGAGATTTGCCCGCCAGTGTACCAAACAAATGAGAATAATTTCCGAACCTCGAATATATAATCATGAATGCACACACAATATAGACATACGGTACAAACATATCTAAACACACCAGCTAATAGTTAAACACAAGGCATAAAATGCAAGACTGAGTAACAATATGCATCAACAGAAGGAAACTCGGGGGGTTCTACTTACAGCAACATTGCCAAGTTTAGGCTTGGATAAACAAAAAGAAGTTCTGTCACTAAAGACACTCGGTGTAGATGTCCTACGGCGACGACGACTGTTGTTTGGGCAAAAAGAGCTAGTAATGCAGTTATACTTTCCTGGAAAAAGTGCTTCAGTCACTGGCTCTCCAAGCATGGAGACACATTGTTCCCAAGCATTAATCTTCTTTCTATGTACACCTGATCTACCTGCAGCAGCTTCAAGTAGACGCCTTTCACCCACAAGAAAAGGGCCGAAAGTCAATGAGACTGATCTAGAGGGCACTGAAAATGTATCATATAGAGGAACATTCTCTAACACAAGAACAATATATTCACATCCATACTACACAATTATTAAACATGTTAAATTGGCAGTGAGCTGCATAGTGCATAGTAGTCAACATGTTATCTTCGGTTTAAGTGGATTGAACTGAAACAAACAAATTGTAAAAAAGATTAGCCAGTCATACTTGTTCTATACACAGAGCCCTTCAATAGAGGGATTCGCTATGGAAGGGCCAGCATATGTGGATATTATATATATATATATATATATATATATATATATATATATATAGCAAACAACAAACACAATCTACCTCAAAATCAAATCGCAAGTGACATGACTCACAAATGGAGTCCCTTGAAATCAAGATTGGAAGAATCAATAAATTAAGAAGATAGAAGAATTTGTCCAATGAAACAAGAATGAATGCTTAATTAAAGATTGAATTATGGTGTTTTAAGCAGCAAGTATAGTAGAGGTTGTGCACTTTTTGTTTTTGTTTTAGAATCGGCGTTTATACCAAAAATTGGCAGAAACAGGGGTAGGAAAAGCAGTCTTCAAATGACATGTTGCATTTATTACGAGTACATGTGATTAGCAAGAGTAATCAGCAAGAATAAATATCAAGATTTGGAATACACACAAGGACTATGAGGAAGAGAGAGAGCATAGAAACCCCTAAGGCAGAAGCTAGGATTTGAAAAAAAAGAGAGATGAAATTACCTGGTTGGAGAAAGTAAAGACAGACGATTGATATGTAAAGGGGTGAGAGGGCCACGAGCACGGCGAATACAGACCACCGAATTCAGCCGCTTATTCAAATAAGTGTCATCGTCTCCGCTTATTCTCCGGGACGGACGGATTTGGGGGACGTTTACAACAAGAGAGCTTATGGCCGCCATTGCTCTGCTCTGCTCTGCGATCTTAGATTCAGTTGAGACTTGAGACTTGGAGCTGATGAGATAATATGGAAGTAGAGACAGAGAGAGAGTTGAAGTAAACTATAATCCGCCTCCTTGTCCTCCCCCAGGGTCCTGAACCCCAAGTCCTAACTCTCTCAGTCAGTCGTGAGGCAAGGGGCGTTACACACAAAGGGTCTGCGTGCCGTAAAAGGCTTTGGGTGCGAGCGTGTGACTAAAATTGGATAGGAAGCCCTCCTCTTTATTAAAGAATCTTTAATCACTACTGGAGTGGGCTCCACAAGATAACTCAATGGTGTACTCGTGGAGAAAAACGGGTGGCTAATGACTTTAACGAACAAACCGACTTACAAGTGGAGAGGCCCATCAGTGACTCCGGTCCGGCTGCCTCCACTCCACCGGGCTGTTTGGCTTTGGATTGGCTCCAAACAACCTGCACCAGCAAACACGTCGTCGTACTCGCGGCCACGGTTCAGCAAGTAGACACCACACTCGCCATCACCTGAGCCACACGTCGGTGTGGTGAAGGTTTAATAAAGGTTAATAGTATTGTAGGCCTATTTGATTGAACGATCTAGGGTTTAGAGAGAGAGGGGGGCGGCAATATAGAGGGAGAAGAGAGATTGATTTAATTGCGAGGTGTGTTTGATTCACCCCATTATGCTTTTATTTATAATAGTAGGAGAGGTAAAAACATTTCCCTTTAGGATTACAGCATTTAATAGGTAATCTACTCCTAATAGAAATATAAGATACATTCCCAGATTCCCTAGGATTTACACAATCACATTCATATTCTAAATATGACTGCAACACTCCTCATTGAGTGTGTAAATACTCAACAAACCATCACATCAGATCTTCAGCAAATAAGGTAGATACCGATAGTTTGGTTCTCATAACCAAAGTCTGAGCAATCAATTGAAGGCGCTTTATGAAAGCTTCTGCCAGGTCATTTTGGGTGTGAACATAGGGTACAGGATGTTCCACATCAATCCCTACTGACATGCAATAATCATCAAAAGTCTGTGACGTAAACTCTCCAATGTTATCCAATCGAATCAACTTAATCGGATAATCAGGATGGTGAGCCCTTAGCTTAATGATTTAAGCTAGGAGTTTAGCAAACGCAGCGTTGCGTGTGGACAACAAGCAAATATGTGACCATTTTGTCGATGCATCAACCAACATCATAAAGTATCTAAATGGTCCGCAGGTTGGTTAGATAGGTCCACAAATGTCTCCTTGAATCCTTTGAAGAAATTTAGGGGGGTCGTGAATAATCTTTGTATGGGAGGATTGAGTATTCAACTTCCCTAAAGAACACGTTTTGCATGGCGGGAGTCCAACATAGGGATGTAACTCAGACATGTGTGAAGATTTGAGGATATGACGCATCATGTCACGTCCAGGATGTCCCAAACGGTCATGCCAAAACAATAAAGTGTCCTAGAACTCAGGCATAGGGTCGACCACATTATGGGCTTCTATGCCGCGAATGGTTGTAATGTACAACCCACTCGGAAAACGTTCAAACTTCTCGTGAATATGTTTCTGGCCATATTCGTATGAAGTGATACAAAAAAATTCAGAACCATTATCTTCAGTGGTTTCAAGATGATATTGATTATCTCGAATATCTCTATAACTCAGCAACGTTCTTCCAAAACGTGGAGAATAGAGTGCCTCCTTAATGGTCAAAATTGTACCATTAGACAACATGATACGTGTCTTTCCGTATCCTTCAATCAGGTTTGATGGGCCTGAGAGAGTTGTCAAATGAGCTTTCTTGGGTATTAAGTTAGTAAAATAATGTCGTTCACACAAGATGGTGTGTGTGGTTGCACTACCTGCTAGACAACTAACTTCCCCACTAAACATACCTAGAAATAAATTGATTGAATTGGTCACATGTATAAATATAAGTCCATTCATTCAATTAAGCAATTCGAGAAAATAATATCCATTCAAATAACAATCCATAATTCAAAACAAACCAAAACCAAACAAATTATTCCAAATATTTAGAAAAATTGTTCAAAATTAAACCATAAACCTAGAAAATAGGGGTAGGGCCAGCCACTCCTAGTGGGTTCGGCCACTAAGGGACCCTAAAAACATGCCTAATTTATTCATCCATAGGCGCTGACGCCTCCTGAAAATCTGATATCTTCATTGATGTAGTTGCATCTTCCGGATGATCCACATGTGCAAAGTTAAACTCACGACGGGAATGATACTTGGCAATAGCCTTAGGGGAAGTTCGGCATTTGCGTGACTAATGATCCATTGATCCACATCGATAGCACATGTCCAGTTCAGTGAAAGTAGGCTGAACAGGAGCTTTGCCTTTATTTTTGAAGTTTGGGGCCTTAGGGGTGAGTGGTGGACGTTGTTGGGTCACATTTCTTCCCTTAGGTGTGGCACTCTATTAACCTTGGGCCAGTGGTTGGGCTTGCCGCCCATTTCCACTGCCACGACGATTCTTTCGTCGTTTATGGCTACTAGAATAGGTCACATACGCTTCAGGCGCGGCGTTCGAGCTAGTGGGTCGCGATTGAAGATTCTTCATTAAAAGCTGGTTCTGCTTTTCAACGAGAAGTAAAACAAAGATCAAATCCGAAAACTTGGTGAATTTTTGTGCCCTATATTGTTGCTGCATGACAATATTGGTGGCATGGAAGGTTGAATAGGTTTTCTCCAGGAAATTTGATTCGGTTAGTTCCACTTTGCAGAATTTCAACAATGAACAGATTCTACAAACTTCAGAGTTGTATTCATTCATGGGCTTAAAGTCCTGGAAGCGAAGATGCTGCCAGTCGTGTCTTGCTTCAGCAAGTATATGTCTTTCTGGTGATCGAAACGGTCAGCCAGAGCAAGCCAGAGGGTGTGTGGGTCCTTCTCAGCAAGATACTCAGTCTGCAGTGCATCATGGATGTATCTTCAAATGAAGATCATTGCAATAGCCTTCTGAGCTTCGTCAACAGGTTTGTCGACGATAGGTGTCTCGATGGTGGCTCTAATGCCCTTTGCAGTCAGATGAAGCTTCACGTCTTGAACCTACTTCAGATAGTTTCTTCCACAGACTTCTAGAGCGGAGATATCGAGCTTGTTCCAGTTCAATATGACCCTAAAACAGATGGAAAATGTGAGTAGTTATATGGTAAGCCATAGACATATATCATAAAACATACAGGTTCTATATACATGTATTGGTTTAATTTATGCATGAAAACTACAGGTTTCATGTGGTATGTTTTGAATGAAAACTTCGGGTTTCAAAGACACTAAATTTGAAACTACATGTTCAATTTAGTTTTATGAACAATTAGTTCATAATGTGAGGTTCTTGCAAGAAACACATAATGCAATATACTAATTTGAATATAGTGGATTTGAGGTTCTTCAAGAACTCAAGTGTGAGAGCTTCGTTACTACGAAAGTATGTGACGGTTCAAAGTATAAAAATAAATTATTGAATCGTTAATGTCCAAAAGTGATCTTCAAGTCAATAATTTTGGATTCATTATCAGATTAATGGGTTGCAGGTCACTTTTAATTAATTCAATAAATCGGGCCATACAGGGTCGATTGTAGAAACTAAATAATATTATTGGATCGAAAATATAACCCCAAAAATATTTGGGCTGGGTGTCGTGAGTAGGCAAGGCCCTAAGGCCTCAGGGGTGGACTGCAGGCCACGGGCCTAGGTGAGTGAAAAAAAAGAGCAGCCCAAGATGTAGGTTTGGGCTACAAGGGGGTGTGGGTCAAGGCCCAGCGACAGCTAGCCTGTGAGGTGGTGCATGGGAGGACAAAGCTCAGCCTTGTGGGTTCGTATGGGAGCCTAGCCACATAGGCTGGCTTCCTATGTTGCGAGTCGCAAGAAAAACTAAGCCCAATCAAGTGGGCTAGCACTGGAATGAGCAGGTATGCGGGCATAGGTGCGTGTGGGACAATGACCCAACAAGCAAAGCTTATCGTGGGTTTGGTCTGGATCCATGAAGGGTGTGAGCCTCCTTAGAGGTAGAACTGAGGCTTCAGGCCCATGCCAATCAATCAGGACGAATGCATAGGGGTCCAAATAGGTGTAGCAAAGCCCAGAAGGCTGCTGCCGATGTTGTGCTGCAGGGGTGGTGTCATACTATGTCCAATTTCCCTTAGGGTTTAGGAAACCCAAATTTGCTTCTAATTCAGTTTATATAATTTGACTCACATATTCCACATAACAATTTAATTGTGCAATGCATGAAACAAATATATATATATATATATATTGACAAATATATGAACATATACATTATATATATTGAAAGGAAAATATAAACATAAAGGGGTTCATGCATCATGGGGAATGTTTTCATGCTTCATGGATGTTTCAAATATCTTCTTTTATTTTAAGCGTACCTGATTAGCAGAAAACGAATAAGCCTTTGAATTTGGTGGATGATAGCCTCCTCCTACGATGCGTCAATTCCTCATCTTCTGGCAAGAGCGTGTTGATAACGTGTTGTAGGCCTATTTGATTGAATGATCTAGGGTTTAGAGAGAAGGGGCCGACAATATTAAAGGAGAATAGAGATTGATTTAATTGTGAAGTGTGTTTGATTCACCCCATTGTGCCTTTATTTATAGTAGTAGGAGAGGTAAAAATCTTTCCCTTTAGGATTACAACATTTAATAGGTAATCTACTCCTAATAGGAATATAAGATACATTCTTAGATTCCCTAAGATTTACACAATCACATTCCTATTCTAAATATGACTGTAACAAATAGAATATACCTTTGCCGTTGGAAAATTCTGTTAGAGTTAACGGAATCTCACCGAAAACTGTAGAAAAAATTCCAGAACACGGTCAAGGCTTCTTAGCTTGATTTCAACGTATTTCCTAGTGAAAATCACCAATTTAAGTCCCAAAAAGGGTTTAGAGACTTACCCAAACTCAAATTTGGAGGAGGAGTTGGATTCGACGAATGGAGCTCAGCGAGGTTCACTGGATTCTGGAAATGGATACTGAGAGCATGCATGTCAGTCCTATAGTGATTTTCCATCAATTTTTACATGCAGAGATGTATTTAAGTACCTAGGGTTGATTCGAGTAGAGTATGAACTCTAAAGCTCACAAACTCACCAGAGTTTGCAAGAAGGAAATGACCAGAAACTAAAAAAAATGCACAGAGCAAATGCAAGGGTTAAATCCCTTTTTTCGAATTGGAAATCACCACAAATCCCATCCCAAACAAGAATAAAACATAACGAAACAAGATTTGCATAAAGAAACTCTCATGGGTTCAAGTTTCAAAGCTTGAAGCCCTAGACTTCAATGGTGCCGAGGTCCACACTACATCGATCTCACATGCAAGACCATATTTGTGTTCCTTAAGTCTCAAGGATGTCGAATATGAGATTTTGAGGTTTGATTTGTGAGGTAACTGGGGTGAGAGCTAGGGTGAAGCTTTCAGAGCTTAAAGAGAGAACGCTTGAGACTTAGAGAGAGAGAGTGTGTGTGTTTTCAGCTGAGGGAAAGAGAGAGGCTGAGAGTTATGTAATCCCACTTAAACCCATTTAAATAAAATTATAAAATTGCCCCTCCAATTATTTTTAATTACAAATAGACCCTCGAGGTCTCGATTCGTAATTCATTTTCGACGTAAAACTAACGTACGAAAATTAAGGTTAAAAAACTGAAGAAAATACGAGGATTGACTTTCGAGTCAAGGCTCGATAAATTATTTAAGACACCCACTTAGGGGCAAAATAGTTATTTCATATGTCTTGGGAATAAAATACAATATTTCAAGGTACATGTCGTAACGAACAATGACAATATTGAATAACAGTCTGAACCCTCGTCTGTTGCAGCATCACTTCCAAGACCCACACTCTTTAGTTTTCTATTTATAAATTCATTGAATCCAACGGCTAATATTTAATATAATCAAATCCAATGGTAAAACGGCTAAAGTAATTAAAAAAATTCTTTTATGTGTTTCATATTCTTTCATAGCGCTCCGCAAGTTCCATGGTGTCGGTTTAGTGATTTTTCAATATTTATCGAAATCTAAATATTTAGGTAAAAATGTTCATAAAATTAAATTAGGATAGTCTACATAAATTTTTTCTTTTTAAGTTACTTTAAAAAAAATTATCCTAAATTTGTTTTTAATAATATTGGACTAAAATTTAACCCATAATGATTGGAGGAAAAAAATTATTTATGGGTTAAAACCTAAATTGTCTGAGTTAAAAATTTTAGGTTTTAACCAAAGATTAGAGATGGTCTTGGGGACGGATGTGGATTTTTATCTTAAGAAAAACTCAATGCATTTGTATATAAAAGGGATCTTTTGATATAGCCGCCTCAATTTTGAATTCTCTAGATCAAACATTCATGCCTTTTAATGATTTGATTAAACTTTTTTTGTCATAATTTTTGTGCTATATGCACATTATATTGTAACAAATTTCCTATAATCTAGCCTTTTGATTACACTCTCGTCCGTTAGAGATAATTGTAAAAAAAAGTTGGTTATATTCAATTTATTTTCACAATAATGCTACAATTTAGCAATAATTATCTACGATTTAAGATATTTTCTTTCCAAAATAGTTTTAAATCCCCCAAAATCAAACGTACCGAAATAAGTTTTTCTTTTAGTACTTTAAGAGAAAATAGGATTGAGAATAATATAAACGTACCAATACACAATGTGTACAAAATAAAACGTACCAAAATAAAATAATGTACCAATATTAACAATATGTATCAAATCAAACGTACCAAAATTGCAAATAAACATACCAATTAATGTTTTTTGTAAATTCAAACGTACCAGCAGATAATATAAACGTAATGTATTGTACCTAATAATAATTTGTCAACAACTATACTTAAAAAACAACAAAAATATATATATAATTTCACAAAAAAATTGAGAAAATTACACGGAGCTTTTATGTTGATCACCAACTATTTGAAATAGAAAAAACCATTTGAAAAAAGAAATAATATTAAATGTTTGCTTAACAAAAAAAAAAAAAAACTGATCGAAACATATATGGAAGAAGAGAAATATAGTTTAATTACTAATATCTCCACTAAATTAGGAAAAGTGCATTGATAAAAGGATAAATTCAAAATTTATTTTAATTTTAAAAAATAGAGGTGACTATTGGTCAAAGCACTTTAATCAAATTTAAAAAAGGCACAAATGTTTAATATAAATGATATAGAAAAACTGTAGAGGATTCTAATTTTCCCTATAAATTATAAATTGTAATTTATTTTGAGACCATTTTTAAATTAGCAGCCTTGAATAATAGAAAAGCAAATTTTGTGAGAAAAAAAATAGAAAAGCAAAATGTATATCGGGCCACTAAGAAAATGAGGGTAAGGCCCAAAAGGCCGAACGTCCAAAATAAGCAGCGAATTTGGAAGTCGAGACTCGTTAGAGAGCGAGATGAGGGAAAATGGAAGAGCTTCAATCTTAACCTTTCATTAAATGATAGGCCATCATTATCTGTCGTCCTACTACGCCTAGTCCAAGAGAAGATGGTTTTATTTCAGTGGCTTGCTTTTGCGAATGAAGCTCCAAATTAACAACCAAGCAAGCATGGCTTCGGCTATTCTTTCTCTGGCCAAACCATCTCCTCTGCAGGTTCAGGTTCATGGTTTTGTTGTTCAATTGTATGTTATATATATGCTTGCTAGCGTTTGCTAATTAACTAGATTCAATGTGTTATTTATTACTGGATGATACATGCATGAGCATTGATTGATGAGAAATATTTCAATGTCTACAGCCAAATGGAAAACATTTTGCAGAATTCTCAGCTCTCCCGAAGCCATCAGCCTGCCTGCCTTTTGGCAGAAAGACCTCAAACGATGTGAGTACCGCTATTCCTGGTCGTCTCTTACCACTAAACAAACTATGTATAGGAATCATAAGATTGATTTTTATCTGAAAAGTAGTGTGTAGAAATCATTTCCCATCGCTTATAGGCTTAGCTTTGAGACTAACTAAACCTAACAAAAAGGAGGCAAAAACATAACACAATTTCAAATATCTTGCATCCTTTTTTCTCATGGATGTTATGTTTCATCTGCTTTAGCAGCAAATGATGAAAAGTAAAGTGGTAGCATCTCAAAGAAATATTGCGTGCTTTGCTTTGCAAGAATCATCCACTTCCACTGGTGAGTTGCTCTATTTTCACAATGTATGGCAGGGATTCATTGCCTTGTGATTATATCTGACACATATTATAGTAGGGCAGCATTGGTAAAAAGTGAACTCTTTTTGCCCCTTTTACGTACTAGCTGATGCTGCTGCTGCTGCTGATACAAGTACAAAGGAGGTTAAAACAGCTGATCAAAAAGCAGCAGCTCCAGCAAAGCCTAAAGTTGCTGCAAAAGCCCCAATGAAGGCGTTGCCTCAAATGATGGAGGAGGACGTTATCCCGCCGTTGAAAGCAATACTCGAAACTCAAGATGAACTCTCTGATATTGAGCTATGTTTTCAAGACAACAGGGTCAGCTACCTATATATACTAATTGTCTTTGAACTTTCGTTTGTTCGTTCCTAGCATTTTCATATTATAATAATTGATACTACGTACTCTGGTTTGATTGAAAAATGAATACATATATATATATACAGCTGGAAGGTTCCTTTATAAAGAAGGGCAATTCTTATTCGTTTTGGGCCTTCTTCCCCAGTGGAGTCCTCACAGGTACCTCTTGTATCTTGCCTTGTCAAGTCTTCAATTCATTGATTGATGTTTGTGCACAATTTAATGAATGAATTTACAGAAAAGTGACATTAACAGAATATGGTACACATGCAGGTCCAAAGGGGTTTTCTCTGTCTTCGTATGGCTCAGGAGTGAGCACTGTTGAGCCATTTCTCGTTGATGAGAAGAAAATAACTGCAAAACATATTGTCTTTTGGGTTGAAAAGCGTTTAGCCGCTCAAGGAATCATTCCTGTCTGGAATTAGATTAGTTTTCCTTTCCACAAATCCTTCATTTCATTCCCCACTATATATAATATTCATTGTAAATTAAACGAACAATGCATTACTTTAATTTTGGATTTTAATCACTCTGATCTGATTTAGCCATCTTGTTGATTAAGCAATTAACAGAATTGGGCACCAATGCAAGTTGGTTGGGTCGCCCAGGAGCTAAACCCTATGAATAAGATTTATTTATTATACCCCAGAGTCGGATTGAATTTTGATCTTGTTCCTTTTAATTTGATACATTAATTATTAATTGTTATTAATATACACATTACCTGATTCGGATTATGTACCTAAAATACCACACCTAGTATATTCAAAGTATTGAAATAGTTTTCTCTTTGGAGTTCGGGTGCGTTTGTCGTGCCAGACTATCTCGAACTGGACTAGCTTCAGGGACTAAGGTCATCTCCAACCGAAGGAGGGCCAGATTGCTGGTTTTAGCCTTCTGGCCCTCCAAGAAATTAATATTTTAATGAACAGTGCAGTGCCATATTTCTTACAATCTCCAACCGAGGGCCAAAAGGTCATAGGACCAAACATAGCCCTGTGACAAAAAATCATCTCCAACTGAGGGCCAAACATAATTTATTATTTAAATGTTAAAACTACAACAACTTAAATTTATAGGACAAAATGAGAATTTATTAATATTTTTTTTTAATTTGGCCAAAACAAAAAAATCGGTAACTGACGTCAGCTACCTGTTGGATTTGAATTTTTTTGACCTATAAATAGGGTGGATATTGGGTTATAATTCACACACCTTTGAATTCAATCTCTTTCAATTCACGTTTGCCATGAATTCCAACTTTGGATCATCTTCGGATTCCAACTGAGGGTCTTTATCCAATTCAGAATTGGAAGAAAAATGGGCGCAGATGAGACGAGAAGATGAGGAGTTTGATGAAGAAGATGAAGCATGGCGCAACACACAATATGTGGCAGCCATGGCTACGGCCACGGTGTGTCAGCCAACTGAGGAACAACCTCAATGGGGTGACTCTGTTGCTGGTCGCTCTTACAAACCACGAAACAAAGCGATGACGCATGCCAATTTGATGAACAACTACTTCAACCTCAACTCGGTGTACACATAAAAGGATTTCAAACGTCGCTTCCGGATGAGGCGTCATATCTTCGAGCGTTTACTTCATGATGTCCAGCAGGCTAATCCATACTTTCGACATAAGCTGGATAAAGCAGGCCGCCCTGGTTTCTCACCTCATCAGAAGGTTACTATTGCACTACGAATGATGGCCTATGGCTCCTCAACTGATTTGATGGATGAAACCCATGGTATGTCTGAGTCTACATGCCTTGATACTCTTGCTGAATTATGTAAAACAATTGTTCAACTTTACAAAGAGGAGTACCTCTGCGAGCCAAATCAAGAAGATTTGAATCGGCTCCTTCGCAAAGCTAAAGATCGTGGGTTTCCGGGCATGGTAGGGTTATTAGACTGCATGCATTGAAATTTGAAGAATTGTCCCACCGAATGGCAAAAAAGCTTGAGCGGAAGGTCGAGAAAGCTAACTATTGTGTTAGAGGCGGTTGCCTCGTATGACACATGGATCTGGCATGCTTTCTTTGGAGTCCCTGGATCCCAAAATGACATTATAGTTCTTGGGCATTCACCCATCTTCAATAACCTGACGGAAGGTAAATCACCTCAAATTGACTACTACATCAACGGGCGTCAGTACAATATAGGGTATTACTTGGCAGATGACATCTACCCAAATGCGACACTTGTCCAAGCAATTCCAAGCCCTGCGAATGATGCCTACAAATGGTTTACCTTACAACAAGAGACATACCTAAAAGATGTTGAGAGAGCTTTCAATATTTTACAAGTACGGTAGAAAATCATCAGGGAACCGATAAGAGGGTGGAGTCAAGAAAATTTGGACTCCATCATGATGTCTTGCATCATATTACACAACATGATTGTGGAGGATGAGCGAGATGTGTATATTGATGGAGAGTCTGATGATGACTAAAAAGATCCAAATAGGTCAAGAAGGGCTCGTGCAAAAATATATGATGGGCCTAATTTGTCTTTGAATCCAAGAACTGGTAGTATCTCTTTAAATGAGTACATGAGACGCTATAGGATGATACGTTCTCGTGCCACAAACAAGTACTTACAACAGGATCTTGTTGCACATCTTTGGGACAAAAGAAGCATGGAGTAGGCATTTAAGCTTTATGTTGTTAAATGTTTTTTAAAATGTTGTCTAAGTTTCATGTTGTTAAATGTTGTATAATTTTTATGTTATTTAGTGTTATTTAATGTTGTTTCATGTTACTTAATTTAATGTTGTTTAATGGCTTAAGAAGTTATAGGAAAAAAAAAATTAAAAAAAAATTTCAAAAATTTTGTAAAAAAAATCAAATATAACGACTAGCTGATGTCAACAACTACATGTTGCATTCAAATAGTGGCCCCGCCCGGGGTGGCTGGGTTGGGCCAGTCGGTTGGCCATTTGGCCCTTGTTTGTACAATGGAGCCCACAAGCCCTTTGGTCCGGCCCTTGGTTGGAGACGGTTTTTGGACTCTTTTTTTTTTGCCCTCTGGCTCTCTGGACCATTCGGTTGAAGATGGCCTAAGTTGGATTGGCTTGGCTTGGACTAAACAGGATAAGAATAGTGAAGTGTTTGACGCAGTGCCGAACTATGTCCTAAACTAAAATATTTTTTAGCTCAAAAACATTCATTTCAATTTTCTTTTATTTTTTTATTTCACTCTTCATCTGTTGCACCCCTCCTCAACAAAATGCAATACAAACACCAAACTTCACAAACAACCATCCACTCAATCAATTGTTCAAAATTGATGGTATGAGAAAGTAGTAATCTGATGCTTGCCTTGTGTAAATCTATACAACACTTCTTTAATCAGAAAGCAAGTTTATTACCTAATGCTAAAAACTCTGTATCAATTTATAGAAAAATATAAAAAGATGGTATTTGATTTACATTCACAACAATTATATCACTGCTCTTGTCTATTCTTTGATCTCTCTAACTACAGCTTTACAAATATCCTTACCTTGTCGATGGATAATATTTTTAATCCTTGATGATATAGCAAGTGTTAAAAGAGACCAAAAATCCAGAAATCGGTCAAAAGCTCCAGCGACAAAATCGATCAAAACCCAGACAATCAATTAAAACCCAGAAATCAATAAAAGCTCCAGCGACCAAAAATCGATCAAGACCCAGTATAATTTCACGAATCTTCACAACAAAATCAAAGAAAGTGAAGAGAAAATGGAAAAAGGAAGCCGCGCGAGACTTATGAAGACACAACAGTGGTCGGAGCGAAGGTTTGGAGAAGTCGTGGAGCGGGACGAAGACGCTGCAGGGAGTGGTAGGTGACTTTGAATTGATCGAGACAGACGAGGAGTCGAGCAAGACGAGAGAACGGGCTTTGCAATCTGCTGCTTTCTGAAGGGTCTTCCTAGGATCCTTCAGGCTTCATGCATGAAATTGGCTGGTGTGAGTTTGTGCATGACTTTCCGGCAGTGTTCCACTGACGCTGAATAGGTTTGGAAGGGTACTGTCAAACTCAAATTTTCAAATATATTCTGAAGTCTACTGTCGAATTCAATCAATGCTTAGAGGGTGTGATGAGTTTATCAAGAAAAAAGGAGTTTCAGAACTCAAGACATTGTCGCTGATTACTCTGAGCAGGTTGAACTTTTGTACCTCCAAATTCCAATAAAATTACCATCCAATTTCCAAAATACATCATAAAGAATATCTATTAAAACAGCTACATGGCTAGAAAACAAGGCACCTAACGGTAACCATAGTGTTAATCCACATTATATAGTTTCAACAGCAGCAGCTCACCTGCAGCCTCAGTTTACTAACCATTCCAGGGGAAATTTATTAGCCTCCCTCTTTGTGATGACTTATTTATCCAGATTTAAAACAAATTAGAACATCCAATATCTTCAGTGTCGGGGTGGGTTTAGCTCAGAGTGACAAGCACTTATTACTGCTGCATATACAAAAATCTCAGGTTTCATTTCCTTCTTTTCCATCTCATGAAGATAAACTAGTGCCTCATCAGGCCTGCCACACTTGCAAAGACCCGTAATGAGCAGCCTCCCTCTTCGCGATGACTTAATTCTCTAGCTTTAAAACAAATTTGAATATCCAATATCTTCAGTGTCAGGGCAGGTTTAACTCAGAGAGACGAGCACTTACTACCGCTGCATATACAAAAATCTCAGGTTTCATTTCCTTCTCTTCCATCTCATGAAGATAAACTAGTGCCTCATTAGGCCCGCCACACTTGCAAAGACCGGTAATGAGAGCCACATAAGCAATTCTATTTGGAGTACATCATTTCTTTCCCATAATGTTCCAAAGCGCAAGAGCATCATCGACACTTCCAGCATTGAACAACCCGTCTATTAATGTTGTGTAGGTAATCACATTTGGTTCTTTGTCTTCACCAAACATCCTGGAGAGGCAAAGTATCGCTTTATCAACATGACTATTTTTACACCATTCATCAGCAGATTGTAGGTTACAACTATGGGAACAAGACCCTTCATCACCATCTCATCCAAAAAAAGATTCGACTTCACTCTTTTGGCCTTGCAAAGCCCACTTATCAATATGTTATGAGAAACTACATCATGACAACAGCCAAGAGCACAGATTTCCCAGAACAGCTGCAAAGCTCGATCTACTTCTTGAATTTTGACCAATCCGTTCACAGCCGCAGAATATGCGACTATATCAGGGAGAAAACCTTCTTGAACCATGTTATCAAGAAAATTACAAGGTTCAACTACCTTTTCATGCTTGCACAACTGCTTCACAAGCAAGATGGAATATTTTATCCACCGTTCATTTCCACAAGCACGCATCTCCTTCACTAGGTTAAGGGCTGCTACAACATCCTGTCTTCTACAGAGGCACCCAAATATAGAGTTTTGGGTAAAATGTGTTGGTTCAAGTCCTGACTGCTCCATCTCTCTCAAAAGCTTTTAACTTTGGTCCAGTCTATCTGAATTGCACAGTACATCAATCAAATTTTTATAAATTGATACATTTGGTATACAGCCGATCTGAATCATATCTTTGTACAGGCTTAAGGCCATGTCAAACTTACCAAACTTAAGTAGACCACCAATAACAATTTCAAAATCAGTTGTCACAAGACGAACCCTTTTCTTAACTACAAGGATCTTATCTACCTGACCATCATAACCAGATTCTTATTGCTCCATTGCCTGAAGAAGTTGTAAGCCTTATAATGGAGCCATTATTAGTAAGACCATTAAAGCAAAAGCATATCCTTTTCATCAAAATATCCTTGGACTTCCCCAAAGTACCCGAATCATTACCACTTCATCAGAAAATGATGGTATGAGCTTTGCTAGTATCCCAGCATCAGCATGGATTCCCAACGCCTTCATCTCCGAATATATAGACAAGGCTTTGTCAAGCTATTTATTCTTATAGAGTCCTCCAATCAGTACATCACGACTCTTATCATGTCATAGCCAACAACGATGTTTCGGCGTGCCACGATGCGAGGGTTACCGTGTCAAGACAAACCATGACATGCATTTTTCCAACACATTGACACACTAACCCTCGCATCGTGGCACACCAAAACGTCATTGTTGGTAGGAGTTATCCAGAAAGGAAAAAACAAAACTGCACAGCGGTTCACCTTCCTTAGCTTTGCCTTAACGACATCGTTGGCTTTCGAAATTCTCCTCTGAATTCTCTCCAATATACTGGCTCCGTCACTCACCGACCAGGTATGTAAGCCTCTCTTTCTCTCCTCTCCAAATTCTTAGTTTCAATTTCCTATATTTTCGAGAAACCAAACGGAGCATTAGGGTTTATAGAGAGAACACATGGTGTGTCATGACATGCATTCTGCCGACAATTCGCGATGCTTGTCATGTCGTGGCCAACATCGATGTTTTGGCATGCCACAATGTAAGGGTTACCGTGTCAAGACAAGCCATGACATGCATTTTTTTTAACACTTTGACATGTTAGCCCTCGCACCATGGCACACCAAAACATCATTGTTGGCAGGCGTTACCCAGAAAGGAAAAACAAAGATGCATGGCAATTCACCTTCCTCAGCTTTACCTTAAAGATGTTGTTGGCTTTCGACAATTCACCTTCCTCGGCTTTACCTTAACGACGTCGTTGGCTTTCAAAATTTTCCTCCAAATTCTCTCCAATAAACCAGCTCCGTCACTCATCAATCATGTACATAAGCCTCTCTTTGTCTCATTTCCAAATACTTAGTTTCAATTTCCCAAATTTTCCGAGAAACCAAGTGGAGCATTAGCGGTTATAGAGAGAATGCACGACATGTCACGACATGCATTATGCCGACAATTCGCGACGCTTGTCATGTCGTAGCTAAGAGCGATGTTCTGGCGATCCACAATGCGAGGGTTACTGTGTCATAACAAGCCATGACAAGCCATAAACTGGCTCCATCACTCACCGATCACATTCATAAGCCTCTCTTTCTCTCTTCTCCAAATTCTTAGTTTCAATTTCCTAAATTTTTTGAGAGAAACTAAGCAGCGCATTTGGGTTTATAGAGAGAATGCATTGCATGTCATGACATGCATTCTGTCGACAATTCGTGACGCTTGTCAGTCATGACCAATAACAATGTTCTAGCGTGCCATGATGCGAGGGTTACCGTGTCAAGACAAGTCATGACAAGTGGTGGCAAGGGCGCAAAACATCGGCAAAATGCATGCCATGACATGTCATCGCATGCCAATAATGATGTTTGGGCGTGCCACGATGCGAGGGTTAGCATGTCATGACAAGTCTTGACATGCATATTTTATTTGCACAACTTCTTATTGGTAAGAACATGTTCAATATATGAACTAAATATTTTACACAGCTTCTTACCGGTAAGAACACGTTCATTACCTGAGCTGAATATTTACAAATGTTATTACCGGTAAAAACGTTTCATATCATATATTTCCTAGATCTTTTTTTTTTTTTTTTTGTAAATTATTCCGAAATAGTTGGCAAGGTGTTGGAAAAATGCATGGCATGTAATGACTTGTCTTGACACGTTAACCCTCACATCGCATGCACCATAACAAGCCTCGCGAATTGTTGACAAAATGCATGGTGTATCATGACATGCATTCTACCAACAATTCGCAACACTTGTCATATCGTGACCAACATCGATGTTCTGGCATGCCACAGTGCAAGAGTTACCGTGTCAAGACATGGCATGCATTTTTCTAACACTTTGACACGCCAACCTTCGCATCGTGGCACGCCAAAACATCGCTGTTGGCAGGCATTACCCATGAAGGAAAAAGAAAAACTGCACAGCAATTCACCTTCCTCAACTTTACCTTAACGACATCGTTAGCTTTTGAAATTCTCTTCTGAATTCTCTCCGATAAACCGGTTTGTCACTCGTTGATCACGTATGTAAGCCTCTCTCTCTCCTCTCCAAATTCTTAGTTTCAATTTCTTAAATTTTTTGAGAAACCAAGCGGAGCATTAGGGTTTATAGAGAGAATGCATGGCGTGTCATGACATGCATTGTGCCGACAATTCGCGATGCTTGTCATGTCGTGGCTAACAATGATGTTCTGGTGTGCCACAATGTGAGGGTTACCATATCAAGACAAACCATGACAAGCCATAAACTAGCTTCGTCACTCGCCGATCACGTACGTAAGCCTATCTCCTCTCCTCTCCAAATCCTCAGTTTCAATTTCCTAAATTTTCAGAGAAACCAAGCAGATCATTAGGGTTTATAGAGAGAATGCATGCATGTCATGACATTCATTCTGTCGACAATTCGAGACGCTTGTCATGTCATGGCCAACAACGATGTTCTTGCGTGCCACAATCTGAGGTTTACCGTGTCAAGACAAGTCATGACAAGCCATGCCAAGCGCGCAAAATGTTGGCAAAATGCATGGCATGACATGTCATTGCATGCCAACAACGATGTTTTGGCGTGCCACGATGCGAGGGTTAATGTGTCAAGACAAGTCATGACATGCATTCTTTTAGCGTGCGGTTCACCTTCCTTAGCTTTACCTTAACAACGTCGTTAGCTTTCAAAATTCTGCTTCGAATTCTCTCCAATAAACCGGCTCCGTCACTCGCTGATCATGTACATGAGCCTCTCTTTCTCTCCTCTCCAAATTTTTAGTTTCAATTTCCTAAATTTTCCGAGAAATCAAGCGGTGCATTAGGATTTAGAGAGAATGCATGGCGTGTCATGACATGCAAAGATGAAGATGTAAGGAAAAAGAAGGTGATTTGGTTCAGGGCCGGTCCTGAGATTTTTGAGGCCCGGGGCAATACCAAAAAAAGTGCCCTAATATAACTCCACGTCAGAAAAAAAAAAAAAAAAACTCAATTGTTTTAGTGTTCATATTTGTTCATGCGATGTAACTTTTCTTTGATAGCAGGATGTGAGGGATTATGCTAAGCAACAAGATGGGTTGGCCATAATTTGGTATCTAACTTGTCATTTAAAAAACTCAAACCTAAGACCTCTCACTTATAAGTGAAGAAAAAATAGATTTCACATCTAAGCCATAACATTACACTTTAGTTTGTAATTAGATAAGGGTACACAAATATTTCACAAGCAAAAATCAATTAAAGTATGACAGGTTTTTTTGTATAAAACTTATAATTATCGGGATAATTTTCTAATTTACTGTGCCTTGGGGCCTCATAAGAATTGTCATATTTTTCTCTCTCTAATTTTTATATATAATGTTATAAACAATGAATGAACCCAAAAAAATATTGAAAAACCAAATACCACATATATGTTATTAAAAATACAACTCATTTTTCTTGGATAAGAAAGAAAAGTAACCCTAAACCCTAACATTGTATTGAAACAGAACATCATTGCTAAAGAAAAAAAAATTAATGAAAATGACTTGAAAACTTTGAGTTTTAACGATAAGAACAAAATAAAGGATAAAGTGAATAGTGTTAGGATTGATTTTTTAGTGAATTGTACTGGAACTTTTCGTTAAAACTCCCAAAAGAAAAAGGCCCTCATTTTGATCTGGACTTGGGTGGCTACTATTATTATTATTATTATTATTTGCCAAAGGGTGGTAATTAATTGAAAATGAATTTGTAAAAACCACTTTCGTCAAAGGCACATATAGAAATATAGCTACTTATTTAAACCAAAGATGAAATAAATGCATAAAAAATTAGGCAGTTTTGAGTTTCGAACTCGTGTTCCTTTCCATTGCAAGAAAGCAGCGAAACACTACTGCAAGTGATAACTTATGACAAATATCCAGTTTTATATTTTTATACGCTCACTGGACATAGCATTATAATAATAGAAATTAAATTTTTTTGTGCCCCCGATTTTTTGAGGCCCTGTACGGTTGCCATGGCTGCCTTAGGCTAGGGCCGGGCCTTTGGTTTGCGGGTCTTTGAATCTTGACCATTGTCTGTAATATCGTAAAAATGTTGGAGTGTGAAGGGGGGGAGTTGGGATGTGACAATAGTATTAGTAGATATGGCAATTAATTATGGGAATTGTTATTAGCACTCTAAAAATCTCATTCTACACTCCAAACTTTCTATATTAGGAAAAAAAATATACTTGTGAGGAGTGTAGAATGAGATTTTTAAAGTGCCAATAACACTTCCCTTAATTATTTTCTAACTTTGTTTAATTACGGTGTCATGCTAATTTAATCCACCTGATAAAAACTCATTTCTTTAATTACAACTAAAAAGAGTGTTATTTATCAAAACAGATAAATATTAAGAGCTAATTACAGATTTAGACCAATCCTTTTTTTCTAGCGCCAAATCGGCCCTTCCCATCCACTAACTTTTTAAACATACGTATTTCTGTTGGAACCAAGAAGTATGGACATTGAATATTGTATAATAAACTCAAGCACATGCAGCACGGGCAGCATGGAGATAACCAAGAAGTATGGACATTGAATATTGTATAATAAACTCAAGCACATGCAGCACGGGCAGCATGGAGATGGTTATGGAGTTGTTAGTATTATAAGTCCTCTCAGTTTTTTATCTCTTGTTCTGTCAGCTTTCTATCTCCACATCATGTGTGGTCTTCGACAAAGACAAGCACGGGCAGCATGGAGATGGTTATGGAGCTGTTAGTATTATAAGTCCTCTCAGTTTTTTATCTTTGTGTTGTCCCAAGAGTTTTGTATAGGGATGGTTGGTTGTAACCGGTTCTTTACTACTCATATATATGAGTTAGTTGTTAACTCTTAACATATACGAAATACATATATTTTTGAACATAAACTTCTACAATTTCATTATAGGGTTAATCTCAGTTAACGATCCTGAAGTTATTTAATTTTCAACATTTGGTACATAAAGTTTTTTTATCCCAAAATAGTACATGAAGTCATAATTTTAAAACATTTTCATACATCGTTACCTCTGGTTCCTTCCCTATGTCCTGCATCCCGACACCTTACATTCCGCAATTTCTTGCTTTCTCCTCCATCCTCGAAAGTCTTCTCTCTCCGTTTCCGAATATTCCCGTTCAAGCAGAACCTCAAGCTTCTTGTTCTCAACCTCTGCACTTCCTCATCAGCTCCATAACCGCATCGTTATCATTTCCTGCAACTCCCCTCTTCATCTCCTGCAACAACTTTTCGTATCTCTCGTTTGCAACATTTCGCTTATCCGCAACTTTGAGCATTTCCAACTGATCAAACTGGTGCTGTTCTTCCAGCTTTGCATTCTTGTTCTTCACCTCTTTAATCTCCCTCTGCAGCTTAACCTCACGCGCTACTAAATTCTCTTCAGCTCAGTCAAAATCCCGAGACAAAAAGGTCGCCCGCATGTTAGGTTTCTATTCACACATGGGTCAATCGCCTTCTGTTCTCACATGGATGAAATTTGAACCAAAATGAGTAAAAGTGTCAACGTCTTTTAAGAAAGATAGGATATCATCAAAGTGTTGCCTGGGTGGCATTCCTTGATGTATAAGAGCACTTAGGAAAGCCCCCATGGCAATTGGCAATTGAATCCCCTTCACTTAATAGTAACTGTCTTTAATGAGCAATAATTATTTTTTGCATTTCCACCCTTAAACTGAATAGTCATGGTAATAGGTAATAAAATATTAATATTTTTTATTTTATAAAATAATAAAAAATAATTTTATTTGTAATTTCGTATAGGATTTTTTACCGGTCTCGTTACGCTGCGTATCATTATCCGAAAGTACAATTTTTTATGATAGTTTTCAATAAGATTTTTATTCAATTTCATCGCGCCATGTGTCATTACCTTTTTAGAATCGTTGAGGAAAATATGAAAGTGTGGTATAACTTATAAGGTGGAAGATAATGATAAGGTATTTATAAAAAATATATTTTTTTTTTATATATATAATTTTTTTAAAACAAATTTCGGATTTTATATTAATTTTTAACATATTTTTTAAAATTTTATTAACTTAATTAATTTCTACCGTTGGATTACAGAAAATTTGAAATCCAACCCTCCAAATTGTGACACGTGGCATAATGGTAACATATCAGAAATTTTTTCTTTTGTTTTTAAAAATTTTTTTTTAAAGCCTGAAAACATGGACCGTTAATCTGGAATCGAACTGTTCAGATTGTGCCACGTCATCTAGCCATTGGGGGATTTTTGAAAATTATTTTTACCGTTGGAAATCAAACAGTCCAAAAAAAAGAGCCGTTAAAATCCAACGGTCAAGAGGGCGCCACGTTGCACCCAGTAACGGCTAAGACACACTGTGAACCGCGGGCCCCACCACTTGAAACGCCTGACGCAACATTTTTTATAACGTGGTTGACGTCAGCCTTGCATCAATCCCCCTTAGGCGCGCGGGCCTTGGACTCCCGTCTGCCCTCTTCCACGAGCTCCTCTTTAGCCCAATTGCCTGAATGGGCGGGAGCTAATTTGGGAGGAGATTGGGTTGCAAATGTTCCCTGTCCACCGGGCTAAAGAGCACGCTGGAAGTGCTCTAAAAGCGGACACTCAAACTCAAAAGAGTAGGATAATGCTTGTTCAACAAAATCAGCAAAATAATGAAAACATGAGATGAGTTTGAACAAAGAAAAAGTAGGAAATCCAGAGGACTTCGTGTAAAAATATGTAGGACGACATCCTGCTACATGACATGACAGACTGAGAGGCAGATATTGACACTTTATTTTCTAAAGGGTAAATTTAGAAATAAGCTAATTCAATTACATAGCTCATTTGATATAGTATCCACTATCCAATGTGGCACATTCAATTCAATTTCATTTTATTTGGATTCATAATGATGAACTCAACTCGCAACTACTATCAATGCATACATACAAACAAATAGACAAGCATGCCCGTAAAATAGGAGTCGGAATGTATCAAGAGGGTGGGTAATCCAGAAAACTTACAGGCTTACAAATTTCAATAGTAAATAGAAAAGTACTGGGGAAAATAATCGACCATCATCTTGTATCATAAGGGTAATCCAGAAAACTTACAAGTAACCAAAACCTGACCACAATGTTTCTCATATAATACAAGCATTGTAATCTAATCTTAATGGTTGGATAGAACATTTTCGTAAGTGAAGGAGACCGCAATATGAATAACAATACAAGGGCTCTACTCTAACCCTTGTGCACCGACTTGTACAAATGGTCGTTTAGATTTGCAAGTAAAGATGGTCCACAAATTCTGCTAGCTGTTTCCAGATGTGGAAACTTCAGCGCTGCAAACAGGGCAGATCTGCAGTAACATAGCAAGTGAATGTCCGTTTTGTTTTTTGTCTCTATCCACAAGCACACATGCAAACACAATTTCAACATGGCTACTCTAATAAGAAATCACCAATGCCTCAACTAAAAGCAAAAAAATTATGGAAAATTTCAATGTACAACCAAAAACCGTGAATACAACATCATACAAATTTTGACCATCGCCACACCTACTGCCATATGCATATCAATATCACAATATTTTAACTGGTTCAAGTTTTGATGTCAGAGCAAGTGACAAAAGAACATGATAAATAATAATTTTATTTTGGAAAGAATGAAGAAATTATATACTACATGAACAGATTATAACAGAGTAAGCAACATTGAATTGCCAGTGAAAAGAAACATGAAATTTCAAAATCGTACCTTGTTTATTGTCAACCAATTATTTATGCACTCAGAATGATAGGAATGTTTGCAGGATAGTATTGTCAAATTCTCACCATCCTCGAAGTCCAACCGACAAATGACACACCTGAAACAGAAGTAAAACTTTGAAATAAACCTCAAACACAACACTCAATAACATAAAACTAAGGAATTTGTTATGTGCTTACGACTCATTGCTCCCATTCTGGCTGCTTCCTGTCTTGTAGCTTACTGAAGGCAATGAGGCGATAGTATCAGCTGAGAGCCCTCTGTTCTCAGTTCCAACAACTTCGCCCAATGCAAGTAACTCCTGATATAGTTATATAAAAGTCATGGAACCAAGCCAAAAGGTAAATGCACTACTGGAAGCATTAGAATTTAGAACCACCTTACCTCATATGAAAGTTCATCTGGGTCAATCTCCTCCCATGTATCCTACAAACCAAAAGTAGATGAGAAAAAAAGGTTGACGCAGAGGACAGTAAACTGCTACTGCCTTCTAGAAGAGTCTCAGTTATCATACTAATCTCAGCATACAAGCAACAAATTGTTACCTGAGAGTTACCACCATGTTCCTCTGTGTCCTCTACTTCACCTGAAACGAAAATAAGATACCAGAAACATTAAATATTGCATAATTTCAAGGACTTCAAAATGAGATGATATAAAAATACGACAACTCTAAACAGTCACAAGCACTCACGGTCATTGATCCCAGAAAGTGCCATCAGTCTAGCGGCCATCTCTCTGTCTTCAGCATCTTGCAGGGCTCTTGCATAGGCCTCATCACTTGAAAAAACAGCCGGACCATATTCGACACTGGGGTTATCATCCTCTCCAGCATCATCTTGAGCATGCAAATCAAATGCATCTTCATCACTGTCAACCTCAGTTCCATCATATTGTTCCTCATCAGCATCGTCGTCAAATTCATTGAAATCATTATCATCCTCATGCACATAACTTCCAGCTTCCCAACTTCCATAATCACTACCTTCATTGTTCATTCGTAGCATCATGTATGCCCTTTCCTACTCAATAGACAAACAACGGCAATAAGATTACATGAACAACAAGATCAAACAAAACCTCTCCAAAAACAACCACGACGACTTATAGTTATAGATAAGATTGACAGTGAACAGCATTCACATTAAGATCGAATGATGCAATACCTATAGCTTGATAGAAAATATCCTTCTTTGAAAATACAAGACTAAAATCCCACTGGGCCAAAAATCTAATAATAAGTCCTTTCTGGTCTAAAATGAAATATCAATAATTGTCTGAGCCGGTCAATACGAAATAGAAAAATAAACAAATAAGTCAAGCACACAATCTAAGAGTTGATAACCTTTGCCACACCCAAAAAAAGACGGAAAAAAAAAATCAAAGAGTTGATAATAAGCTGCTTCTCTTTTTGAGCAAGTATGAAGCTTTATTGTGAGTATTTATTTGGCCCCTAGCAAAATTACAATATTTTACTATTTAATGTCTTTTGTATATGATGAGTCTTTTTATATTTATGTAATATCTAATGAAGTATTTTTGCAGTTTTAATGGCCTTTTTGCTATGTTTAGAAGTCATTAAAAGTCCTATTTGAAGCCTATAAACAAGGCTATTTGTAAGCCAAAAGGAGATTTGAAATCACAATGAAGGATTTGTTGAAGGCTTGGGGAAACTGTTTTTGCCCTCTTTCTCCTCCACATTCTTCTCCATCTATCTACTTGCTCTAGCTTACAACAACCCTAGATCGTTTCCTGCTCTACACCTCTCTTGATTAACAAAATTTCTGCCATCTAAAACACACCACATCCCAAAGCAACATTCACCTTGTATGTCCTGCATCAATTTGGTACCTGAACAACATAACCTCCTTTTCCTTCCAAATTCTTTTTGTTTAGTCAATTGGAATGGTTATAAATGCAGAACATTGAAGGAGAGTTGAAGCTTTGAGTCAAGATTACAAAAGCCACCATAGCTCACCACCTTATATATCCATAGACACAACCTCCTAAACCCAACGACGGGCCTGTTTGAGATTGCTTCTGGAATGTGCTTCCTACATAAGAAGTCCCAAACGAACCCTACTATTACAACCCCAGAAAATCAGGGTCTTCAAAACGCAGTGTCATGCACACAAGAATTTGGGCACTAGTATGCAAGGGAGTTTAAAGCTACTGATAGAACCACTCAGCAATCAAGTTTTGCTAAATCTTGAACCCTTTGATTCTTCAAAAGGAAGAGAGTGTGTACTTTGATGAGATCAGATTGAGAGGAAAGGGCATATATAATCATCGTCAGATATGTAATGCTAAACAATTGAAGTCTATATATATATGTGTGTGTGTATTAAAAGTGGAAAGAAGCAGAAACAACAGAAAGGGTGGTCAAGCAAACCACCCCAAACAGAAATAGGAAAAGAAAAAGACAACTCCAGTGCGCTGAAGAACACCCTAACACAAACTAAAAGGAAGCGGCCTTGCAAAATGATTTTGGGTAGATCTAAACAATTGAACTCACACAGAAAAAATATTAAAAACTTTTCAATGAAAAAGATAAGGAAACCATCAAAAGGCTTTCACAAAGAACCAATCGATTCCCTGCAAACCAAATTCAATCCCAATTTCCTTGACCAGTAGTCTCCTTTAATCTTTGGAACATACTCTAAGAAAAGACTTACAGTACTTGGATCTAACGGAAGACGTGACACAGAACTGAGCGCAATGGCGTTCTAGGATTCATATAGCCAACCCCACTTAGTGGGAAAAGGCTTTGTCGTTGTTGTTGTTGTAGTCGTCTCCTTTAATCCCAACTAACTCTTCATCAACCCACTCATTATCTCACTACCCCACATGATGCTATCAACATCAAAGCCTCTAAGTTGCCGATTGCAAGGCACATTAGGACGATGCCTTGTGTGCTTTTCAAGCCTGGACCTCACTCTTTTAGTTGAAAGAAATTCATAAGTGACACTTGGGTTAATGATGATGTCGGTGGAGGTGCCAGTGGAGATTTAGGTGAGCGGACCTGAAGTGAGTGGTCTGAAATTCAGAAAAAAAATGGTTTCTTCGAACAAAAATTGAGATAACCAGAATGGTACAAAAACTATAAATTATGTCTTAGGTTGTATTTTACCTTCTAAATATCACATAACAATCTTAAAATTTATAATGGAAACCGAAACACAAGTTGTTCATTGAATGGAGATTGATGATCGGAATCAATCCGCAATGGAATTTCCGTTAGTCACTGAGTGAACGAAAGAGGAAACAAAATCGGAGGGGGTATCAAACAAGTACCGAGATAACATTCTAAGGCCAAGTTCGGTTGCTAAGGAAGAAAAAATGAGTGGAACATGAATCCTTTGTTTGCAACCATAACATAACAAATGAAAAAACAAGTAAGAAATCATGTTTGAATTTTCAGACTTGGTCAAATAATAATCAAGCAAAGCAATATGCAACGAGAAATTGAATACCTGTTCTTGGAGGGTTCGAGCAAGGGCTAGGTCGGCATCGACCTGACTGAGATTACTGAAGGGAGTTCTTGAAGGCAGGGGAACAGGAGGTGAGGAGGAAGGATCCACCTCCTGTTCCTGCGAAGGCTCACTATTTACTTCTTCTCCTCGTTCTTCGCATTCATTCAAACAAGGGTTTTGTTCTTGTTCGCTGACGTTCTTATTGTTGTTGGATTTGAGTCCGCCGGCAGACCCCAATTTGACGTCATCATTCTCCATGGATTATGGACTGTGGAGAGAGAACCCAAATAAATTGGAATTAATTGGACAGAGATCGAAATTGATTAAGAGGGGGAAAGAGAGGAGAGGGAGATCAATCACAGAATATTTCAAGAATGTCAAATAGCCGGATCCGGGTACTAATCGAGGTGAATGGGTCGTGGATGTTGAAGGGTGTAAAAAAGTCCAAACAAAAGTTTAAATAAAAAACTAATGAAAATGACTTTATTATTGTGAATTAAATAATGGTTTGTTGCTGTCATATTTAGGAGGGTGTATTTAATTGGAATTTTAATTCTTTTAATGAATTTAGAGTATTTAATCAGGATTTTGAGTGATTCTCTGAAATTCAATGAGTATTCAATCAGGATTTTTAAATAGTTTATTAAAATCTTTATAAATTCAGAAGTATTCAATTATAATTTTAAAGAAGTTTATAACATTCCAGGTGTATTCAATTAGAATTTGAATTTAAAGAATTTGGAAAAGTTGAGGAATTTGAAGGAATTTGAGAGATCTTGCATTGTATTTTAAGCATCCACAAATCTCATCTCTATCCATGAGATTTCGAGGGAATTGAATCAAAATTTTACATGAAATCTCTACAAATCAGTTAAACTCCATAAAAATCCATAGATTTATAAATCCATTAAGGGGGCGTTTGTTTGCCCTCACTAAGTGGGACTGGACTGGACTAGACTAATAGTTAGTCCAGTCTGATGTTTGTTATCATGCGGGACTAGTCTTAATGAGACTAGCCCGGACTCGCCGCCTACACTAAAGGCTTCACTAAGAGGTCTTAGTTAGACCCCCCAAAAACCACGGGATTGCTAGTCCCGTCTCCCTCTTCTGCAAGCAACGTCGCTCAAACCCGCATGAGCAGCATCAGCCCTCCATCGTCCCATAAACCCAGCGCCCTTTTGGCATCTGGGTCGGTGATTTGGTGTCTTTTTCCATCTGGGTCGACCTGAACGACGGCAAAAACGGGTCTCATGGTGATCCAGATTCTTCTGCCGACAGCAAGATTGAAAACTTTAGCATTGGTACAGTGACTCTGAGTTATTTTTCTTGACCAACTGTGATTTGCCCAGAAAATACAGGAACCAAATTTGAAGAAAAAAGAAAAAATAAATACAAAGAGAGCGATGGGAGAGGGGAAATTATACAGAGGTGAAACGAGAGAAACAAAAGGAAGGGGATGGAGACACTGGTAACAAAAAAAAAAGGTGCAAAGATGGGGAGAAAAGGGAAATGGGAGGGAGAGGCGGAGGGACAAAAATGGGGAAAAAGGGAAAGGGGCAGAAAACAAAATTTTGAAATATCCATTAAAACCCATGAAGGTTTAAGCACAAAATCTAAAATAAAATTGATAAGAGATTGATTAATAATTGAAGAGCAAAGATTGATGAACAATTGGGAGTTACCCGCGAGAGAGAAGGCTTTGCGAGATGGACTGCTGCTTTGTTTTCTCAGAATGGAATGTCAATTTGCTTAAGTGGGTTTATGGACGAGATCTTTCCAAAATGAAGAAGAGGATTCTAGAAATAAAAAGAAAAAGAAAAAGTAATAATAAAATATTAATTGATATATAGTAAATTAATATAAAATAATATAATATTGTAGTCCTGCTTCTTAGTCCAACGCTGCACCAAACACTTCACTAAATCAGTCCAGCTTAGTCTAGTCTAAGCCAGTCTAGCTTAGTCCCTGAAGCTAGTCCAGTCCGAGATAGTCTGGTGCAACAAACACACCCTAAAATCTCTCAAATTCCCAATTGAATACACCCCCTTAGAATAGAAATGTGATTGTTTAAATTCTAATGTATTTAGGGATATGTTGGAATATTCCTTTTAGTAGATATTATCATATTAGAGTAGTAATCCTATTAGAGTAAGGATTTAACCTATCCTACTAGCATAAATAAAAGCACAATGGGATGAAATAACACACACCTCACAATTAAATCTCTCTCTTCTCTCTCTTATTGTCACCGGCCTCCCCCTCTCTATTTCCTTAGAATAGTTTAGTCAATTATGCCTACAACATGTTATCAGCACATTCTTGCCATAAGCTAAGAAACTAAAGGATTGTAGGAGGAGGCTTTCTTCTACAAAATTTAAAGGTTTTTATTTGTTTTCTGCCAATCAAGTACGCTTAAAATAAAGTAAGACATTTGAAACGTCCACGAAGCATGAAAACATTCATGCATGAACCCCCTGTATTTATATTTTCCTTCTGATATATATATTGTACATGATTCATATATTTGTCAATATATATATATACACACACACACACGTTTCATGCATTAGGCAATTATTATTTTGCTATGTGGAATTTGTGAGTCAAAGCATATAAATAAATTAGAATCAATTTGGGTTTTTCACAAACCCTAGAAAGTCGAAAAAAAATATGGGAATTATGTGGCATAGATGTGGCTCGCCGCCGTGCCACCACTGGCACCATCGCCGACCACCGCAGCTGGCCTACAACCCAACCGCTTGGAGCACACCACCAAGACGATGTCGTCTTGACATCTAGACCATGTAGCAGCCCTTTGGGCTTTGCTGCACCTACACGGACACGCCAGGCCTTCATCCTGGTAGGGTTACAAGGGCCCACAACCTAGCCCAACTCCTAAGAAGGCCTACAGCTCTTCTTGGACCCGTCTATGTGTCCCCGGCCCAACCTGCCAGCAGCCTTATGCTGCTGGGCTTTGTCCAGTGCCACATGCTTGCCTGCAACAAGCTCATGTCGCTTGCTGGGCTTCGCCACCCCTCGGCCCAACTCGTCAACAACCTTTGCGCTGCTGGGCTTGACCTGCCTCGATCCAAAAACCTGGAAGCTAGCCTTGGTTGGGCCTCCCCACACCAACCTGCAAGCCAACCTTGGGCTGGGCTTGCCCCGTGCCTTGTTTTTTTGTCCAAACCAACAGCTTTTACTGCTACGTTCACCCAGACCACACGGCCTAGAGGCCTGCAGCCTTCCCACAGCCTAATGACCTGCAATTGTGCTGCAGGGCCCGTCTCCACATCGCAGCCAGCCCACTTTTGGCTGGGCTGCGTTATTTTTTGACCCAATGCTAATTTTTGGCACCCCCGTGTTCTAAATGATGCCCAATTTTTTTTTTTTGGGTACTTTGATTTACGCTAATTAATTCTAATTTAATATCACTTGGTTTATTGCCAACCGAAGCTAATATGATTCGTCTGTGATTTTTTTGCTTCCACGATTGACCTCGTTTGGTCCCTATCTATTGAATTAATTAAAAGTGACTAGCAGTCCATTGATCTGATAATTAATCCAAAATTGTTGACATGAATATCACTTTTGGACATTAACGATTCAATAATTTATTTTTATACTTTGAACCGTTGACATCCTTTCATTGTCCTGAAGCTCTCACACTTAAGTTTATGAAGCAACTCAAATCAATTACACTTCAATCAATATATTGCATTCCGTGTTCTTACAGGAACCTCTCCTTTATAAACTAATCGTTCATAAAACTAAATTGAACCTGTAGTTTCATATTTAGTGTCTTTGAAACCCGAAGTTTTCATTCAAAACTTACCACATGAAACCTGTAGCTTTCATGCTTAAATTAAACTTATACATGTCTATATAGGGGTGGAAAAAAATACCGAAAATCCCAAACCATACCGAAACCAAACCGGAAAAAAACCAAACTAAAAATCCGGAAAATTTTGATACCAAAACCAAACCGATCCCGAATTGTTCGGTATGGGATTTGGTCTCACACTTTAAAATTGTTTGGTATCCCCATCCCGAACCGAACTTTAAACCCTATTGTTATATATATGTTGGAATATGTATATGGCCTATTATTATATTATTAGAATAACTTAAGTGTGGGGATAAGAATCTGATCGTGTGTAGTGTGGCGTTTAAAGTTTTATCAAAGCACATGGGTGTTGTCTGCTGCTCTCCCTCTCTCAAATTATCTCCATCTGCAATGCAACCCAGAAAGGCGAAGCCACCAAAACATTCCTTCAACTCAATCCAAACCCAAGCCAACACATCCCTACTCACTCTCTCTCATTTCTTATCTTTGGCCCTTCACTAAATCTCAAATTCTCTCTCTCTCTATCTCTCCTTCTCAATTTCGAAGCTCAGCAGCCACCACCCTCTCACAATCTCACTCCGACGAACTATCTCGGCTTCGGCCACCACCACACCTCACGGCTTCATCCCCACCTCCGATTCTCTCCATTAATTCTCTATGTAGGGTTTCAAATTAGGGTTTCGAATTGGGGCTTAAGGTTTTGAATTAGGGGCTCGGGTCAGGAGGAGGACGAATTATCTCTTCACTCTGTCTCTCTATCTCCCATCAATCTTCACTGTCATTTCTCTGATTTCATTTTGGGTTTTTCATGCAGGTTCGAATGTTTTCGATTTCAATCTAGTTGATTTGGATTTCAGTGCAAGTTCGGTTTCGGGAAATACCGAAATTTTCTTGGGAATCCCGAAGTTTTGGTTCTGGATTGGTCGTCTTATTTCAGTCCCGAAAATTTTCAGTTCGGGATTTGCTATGTCATTTTCGATTCGGTATCCCATACCGAACCAGCCCTCTATAGAACTCGAATGTTCTACGATGTATGTCTATGAGTTTCCATATGACTAACCACATTTTTGTACCCTCTGTTTTAGGGACATGTCAAACTTGAACAAGCTCGATTTCACCGCTCTGGAAGTATTTGGAAGAAACTACCTGAAGTGGGTTCAAGACGTAAAGCTTCATCTTACCGCAAAGGGTATTAGAGCCATCATCGAGGAACCTATCAACGATGAACCCGTCGACGAAGCTGAGAAAACTATTGCTATGATCTTCATTCGAAGACGCATCCATGATGCACTGCAGACCGAGTACCTCGACACGCCCCGATCCCGATGTCCAGTGGATGTCCTTGCGCATAACTAGATATCTGGTGGTTTGAGTGGTGATGTCCTTGATTTGAGTATTAGTTCTTCTGGCAGTGGATAGGAACATAACGTTTCAATTTCTGTCTTGTATTGATAATCTGATATACATCCTCACTCCTGAAATGGAGTTGTTCAGTGAGAAGTAACAATTCAGAACATCAAATAGATTCTTTTATTTGCAATTCTCTGTCAATTTCAGAAAACGTCGACTCATCTGTGCTATCATACAATGCCAAACTTGGGGAGGAACTTTGGGATGCATCATCTCATCTATTCTTAGAGTCACAGCTTGCTTCCAAGAAAATCTTCACTTCTGTGTAGAATTGTATGTCATAACAAGTTGTACATATAAATGGATGCATCAACTATGAAGGTGATTGGGGTTATCTTGTAACCTGTTTACTTTGATGCTTATCTGAGTTTTGTGGAGCCAAAAATATTCACAGGGCGACACGTGGATTTTTGGACAAAAATGACAAAAATACCCTTGCAGTACAACGAGGTTCCTACGCGCAAGCAGCGGGCAACCCTCTTTCAACCAAGACAGAAGTGCCCAAAATAGGTAACAATTCAAAGTCCATCTCATCAAATCCTTTCTACAAGGTAATTCCCAAACACATTCCTTTTAAATTATGTTAATTGGCTAATTAATGGGTTTATTGCCTAATTAACCCATTAATTGTCAATTAAACCATCCATTATATCCAAATAACTACAAAATACATCCAATTCAACCCTAAAACACCACATGGCCGGCTATCCCCATTTCAAAACCTAATCCATCACTTTTTTCTACCTTTTTCACCATTTCTTCCTTTTTATTACCCAATAAATTCAAAAACCACCAAAACATTCATCTTATGTTTAATAGCCAAATAAATTGGCTAATTAAACCTAAATTAAACCTAAAAACCCTAGCCACCTCCTATCCCTATAAATATACTCCCATTCTCACCAAAAAGCTAATTCCAACACTTTGGCAAAAATCCCAAAATTCTCTAAACACTCTTTCTCTCTAAATTCTAACTTTGGCATCGGAGGTTCTTCGGCCAAAGCCCCCCCATTCATCGTGGGCGCGTGAGGCTCTTGGCCTTAACCTAAGGTGTTAATTGTTTTGTAGGTGCAAAATCGTCCAAGATCGAGGAGGAAGAAATTTGCATCCACAAATTGGTGCTTTCATTGAGAGTTGAAATTCATACTCGTAGAAGACTCTCGCACAAAAAGGTTTTTTCTTTATTTTCTAGTCCATTTGAATATTTTTCATACGTTCTTATTATTAGAATTTTTTACTTGCAAAGGTTCTTTGATAAAACGTATAAGCAAAATATAATGGCTAGAAATTTAGAAAATTCCACAAGTGAAAATTCTAATGTTCAAGAAATGGGATTGCGGAGATCCGTGAGGCTAAATGCGACAATAAGGGGAGCGGCATCATCATCACGAGCTTCCACCATGGGAACCACCGTGGTGGCTACCTCGATAGCCACCCGCGGCGAGGTCCATAGTGCCTTCACCACGGCCACCATGGGAACCACCGCGGTGGCTACTTCGGTAGCCACTCGTGGCGAGGTCCATGGAGCCTTCACCACGGCCCGGAGATCCGTGAGGCAAAATGCGACAATAAGGGGAGCGGCATCATCACCACAAGCTTCTACCATGGGAACCACCGTGGTGGCTACCTCGGTAGCCACCCGCGGCGAGGTCCATGGTGCCTTCACCACGGCCACCATGGGAACCACCGCGGTGGCTACTTCGGTAGCCACTCGTGGCGAGGTCCATGGAGCCTTCACCACGGCCCGAGCCGTGCCATCCAAGGTTCACGGTACCAAGACCACGATCCAAGCCGTGCCATCCAAGTTTACGTGGACCCAAGCCCAAGCCTCGCATTCACATGCACCGCGCATTGAGCAGCCTGCTCCCGTCAAGCAACCCACTATCACGGCCCAACCTGCTCTTGCCGAGCAGCCTGCTTTCGTGACCCAGCCTGCTCCCAACGAGCAGCCCACTCCCGTGGCCCAGCCTGCTTTCGTCGAGCAGTCTACTCCGGTGGCCCAGCATGCTCCTACCAAGCAGCCCACTCCTGTGGCCCAGCTTGCTCCTGCCAAGCAGCCTGCTCTCGTGACCCAGCCTGTTCCCGACGAGCAACCCACTCCCGTGGCCCAGCCTGCTTTCGTCGAGCAGCCCACTCCGGTGGCCCATCTTGCTCCTGCCAAGCAGCCCACTCCCGTGGCCCAGCCTGCTCCTACCAAGCAGCCTGCTCTCGTGACCCAGCCTGCTCCCGACGAGTAACCCACTCCGTTGGTCCAGCCTGCTTCTTTCGAGCAGCCCACTCTCAAGGCCCAACCTGCTCCCGTGGCTTTCCAAGCAGCCCAAGTCGGCCCAAGACTATCTCAACCATCCGGACCTACCATCGAGCTGGGGGCATTCTCACCACATTTTTTTGTGGATTTGACATTTCCCAACTCAAATCTCGCGCCCGAAGTCTACCACCTTTCCACTGCCCAAAGAGGCGCATTCCTTCCAAGCTCTTCCAATCCAAATGGCGAACAACACTTGTCTCGACAAGTCATAGAGTTGACGAGCGCCCTTGCACAACAGACAACCTTGGTGAATCAACTTTTGCAACGCATCGGGATCCAACGTGCCCCGGACGAGGTATCCCGAAGTAAGACAAGGGCAGACGGACATTTCCAGCAACGTCCCGGCAAGCAGCCACTCGACCAGCCACGAGCCGAACGTTTGGGCAGTGTACATTCCCGTCTTAGAGCGCGAAGGAGCATGCACTTTCGACTAGGCCCACGGAGGAGCATACATTCACGGTTGGGGTCATACTCCGATAGTCAACATGAACAACCTTCCGGGCAAAATGTCTATTCGCAGCTAAGCCCACAAGGAGCGTCCTCCACCTCACATCAGAGTAGGCAGCACGACGGACGGAGAGAAGCAGTCACTCAATCCAGCTCAAGTTCAACCAGCAGCCTGCGAAGAACTCGCTCGCCTGCTAGGAACGCACCACATGCACTGCATCTGCGGTATAGACGAGCCAAACACATGGAAGAGCAGCCTAGACCAGTAAGTCATGGCTGGGGGCAGCCGAGAGCTCCGCTACCCCAACAAAAGGCAAATTCAGGAAGAAGTAGAGAGACTCTTGACCAAGCGATTGCATGATTTCCAACGCAACGAGGTCACCGACGAGGCAGTACGACGGAACATGACCAACATAAGCAGGTCACCCTTCACGGACGAGATCGAGCAGGCAGAGCCTCCACGAGAGTTCAGCATGCCACATTTCACATCTTTCAAAGGGGATAAAGACCCGGAGAGACAGTTAAAGCGTTACCGAAGCGCAATGATCCTTTATCGAAACAACGATGATCTCATGTGCAAGATATTCGCCACCACTCTACAAGGCGAGGCGCAAGATTGGTTCTACACCCTGCCGCCACAATCCATCCGGAATTTCTACGAACTTTCTTTGGTTTTCACCAAAGAATATTCATCATATCGCTCGATCAAAAAGAAGTCTGATCATTTGTTCAACGTCAAGAAGAACCCAAAGGAGTCGCTTCGCGATTATGTGAGGAGGTTCAAAGTAGAGAAGGCAAAAATAGTCGGATGCAATGACTCGATAGCTAGAACAGCCTTCCAAAAAGGACTTCCAGCAGACCATCCGATATTCGGAAAATTGATCATGAAAGAAGATCTAACTCTGGCAGACTCTTTTGCTTTGGCAGAGAAGTATGCACTTTGGGATGAGGCTCGCCAATGCACATTCAAGGACTTGAAGAAGTCCTCGACATCACCTCCCTAGAAGCAGCGGAGGACTTATTCACATGTTTGACGGTATCTAAAGTAGCAATAAGCTCTACCATCATGCGAGAAGAGATGGGGGCCCGACTACCTGTATTCCACAGTTACCTGTATTCTACAGTTCAAAAGCTCTCCTCGATGTTATTAAAAATTCAAAAGCTAACTTTGGCGATAGTTGTTGCAACCCAGAAGCACAAGTTTTACTTTCAAACGCATGCAATCATCCTCATGACGTACTATTCTGCCCAATCCAGACGCGCGACGATAAAGGCGTAGACCCTGGCGGATGTAAAGTTTTTTGACGAACGCAACACTGGAAGGACACACTCGAAAGCAAGTTTTGTCCTCGTCACCCTAAAAGATTCTACATAGGAGCAACATGTACCGGCAATTGAGTACCATTTCTTGCTGCGCATCACACGGCCCTAGCCGACCCTTGCTCAATGATTCAACTCTAGAGTGGCCCAATACCGGCAGTTGAGCATCTCCTGCTGCGTATGACATGACCCCATCTCCACAGCTCCCTACTGCGCCTTCACGCCGAGCCTAGGTGACGCAACAGAGCGGCCCAACGATGCCTCAGAAGTAGCCGAGCACACTCTAGCTGCGCCTACTCCACCCGATGGAGACTTCTGGCATTTGCATGTCGACGGCGCAGAAAAGCCTTCATCACTGCCGGCAGAGAAGGCTCCAAAAAGATGGATCCCATCTGGGAAGGTCCGTACAAGATCAGCAGAGTATGGGGCAAGAGTAATTACACCCTCGCCACCATGAAGCGACAAAAAGATTGAAAAGCAATGGATGGCCTACAATCTGAAGAAGTACCATGTGTGACCTCCCGCTACATCAAAACCCGAAGACTCAATAAGCTTGACGGGTACCACCTCACAAGCTGAGGACTATCCAGTTGTTATGCAGTTCCTACCTTACAGCTAAAGTTCTTGTTCGTTTCACTCGTTTTTCAATGAGGAATTTAGAAGTAATCACAACTTGGCTTGACTGCATGCTTACAACAACTAATCACTCCTGCACTTCAAAAGAAGACTGCGCCCTTCTTAGGGACTCATCGCAGGAATTGCACCCCCCGAGGGACTAACCATGCTCTCCAGTGCGAGAGGGTAAACCAATTCTCCGACACCCATATGGGTCAGCTCTCCAAGACGGGAGGATAAACTTTACACTCCGAATATCCAGATGTGGATGAGCCTGGCTGCCCTAGTATAACTAGATGCACGATGGCTTGCGCCGAGATTCCTAGAAGTAGCCGCAATGGTCTTTTTCAAGGCTTAGCTAACTGAAGGATTTTGGGTCTCTTGGCCTAATCCGTGGGGAACCGGGCCCTAGAGACGGAGATGGCACATTACGCAGTACATCCGATGGACGGTTGCCCTGGAATCCTAAAGCTGCTACCGAGTGCACTAAGGTAGCCTACGGATTCCGGAAGACTGCCTACGGCTTGCCCTTCGAGCAGTGAAGCCGCACTAGACTTATACAACCGCACATTCTTGTGAAAGGTTAAACAAGCTAGCGCGCATATACGAAGTTTTATCCACTGCCGACATGCTACGTAGTCGATAAGCTTCACCTCTGCTAAGCGCAGAACAACCTACACCAAGTCCTAAAGTGTTATGATACTTGCTACGCAACCTACGGAATTGAAGAAAGTCAAGGTTAACAGCCTAGTGGTTACGCGGACTTGTCTGCTTCTGTAAGTAAGGCATCCGGCTGCCAACCCTATGGCTAACAACTTTGCAAAGTTCTACACCAACACCTACGGCTGCATAGGCTACGCGAGTTTGTCTGCTTATAAAAAAGTAGCATGCCTGCCACTGGTCTATCAAGTCTAAAGGTTAGGGCATGAACAAAAGAAGTGAAGATGAAGAAAAACAAAGGAAAACATGTTTATAAACAACTAGCAAAGGCCGAAGGAGTTCAAGCAAAACAAAAGCTACAAGGAAAAACAAAGAAAATCCTAAAGGCTACCTAAAATACTACACTACAGCAGCTTGGACATCCCACGACTACTCGGTCGCCACACCTTCAACAGCCGTAACGCTCTTAGCAGCGGCATCATCCGACGCTTCACCCCTGGCTGCCCCAGTCTGGGCACTAACTTCTCCAACTACTTCACCAATGGAAGCCTTAAAAGTAAAAGCAAACAAGTCTTCCGGAGAAATAGAGAAGGTCTTAAAACCTCAAGCCCATCCTTCTCACCCTTCAGTTGCTCATTCTTCTTAAGCAGACTAACACGGACGCGCTGCAACTCATCCACTCTCTTCTTAGCATAAGTAGCGAAACGAAACTCAGAAATTGCAAGCTTAAGATCTTGAATCTGAGGCGAATCAATCTCAGCAGCAAAGGGAGCAGGCTTTGGTGCCACTTTAGCAGCAGAGTCCACCTTACCACTCTTCATAATAGCAAGTCTCTACAAAGGTGAACCGAACTTGGCTCCCAAAGAACGTCCTGGTACAGACTTCGGCACTGAGGGCATGATAAAACCTTTACGCTGAGTAATCTTATCCACAATTGTACTAGCCATTCTCAACATGGAAGACGCCACATGCTCAGATCTAGCAGCCTTACATTTCTTCCCATTGGAAGAAGTCATGTCAATCACATACCTCTTGGTAGCAAGCGGACCCTCATGAGCAGCGAAAGAAGTCTTTGGTTTTTTCTCAGCCGACATCTCTTGAGCAAGCAGAGAAGATCCATTTTCCCACCTTCACTTGCAGCAGGATCCACAACAGTGATTGGACGAGCCAGTGCATCCGCTTTGATCATATTCCCCTCATCTTTTGGGAACAGCCCACGTTTCTCCTGACGAAAAGAGTTAAAGTAGCCAACGTCATTCGTGGTACCTAGCAGGGAAGTTCAACCCAACATTCCAGCAGTTCATGAGGTTCGCAACCTCTTCATTTCTCTCAATCACCAGCCTAGCTCGAGTCATGTCCAAAAGCCTAAAAAGACATGAGCCATGTGACTTGCCTAACACTGCGCCCCAGTGCCACAATCCGAGTTCCCAGCCACACAAGCTGCCCTTGGTTCTAGCCAAGTCGAGCAGCTTAAAGCAGTGGTCCCTGCCACAATACCTCATCGGCCCATGCCGAGTCGACTCCTGGCCCATGCCAGCCGACGTGCCGCACCACCCCGACGGCTGCCCCGCGGTAGCACTATCCACAAAGAAGACGAAGAAATCAACGAAAGACGGTCCTTTGCACGGGCAAGATGTAGAAGATTGCTAGAAGAGGGGGAACAAATATCCTCTAAGCTATCTCTCTCTTGTAGGGTAGAATAAATCGCTCTCCAAAGTTGATTTAATAACCCACTTAAGGTGGATTTAAATAGGCTTTGAGAGAAATTTATTTCCCTTTCCTAGAAGGATCTAATTTCCTATTAAAGAGAGAATCTACATCAAAATAGGAAGCAGTCCTAAGTTTCCTAAAGCAAGAAGATCTCTACACCTGCTACCCTTTTCTGCGAGCAGCCCAACATGTGTGGGGGCATTTGTGGAGCCAAAAATATTCACAGGGCGACACGTGGATTTTTGGACAAAAATGACAAAAATACCCTTGCAGTACAACGAGGTTCCTACGCGCAAGCAGCGGGCAACCCTCTTTCAACCAAGACAGAAGTGCCCAAAATAGGTAACAATTCAAAGTCCATCTCATCAAATCCTTTCTACAAGGTAATTCCCAAACACATTCCTTTTAAATTATGTTAATTGGCTAATTAATGGGTTTATTGCCTAATTAACCCATTAATTGTCAATTAAATCATCCATTATATCCAAATAACTACAAAATACATCCAATTCAACCCTAAAACACCACATGGCCGGCTATCCCCATTTCAAAACCTAATCCATCACTTTTTTCTACCTTTTTCACCATTTCTTCCTTTTTATTACCCAATAAATTCAAAAACCACCAAAACATTCATCTTATGTTTAATAGCCAAATAAATTGGCTAATTAAACCTAAATTAAACCTAAAAACCCTAGCCACCTCCTATCCCTATAAATATACTCCCATTCTCACCAAAAAGCTAATTCCAACACTTTGGCAAAAATCCCAAAATTCTCTAAACACTCTTTCTCTCTAAATTCTAACTTTGGCATCGGAGGTTCTTCGGCCAAAACCCCCCCCCCCCATTCATCGTGGGCGCGTGAGGCTCTTGGCCTTAACCTAAGGTGTTAATTGTTTTGTAGGTGCAAAATCGTCCAAGATCGAGGAGGAAGAAATTTGCATCCACAAGTTCTTCTGGGTGATAGTCACTAGTTGGGCAGCCGACTAAATTAGTGAGATCGAGGGCATAGGATTTTTTTCCCATAAATCTAAAACAGAGACTTTATTCTATGGAGGTTAGCTTAGGGTCCATCGATAACTATTTTGCATTTTTGGTTTTTGGCTTTTATTTTCTTGCTAGAAATAGATGTTTACAACAAACAGGAGGGATGAATAAGGATAAAGGATATAGGAAAGGTGATGGGTAAGACGCGGAACAAATGCACATGGAATCGTACACAACATGAAAACCAAAAACTAAACAATTTTAACCAGGTTGTCTTTTTCTTGTCTGGGTTAACATTTTATGTCATCCCATTGTGCATTCTTCCTCCCACCACACGGTTCAAAGCAATTTTTCTTTTTTAATAATGAAGGATTGGATTTCTCCAAATAATAATAATAATAATAATAATAATAATAAAGGATTGGACGATCCTTTCGAGTAGAACAATGTAGGAAGCGGATACAAAATATATTAATAAAGAGATAACATCATGTATAAATCATATAATGTGGATTACATTGTCACAACTACATACGAGAAGCGGATCAACAAAAAAACCAGATCGTATCCATTAAGCCACACACTGACAGAGTATGATATACGCCGGTGCGGTGATCAATCGCGAATGCAGATGCAATTTGCAGCATGAAACAGGGTGGATATCAAAAATCCCAATGAGGTATTATTACACAACTTAATGACAAAACTTGCAACGAAAGCACCGCTTTTAAGGGATTTAAGAAATGGAAGAGTTGACGAAACAGCTCATTCAGAAATCAGCAAAAACAGCAAAAACATCACCGTGGATGTAGTCATTATCTACCAAACTGACCAAAAAGTAGCTGCTCTGCACCTGCAAAAGTTGAGAACAAGATCGTGTCAATATTACCAACTCAATTTCCATCAAAAGATCGAGTGGAAAGGTGTCTTGGGGGTTGGGGTTGTGGGGTACATTTCAACAATCAAATCATAAATATGTTAACAGGCAAGAAGAGACATTAATGAAAAACACAAACCTCTTCGAGCAATTTCCTAGATGAGTCACCCTCAGAGTATAAGCGGGCCCATCCTCTTGACCAGATTTCAAATGCCTCGTCCTTCCAAACTATAAAACTCGTAGGATCCACGACAGTTGGTTGGATTATCTCCCTTGCTGGAAAGACGCCCCATGTTACTGCATTCACATCAGTCTGGCCAATATTAGATATCCAGCTCCCGTCTTTGTTCACGGCCATGTAAGTTAGAGATGGAAGAGCCTTGCATTTTTCAACAAGAGCATCCAACTTCTCCTTCGAACAGAAAAACTCTAGATAGGCTTTCTGATAAACATATCCTCCAGGGCCACCCCACCCTGAGAAACAAGGTAGAAATGTTAGAGTCTAGATAAATATGCAATTTTCAAGATCTCATACGAGGATAATCATCAAATATAAATATTAGTTTCAAGGAAAAGAAGAGAAACAAAAAATAATAAATCTCTTAGTTGTGCTGTAGTTTTGAAAAAGTAATTCAATCCGATCTTCATGATTGAAAAATAAAATAATGTGTCATATTATCAAGTTCAAGCTAGTTTTCCGCTGAACCTAGACTTGCGATCCTGTAATTATCAAGTGATTTCAGTGATCCTGATAAAAACTCTTGATGATAAAAATCAAGTTAATTAAGATAAAGCCTCACTTGCAAAAAATGAGATACAAATTGAATCTTCGAATGGTTATCATAATCGCAAACAGACAAACATACTTGTCCTTATTGCTTACCAACAGACGGCGAGTCAGATCTTTCCCCATTTACCGCTGGTTGGCTGTTGATGGTAAGGAAACCTTTAGTGTTAATTTTTCCTAGCAACTCGTTTATGATCCTCGTCTCTGGCTGAAGCCCATCTAGTTCAGACCAAGGGCTGCTTCTCAATTTTCCAAGGCATAACTTCTTAAATTTCTGATATGATTGCAATTCCAGTACGTCAGTTCATAGGTAGTTTGCTGACAAAGCTAAGAAAAAACAGAGTGAGATGGAAACTTCACCTCGTAGATATCTTCAATGCTCTTCAATGGGACAACCCATTCCTCAACAAGTTTCTTGTCACGTGCACGTGGCCGCATGAACTGTTGAAAAATTATGACTTAAAGTCATGCATACCCAACTCTAGTGCAAAGGCAAAATATAAAGTAAGAAAGAACATGTGGTTGTGAAAAACTTTAATCACATGAAATAAACTGGATTAGGAATAAAAGTAAAATTTTCTCTGAGAGAACACCATTGGAATGCTCAAGTATTTAACAATGTTGACTAATCCACCCAAATCCATCCCGAAATTATAGGCCCCAAGACCAAATTTGTGTGTTTACTGTACCTGATAATCAGTCAGTGCTCCATATGAAGGGTTACCGGAATCACCCCACCGCCCATGTGGGTACATGTCCCAGCCTACGGTTCTTGATATGTAGCTCTTGGGACGATTAGCCCTACCATCAATTGCCAGGACGATTAGATATTTTCTTTGGGGGGTGTGTGTATTTGGGGGAGCAGTTGGGTTGCATACCAGAAAATTGGACGAACATCTTCTTTAACACGGAAAACATTTGCAGGGCGTCTCCAAGGTAAGGGCCTTGATATTTTGGACTCTTCAATCAGACCAAGATTCTGCCAAAGTAGTTAGTACAATTGTAAGGGGGACATATTTGGTGGTAAGTTTTAATCAAGCAACTCATATTATTCTGATGTACATCTGAAATCAAGTCAGAAGAATAAGAAAGATATAAAGAGAAAACCGTTAATATAGCCAATGCAGATTTCTCCATGTTGAGAGTATAAAGATGCAATGTCCTAATCCCATGAGCCAAAATCTTCTTGCACATCTCGGTTCCAAGGTGAATTCCGTATAATCTCACAGCTTCTTCATTGTCTTTGATAGGCTCCAAGGCAGCAGTAACCTCAGCTGGTATCTACAGTGTGCCATTTTCTTGTTTGTAAAGTGGGGTGATGAGGAAGAAAAGTGAAGAGCAAAAAGGCGACTAATAATACCTTTGTTTTGCAGAAGCCAGTCATGCGTATGAAACCCTTGTAGTTATTAATGGGCATAATTCCAGGAACAATGGGACAAGTAATTCCAATTTGGCGACAGTCATTCACGAATTTGAGGAAAACATCAGTGTCGTAGAATAACTGAGTAACAATGAAATCGGCGCCAGCATCAACCTTTCTCTTCAAATAAAATAGATCACTCTGATATGCTTCTGGAGAGGCGAGGCCATCAGCTGCAATGGCGTCTGGGTGAGCCTCTGGATAACCAGCAACAGTGACGCCAAAGTAGTCACCATATTTGGCTCTGATATGGGTGACCTGCAATTGCAATGGGTGATTTACTGATTTTGGAATTTACAGTGAATTTGCAATGTGCAATTCGCAAGCAATAGATGAATGAATGTGTCAGACATATCTGGGGAATTATGGCATCATCATCATCGTCATCGAGAATTTCAGTAAGATTAAGAAGAAGAGATGATCAACTAATAAAGAAGGTACGAACCAGGTCCAGGGCACAGGCAAAGCCTCCTTGGATCTGAACAAACTTGTCCTGGCCATGGGGCGGGTCGCCCCGGAGAGCAAGAACGTTCTGGAGGCCGTTGAACTTGATGGTTTGGAGGGCGTGGTCGATCTTGTCGACGGGCATGTTGGTGCAGGTGAGGTGCATCATGGTCTCCACGCAGATGAGGTTCTGCATCTTGTTGGCAATGTCCAGCGTCAGATCCGCCGTGGAGCCACCGGCACCCCAGGTTATGTCGCAGAAGGCCGGGCCGTGGGCCACCATCCGATCCAACCTCTCCAACAGGTTCTCCACGCCATCCTCCGTCTTTGGCGGGAAGAACTCGAAGGAGAAGACCACCTTCTTCTCATCCACCAATGACTCCTGGATCTTCTCTATCACCTTCATCCTTCCTTCTCTTGCTTGCGTCTTGTCTTGTCGATGAGAAGATTACTCAGACCTGTAATCTATGATAGAATAGAGTAGAGACCCACCACCTCCCACTGGCAAGTCTCTGAGTCCGCGAGTCTGGAGAGAAAGTGAGGGAGTCACCGACACACGGCAGAAGTGTTGTAGGGGTATTTATAATTTATAGCCAAAATTTAGCACACAAATTCATCAATGTCAGTTTTTATAAAACAATTCAAATATAGCCAAAAGTTCACTTGAATAGACCCAACTACCCTCAAAATTAAAACTTAATTACACCTAAAACCAAAACCTAATTAAGCATCGTTATTCCCCAGTAACATTGCTGCCATATTGGGATCCAGAGGCAACAACATCAATTTTCTTAGACTTTGGATTTGAATCGTCATATATATGATTCTCCTCGTCACCATAAAATCAATCTAAAATATTCTCATCTTCCAATGCACTTGTCTGGAGTGATTTGCTGCAAAGACCTTCCCCTGCCTCCCTCTTTTTCTTTTTGCCTTTTACAGATCCATATTAAAATTGATTCACCGGTTGTGCATATTATGCTCAATTTCCCTTAATTAAATGCCTAATTTGGGTAACCCTCTACTTAAAAGAGATCATATGCAGAATGCATAAGAACATGCAATCGCAGTTTCATAAAAAAAAATTACCTGCCGAATACAATTTTAAAAATATCCAGAAGTTAATGGTTCTAACAAAATTTTCTAAGAAATATCAATTAATTATCACACAAGAATATTCAAAAATTGTAGTTATGTGAAATTTTTATCATGATCTTCGTTGTAGGCTTGTAAATTAAGAAATGAAATTTGATAATTTGATTGACTTAATTTCCATTAGAATAAATACCTCTTTATTAAATGTTTAATTTCATCAGGCTCCTCTTTCTATCTTTTTGGATTCGAATTGAGATATGAAAATAATTAAACCCTAAAATGAAAAAGAACACAAAGAGAATCTCTTTGGCGTTTGTTTTCCATTTTGAGGGTAATTTGGTATATTGATGTGAGGTTTTGGCTATAAATGATAGTTTTTATAAAAACTGACAATTTTGAATTTAAGACATAAATTTTGGATATAAACGATAATTTCTCGTGTTGTAGTATGTATCATGTATGTAACTAGATTCTAAAATTTCTTTCAGATTTTAGATCCCGATTTGCAAATCAAGGGACGGACCATTTGCCCAAAAGGAGTAACTACTAATAATGTGTGGCAATTGCAATTGCCTCCAAATGGCGATGGCATTAGGGATGGGCAAGGGTCGTGCCGGGTCCAAATTAGATTTATTACCTAATTAACCACAATTTACACACAAAAAAATACCTAAATGGTCGGTCCCTATTCTCCTAATAGGGCCGGCCATATCCCTATATATAGCTCACCGTTCTCTCCCAAAAAGGACTTCCAACTCTTGCTAAAATTCTCTAGAATTCTCAAACACTTTTTCTCTCTAAATTCTAACTTTGGCATCGGAGGTTCTTCGGCCAAAGCCCCCCCCAATTCATCGTGGGCGCGTGAGGCTCATGGCCTTAACCTAAGGTGTTAATTGTTTTGTAGGTGCAATTTTATCCAAGATCAAGGAGGAAGAAAATTGCATCCACAAATTGGTGTTTTCATTGAGAGAAGAAATCTACACTCGTAGAAGACTCTCGCATAAAAAAGGTTTTTCTCTATTTTCTAGTCTACTTGTATTTTTTCGTACGTTCTTATTATTAGAATTTTTTATTTGCAAAGATTCTTTGATAAAATGTAAAAGAAGAATACAATGGCTAGAAATTTAGAAAATTCCAATAACCAAGGAATGGGACCACGGCGATCCACGAGGCTAAATGCGACAATAAGTGGAACGGCACCACCACCACGAGTTTCCACCACGGGAACCACCGCGGTGGCTACCTCGGTAGCCACCCGTGGCGAGATCCATGGTGCCTTCACCACGGCCCGAGCAGTGCCATCCAAGGCTCACATCACCAAGGCCACGGCCCAAGCCATGTCACTCCAAGCCCAACGCGTTGCCAAGCCTCGCCCAAGCCTCGCACCCATGTGCATCACACTTCGAGCAGCCTACTCTCGTGGCCCAGCCTGCTCCCGCTGGGCAGCCCATTCTCATGGCCCAGCTTACTCTAACTGAGCAGCTCACTCTCGTGGCCCAGCCTGCTTCCGCCGAGCAGTTCACTCTCGTGACACAGCCTGCTCCCGTGGCCCAGCCTGCTCCAGCCGAGTAGCCTATTCACATGGCCCAACCTGTTTCCACGGCCCAGTCTGCTCTCGTGGCCTTCCAAGTAGCCCAAATCGATCCAAGATTAGTTTAATTATCCCGGCTCTAAATTGCCAGACTAACGATCGAACCAAGAGCATTTTCACCATATTGTTATGTAGATTTGGCATTTCCCAACTCAAATCTCGGGCCCGGAGTCTACCACACTTCCACTGCTCAAGAAGACGCATTCATTCCAAGTTATTCCAACCCAAATGGAGAACAACACTTGTCTCGACAAGTCATAGAGTTGACGAGCGCCCTCGCACAACAGACGACCTTGGTGAACCAGCTCTTGCAGAGCACCGAGATGCAACGTGCCCCAGACGAGGTGTCCCGAAGTAGGACAAGGGCAGACAAAGAACCTCTCCAGCAGCGTCCCTGTAAACAGTCACTCGACCAGCCACGAACTGAGCGTTCAGGTAGTGTACACTCCCGATTAAGCCCCCGAGATAGCGTATACTCCCATCTTAGAGCGCGGATGAGTGTGCACTCTCGACTAGGCCTACAGACGAGCATACATTCACAGTTGGGGTCACACTCTGATAGTCAACATGAGCAACCTTCCAGGCGAAGTGTTCATTCGCGGCTAACCCGTAAGGACCATCATCCACCTTACATTGGAGTAGGCAGCAGGACGGACAGAGAGAAGCAGTCATTTAATCCGGCTCAAGTTCAATCAGCAGCCTGCGAAGAACTCGCTCGCTTGCTAGGAACGCGCTACACGCATCGCATCAGCGGCATAGATGAGCTAAACACATAGAAGAGCAACTTAGACTAGCAAGTCACGGTTGGAGGTAGCCGAAAGCTCCACTACCTCAACAAAGGTAAATTCAGGAAAAAGTATAAAGACTTTTGACCAAGCGATTGTGCAATTTCCAACGCAACGAGGTCACCAACGAGGCACTACGACGGAACATGACCAACATAAGCAGGTCACCCTTCACGGATGAGATCGAGCAGGCACAGCCTCCACGGGAGTTCAGCATGCCACATTTCACATCTTTCAAAGGGGGATGAAGACCCGGAGAGACACTTAAAACACTACCGAAGCGCAATAATCCTCTATCGAAACAACGATGATCTCATGTGCAAGATATTCGCCACCACTCTACAAGGTGAGGCGCAAGATTGGTTCTATACCCTGCTGCCACAATCCATCTGGAATTTCAATGAACTTTCTTTGGTTTTCACCAAAGAATATTCATCATATCGCTCGATCAAAAAGAAGTCCGACCATTTGTTCGACGTCAAGAAAAACCCAAAAGAGTCGCTTCGCGACTATGTGAGAAGGTTTAAAGCAGAAAAGGCAAGGATAGTCGGATGCAACGACTCGATAGCTAGAGCAGCATTCTAAAAAGGATTTCCAGCATACCACCCGCTATTCGGAAAATTAATCATGAAAGAAGATCTAACTCTGACAGACTCTTTCGCTCTGGCAGAGAAGCAAGCACTTTGGGACGAAGCTCGCCAATGCACATTCAAGGACTTGAAGAAATACCCGACATCACCTCTCTACTATCCAAACCGGAAGCAGCGAATGACTTATTCGCATGTTTGATGATATCTAAAGCAGCAATAAGCTCTACCATTATACGAGAAGAGCTGGGGGCCCGACTACCTGTATTCTACAGTTCAAAAGCTCTCATCGATGCTATTAAAAATTCAAAAGCTAACTTTGACGATAGTTGTTGTAACCTAGAAGCTCAAGTTTTACTTTCAAACGCATGCAGTCATCCTCATGACGCACTATTTCGCCTAATCCAGACACGTGACGATAAAGACGTAAGACCCTGGCGAATGCAAAGTTTTCTGACGAACGCAACAACTCGGCCCAACAGACGCGCCAAGGGCAGACGAACACTGGAAAGACACACTCGAAAGCAAGTTTTGTCCTTGTCGCCTTAAAGATTCTACATAGAGCAATATGTACCGGCAGTTCAGCACCACTTCCTACTACGTATCACACGGTCCTAGCTGACCCTTACTTCATAATTCAACTTTAAAGTGGTCCAATACCAGCAGTTGAGCATCTCATGTTGCGTGTAACATGACCCCAGCTCCACGGCTCCTTACCACGCATTCATGACGCAACAAAGCTGCCTAACGACACCCCGAAGGTAGCCAAGCGCGCCCTAGCTGCACTTGCTCCACCCGATAGAGACTTCTAGCATTTACATGTCCACGGCGCATCCAACTACAAAGGTTCAAGAGTAGGCGTAGTCCTTGTCATCCAGACAGTTAGATGCCTAGGTTTCAAAGTATCCAACAACGAAGCAGAATACGAGACCCTACTAGCAGGCTTCCAAATGGCAAAAAACTTAGCAGTGAAAAAGCTCGCAATTCATTCTGATTCCTAGCCAATCGCTAGCAAAACTGCTTGAAGTGTTTCAGACTTACACCCTCACTCAAGTTCCACAGGCAGACAACGCTCACGTGGACGCACTAGCCAGCCTAGGCTCCACCCTTGACCACCAACTCAAAGGTTTTATTCCGGTGGAGTATCTAGACGAGCCGACCACAGAGGCGAAGCCAGCAGCCGAGGTGTCACAGGTTAGTACAACTCCAAACTGACAAGATTTCATCGTAGACTACCTGGTCAATGGCATATTCCCCACGAAAAGATTGGAGTCTAGAAAGCTCCAAATCAAGGCAACACGCTACTACATGTGGAACGGCATTCTCATCCGAAAATCCTACACCGGACCACATATCTGCTGCCTAACGCTTCCCGATGACTTAAAGGTTCTAAGCTCAATCCACGAAGGCGTTTGTGGAAATCACTCCGGAGGTCGACCCTTAGCACAGAAGGCTCTTAACGCAGGCTACTACTAGCCTAACATGCACCAAGACGCTAAGGAGTTAGTACAAAAGTACGACCGTTGCCAACGTTACAAGCTGGTACCAGCACGGCTTGCCAGCGAGCTACACCCGTAGACGAGTCCTTAGCCGTTCATGTAGTAGGCAATCAACCTGGTAAAAACTATGTCACGTGCTACTGAGGACATAGGCATGATGGTCGTGGCAACCGACTACTTCACCAAATGGGTAGAAGCAGAGCCCAAGATGACCACGACTCAGACGAACATATAGCACTTCATATGGAGGAACATCAATTGCCGATTTGACATCCCTTAGTCTATTATCACCTACAACGGCTCGCAATTCGTGGGCCAAGATGTGGCAAAGTTCTTCCCAAAGTATAGCATCAAGCAGCATATGTCCATACCAAGATAACCTCAAGGCAGTGGCGGGCCGAAGCATCCAACATGATGATCCTCGACTACCTCAAGAAATCCTTACCAACAAGAAGGGAAAATGGCCAGATGAACTCCCCGGATGTCTATGGGCATATCGCACCACCAAAAGACGAGCAACCGGTGAAACTTATTTCCCTTTGGCATTTGGCTCAGAAGCAATCATTCATCCTAATGTCATCAAGCCAAGTATCATCGCACTAGTACTAAGCATTGAGCAGAACAGTAAGAAGATGACCACAAACTTAGATCTGGTAGAGGACAAGCGCGAGCAGACCATCACCTGCATCGCAGCCTACCAGTAACAACTCATTTCTAACTACAACAAAAGGGCTAAGATCCGACAGTTCCAGCCTGAAGATCTAATCCTAAGAAAAACCTTCATCACTGCCCGCAGAGAAGGCTCCAAAAAGATGGATCCCATCTGGGAAGGTCCTTACAAGATCAGCAGAGTAGGCGGCAAGAGTAATTACACCATCGCCACCATGAAACGATAAAAAGATAAAAAACCAGTAGAGCGTCTACAATCTGAAGAAGTACCATGTGTGACCTCCCGCTACATCAAAGCCCGAAGACTCAAGAAGCTCAACATGCACCACCTCACAAGTCGATGACTATCCAGTTGTTATGCAGTTCATACCTTACAACTAAGTTCTCGTTCGTTTCATTCGTTTTTCAATGAGGAATTCAGAAGTAATCACAACTTGGCTTGGCTGTATGCTTACAACAATTGATCACTCATGCACTTCAAAAGAAGACTGCGCCCTTCTTAGGGACTCATCGCAGGAATTATACCCCCCCCGATTGACCAACTATGCTCTCCAGTGCGAGAGGGTAAACTAATTGCTCTCCAGTGCGATAGGGTAAACCAATTCCCGGACACCCACATGGGTCAGCTCTCCAAGACGGGAGGATAAACTTTACACTCCGAATATCCAGACATGGATGAGCCTGGCTGCCCTAGTATAACTAGATGCACGATGGCTTGCGTCGGGATTCCTAGAAGTAGCCACAATGGTCTTTTTCAAAGCTTAGTTAGCTGAAGGATTTTGGGTCTCTGGCCTAATCCGTGGGGAACCGGGCCCTAGAGACGAAGGGGCACATTATGCAGTATGCCCTACAGACGGCTGCCCTGGAACCCTAAAGCTGCTACCGAGTGCACTAAGGTAGCTTAGGGTTTCCGGAAGACTGCCTACGGTTTGCCATTCAAGCAGTAAAGCCACGCTAGACTTATACAACCGCACATTCTTGTGAAAGGTTAAACAAGCTAGCATGCATATACGAAGTTTTATCCACTGCCAACATGCTACGTAGTCGATAAGCTTTACCTCTGCCAAGCGCGGAACAACCTACACCAAGTCCTAAAGTGTTGTGATACTTGCTACGCAACCTATGGAATTGGAGAAAGCCAAGGTTAACAGCCTCGTGGTTACGCGGACTTGTCTACTTCTGTAAGTAAGGCATCTGGTTGCCAACCCTATAGCTAACAACTTTGCAAAGTTCTACACCAACACCTACGGCTGCATAGGCTACACGAGCTTTTCTACTTCTAAAAAAGTATCATGCCTACCACTGGTCTATCAAGTCTAAAGATTAGGGCATGAACAAAAGAAGCGAAGATGAAGAAAAGCGAAGGAAGCATGTTTATAAACAATTAGCAAAGGCCGAAGAAATTCAAGCAAAACAAGAGCTACAAGGAAAAACAAATAAAATTATAAAGGCTACCTAGAAGATTACAACAACTTATACATCCCACGACTACTTGGTCGCCACACCTTCAGCAGCCGCGACGCTCTTAGCAGCGGCATCATCCGGTGCTTCTCCCCTGGCTGCCTCAGCCTGGGCACTAACTTCTCCAACTACTTCACCAATGGAAGCCTCAAAAGTAAAAGCAAGCAAGTCTTCCGGAGAAATAGATAAGGTCTTGAAACCTCAAGCCCATCCTTCTCACCCTTCAGCTGCTCATTCTTCTCAAGCAGACCAACACGGACGCGCTGCAACACATCCACTTCCTTCTTCAAACTTTCGTTGATCTTCAATACACCTTGAAGTTCTAACACTTGGGGTTCAAGCCTATTGACGATTCTCTTGAAGTGGATCACTTGATTATAAGCAGTAATCAACTCTTCATCATTTGCATAAGCAACGAAACGAAGCTCAGAAACTGCAAACTCAAGATCTTGAATCTAAGGTATGTAACATCCAATCTCATTCTCTGCACTTTCATACTTAACTTGTATCGCGTCAAGCCTAGTCTTCAAGTCAACGATCTCGTGGCGAGCGGTCTCAAACTGTAGAGAAGTGGGGGTAGAAATATTAGACCCATTCAAAGCAACAAGCTCAGAATCCAACCTCTTGATCTCTTCGGCTAAAGAATAAGTTTCAGCTGCCATAGTTTTCACTACCTCATTGGCAGCCTTGCTATATATGCATCATAGCAAGCAGAGCAATCCTTCTATATTGGGTCATATGCTTCGCAAAGGAACTTGGGCAAACAACCTTTCTACCGCCATCAACAAAATTGGCACAAGCGTCCATGTCTTCAAGCAAATCTAGTTTCAAAAGCACACAGATCTCAGCAGCCTCCCCAGAAGCAGGCTTAATGGATTTTTCATAGCTGCCCACGCGAGCAGTCTCTTCCTTCCTAGCAGGCGAATCAGTCTCAGCAGCAAAGGGAGTGAGCCTTAGCACCATTTTAGCAGCAGAGTCCACCTTATCGCTATTCATAGTAGCAAGCCTCTCCAAAGGTGAACCAGACTTAGCTCCCAACAGACATCTTGGTATAGACTTCGGCATTTGGGGCATGACAGAACCTTTACGCTAAGCAATCCTATCAGCAATCGTACTAGCCATTCTCGACATGGCAGGCGCCACAGGCTAAGATCTAGCAGCCTCAGTTTTTCTTCCCATTGGAAGAAGTTATGTCAATCACATGCATCTCGGCAGCAGGCAGGCCCTCATGAGCAGTGGATGAAGTCTTTAGTTTTTCTCAACCGACATCTCTTGAGCAGGCGTGGAAGATCTCTTCTTTCCACCTTCATTCATAGTAGGCTCCACGACAGTGATCAGACGAGCTAATGCATCCGCCTTGATCCTTTTTACCTCATCTTTCCGGAGCAGTCCACATTTCTCCCGGTGAAGATAACTAAGCAACCAACGTCATTCATGGTACTCAGCAAGGGAGCTCAACCTAGCATTCCAGCAAGCAAGAGGCCTACATGTCTAGCATTCCAGCCGCTCATGAGGCCCGCGACCTTTTTCTTTCTTTCAATCATCGGCCTAGCTCGTGTCAGGACCAAGAGCCCAAAAGACATGAGTCATGCAGCCCGTCTAGCACTACATCCCAGCACTTCAATCCGCGGCCCTAGCCGCACAAGCTGTCTATGGCTCTAGCTAAGTTGAGCAGCCTAAAGCAATGGTCCCTGCCACAACACATCCTTAGCCTATGCCGAGCCAACTCCTAGCCCCTACCAACCGACGTGCCGCACCACCCCGACGGCTGCCCCGCGATAGCACTATCCAAGAAGAAAACAAGAAAAATTAAATTTTTTACATCGGCGCGGCATAGAGAAGACGAAGAAATCAACGAAATACGGTCTTTTGCACGGGCAAGATGTAGAAGATTGCTAGATGAGGGGGAACAAATATCCTCTAAGCTATCTATCTCTTGTAGGGTAGAATAAATCGTTCTCCAAAGTTGATTTAATAACCCACTTAAGGTGGACTTAAATAGGCTTTGAGAGAAATTTATTTCCTTTTCCTAGAATGATCTAATTACCTATTAAAGATAGGATCTACATCAAAATAGGAAGCAGTCATACGTTCCCTAAAGCAAGAAGATATCTACATCTGTTGACCTTTCTTACAAGCAGCTCAACAAGTGTGGGGGCATTTGTGGAGACAAAAATAATCACAAGGCGACACGTGGATTTTTAGACAGAAGAGGACAAAAATACCCTTAAGGCATAACAGGATTCCTACGCGCGAGCAGCGGGTAATCATCCCTCAACCAAGTCAAAAGTGCCCAAAATAGGTAACAATTCAAAACCTATCTTATCAAATCCCTTCTACAAGGTAACTCCCAAAACCTATTTCATTCCATATATTTTTTACCTCATTTTCCCTCTTTTAGCTAATTATCTTAATCATTCCATAACTCCCCAAATAATTTCTTTCAAAATATGTTAATTAGTCAATTAATAAATTTATTACCTGATTAATCTATTAATGGCTAATTAACCACAATTTACACCAAAAAAAAAATACATAAACGGCCAGTCCCTATTCTCCTAATAGGGCCGGCCATATCCCTATATATAGCTCACCATTCTCTCCCAAAAAGGACTTCAAACTCTTGCTAAAATTCTCTAGAATTCTCAAACATTTTTTCTCTCTAAATTCTAACTTTGGCATCGAAGGTTCTTCAGCCAAAGCCCCACCCTATTCATCGTGGGTGCGTGAGGCTCTTGGCCTTAACCTAAGGTGTTAATTGTTTTGTAGGTGCAATTTTGTCCAAGATCAAAGAGGAAGAAATTTGCATCCACAGTCTGCATCAGTATAACCTTCAACACTAAAGTGATTATTCCTTTTAAACAAAATTCCTTTGCCTGGACTTCCCTTCAAATATCACAATATTCTCATCATGGCATTCATATGTTGTTCTCCAAGATCATGCATGTATTGACTCACTACACTCAAGGCATAAGCAAGGTCCAGTCCTGTGTGTGCCAAAAAATATCAAATGGCCTACTAACCTTTGGTATCTTCCTTTGTCAACTGGTACTTGATTAGGATCAAAATTAAGCTTCAATCCTTCTTCTAATGGTGTAGCTACTGGCTGACAAGCTGACATGCCAGTTTCGTGCAACAAATCAATAATATACTTCCTTTGAGACAAGAAAATTCCAGAACTGCTTCTCAACACCTCAATCCCTAAAAAATATTTCAAGGATCTAAGGTCCTTCATTTCAAATTCTATAGACAGGTATCTTTGCAAGGCCGCACGTTCTTCCAGATCATTACCTGTTACCACCATATCATCTATATACATAATAAGTGCAGTAAGCTTCCCATTCTATCTTTTCAGGAACAAAGTATGATCAGAGTCACTTTGTCTGTAACCAAATGCTCTCATAGATTTTGTGAATCTTCAAAACCATGCTCGAGGGGACTGCTTCAAGCCATACAAGGATTTCTTCAATCTGCACACCTTTCTTTTGTATTTATCTAGAGCATTACATCTAGGTGGAAGATCCATATAAATCTCTTATGTCAAATCTCCATGCAAGAAGGCATTTTTCACATCGAACTGCTGTAAAGGCCAATAAAGATTTACAACCAAAGACAACAAAACACGAACTGTGTTGATCTTGGCCAAATGAGAAAATGTATTTGTATAGTCAATTCCAAATTTTTTTAGTGTATCATTTTGCTACCAGTCTTGCCTTGAAGCGATCAACCGTCCCATCAGCTTTATACTTCACAATATAAACCCATTTACATCCCACAGGTTTCTTACCGACTGGCAAGTCTACGATCTCCCAGGTAGCATTCTTCTTCAAAGACTTCAACTCTTCATTCATTGCTGCTTACCAACGTGGATCAGCTAAAGCCTTCTGCACACGGTTAGGAATAAATACAATAGATAATTGATGCACAAATGACTTATTTGATTCTGACAGGTGACTGGTAGACACATCATTTCTTAACGGGTATAACACATTAGACTCAGGGTTGGGCTTACTCATCGAATACCTAGTTTTGCATTTAGGGTCGGCTTCATAAGTAAGTTTAGGAATACCTCGATTAACGCGATCAGGGAGACGACGTGGTGGTGGTGCATCCGGGATTGAAGACGATTGATTATGGTTATTAGGACTCGAGATCGACTGTGAGATAATTGGCGACATAGGATTGTCCGGTGGTGAGGAAACTGGCAGTGAGCTATCTGGCAATGTCGACTCGTCCCTTTCAAGGTTTTCAACATTGTTTCCATGTGAATGATCACCACTTGTCTCCAAGACATTACCACTTAGTTCCAATTCATTCACATCATTGTTTTCATGTGAATGATCACTACTTATTTCCAAGACATCACCACTTAAATCCAAATCATTCACACTATCTATATCTAGAATAGTATAATTAAGAGTTTAAACTTTTGTCTGATTCTCACCTTGAAGTGAAGACTCAGGATTGGCAAAGTACATATCATTCTCATGAAATGCAACATCCACAGTGACAAACAATTTTTTCGTCAGATGGTGATAACAACGATACCCCTTCTGATTTGAGGTATACCCCACAAACACACATCGTAAGGCCTGAGGCTCAAGCTTACTTCTCTGCTGTTTATGAAGATGAACGAAGGCCACACAGCCAAACACGTGAGGTGGAAGATTAGGAACTGTAGGAGCATCAACATATGAAGATATGGTCTGTAGCGGTGTCTGAAAGTCGACTGATCGAGATGGAACACGATTCATGAGATACGCAGCTGAGGTGAGAGCTTCTCCCCAAAAAGATAATGGGAGACGCGCCTCGAGCAAAGAAGCACGAACAACCTCTAGAAGCTGACGATTCTTGCGTTCTGCAACACCATTTTGTTGTGGAGTATATGGACATATAGTCTGATGAACAATACCATGATGATCAAGGAAGGCACGAAGTTCAGAGTTTACATATTCGCCGCCATTGTCACTCCTAAGAACCTGTATTTGTGACTTATATTGTACTTGTACCATTTTGTAAAACCGCTAAAACAAAGAAGTAACTTCACTTTTTGACTTCATCAAACAAACCCAAGTCATACGTGTGCAGTCATCAATAAAAGACAAACTAATAAGCACCACCAAGTGTAGTAGTTTTAGATGGTCCCCAAACATCAAAATGAATTATCATAAACAAGATTGAACTTTTATTCAAACTAGGCATAAACGAAGTACGATGACTTTTAGCCATTTCACAAACACCGCATTTAAAGCTAGAAACGTCATGCTTAACAAATAGGCTAGGAAGCAACCTTCGTAAATAGCCGAAAGAAGCATGTTCAAGTCGACGATGCCACATCCAAACCTCCGAAGCTTTATCCCTCTCCCTATGAGATCCTTCCACGGCAAGAGCTTGAGTCAAATTTCGAGAACTGTTCGATGTAAACTCCAAGTAATAGAGCTTTCCCATCCGAATACCATAACCAATTGTCTTACGAGTCTGAATGTCATTTAAAACACAAAAGGAAGGCCAAAAAATAATAAGGCAATGTAGGGCGACAGTTATTTGAGCAACAGATAATAAATTATAGTCAAGGGAAGGAACAACAAGTACATAGTCAAGATTCAGGGTATCAGAGAGGGAGACATCACCTTCCTCAATAATGGGGACAACATTACCATTGGCAACACTAACTATAGTATTGGTGGATGGTTTTAACGTTTGTACCTGTCTAGAATCACAAGTCATATGTTCAGTACCACCAGAATCAATTATCCATGTACTATTCATAACAGATGCAGAAACTTTAAAAGCCTTACCATCATTATCTGTATGGTCAGAATCTACCTTAGTTTCAGCAACCAATGCACACAACTTGAACTGGTCACGATTGGTCCTACTTTCCTGTTCAGTTTGATCAGATCGATGCATAGTGGTATGAGCCCAAAATGCCACTGCTCCAAGTAATTTGAGTGAGAAAAGATATGGCCCAAATTCTTAGGCCAACAAAAAAATATGTAACGTGGGCTAAAATAGAATAGTAGCCAAAAAACAACAAACGACCTTTTTATTTTTCTTTTCTTCTTTTCCTTTTTTTCTTTTCTTGTTTTCTTTTCTTTCTTTCATTTTTTTTAATAATAAAAACAAGGTGCAGGGTTGCACTGCAGAAAAGATAGCAATTATGCAGCCACAACAATAGCAACGAGGAATAAGCAAAGAATCCTCGGAGATGGGCTTCAACCAGGTTCAACGAAATTGGGTCTTTTGGCAGACGGGGACTACGGGATTCTGCATGACAAGGATGGGTGATGATCGCAAAACCTGTGCTGCTGAGAACGATTTCAGTTGGAGCGACTCAACAATGATGGGTAAAAAATATGGGTTGGTTCGACGACGAATTAGCAAGTTTTGTCTCTTACAGCGGCAAGATTTCTGGGTTGGGTCTTAATTCGTGGGTACGTGATGCAGTACTGGGTCATGGCGAGTGGATGCAGGGATCGGTTCGGTGAACTCTGATCAGCAACAACGGTGTCACTCGTTGGTCGGACGGGCACGCTACACAACTGGATGCGCGGTGGTCTTCAATGGACTTGGATCAGGAACGATAGCGTCGCTCTCTGGTTTCACAGTGTGCAGCACAACTAGCTGCACAGGGATTTCTGGTGCTGGGTTCTTCGGACAAATTGCGATAGTAATTTTTTAAATTTTTTCTTAACCTGGCTCTGGTGCCAAGAAGAGAATGCTTTGAATAGTTATATATTCTTTTCAATAAGAGGTACTTATAAGTGTACAACCCTAACATAAATGGAAAGATAACTAATTACAAGTGACTACATGAGAATACACGGAATTACGTATCATTAGGGATCTTACCTAAAATACAACAGTCAACACGTTCTGTTCTCTCTGCTTTTATCGGTCTTGGTCTTCAGTCTTAACTGACGGTTAATTCTTTGTTTTCTTTTCTTTTGGGAGGTGGTGGTGCCCACTGCCCGCGTCTTCCGCGTGAAAACCCATGAAGATTATTGTCAACAAGAAAGAGTGAAGACAAAGCAGGCTAGCCAATGGCCAGCCGCATCTCCACAGGTCGCCTCCTCCGCGGAATTAATCATCTGCATCTGCTAATTAATAAGTAATTAGTTATATATCCTAGGCTTGTTAGTCAAAATAATCTCAAATATCGATATAACTTCTTATTTTGGTTTATAAGATTTAAATTAATAGAACTAGTGCTGAGTTGTCCAATATCAATTATTTTGGTAATTCTACAAAACAATTCTGTTAAATAAGAATAAAATGACAAAAATATTTTAATTTTTGTCAAATCATTTTGGCTTATTGTTTATTAAATTGGGGATATCTTTGTTATTTTGGTCTTTATTTAACAGAAATTTTTACGAAAATACTTAAATGATTGACTGGACAAATTTAGGAACCACTACTATTAATTTCAAATTTCAGAAATCACATTGAGAAGTTATGCTCGTCACAAGAACAATTTTAACCAAAATATCTATATAATATAAAAAAACGTGATGACAAGGACTTCAAGACTTTAGTTTTTAACCAAAATAATATGCCAATATAACAAGTTTATTTAATGACGAGAACAAATGCTATATTTCAGACCCTACACGCACATGCACTTACGCACAGGCGGCAAACTGGAAACACTTGATCCTGTATTTTTCTTTCCTCTACTCACTCGTCTACTTTTTTCACACCAGCCCAGATTTACTGTATGATCTATAAAATTAATTATATGATTAAGATGTCAATGGGGTTCTTGTTAATTAAGTTGGCTGATATGTATTATGGAAATGGAGGAGGCTTGACTCGCTGCCAATTTTTTTAGGTTGTTTTTCTTTATAATGGGCACACACAAAGTGTGTGAAAAATTTTTATTTTTATTTTTTGAAGTAGAACAAGATAGGAAGAGAGTGATAGAGAATGTGAGAGTGAAAAGATTTTTTTTTTAATTAGAAATATTTTAGGATTACATTTAGGTGAGGCTTTGAAAAAGAACAACAAAATTTGGTTGTGTGAAATTATATTTATGTCCATATTACTTATTTATGTTCAGTTTTAATTAGAGCGTTATATAATTATACTGGTAATTTCATAGAATTTTGGTTGAGTGTTTTATTAATACGTAGTTTATTTTTCTTTACATTAAACTTTCATTTTTTTATTAAATTTATGTTTTTTTTTCATTAAATAAAATTATTAAGTGGTTTTTTATTAAGAAAAAGTTTGGTTAAGCCTTTTTACTAAGAAAATGGTTCAGTTTTGGCAATTTCTCTTTCCTATAATATAAAGTGCTACTATACTCATCCCAATGTCTTATTTCTCCACCCACCACAATAAGTTAAAAAATTAAAATGTTAGTTTTTCACCTCTATTATTCCTAAAATAACCTCTAGAATATTCAATTTTTTTTTTAATTTTTATTGCATAAAGCCACTCAGTACTGCAGTCTTGTGGTATTCCTCTTCACTTGGAAGTGAAAAGTCTTAGGTTCGAATCTCGTGGATGACAATTTCGATACCAAATTAGGTTGCCCATTGTGTGGTTTAGCCGAACTTCGCCTCCCTATAGTGTAAAAATATCAATGTACTCAAAAAAAAAATTATTGCGTAAATTACATTTTACACAATTCATGCGTCTTCTTCGTCCTCCAGCACACCATCCACACTAAGAACATTGTCTTCCACTTCATCGGCGCCTCCCACTGCAACTGCCGCTACCATATCTGACACGCCCTGATCCCGATGTCCAGGGGACAGCGGGATGGCCACATGCTGGCCGACACCCGAGGGTGACGCAAGCCATTTTGTGAATGCATATGTCGAGAACATGTGAAACATGCATATAAATTTCGCACGAACTATATAATGTAATATTCTAATACAAACCTTACCAAAATAATATAATAATATTCATTCGACCATAAAATGATAGTGATAATGCATGACATGTTCAGAGTATACATCTAATTCAGAATACAAGTGAAATGTGTGACAGAAAGTGCTATTACAAGTGATGTCAAAAGCAAAGAGGATGACACGATATCACTGGTAGGGGAATGCCTCGTTCCTAGGTCCTGAGGGGGTGCAAAACAAACATGATTGGACGAAGTTGATATATAAGTAGTACTAACATAGTTATTCAACAACGTACTAATCCCCAAATTTTATGAAAACTCAATAATATAATATGTAATAGGTTTTCGAAAAACATATATCATATAGTGTGCTTAATAGTGGTATCATATATCAGTATCTTACAGCCGAAGCCAATATAAATATCATCTCTCGTAGGCAGAACAGTGACCATCAGAGAAGCACAAAAATCATTGAATATAATATTTCCAAACATAATACATATGTCTCAACGGAGCTCAGTAGCTCAAACATCATATCTTAAAACCTCTTCATAGTATATAGTTATCAATCATATATACTACAAAGAACGTAAAAATCGATAAGGTATGGTATTCCAAAATATTCTCAATAAAGCATGTTATCTCATAAAGTGTAAATCTAATTTACTCATAAACATTTCATAAAACATAACCATTAAATCATGCTTTTCATGTATGCATTCTCTAATAGTAAAAACATGCATTTTAGAAGGGGTCCACTCACTGATACTTCGTCGTCGAATAGCCGTGCAAACAAGGAGGGACAAAAACGCCGTTAATAATCGTACCTAAGCACATAAAGGGTCCAATTAATAAATCTCTACCATAACGATTGAATTTCAAAAAACGGACATCATAAATGGATTTAGGATGTTGAAAAACATAAGGGTACCTCAGGTACCCCTCCCCCAATGGCAACACGCTGAGATGGGTTGCCTAAAAAGTTATCGGCGCCGCCGACAGTGGATGACAGAGCACAGTGCCTCTAGTGGAGGCGTGTGTGCTCCACGCACCAACATAAGCAGGCACCCATGCGCCCCTACACATAGGCTCACACGTGGCATGGGATTTGGGTTGGTTCCACATGGGTTGGGCCAAAGGTTCAATGGGTCTGGGCCAAAGGTTTGGGTTTGGGTTCAGATAGGACCAAAAGCCTTGGGTTTGGGCTTTAGGGCTATTGGACTTGGGCTAGGTTTAGTGGGCCGAATGCCCAGGTTTACACAGCCTAAAGACCCGGGTTTAGGGTTACCGAGTTGGGTCAACCCAGCTTTCAGGCCAATTTCGCGAAGAGGAAGCCGAAGCCTTCCGAGCTCCGTTCAACTCTAATACACAAACATAGGACTCGATCCACCCACCAAAATGAAGCTTAAAGAACGTAGATTAAGATTATACCTTTTTCAAGTCCAATCGTGGCCTGGAAGTGGTCGGGAAATGGGCTCGAAGCCGTCGGACCTCGCCGGAGAGGTTTGTTGGGTTCTCTATGCTTCAGAGAGGGGGATGGAGAAGGTCGACACTAGTAGGGGTGTTGCCGTCGTGATGAGTGGGTGGGTGAGTGTGTTGGTCCTCAAGAATGAGAGAATAGTGAAAGAGAGATATATGCGAGAAGGACAGAAGTGAGAGTGTTATGAGAGAGAGGGAGTGAGTTGCTTTTCAGAAAGAATGAGAAGAGTCACGGGGAAGGGAAAAAAGAAGGAAACATGTGGGCCCTAGTGGCTCACAAAACAAGGTCACTAAAGACGAAACATGAAAATATCCGAAAAACATTCGATGTTCGAACGTAGAATCTTCGTTATAAATCCGAATTTGAAACCGTTCGCACCTACGCGTTTGTGCCGATGAGTACGACAAGAATAACTTAATTAAATTAAACCTACGCGTTTCAACGAGACGGTCAACAATGTCAACTCAAGGGTAAAAAAGTAATTTCAAAAGTACAACAATATGAAAATACCCTAAATTTGAGAGGGGTTTCACAATATCGACTCGAACCTCTACCACTTCATCTACAAAGTGGTTGGATTTTGTTTTGTTTGAATCGAACTCAATCTATATATGGATTGTAGATAGACAAGCCTTGAAGAACGTACCTGCCAATGGGTTTTTTTTTTTTTTTTTTCTTTGGTCTTAGATGTCATTTTACAAAGGATAACATTAGTATTAAAATGTAGATTGAAAAATAAGACAGTGCAGTGAGTTTATCATCACTTATAATATATTCTCTAGAAACGCAATTCACAAGAAAGAACGGAGAAGCAGGTAGGCCAAAAGGGAATTAATCATCTGCTAATTAATAGCATTCGAAACCTCTAGCTGCTTTTTGCTTTAACAGCTTCCAAAACCTAATTCCTCAATTATTCTCCTCTTTATCGTCACTCTCACTCTGCGCATGTAAATACGATTACAGCCTTACATCCATCCTTACAGGCTTAAAGCCTAGCCTAACCTTACTTTTATAAATTTTATATTTTTAATGACTAGTCTCCCTGGCTTTGAATTGGACATTGTTCCTAATAATAATTTAACGGACTAATTAGTACCAATCCCATTTTTAATGCGACGCGCTTAATTCATGGGACGACACGGCACTACTCAGTCAACAGACAGATATAGCCGCCACAGGACAAACCGCGTATAGAGGTAGTAGGCTGCCTCTGCCGGCCGGCACGCATTCCATTCCGCTGTGATCTCCAGCAGGCTGCACGTAATCCAATCCATTCCAATCCGTCATGGCAGAAGGAGGAACAACCTTGGAGTACACTCCGACTTGGGTGGTGGCTTTGGTGTCTAGTGTCATAGTCATCCTATCACTTTTCCTCGAGAGAACCCTTCACTACACTGGCAAGGCAAGCCAATCCAATCCTATCCATCAGTAGCAATGATGTCAATTTTGAATAAGAGAAGAGACTACAACTAATCAAGTTAACCCTCCTTGATTGTTTGCTTGCTTCAGTATCTCAAGAAACACAACCAGAAACCTCTCTTTCAGGCCTTGCAGAAGATCAAAGAAGGTCGGTCAAATTCCATTTTATTCATTCATGAATCGATACTATTGAATTATTTATATGATGAATCCAATTGGTGGTGCGCCATGCATGCAGAGTTGATGCTTTTGGGGTTTATATCACTGCTGCTGACGGTGTTCCAAGGACGTATAGCCAAAATCTGTATAACCGAAAAACAGGCCGGTCAATGGCTGCCTTGCAAGAAAGAGACCACCAGTACTAGTACCAGTGCCCATTTCCAGACCGTGTTCTTTCCCTGGAGCAGTGCTGCCCGTCGTCTTCTTGCTGAAGACTCTGCTTCCACCACGTCCGGCTCCTGTTCAGAGGTACCTAGCTACCTCTACTTTCACATGTTGGAGTTGTTCCACCTGATGATTTGACATGACAATCAAAACTCAACCAATCTAACCGACTCTATAATATATGTATGTATATCTAATTAATCTAACTAATTCTTTTCCAGGGGAAGGTCCCTCTGTTATCCACCACGGCATTGCATCATCTTCACATCTTCATTTTTGTGCTGGCTGTGGTGCATGTGACTTTCTGTGTTCTAACCATTCTTTTTGGAGGAGCAAAGGTAATATTAATTAACTAACTGTCATCTTTAATTGATTTCTTATTCTTAATTGTCTTCTTCCTGTTCTCCATCTAATTCACTAATCATTCTACGGATATACCATCAATTATATTACTGTCGATGGAGCAGATACGTCAATGGAAACTTTGGGAGGATTCTATCACCAAAAAGGAGTACAACCCACAAGAAGGTAACACTAATACATACTGTTGGTACTGCTGGTTAACTAACAAGTAACACAGTTAATGTAATGTTTACACCACTGATCAGGATTCAGATGGATAATTGTTCCTCACTAATGAAATATTATGTGTGCAGTTTTGACAATGAAGTTCACCCACGTCCACGATCATGATTTTATTAGGGGCCGCTTTCGTGGTATTGGAAAGAATTCAGCTATTCTTGGCTGGTTGGTGAGTCATCATATCAATATGAACAATCCTTTTTCCTTTTTTTGAGGAGTAAATTAAATGCGCATCCAGGGTATCGACAATCCTTTTTCCTTTAATTAGCTAAGCTTCATCAACTTACTCTCTCTACGTCTGCGTCTACATCTGCATCTGCCTGCTAGTGCTAGTGCTACATCATAATATCAAATTCTGAGTTAAAGGGATCCCTTCTTTTTCAGCATGCATTTTTCAAGCAATTTTATGGCTCTGTGACCAAAACAGATTATATGACAATGCGACTAGGCTTCATCAGCGTAAGTTGATTTCGTTTATTATTTTCTTTTCTCTTTGTGGTGCTCGATATTGCACATTTTGAATGTTTCCACTCAAATTACACTTGCTGTTTCGAAATTCAGAGTAATTCTTTCTTCTGTAGACCCATTGCAAGGCAAATCCAAATTTTAATTTCCACAAGTACATGATTCGTGCCCTTGAAGCAGACTTTAAAAGAGTCGTTGGGATAAGGTTAGTTACACTTACAACCGATAACATCATAGATTCACAAGTATCATGTTCATAGTTCCATTAGCTGCATCTTCTTGCTAGCTGTTTAATTAGCTCACTTCCATACTCGTGGACTTGGAGGATCATGAGATTTTATATTGGAATATATCGTCCTTGGAATGTTCCCTCTGCTGTCACAAGGCATTCTTACTTTGAGGATTCTATTAACTTTTTGTTTTTATTTGCAATGACAGCTGGTATCTTTGGATCTTTGTGGTCATCTTCTTGTTGCTGAATGTGTCGGGTAAGCTGTTACAATTTTGGGATTGTATTAGTTTTATTGGCAAGAATTTGAACCTGCTGCATCGCATGAAGATCATTACCGACACCTCACACATACTTGTGATGTTTAATTGTATGCAGGTTGGCATGCCTATTTCTGGATAGCATTCATTCCATTCATCGTAAGTTTGACAAATTTATACTTCGTAAAATTAATGCACTAGTTCTCGTTTTGTCTCCCCAAATCTACAGGCTAAGCAGGTAACTTAATCTAAGGTTGTTTCATCTGTTGTGATTATTTCTTAATTTTATTGATTGTCTATGAATTGGTGTGCAGCTTTTACTTGCGGTTGGGACCAAGTTGGAGCATGTAATAAGTCAACTGGCCCATGAGGTTGCTGAGAAACACATTGCAATCGAAGGTGACTTGGTTGTTCAGCCTTCAGATGATCATTTTTGGTTCCACCGGCCCAGACTCGTTCTCTTACTCGTTCATATCATCTTGTTCCAAAATTCGTTTGAACTCGCATTTTTCTTCTGGATATTGGTAACATTTTTCTTCAAAATCATCAAATTGAAGGTCAAAATGCGAGTGCTAGTAGATTACTTTCTCATATTTCACATTTGGTGCTTCAATCTCTTGCAGGTTCAGTATAAATTTCATTCCTGCATGATGGGGGAACTTGGTTATGTTATCCCAAGGCTTGTAATTGGGTATAAAACCATGTTCATTAACTATAAATGTTTGATATATTCGTATTCCAACACATGTTCATAAACCTGCTAACATGTTTTCTTTCTTCTCTCTCGTCCGAATGCCAATGTCTCAAGAGTATTCGTTCAGTTCGTCTGCAGTTACAGTACCTTGCCACTTTACGCAATTGTCACACAGGTGAGTTGCATTGCGGGCAAACACACACACACACATAGAAGAGTTATTGCTGCAATTGCACTCCTTCCTTTGTTGCTCTATCCATCTTATGTCTACTGCTTGTAATGAAATCAAGATGGGAAGTTCGTTCAAGAAGGCTATATTTGAAGAACATATACAAGAGGGGCTTGTTGGGTGGGCTCGGTCGGCCAAAAAGAATAAGGCGTTGAGAAACGCAGCTAATGCGAATGGTTCTGGTTCTGGTGCTGGTGCTGGTTCTACTCAAGTAGGTGTAGGTGTAGGTCTCAAAGAGAAAGAGAAAGAGGCTTCAGCGACACTTGAATTGGCTCAAAAACTGAAAGTTGGAAACAAGGAGGGATCTTCTCTCCAACGTCATGACACTACTTCTACAGGTGCGGCTGCGGCTGTGACTGCCGGAGAAATTGAGCCCCAACAGCCACTCATACAGCAAAGTAAACTTCAATAAACCTGCCGGAGAAATCAAGCATTGCGATTGGATCATATGCTGCGGCATACACTGCATTATGCTATCAAAGTGGATGTTGTTGATACAATTCTCCCTGCGAGTGTTTTTAACTCTTATCAGTTTAAAATGCTTGCAACACTTTAAGTAGGCATGAGGGTCTTCTAAACAAGTGATTTGTTATATCAAGCGCGCCACTGTTGGCATATACCAACTTAAATGTTGAATTGTAATGTTATTTGAATGTAAACCGCACCATAAGTAAACTGAGTTTTTAATAAAAACGATCGTGCCATGAATGAGGTTAAGATCCATGTTAGGTTTTTTTTTTATTATTTTAATTTTTTTTTAATGCAATGTTTTGGAAAGGACTTTAAATATTTTCTTTATGTCTGCCAAATTCTATATCTACTAAAACTCAGGGGATTGGTACTGTTTATTAACAGTGCCGTTCCGGTTTCGTCCCTCATTTTCTTCATGATTCTTCAGCTTTAGTGGGATTGTGCAGTAAATTGTCTATTTTGCCCTTCATCATACGTGCTACACGTGCCTGTTGCCTGTTTGCTTCTAAGCGATGTTGACACGTTAGTCTGATTCGAAGAGTTCTCCACCGTTCCTTTTCGTTTTTGGTGGGGAATGTGCTCGAAGGCTCTTCCATTTTCTTACGTCGCTTCTCCCTTTCTTTCCTCTCTGTTTATGTGCTTTTCAACCCTTTGTGTTTCCCTGCTTCTCTCTCTGCGTCGATCATGTGTCGTGTGAAGAGTTTCTTTTTCCGGCTGATTGCACTGTTTTAGGTGGTTTCTCGGATTTTTTTTTTTTGTCTTTTCTTTGATTGGGAAGAAAATTTGTGTTTTCAATGTGGTTGTTTAATCTGATTGGGTTTTTTTGTTTCAGGAAAATTGGTGTGCGAATTTTAGGGTTTTTTTTGTGTACAACCTTGCAAACCCCTTCTGATTAAGGTCTGTGAATTTTTTCTTTCAAATCTCTTCTTATTTTTTTTTTCAATGATTTGTGTGTGGCTGTTCCATCTAATTCGATTTTTCATTATAGGAAATCTTGGTCTTCGAGGTTTAAGGTTTTCGTCTAGATCGATTGCTTGATCGCTGTAAAATTAAAGTCCTCTGTTTTTTTTTTCTCTCTAGAACTCTGTTTTACTATGTTGTTTTTGTTGCAGGTGGCGGTGTTTGCTTGGTTTTGTGCTCTGGTCTTAGAAATTGAATAGTTTTTTTTTTTGGTGGTTTCGTGCTATCTTGAACTCCAAGTGGAAAGCCCAAGGAGCAGAAAATGGACAATCACAATTATTATTGGTTTTATATTTAATTTTTAACTCAGTTTAATTAATTAATTTTTTTTCACCAATTAATTTGAATTATGTGGTGAAATGATCATATATAATTAAGTTTATTAGGTAGCTTTTTTTTTTTTTGTGGGGGGTGTGTTTTAGTAGGGGGATCGGATTTCAAGCATTTTTTAGAGTGGGTAAAAAGGTTGAGCGTAGGCAGGAAAATTCCTAAGGTAAAGTTCCTCTGCTCTTCTCCGTCATTTAAAACGAAGCTTTTAGGCACACAACTTCGTTTTTCCAAGTATTTTTTAGGGTAAAAGACTGTTTACCACCCTCATGTTTCGTGATTTTCAACATTTAGTACATCAAGTTTTTTTCGTCCCAGAGTCATACCTAAAATGTAAATGTTGGGACAATCTCATACATCTGTTAGTCAAACTGTTAGTTCTCCCGTTAAGTGATGACGTAGCACCCTGATTGAACGTCACGTGTCATTAAAAAAATAAAAAATTTATTTAAATAAAAATAATATTAAAAAATATTTAAATATTTAAATATTAAAATAATAATAAAATATTTTTTTTTCTTCTTCTCTTTTTTTTTTTTCTTTTTCTTCTTCTGGGTTCGGTTTCCTTTTTTTTTTTTTTTTTTTTTCCTTCTTCCTCCTCCTCCTCCTTCTTCTTTCTCCTTACTCCTTCTTCTTCTTCTGGGTTCGGTTTCTCTTTTTTTTTTTTTTTTCTTCTTCTTCTTCCTCTTCTTTCTCCTTCTTCTTCCTTGTCTTTCCTCCTCCTTCTTCTTCTTCTGGGTTCGGTTTCTCTTTCTTTTTTTTTTTCCTTCTTCCTCCTCCTTCTCCTTCTTCTTCTTCTTCCTTCTCCTTCCTCCTCCTTCTTCCTTCTCCTTCTTCTTCTTCCTTCTCCTTCCTCCTCATTCTTCTTCTCTCCTTCTTCTTCCTCTTCTTTTCTGGGTTCGGTTTTTTTTTTTTTCTGTTTTTTTCCTTCTCCTCCTTCCTTCTTAAGAAGGAAGAAGAAGGAGAAGAAGAATGAGGAGGAAGGAGAAGGAATAAGAAGAAGAAGGAGGAGGAGGAAGAAGAAAAAAAAAAAAAAAGAGAGAGAACCGAACCCAGAAGAAGAAGAAGAAGAAGAAGAGAAGAAGGAATTTTTTTTTTTTATTATTTAAATATTTATTTAAATATTTTTTAATATTATTTTTATTTAAATAAATTTTTTTTAATGACACGTGGCGTCCAATCAGGGCGCCACGTCATCACTTAACGGGAGAACTAACAGTTTGACTAACAGATGTATGAGACTGTCCCAAAATTTACACTTTAGGTATGACTCTGGGACGAAAAAAACTTGATGTACTAAATGTTGAAAACCACGAAACATGAGGGTGGTAAACAGTCTTTTACCCTATTTTTTATGTGCTGCTGTCAAGAATCGATGTCACATCCCGACCCGAGGTCCACCACGTTCCGGGTTCGCTCCACCACCGTAGCACGATATTGTCCGTTTTGGGCCCCGATTACGCCCTCATGGTTTTGTTTCTGGGAACTCGCACGAGAATTTCTCAGTGGGTCACCCATCATGGGATTGCTCTCGCGCGCTACTCGCTTAACTTCGGAGTTTCGATTGAATCCAAAGCCAGTGAGCTCCTAAAAGGTCTCGTGCTAGGTAGGGATGAGAATATACATTTAAGGATCACTCCCTTGAGGGATGTGGGATGTTACAATTCACCCCCTTAGGGGTCCGACGTCCTCGTCAGCACACTTCCAGTCAGGATTTGGCTCTGATACCATTTGTCACATCCGGTCCGGGGTCTACGTCCTGGGCCCGCTCCACCACCGTAGCACGATATTTTTCGCTTTGGACCCCGACTACGCCCTCACGGTTTTGTTTCTAGGAACTCACATGAGAACTTCCCAGTGAGTCACCCATCATAGGATTGCTCTCGCGCGCTACTCGCTTAACTTCGGAGTTCCGATTGAACCCGAAGTCAGTGAGCTCCCAAAAGGCCTCGTGCTAGGTAGGGATGGGAATATACATTTAAGGATCACTCCCCTGGGCGATGTGGGATGTTACAGTCGATCAGTTTTTAGGCACACAAGTAACCTATGGATTAGAATTTGACGAAATTACACTGATTCGGATGATATTGATCAAATGAATAAGTTAGAAACTAAAAATTACAATAGTTTCATGAAAACTACATTAGTTTCTTATTGCTTTTATTACTGAACATATTTTGTGTATATGTAGTGCTTTATTTTCAAGGTTATTCTCTCAACACCATGTGAATGTACAAGTAGTCGATATGAGGAAAAATGTAGACATGACTATTACCATATTTGGATGCTTAATAATGCAGTGGTATTGAAGCTAAGCAGCCTAAGGGCTGGTTTGGTATTGATGTGCTTTGAAAAAAAGCTGCTGTGAGAATAAGCGGTTGTGCTGTGAGAATAAGCGGCTGTGAAATAAATCAGCAAAGTGTTTAGTAAACTTTTTTGTAAAAGTGTTTTTGGAAAAAAAAAAAAAAAGCAGTCTAATAGTGGGTCTTTTCATTAAAGAAGCACTATAGCTTCGTGTGCTTTGAAAAAAAACCAGTTTTCCAAAGCTGCAAATAGCAGCTTCAGCTTTTTCCTTTGATTTCAGCTTATTCTCACAGCAGCTTCCAAAATAAGCTCTTTTTTTTCAGTTTACCAAACACCTAAAACCCTCACAGCTTTTTTTCATGTGTGTTTTTTTTTAAGCACCTCACTCCCAAACTAGGTCTAACTCTACCATTAGAAATTGTGCTGGAGTTCAGCGTATTAAGGCCCCGTTTGGGATTGAGGTGATTTTAAAAAAAAACCACTGTGAAAAAAAGCTGAGGGTCATTTTTGTGTTTGGTAAACTGAAAAAAAGGGGCTTATTTTGGAAGCTGCTGTGAGAATAAGCTGAAAATCAAAGGAAAAGCTGAAGCTGCTATTTGCTGCTTTGAAAAAAAGCCAGTTTTTTCAAAGCACACGAAGCTACAGTGCTCCTTTAATGAAAAGACACACTATCATCCTACTTTTTTTTCCAAAAGCACTTTCACAAAAAAGTTTACCAAACACTCTACTGGCTTTATTTCACAGCCGCTTATTCTCACAGCACAGCCGCTTATTCTCACATCAGCTTTTTTTAAAAGCACAGCAATACCAAACCAGCCAACCATGGAAGCGATTGGCCATGTCCACTATAAGAATTTATTGAGGTTGCTTGGTTATTCAGCTAAAAGAGCTCTTGATATTCATTTGTTAAATCTTTGTATACCTTCGAGTTTCGGTCTTTTGCTAAGTTGTGTTTTTGTCTAATGCTTTAGGTTCATGGTAATAAAGCTGCAATATTTACAATCACCACCTTTTAATTCTTTCCGTTTTTTCAAGTTCTAAGATTAGTACATATTTATGTTTTTTTTTATCTTTCAGATTTATGAATAAGGATCAATAAATAGTTAATTTTTTTTTATTATTGCAGAGTTATTAAATATACATACTTACCCTTTATATTAAAAAATAATAATAATTTGGGGTTATTGAAATCAGTGATGGAAAATCTGCCAAAGTCTGAGAAAATTGAAGATTTCAGTATTCAAATTCTAGGTTATCTTAGACTTTATGGTTGTACATTCTACAACAACTATATATGAGTTTTTATTTTCAATTTGTGTTCATTTGAACGAAACCGTAACAGTTTGGTTTAGCAGCTTATAAATATGTCCAATGCCATATTATTTTCAAAACTTCCATTTTACAAAACGCATGCATTATGGAGGGGAGGAACTTGAGATGAAGCTTACAGGCACGCCCTACCAAGAAAAATCAGAGGTTAGATAATTCCAATTTTATCCAAATTTTGAAAACAGAATTCAATTTCTTTGAGTAGACACTAATTTCTAATTTTCCATTTCCTATTTTTCGTTAATTTATTTGGGTGTCCAAAATTAACTTGAGCTATGGTTGAAGATCTTAGCAATGGACGGTCTTTGGAGATTCTCATTAATCGCTTCAGAAATGAGTGCCCGAATCCCGATTCAAATTGGTTAGATAGCTTTCTTTGTCAGTTTTAGTTGATTGTTCAGATTTTCCTTTTTTTTTTTTCTCAGCAACCAAACATGTGCCACAAAGTTCTCAAGTTTATGATTGACTACTTATTAATACATTATTACTACGTTTTAATTTTTAAGTAATCGAAATTGTTATGCTCTGAGCAACTATTGTAGCTTCAACTCACCAAAATGGCAAGAGATTCTCACCTTTCGAAGAGCGAGCCATGTGCGTTGATTAGGTAGGATACTAGGATATGTTGTTCTTGCTATGGAACATTATTTTGTTGGTTTCGATGTTGTCTTTCTTTTGATATGCCACTCAATGTTGTGCAAATTCTGTATCACTATTGTCCTAACTGGTTGTGATATCCAATCGTGTAAAATCTTTTTTCACGGTCCATAAAACTCTTTGGTTTTCTTCAAAGACACAAAACTTTTGACATGTTTTAGTTTTAAACCTTGATCTAATATGAGGTAGATTTGTCTTTGATTTGTTAAACCTATGCATGTGTTTGCCTCATCTGGATTAACAGAAGAAACAAAATAATATTTCCCTAACAAATTGTTGGTAATTTACAGGTTTCATGACTAATACTACAAGTTCTACTTCAAGATCAGCATACGCACATTTGCAAATACCAAGATCATTATTTATCTGTGAGTACATCTAATTTATAAATGCATACAATCACTGGCTTGGCTTTGCTAATTGAATTTCTATCATAAACTTCAACATTTTCGTTTCTTTTTCTCATTGAATTTAGCATAACACCATATTTTTTTAATTCCAAAGAGAGATAATAAACCATATTTAATATATAATTTGTTTTGATTGGTTTAGATTGACCTAAAAGAAACTAGGAAAGGAATGATGCACAGTGATATAGAATGCTTAAATTGAAATCTCAGTTTACAACTTTTGCTACCCTAATTGATGGACAGGAATATAACTTTGCGGTAGCACCCTACTAAACAATATTTTTTCCTATGTTTTATCCAGCTTTTATCTAATATACATTTATCTTTTTCAATCTTTGTTATACATTTAAGATGCTGAAACAAAGCAAACGCACAAAAGTTTGATAAGGTGCTATAAAATTGCCGGAAAAAGGTCATCTCCAATTCATGCAAACCGCATTCCTTTCCATGCATAAAAACACTAGGTAACCATACTTTATCCTTATTTTGTTTATGATGTAATTCTATTGTCATATAAATTTATTTCATATTTTTCAATTTTTTTTCCTTGCCTAGGATGCTTCCTTGACAATCAACACTACCAGAGGAAAACTTATAGTGGTGCAGTATAAGCAACTTTTGTCATATTTTTGTTATTCTGAAAACTTCCCAACATTTTCAATATAAGTAGTTTTAATCTTCTATGGTGTAGTCTTTACATCTTTGAAACATGATTTTTCTTACAATTTTTAATCCCACAGCAACGCGCATGCAAAACTTTCTAGTGATAACTACAAATTGGTTAACTCTTGGCTTAACTTAGTATGCAATTCTCACATAGATTAGACCTGGTCAGGCAAACTTTCTTGCTAGTCGGGCTAATTTGCATGCTTCTGAAGTGCTTTAAAAAAAATTTCTTAAAGAGAATGGATACTACAGGCAATGTAGCAAAGCTTTAAACATAAATACAAGTACAAAGAAACTGGATTACAAAAGAAATTTAAATAAAAAAAAAAAGGTAAGCTTGCAAAGCTTTAAAGTTTTTTTGTTTTATTGGTTGAGTGTCATTTTTTTCATTCTTTTATGATGCTTTATAAAAAACAAACATTCTTCTTGTTTAAGCCTTTTACTCTCAGAATAATTCTTTCTACTTCCGGTTGTTGATGTGACTACTGATAAAAAATAAGAATTTACATTACTTGAGCTTTCATCCTCTCAAAACTATCAAAAATGCCATCATAAAGTAGCTTTTTATAGGTAAAAACCGATTGGATTAAACGTACAATGTGAAAGAAGGTTTGCCACCGACAATGCCACATATAAAGCACTTTAAAAATCTTTGGACGTGTGCACTGTTCATCTCTGTAAAAATAAATACGCATCGCTCATTTTAGGTGAAAATAAAAGACTTGGCCCTTGACAGTCCCAATATTTATTTAACAGTAAAAGCCTAAATTGTTATCCATAACTTACCTAGATTTGACTTGTCATCTAGTGTTTCTTGTAAATTTAACTTTCAATCATGCCCCAATTTTCATAGATTCAAATATATACATACGTTATGCACGATCTTGCTATATAAATACTGGCAAGAAATTTCATAACCAGTTTCAAAGCCGGTGTTCAATATTGATTAATGAACATAAACAATCTTCTCATTCATACGAATGCAGGCAGCCTCCATTGGCAAGAAATTTCATAACCAGTTTCAAAGCTGAATTTCATAACCAGTTTCAAAGCCGATGTTCAATATTGATTAATGAACATAAACAATCTTCTCATTCATACGAATGCAGGTAGCCTCCATGGCGTGCAAATCTAATTGATTTGGCACACAGATTGTACGGACATCTTGGATTTTGTGCTGGGACTTCATATATTCTTCCAGCTGCTGAATTGTTTCTGGATTTGGGAATTGTTAAGAGGATCTATCGCCCTTATCTTTGTAGGTATTTCTGGAGGAAAGACTCTTCCGGCCTCCACGCGCTGCTGTTATGGCACCTCGTGCCTGCTTGTTTAAGCACTTTATCAGCTCAGCATCAGTCATTTTCGGTGTCATTATCTCCCTCCTGCGGAAGCAAAACCCATACCATTGGAGTGTAGCGTACAAAAACGAGCAGAAGGGTCTCAAACAATAGATAAAGTCCCTTGTTATATGTCCTCATCCTGTAGACACCAAACCTAAGGACCTTACTCCCACGGTAACCTTAGTACAGACCACTCCACATATAACCCCAGGAACACAAGGGAAGACAACTGCTATTAGCCTATTACAACTGCAATAAGGTATGGATCCACAAGATCTTTACGCATGAGGTCGTAAACATAAGCTACCTAACATCTGCTACGCCATGATAGACAGCACACTACCAGGCCTAGATAGATCCTAACTTCAAGTCCATGTAGGAAGCACAATATAAAAACAATTTCAAGACCTACCTTGTCACTCACATCTTCACATTCAGGTTTATTGCTTGGGCCTGCTTCACAGTTTCTTAGACCGTCATCCACTCCTTTCTCTTCATGATTTAAATTTGAAGTCTGATCCTGATATATTGCAAAATTGTAAGTACGAACTTGCAAATGCAATGCATGATGCAAGAATGCATCTCCAAGTAAACAAGGACTGCATAAACAAAGAACCCTTTTTTCGGTCGAAGTGAATTTGTCAGAATGCCTCTCCAAGTAAGATAAGATTATACAAGACAGACTGTAAGAGTCATTTTTATCACAAGCCGTTCATTATTATTATACGAACACAAGAACTTTCCAATTTACTCTGCAAATATCAGTGATGATTTCACTAATCTTCATTTTGTACATAAATAATCACTTTCAACCTCAGATTGTTGCTCAGACGCTTCCATTTCTTCATGACATGACAGCAAGTAAACGATGTACCTGATCTAGACACTTCCATTTCTTCATGACATGACAGCAAGTAAACAATGTACCTGATCTAGCAAACGCAATGAATCAACACCCTCTATGTTCGTTTCATTTAACACAGAGGTGTGTGTCATCTTCAGTTTCTTCATCACAAGAACTAGCATCCCTATCAAAACCTCCTTCAATGAACTGCATGTAACAACATGATATTGAGAACATTATAACATACAAAAAAAGCCAAAGTGAACAAATATTGGACTCACAGATGTCTTGCATATGATTGAAAAAGAATTTTTGGTTAAATGAAATTGATCACAAATAATTGGACAAGGCATACTGTAACCACAACATGCAATATACACTTGATAACCCAGGGAAGTGTTTTTTACAGAAGGGTGGAACATACTATATGCAAAAGTAAAGAAATTTAAATGGGTGTATCATGTAGGCTCCACAAGTATACATCAAGCATGTAGCATGAATCTACCATGCTTCACAACGATACGATACCTTCTCAATGTGTTCCTGATCCTTCCTAGTAAACCCACTGGCAGCAAGTTCCTTGTCCAGAAAAAGGGGCATCCTTGGCTATTGAAGAAAAAGAAGGCCTTCCGCCTTCATCTGTGTCTACCTCTGTATCTGTTCCATCACATCATCTCTGCATTCTTGAAAAGTCATGTTGAACCTGAGAGAAAGAAAGAATTAACAAACTAGAGGGGACCTTTATCCCCAACCTTTTTTCTTCCCATAACCTCAGGCGTCAGGAGTTACAGAGGATACATAGCCAACACCATAGACTAATGACCTTAAAAGAGAGATGAAATCGGAGGAGTCAACAAAGAAGCAGAATTGGTAGTTGAACATAGCCTATGTGTTATTGTTCAGTGTATTGCTTCTAAATTAACTGTATGTTATTAAGAAGATGGTGCCAATTGCCAAATATCGCCTGGAAGCACTCCTCCTGTCAACCCACCATGTGCATTACATTTAGAAGAGTCGCGATGCAAGAGCAAGCTTGAGCAGTTCTTCTTGGGATAATAAGACCCATCTACAAAAGAAATGTCAAATTATTATAACCATTAAAATTTGTATTTTTTCAACTGAATTATTAAATGTTATTTTCTTATTAATATAGAACTTTAAATGATTGTATTTATTAAAAAAACCGTTGAAACAAAATTTTTATTGGTTAAAATGTTAGTGGAATAAGTAATCCACCATTAAAATTAAAGGAAAACTAACGAAAAGTAAAAAAAAAACTTCTCTTTTAACGAAAAGTATTTTTTAAATGTATAATGAATAGTGCCAGTTAAAGGTAAAAATGTGGTTTTTCATTAAAAGTGAACAGTACCGAGAGTGTTTTGTTAAAACTCCCTAAAATTAATTAAAAATAAGTTTGATGTTAATGTTAAATTTGACTCTTAATCACAAAAGCTTCAAATCTAGTCAGCAAATAACACTTCGGTTGGAAGAATTTTTATGTCAAATATGCACAATAACATTTTCAACTAGGATTTGACATTTCCCTTGAAAATGTTCTAAGGAATCTAAATCACTAGTTGGTCAGTGCATCTATGGAGCGTTCAGAGATAAACCGATCTTATTACCATTTTTTTACATACTTTTTCTGTTTTTTTTGGATTAGGATTCTCTCCCCTCCTCTTTCCATCCCCTTCCATCCCCTCCTCTCATATTCTTTTATTTTGTTTTTCTCTTGCTATAAAAAAATAATATAAGATGTTGACGCGGCTTAACTGTGACCGTTCGATTAAGGGGAGGGAAAAAAAGAGGGGAGAGAATCCTACTTTTTTTTTTATCATTTTAATTTTGTTGTCTTTTCAATTTCTGAGTTACAAGTGCTCATTAAACCGGAATAGGATCCTCCTTGGATTCTCTTTGTGGGGATTCGTATGATCAATCAATCGTGTCCATTCATCATACATTGTGTGACCAGTTTTCATTAGATACTATTTATATTCAATTTAAAATTTAAAATAATTTCTAACCGTACGATGTACGATGAACGAACATGATTGATTGATCTCTGAATCCCTACAAAGAGGATCCTTGTCTCATTAAACCAGAAAGGGATCCGAAGAGGATCCCTTTCACCTAATCCTCCTCATCAAACAATCCGAACCCTTGAAATTTGATCCAACGGCTAAAAATATAGGCCCACTTTAACAGTTATAATAACTTTAGTTGTTGGATCAAATTTCAAATGTCCAAATTGTTTAATAAAGATGATTAGGTTCTAGAGATGATCTCTTTCCCATTAAACCCACTTCTGGTGTGACAGATTTGGACGTTTTTTATGAAATAAATTATCAGAGTTTTCTCTCTCTATCATGCCTCTATTGTGAGATTGACAGTTTTTGTTTTCTAGTTCAACAGTTTTGTAGCCTTGTAAGATTAGTACTAGAATAGGCTCTTTCGGATTTTCAGCTCTCTCCTCACAGAAAGAGAGTGGACTCTATATTTCATTTCTCATTTGACTTTAATTCGTTCTGCATCATAAAATGTGTGGCACAAGGCTGGGCTTATATCGCTGGGGTATTTGGACAGGCTTGGCATGGCCCACTAACTGCCCTCTTGAATTTGGACCGTTGGAGCCCCTTTTTGAGGTTGAGGGGCTAAAAAGAGCCTTGCCCTTGCCCTAAAGCATGGTTTACCAGTACCAGTCCACCAGAAGCCTTTCCCAAGGGGCAAAGATTAGAACCAAATCCACCCCACACATCATTAACTTGAAAGAAATAGTTCTCTGACAAGTTATCATTTTGTTTACATGCTTTCCACGCATGCTTGCAACCTGAAAATACATTGAACCAACACAAGGGCATGGCCGAAATCTAGACATATAGTTTTCATTTGAAACGACGTTTGAAACTTGAACTACATTTAAATGACTATATATAACATATCAAGTCTATGACTAAAAATGAGTTATAACTCATAGAATCCTCCACAGTATGAGGATTACCATCGCCACGGGTAAGGTAACTTAAGCAGCTCAGTGTATTTGGAACAAAGCACAATTATCACTACAAGCACCACATGAAGCTTTGCTATTCATTCTTCTGCAGCACTAGCAGCACTTAGGTCCACACTGAGGTCAAGAACCTGCTCAAACATTCCAGGAAATTTGGTGAAACCTTAAATGAAAGACATGGTTCTATGAAACAGTAAACAGAAACAAAGGCAAGTTAGTTAATCAAGGAAATGTCCATCGACTTTAAGGACGACATGAAATCGAAAACAACAGAACCAAACTAATTGGGCGATGCATAAAATTGTATTTCTTACCTTCCCTGTTATCAAGGTGTACATGTTGAGTACATCCAAGACGGTGGACTCAAAGTGTGTTGTGGCATCATAACTCTGTTAAACATAAGAAGAAGCCTTTTGTCAAGTGCGCATAAATTATATTGAAGAGTGCCCAGTACAGGTCAATGCTTGAATAAGACTTACGGTTAATATAAAGCAATTGTCCAAAGCGGGTTCATTAACAGGCTCATATCTATCATAAGTCTCAAAAAAAATCTCGTCAACAGGCCCTAAAAGGTCAATCCCTGGCTTTAGCTCAGTCTCGGGATGATCAGTCTCTGCATCTGTTGATACAAATGCAATAAATTTTCCCTTTGGAGCAACATTGTGAGAGTAGGAGCAACAGAAAAGATACCTGTTCAGTCAATAAAGCACCAAAGAATTGGCCTCCAGTAATAAGAAAATACAACAAAAAAGAAACAGGGATAACTCGGGATGAATAAATATCCACCAACAAGCTATTGGTTCAAAGTATACACGAGTTCCCCAGAGGCCTGCTCTAAATACCACTGTCTTCTCCTTTTGGTAGTAGTTTGGGGTCGAAATGATAGTAGGATAATATTTATATGCATCAAGCAAGTGTTACCACAAAACCCTTCCAACAGTTATAGAATAATATAACTTATTATACCCTCCACCCGATATAACATTGCAATTGCATATCCAATTACACAACAGAATTTAAAAATTGTGGTTAGACATTGTATGCATATAAACTATACCATTCCTTTCTTCCTATTAAAGAAAACCCATTTCCTTGCCATAGCATAAAACAACCTAGTCATGGGATTGTTTTTTCTAAAGCAACAGTTACAAAGGATCTTCTTAAATATGCACACGGCATTCATTGCAAAATAAATATTGGTCCCAAACAAAAGATAAGAGAACTCACATATCTGATCTGCGACCCAACTGCTTCTGTGGCAGGATAACCTGCACTGAGTGAGACTCATTGGTGTTTGGAATTGGGTGGCTCATGATGGCAATAGCTCTTGCAACCTTACCAACCTTCCTAACCTGTCAAAATGCATAAATTTTCAGTAAGTGTTTGGGAATAAGCATTTTTCTTCACCCTTCAAGCAAGATACAGAAGAACAGAGAAGATATTGTGTCCCTTGCAGACCTATAAATAAAAACGACCATATGCGTACTTGTAAGGCACAAGATGAACAGAAAACTAATATTAACATCCCACCACCTTTAAATACTTTACTCATAAAGGTTTACCTTGTTAGGCAAGTAAGAAGGATCACAGACAACTTTTTTGCACTTAGCAGTTTCCCCTTCAGATGTGACACCGATAACTTTCCCTTCCTCGTTGAACTCTACCTGGCATCATGCATCAAACTCAGTGTCTAGACAGGAATTAAACACAAACTAATGCAAAATGAAAGAGTGTTAAAACCAAGAAAAATGTGTAAGGATTACCTTGCACTCAGGCTTATTCAACATATAAGTCCCACCATAAACTGCACTAAGTCGTGCAAATGCCTAAATGAAGCACCCCAAACAAAATTGAATATCTTTACCAACTTTGAGATGAAATACAATACTGTAATTAAATAGAGAGAAAGATACCTGGGGAAGCTCTCCTAATCCATACAGAGGATATATGTATGGTGATCCTCCTTGAAAACGTGCAAATGACTCCGCATAAAGCTATGACACAACCACGTGTTAAACTCAATTACAAAAATGAACATTAATACATGAGAATTTAAAAACAAGACATAAAAATATCATCTATGAACCTCGACCAGTATTTACCTTCATTCTCTTCACGGTATCTAGAGCAGGCTCATTCAGGTAGCGATCATCCCTATGAAGTGCCAAAGCATGCCCAATGAAGTCAACAGTGTTGTCATCGAGACCATATTTTCTGTCAAAACATCAACCACACAAAAATATAAACAAATGTTCTTGGATTGTTACTTTATCAAAATAAGACCACCTTTCTTTTCTACAAGGAACCCTATACAATAGAAAACAGAGACACAGCATTGGTACCAATGAGACTGTAAAGACCGCAAGTTATGATTCTTCTTAGAATAATTATAGAGTTCATTTGCAAAAAGGTTATTGCCCTAGCACTTACGCGATCAAATCTCTAGTTGTCACTCTTGTTAAGTCCATTCCCTCATGTGTTTTAGGATCAGTTTCACTATAATCTTGAACATATAGGATGAACTTGCGTGCACGGCGCTTTTCAAACAGACCCATGAGTGGAGATTTAAGGGCCTCCATGTCAGTTGCTGGAACCTTGTGAACCTGTTGCAACAATTGAGATCCCACCCATAAGTTTTAAGATGAAATTTATACAGGACAGTGTGTGAGTGTCTTTGTGAGTGTAGTTACTAAATGCAGTTTTCCAAAGAGTTAGCAGAACTACCTTTCCTTTATTATAGACAAAACTACCATCCACAGCTTTGAAGTACAAATACTTGGTGACATCTGTGTGAATGAGGACACGCACTAGAGTGCCATTGGCCATCATAAACTAGACAAGGAAAAATACAACAAATTAGGAAAACATGAAAACAAATATTTAAAAGAAAAACAAACAAAATAATAATGGGCCAAAAACAATGCAAAAATTAAGGAAACACACAAACATACCTTAGGGACCATGTCCACGTTATAATCCCTACTAGATCCCAAATGTGCAGGGGGCTTATCATCTCCCCTGAACCTCTTCCATAGCTGCAAGTTAATGATAATTTAAAGATCAAAATTAATAATAGAGTATAAAGTTTGAGAGACCGACCGAGTGGGCACGAGAAGATTGGGGGGGGGGGGGGGGGGGGGGGAGAGAGAGAGACAGTGCAACATAAGTACAGATGTGATACTTCATCGGAGGCTTTCAAGTAGACGGCAGAAGGGGACCTGGACAAGATTAAGTGATGCACACTCTCCACCATAATAATCGTTCCGATCCATGTGCAGAACCTGGTTCACAGAATACAAGTATCAACAATAAAAGTACCCAAGTGTTTTGATCAACATTCTGTCATATTCAACGGAAAATAAAGAAATGATAAATATACAAAGCATTGGTTTTAAATGATAGCAATCATGGCATACACTTGATAATAATGTAGTCGCTAAGCAATCAGATGAAATTCCAAATTCCAAGTTTCAAACGCAGCCACCAAACCTATTACTAATCAGATGAATATTCATCATTACAAGTAAGATTATTATTATTTTTTTAAACTTTCCTTTTTGTTATGGTCTAATAAGATTGATAGTAGGTTGAAGGTTAAGGAGCGTGAGCGTTGGATTCATGTGTTGAGATCAAAATCAGTTGATGCATTTAGATTACATGAAATATCAAATATAACATCCAATGAAAATAGAAAAGAAGGCGAAGGTGGTTTGAAACATTGAAGCTACATCCCTCCGGTTCCAACTGCAAATAGATCCCGTCGGCCCAATTGGCAAATCAATCACCCATACAAATCAAACGAAATGAAATCACAGAGGAAATGTACAGAAAAAAAGTCCATTGGTGATGAGATTTGATGTTGAAATTGAAAAGGTCAGGAGAGAAGAAATAGTAGAAAGAGTAGGGGGGAGTGGAGAGTGGTGGAATAAGAGACCTTGAGGCCGTCGACGGAGAGAAGACCGCTGAGGATGCATTCTTTCAGACCCGTTCCCAACACTATGACGTCATACTCTTCGTCCATTTCCTCCTCGCTCAGTCGCTCCTCCTATCCTATCCTATGATCTCAACGCAACGGATCAGACTTCTCACACAATTCTAGGGTTTTAGTCACAACGCTCCTCACTGTCTCACGCATGTCTATCTATGTCTCTGAACTGCACTAACTAATATATTACCCCTGCTACTTTTCTTTTCTTTATTTATTTTATTTATTTTTCTTTTTGGTCTGATTGCTATATTCTACAGCCTACAAGATGGATACTTGTGTGTCAACTAGGAAAAGCTTAAAGACTTTTTTATTCTCTATATTTTGGATGAGTTTTTATCATTAATACCTAAAACTTAATTTTTTCTTATAAAAAATTTCATATATAGCAAAAATGTACTTGAATAGTCTCAAATATCCTCAAAACATAAGTTTAATTACATTATTTTTGTGGGTTGATGCTCGAACTTGGTGGTCTGTAAATTTGTGCTCTAAATAGAGATTTATAAACTGGTGAAACACCATGAATAGTTCTTAATAAGACAAACCTAATTATTTGAGGAGAATGAAATTAAAATATTAGGAATTTATGATATATCCTCTAGTAGTTGTAAGAATAGGGTTTAGAAAATGGGAATGCAGTGATTATGACTTTAATTACTTTGAAATGATGGTCAACGAATGCTCATGAATACTTTATAATATCATTACAATTACAAATATCATCATTTATTTCCTTAACTAACACATCTACACTTAAATGGACTTCCATTTAAAACTTTTCAAATTGAAATGTGAGGGATCAAAATAATAAATTAGAGAAACTTTGGGGAACATTTGTCATGAAAACTGAAAAAAAAAAAAAAATCCTTGTGATAATTTTGTAGACAAATAAATTAAAAAGAAAAGGAAAAAAAGAGAGGAAAATGAATAAATATGACAGGGGTTTGCTCTGTGGTGAGTCTTTCTCTCCCACACCACAATTAATCAGAGGTTTGCTATATCTATATTTCATGTATTTTTCTAGTTTTGCTCCACTCTTTATTTTGGTTGTTACTATTTATGCACTCATTTTCCATTTTATTACTCCATTTCCTTTATTTTCTCATTTCCCTAACGAATTCTTTTCAGTTTTTATAAATTTGTTAAATTGTTGATGAAAAGATTGTGGGTGGTGCTGTAGGTTGGTTCTCTTCTCGATCCTTGATTCTATTGCCGGAATCCCTTTTATATACGCTGAAAGGAAGGAAGGAGGGGGTTCCATAATTCCAGTCTAGGGTTTTCCAGTGTTATGTAATTGCGACTGAGGTCTTATCTGATATTTGATATTTGACTGGTATGTATGGTTGCTAGATTTGAACTTGTCTCTCTCGTTTGCTTGTTTTGGATTGCCTTTTCCCACCAACATGCGTAGGAATTTGAGAATTGAGGGCTGGTTCAAATTTCGCTGCCTGTTGCCTGTTGGAGATGGGGACTTTACTTTTTGATTCGTTTGCATAACTCCGAGCGGAGCAGTCATCCAAGGCGGAGGAGAAACAAAAAAAGATAAAAGGCAATTTTGTAACCCGTTCGTGCATTAATCATTTGGTTTTGTTGGAACAGGAATCCCACTGGCGAGCAATCGGTTTCTTCCGCGATTTGTAGTTGCTACTTTAAGCTGTTTGATGGTGCTGTTTGGGCGATATATGTGATTATCTTATCTGGTTGGAGATTTTTTCCCCCTTTAATCTTATTTTTTGAATTACGGAAAGTAGGGGAGAAGGTGGGGATAGCATTGTCTATATAAAAGGTGAGGATGGAAAAGGGGATAACACCTCTTGAGGGTAATGATGGTTGGATTGTGGTGAATGAGACTAATTCCGAAGACCCCATATATATCGAAATGGAAACTGAGGAGTATGTGATTGATAGTCCGAAGAATGGCATTCAAGGTTTTGCAGCGGACAAAGGAGAGGGAAGTAATGTGGTATCCTCTAGAGAAGGACCTCTTGTCAGGAAGGAGTCGGGAATGCCCACTAGTTGTAGTTGCAGTGCCAAGAAACTCAAATCTCAGGTGGATGCGGCAGACCCCAACCCGGAGAGGAAGGATAAAGTTGGGCAAGAGAAGAAGCTCAGTAGACAAGATAGGATTGAATTGGGCCGCATGTTTCAGGGTGCAGTGAGTTCCCATGATTGGGAAGTTGCTGAGAGGTTGATCCTGGTGGCTGATCCGCAAACCCTGAATGATGCTTTGTGCATGACTTTGGATTCAATATGGTTCTTGAGCACTCACGAAGAGCTTTATGGGATAACGGGATTGATTAAGAAGATCATTATCAATGGTGCATATGACTTCACGAGAGCTGCCTTGCGCACTTCATTTCTTGCTTCGTGTGTTTCTGCTTGTCAGAGTCGAACAATGAGTCTTGCTGATACAGTCACAGTAATGGCCCAAAGGTACGGTCAAGCTGTGTATTTCCTGATAACTTAACAATTTTATAGCGATAAATTGTATGGGTGTGTGTAAATGGGTCCATAAAGTCTACTGAAGTCTTCTCCAGAATGGAAAATGAAGACTTTTAAATTAAAGGGGCGGAGTAGGCAGAATAGGATGCATTATCTATCTTACAAAGTAGAATAAGATTAAACTAGTTCCTTAATGAATGTGTAAGATAGAATAAAATTAATCTAGTTCCTTAATGATGTCAGCAAGCTCAGGTTGATTTTATGTAGTCTTTCCATGTCAGCTCATAAGCTACCCGGAAATCTTTTCATGAACATACATGTAGAAAACCTGGGTGTTACACGAATTAGAATTAGTCTTTTGGCGACACCCTGGGTAAAATAGAAAGCTTGGTGGGTTTGGAAGTGCCCTACTTGCTACAAGAAAGCTTAAGATGCATCAAATTTCATTCCTTGAAATCCTTGAATGTCCCCTCCTTTTATTTATTTTATTTGAGCTACGAGAGGTCGCACTTGGTGCGATGGCAAGTGCCTTCGCCCATGAGCGGTAGGTCTCAGGTTCGAGACTTGGGAGCATCCTCTCCATAAATGGGGGTAAGGCTAGCCGACATTCACCTCTCCCAGACCCTGCGTAAAGCGGGAGCCTTGTGCACTGGGTACGACCTTTTTTATTTGAGCTACGAGAGTGTAGCGTGGTATTGTTTACTGTGGCTTCTAAGCACTTTGCCCGTCTATTTCCTTTTATCCTGGAATTGATGTGCCATTTGCTTTATTGGTTACCCTTTTTTTTTATAGGTTGCATGAGCGCCTCCGGGAATGCAATGGAGATGAGGTCTTGAAGGCAGAAGCTGCTGCTAAGGTTCAAAAGTTTACTGAATGGGCTCTGAAATGTATAGGCTTTCATTCTCGTTCCCAAGGTAGCAAGGATAGAGTTAACAACAGCTCATTGGTTGAGATCCAACTCCAGTTATCAGCATTTAAGGCGTTCATAGATCTTGCTGGTAACCAGCTTTCTGGGAAGGACTTCACCGAGGCCTTTGATGCTGCTTGCTTCCCCCTAACTCTCTTCTCTAGTTCATTCGATTCTGGCTGGGCATCTGGGATATCGGCAACTGCAATTCAAGGTTTGCTGGGTATGTTGGTGGAGGGAGGTGCAGACAATGTCAATCAGTGTTTCCTTGAAGCCTCTCGTTTTGGGAGTACTGAGCTTGTGCGCATCTTATTGCAGGTGACTTCAATACGTTTGTACATCATGTTAATGTTTAGTTGCGTTCCTAGCTTTTGCATATCATTTTTCTGTATTTGGTTTATGATCAATGTTCAATACTTAGTTATTTTACTAAACCCTAAATAAGAATTAGGAAGAACAATAGTTATTGTTAGCTCTATGACTATAACCATCATTCTTTTGAATTGTCATTGCAAAGATCTTTTTGTATATTGATATTCAAGTTTCAAGCACATGTTTGTTAGTAGTGCACGTTGTTTTCCACTCTCATGCTTAATAAATGCATTTTTGTCTGTTTAACATTTCCTAAAATTTGAATACCTTCCTTTTTTTATGTTTAAAGTAAATTTACATCATTTCTTATTTTTTACTAATATTTATGTAAATCTGGAATATCAATATTATTGTTGACATTGACGTTTTTCGTTTTATGCTTCTAGTATGCATTCTTGGTTATATGATTTGGTTATGTATACAAACAAGGACAATTTTGAGAAGAGGATCGTGATCCAAGATTTTCTTTCATGATAGATGGTTTGTGTGGCATCTTTGTTCTCATTTTCTTTTGGCATATGGGTTTTGTTTTGTGTTGGTAGATTGCCCAAAGGAACAGTTTGGATGTTGATGTTGACCTGGCTTTGGGTTTTGCTTCTCACTACTGCAAGATTGGTACTATGGAATGTCTTGTGGAAGAGGGCAATGCGATAGCTTTTTTGGGCCCTCTGATGAGAGCTGCTGAGAGGGGCTGTATGCAGGTTGTTGAGTGGTTTGTGAAAAGGGGTTGCCGAGACATGGAGCTCTGCCTTGCTCTCACAGCTGCAACTTCCAGCAGCCAAGTTGACATTGCTGCCTATCTCCTCCCTCATGTTCCTCATCATGTCCTTGCTGCACTAAGCATTGAAATTCTGAAGGCTGCTGGTGAACGAAGTGGTGGTTCTCTTGATGGTGTTGCATTTCTTCTTCATTCCGACTTCTTGGGTGATCCTGCAGCTACTTATGCTGTTGCCAACAGTATTGCTCTGTCTGATGATGAGGGTGTAGCTCCTGAGTTAAAGGCTTTTCTTTGGGGGCACTGGTCAGAGGAAGCCTTCTTGGATGGAATTAGACAAGGACAAGAACATTACATGAACATTGTGAGGATTTTAAAATGGGGTGAATCTCCTATCTGCTTAAGAGATCTTCCAACCCCTCTAGGGATAGCAATCGGTTACCTGCCACTGTATAGGGAGTGTGTGAGGGCGGGTGGCTGTTTGTTGTCACAAAGGCTGAGAGGACAGCTTGTTGAAGCAGTTAGAAGGCTTGGTGGTGGAGTCTTAGAAGGGGCAAGCCAGTGCAAAGAGCTATTGGCTCTTCTGGAGCATCATCTCCCTCCATTTTTTACTTGATCTGCCTAGCTCTGTGCAGCAAGGCGTTGCTCGTATTTGTTCTGGGACTTAGCTTCCATTTGTCCTCGGCTATCTGATAAATATGTAATGGATGATAACAACAGTTTAGAGATGGGGTCAGGTGACAAAGCCAAGGTTTGTCAATTTTCTATCCATCATATGTTGTTACCCTGTAATTTAGTTCATGTACGTGGCGCATATATGTTTCTAAATGTGCATGTTGTTGAGTTGATCTATCATTTAAGACAAAGAAACTATTGTCAAAATCTGATGCACCTGTCGTATATTAGATTTGGCTATCTGATATGAGTTCTAGACACTTCCATTCCAGTTGTACTTTTAATTCGTTTGCCATGTATCGTATGGTTGTTTTTTTAGGGGGGGGGGGTTAACTTTTATTTCTTTTTTTGTATGCTGCCCTTAATGTGTTTGAATGTAGAAAAGTAATTTGTCAAAGACGGCTCCGAGTTCAAAATGGAATGGAATGCCGCTGCACCTTGACGACCGGACTGGATGAAGTGGTACTCATGCCATCAGCAGCTGCGGCCCCTTTTTTTCTTTGCCACCTTTCTTTCGTGTGCATGTAGGAGCCAGCCAGCGGGCCACCGACCAAAACATGGAATTGAATAGAATTGGGAGTCTTATATTTCCCTTGCCTTTATTATTTATTGAAACTAATTCAAGCCCAACTGAAAAGTAACGATGTGATATTCCACATGGGGTATTTTATTTGACCGCGAGTCGGCAGTGGAATTATTCCTGAAACAAATAAGGACCTTTGATGTATTCTACAGTTGATTTATTGGCATATTTTCGAGAAGGAAGGGATTGGAGAACTTGAAACGCGGTTCTCTGGCGTGAAAGATTTTGACAAGAATAATACAGCATACAAAATCATAATTACTTTTGGTCGGGATAGTTATTTTTCAGAGCAACTATATGGACAAGTCCTAGCCATCCAGGGTGTGTTTGTTGCATCAGATTATTTTGAACTGGATTAGCTTCAGGAACTAAGTTGGACTAGTTTAGCTTTGACTAAGTGGGATAAAATTAATGAAGTGTTTTATGCAATGCCAAACAAGTCTGGACTAAAATATTTTGCTATTTTTTATTCACTTTTACCATTTTTAATCCACTATTGCCATTTTTTTTTAATTCATTCCATCATCATCTAGTCATTCTTCTTACGATATTTTAACCCACTTTTGCCAGTTTTATTCCATTCCATTATCCTCTGGTCTTCTTCTTCAATGATACAACTGCAAGCACTCCATCCAACATCCTATCTCTCTCAAAAGCTCAAATCATCTTTATTGTGAAAAACCCATATCAAAATTCTTCATTTTTGTAGCCGGATTTAGAGAAATGCCAAGGATCTTGTGTCGGAGTTAGTGTAAAGGTTGATTTGGGCGACGAGGTTGATTTGGGCAACTTGGTTGATCTAGGTTTTGAACTGGGTTTTTGCAATTAATTCGAGCATCTTGGATGCTGATATCGAAGCTTCTGGGGACAACCGGCATGAATTTATGAGGTAATCGATGATGAAAATTTGTTGGCTTTCTAGGATTTTTGAGGTCCTTGGTCGGTTAAAGCATTTCTGATGCTGCTGGCATCTTTGAGATGTAGATTCATGTGGGTTGGTGTTGGGTTGGTTTTCTGGGTATCTTTGAGAGATGCATGTTAGTTTCAGATGAGGTGCCAAGCAGACAACAGATGAGGGCGTGAGGTCCTCGCTAGTCCACCACTTTTCAAGGGGTCTCGCTAAGACCTCCCAGTGAAGCATTTAGACTTAGGGCTGTTTTGGTATTAGACTTAGGGCTGTTTTGGTATTTTTGTACTTTGAAAAAAAACTGTGAGAATAAACGGATGTGATGTGAGAATAAGCGATTGTGAAATAAATCAGCAGAGTGTTTGATAATCATTTTTGTAAAAGTACTTTTGGAAAAAAAATTCTGATAGTGGGTCTCTTCATTAAAGGAGTATTGTAGCCTCGTGTGTTTTAAAAAAACCCAGTTTTCCAAAGCTGCAAATAGCAGCTTCAACTTTTTCCTTTAATTTCAGTTTATTCTCACAGTAGCTTCCAAAATAAGCTTTTTTTTTTTAAATTTACTAAACACTTAAAACTCTTACAACTTTTTTTCATGAGTGTTTTTTTTTTTCTAAACACCTCACTTCCAAACCATCCCTTAGTCTCATTAAATTGAGTCCTGGTGCACAACAAACACAAACTAACATTCTTAGCTAAACCAAGCCAGTCCGGTGAAACTTAGGAAAACCAAACAAACACACCCCTAGGATGGATCTAAGATGTGATTCCATGAAATGAAATGCGCAATGTTACATGTATCGATAGGGCTAGGCATTTAATAAAACAAAATAAACCGGTTGAACTGCCCAACCCGCACCGGCGACTTAGTTTAGTTTGGGCTCTTTTTTTAGTTTTTAGTTTTCGGTTGTTAAACCAAACCGGATCGACTTAATTGGTTTGACAATCGGTTTCAAAATTCTTAAGGTGCAGTTAGCCGAACCGATTTGCATATGTTTAATTAATTTTTTTATTCATAATTAGTTTAAGAGTCTCATTGGAGAAAAGCAGATGCTTTGGAGAAGGCAGCAGATGCTTTGGTGCTCTCCTTGGGTTGCTTCATTTATGCTTTCTTTGAGCAATCACTCATATTAGTGCTATTTTATGTAACTTTTAGGAGAAAAACTTGGTTTTCACACAAACCAAGAACCGATCCAAACCAACCATCCATTGTCGATTAATCGACCTGATCAATTTTAAACACAGGTTTTGTTGGTTTTGGTTTACAATTTTGGCCCAACCGACTATGTCGGTTTGGTTTCGGTTTTGGTCCATAACCGACCCAAACCAACCCATGCCCTCCCCTAGTAACCGACATTCATAGACAATCTTCCGTATGTAATGCATGACGCTTAGAGTTGTCTTTGTTCTTCACTTGCGTTGAGTGTCTGGTTAAAGAAGGGGACAAAGAAATAAAAACAAAAGAGTGTTGTTTCTTGTATTGAACATTTTAGTAGTACAAAAATTGTATGATAAAAGTTAACATCTTAAGTGTCGTGGAGACAACGCAACGCAAGCATTCATTCATTTTACTTTGCTAGACGTATGTATAAGTCAAATCCCTCACATTAGACGGCATGAAAGCCAAGATCATAAGCACGGCTAAAATGCCAATGGGAAGCAACAGCAGCATCAAAGGCGGGGGAGGTAGTGGCGGAAGTACCAAAGGAAGGATCAGCAGAGTCGCTGTGAGGCATACAAGCAAAAGCAACGACTCCAAGCTAAAGTAGCTGGCCGGCAGCAGTCTTCTGCCAGTCCCTCTACCGTGAGATAAGGTTCGCCGGTATTCTGTTGCCTTTCCTTGTCTCTGGATCTGATGATAATACTGCACTTTCTGTCCATGATCCGTTGGGGAGGGCTCTGGCGTATGGGCACCAGAAACTTTTCTAGTTTTAATATCCATAACGCAACTTGTTGAAGAGCGATCCGGCAAATGAATAAAACCCTGTGACAGTACTAGTCTTAGCCGATCTGCTTCAGGAACATCAAAATTCATTTACTGATGCGTTGGTCCCCTCCCCTAGATCAAATCACAGCACAGCACCGCACAGAACAGACGTAATTTTCAGCCTAAAACTCAAAATCTCTCAAAATCCCCAATGCTTGACCAATGCTGGTTTTATTCAACTATAGCAACTAGAGGCAATCAATGCGATGGAGAACGTAAGCCACAATTCCCCCGATCTGGTTCGCTCGCTTTGTGCTGTCCTGGGAGGATCTCAACTTGCAAAGTAAGACGCTCAGACTTGGCTTTGAGATACAGCTACAAACGGCAAGAAAGAAAAAGAGAAGAGGATTAGTTGATCTTTCCTTGTTTCCTTCCTTGAAGTCCTTGAATGCAATACAATGCAAAAACACTAACAAAGCAATCAAGAGATAAAATCCAACAGAATAGAGAAGAGAATAATCTAGAATCATAATTTGAAAGGGAAATCAAGAAGACTCAAGAGATGAAGATTTTCACTCCGTCACCCTTCAAAATTAAAATCCATCTTCCATTCCATCCGACAAAGAAAAGTCCCCATAATCGTAATCCATCAAGACTCAAGAGATGATGTTGATATACATGAACCACAATTTATATTTTTTATTTTTAAAAAAAAAAGAAGAAAAAAAAAAGTGTTCATAAAATGAAATGACTTTAGAGGGGATGAAACAAATAAATCAACGGTAGAAAAGCTGAGGGTATGCCGTGCGGAAACACAAAACCAAATTGAGCACCACAAGGATAAAATTAAGGTTCATATTCATATATACAACACATACATACATACATACCTACCTACCTACCTGTGAATCTTTCTGAAATGATGAGGATGAGGATTCAGCAGCAACAGCAACAAGGAACAGAGTTGTTGTGCGCTTTTACCATCTCATCAGTTTGAGTTTGAGTGCCTTTCCCTCGCCCTTTTACTTTGAGAAACTAAAACAAGGAGAGAGAGAGAAGATGGGTTGGATTGGATTGGATTAACAATGTGTTCCAGTGTTGGTGTTAGAATCAAAAGAAAAGGGTTAAGGTGTTAAGGGAACGAAATGAATTTTGATGCACTGCACCTGTATTTCCCTTTCTTGCTGCTGCCCTCTCCTATTTTCCCTTACTAGTAATTTACTTTTTTTTATTAGGTTTCCCAATGTTTGTTTTATGATTATGTTTATGGAGAGAGAGAGAGAGAGAGAGAGAGAGAGAAAAAGAAGGTTTGGTTCGGTGTATTCGACTGTACACATAGACAAGTGGGGCTCTCTTTGCTGACATGCAAGTTGCAAGTTGCTGGTTTTGGAAAATCAGGACTGTGTTCCCCAAGGTTCTTCACCCCTGGACTCCCCCTCATTAGTCATTTCTCTCTCTTCCTATTATTTATTATTATTTTTCATTTCTTTTTTTTTAGTAATCTTATTTTTCAAGAAGGACAACCCGTAGAGTGGAGGATGGGCTGGGTCCACTCTATCAATTCATTCATTTTCTTTGCAAAATTGCAAATAGCAAATCTGTGGTGGTCAAGTAATGGAATCATTCCATTCCATGTATGGAGAATGCTAGTCTCGAGTCTTGATTACATTTGCAATTGCAATGGGTCCACACAGTGGGCCCCCCATTCCAGTCAATCAGACGGACCACACACATTTCATCTAATTACGCTGCTCCTAATTACCTAATCATCGACCGTCAAAACATGAGAAAAATTCTTTGTACTAGTTTTGATAGTCAGGACTCAAGAAACCAAACCGTCTTAAAAGAAACAAACCATACACAGCCTAAAGCATCCTCAATATTGGACAAGTATCCTTTCGGAGCCTTTTTGTGAAAATCTAGAGATTAATTAATCGTGTCCGTTCATCGTACATTATATGATCAGTTTTCGTTTGATACTATTTATATTTAATTTAAAATTTAAAATAATTTATAACCATACGATGTACGATGAACGAACATAATTGATTGATTCTTTAAATCCCAACAAAGAAGATCCGGAGATAAACCTATTCCCTCAGTATTAATCTCCATCTCTAACTCTAATCCAAACATACAAAAATGACAATACATTGATGCTCATAAATAAATAAATAAATAAGTGGCATCTTATAGGTGTGCGTGTAATCTGACGGAGGAGGAGCCAAAAATTCATCTGGGGCCTTTAAGCAAAATAAAATAAACTAAAAAAAAAATAGTTTCAAGTATAATTAATTGGTGAACAATAAAAGGTTCTTTATATTGTTTTCTATTGTCATGGAAAATTTTAATCAAACAAGATTGATGGAGTTTGTATTAAAAATTTAGTATTTAGATGATTATACATAAAGAATAGAGCTTGTATACGAGCTTTAATAAAAAAAATTAACACATTAGATTCGAACCAAAATTTAAAGTTATGGCTAGCTCAAAACTATTATTACTATGAGATTTTTCTTTTAACATAATTAGATCTTCCTCTATATTGTATATATCTTGTTTTATATGAACTAAGAAACAAAAATGGCTAGTGTGTGTGTGTGTGTGTGTATCAGCTTACATGTGTATTAGGGTACCAAAGTTATATTTTCAGTTTGTCATTACCTTGAGATTACTCAGTAATGACATGATTACAGTTATATTATTAACTTGTCATTACCTCGAGATACTCAGCAATGACATTTTCTCAGCTTGTCATTGCTTAGAGATTACTCATCAATGATATGATTATATTATCCAACTTCCAATAGCTATGGCTAATGGATGATATTGTATGTCATGCCACCCATAAGTGTCGGCTCAGTATATATGTACCTATCATTTATCAACGTACACATGATTTAGTAGGCGTATTAGTGATCATTTTCAACGTTAAGGTGTTTTTCAGCAACTTTAACATATTTTACCGAGTATGGTATTTACTCAATATATTAATAGGACATGTTTGGTAATTATGCTGTAAACCCATTCTCATGCATGTGACAGAGGGTCGAAGACCCATTAAGTGTGGCCCTTTGAGGATGTGTTTAAAATAAATGTAATTACTTGTAGGTGTTTTGATTTGAGCTTATCCCTATTTTCGAGGAAGTTCTGCCAATTATGGCTTCATCACCCATCGGGGTGATGCCTAGCATGTCTCGAATTTAGTATCAACTGGACATCGGGGTCAAAATGTGTCACCATCAAGCCGCATCACATGATTCATATCACATATATACATTGACTTCAAGCTGACACTTATGAAATGTCAAGTTAACTTGTGAAATTCCACATATATTTAATATAAAAAAATAGATATTAAAACTTGAAATTTTAACAAAGTTGAAGTTGGAGAACAGTGAATTAGTCGCAAGGAAGAAAATGTATTACAATTCATTCTTATTTCTTTCCAATCTATGTATTATAATCTAATCTAATCTAATCCTTAGTCACAAGAAGAAAATGTATTACATTCATTATTATTTCTTTCCAATCTATGTATTATAATCTAATCTAATCCTAAACACTTAAATGAGGTCGCCCATGCTTAAAAGGAAAGTGTGCGTAGTGGTGGTGGGAGATAGATTTGATATGAAGCCAAGGCACAAGCATATATTATGGACGAATCATGATGATGGCATATGGGCATGCATGTGTGATGTGGACGTTCATTACCCAATTCAATGCATCTTTCATCTACCACCATACAATTAATTTTAATTAATTAATGCAATTTGCAAATGCAATGCAACTCTCTCACTCACTGATTGATTCTGTGTCTTCCCATTTCCCATAATCCCATCCCATCACATTCAATACTTGAGAGGAGACTCACCCACTTGAGAGACCACAATTTCTTGAGAAAGAGTGAGAGAGATTTCCTTCCTCGTACACGTAAAAGGAATTGGATCCTCTCCTAAGCTTGGGTTCAGGATTCTTTTCATCGATTTGTTGGATCAAAATTCAACGATTACAAGTATTATAATTTAAAAAAAAAAATTTGTTTATAACTGTCGGATCAAAATTCAACGATCCTTTTACGTCGATCATGAGGCTCCTGAGCTCAAGTTCAGGAGAGATCTAATTCCCACGTATAATACAATACAACCCCTTTTTTTGTCCTTACTGCCATGCCCTCCTCTCAGTCTTGTCTCTCTCTTTTTTAAAATGTTTGAATGTTGAGAAGATTAGATTATTTGCACTTTCCACGCTCCATCCACTTCCCCAGTCACGCCACCCAGTTTCATTCTCCACCGCACCAGCAGCCGCAGCCCTTTAGGCAAATCAAGGAAACCACACGACCACGACCATTAGAAAAAAAAAAGTCTACAAACCTACAATATTGCATATTGACATTGGTAGGCAAATGCTCCAATTAAAGTTACATATACAACAACAATAATAAAGCTTTTTTTCATTAAGTGGGGTCGGCTATATGAATCCTAGAACGTCATTGCGCTCGATTTTGTATCTCCAATTAAAGTTACATGTATAAAAGATTTTTTCAATGCATCAACTCTCAAGAACACAAACCAATACGTAAAATGTTATATTATTTCTTATTTATATTACACGTGATGCACTATTATAAATACATAGTAAATGTACTATTTAATAGTTTAACGAATTATCATTGTTACCATATTTATTAATTCCTTCCAAGTTCCCATTCCACCAACCTTTGATTTTGATTCAACAAACAACTACAAATATTCAAGTTTTGTTTGTTTCTCTTCCAATGTTTGACTTTGACTCTATCATCATACCATCTCAAATCTGAACGTTGATTTGCTACAAACTTGTCTGTATACCAGAATCCAGAATCCAGATTATGATGATGATGATGATGATGATAATGATGCAACCTTGTGAACCAACAATCCATCCATCCACAACATGATCTCAGCCCATTAACCAGCTCTTCAGTCCATTTACACAATAACAATAGTTCGATTCTACTTTTCCACCGCAACTTAAACAGCAACCTTAATAATCATATTATCATACAATCACTGAATGCTCAGACGAGAATCTGCTCAATCGATTCACTTATTTACCCCAAACCGCAAACTGCATTTTTATTAGCTATTACAATAACAACTTTCGCTTCCATGATCCATCCAAGTTCCGACCACAGCAATTATACGGCAACAAATTTCTCCTCAATTCAAAACAGCTTTATACATTACCACCACAAGCTCTGAAGCTAACCTATAATTTATAAATAAATATAATGCCTCAACTTCAAGTGCCTGTTTGTCTATTATTCTCAAACACCAGTACAGATAAACAGACCACGTCAACCACTAGTTTCACTTGCCAACCCAACATCCCTCTCTACTCCTGCAAACACAACATTTCAAATTAGTTACAACCACAAGAAGGCAGTGCATCAAGTTAAAAGTATTGCGACTCGGTTCACCGGAAAACAAACAAAGCATCATGATACTTATTTCGCATGAGTTCTATTTGCAACTGCAGGGCATATGATGCTTCCTCAATGGGAAAGTTGCAAACATTATGACTCATAGTTAATATACCCCACACACCATACAAAGAGCCCACTGATAGTTGCACCATATCATATTGATTGTTTACGCATGGGCCATGCTAGTATTAACTATATAACACACAGTCTAATAGTTGATCCTTGTTTCAGGGTTTTGGGTTACATAATGGATCCAAGAGATATCATATTAACTATAAACGATCCACTATTTAATCTAGAAGAATCATGCAGAATGCACACATAGTTTACATACATACACATTACCTCATCGTCGTCGTCGCCATCTTCCTTGTTCTTCTTAAGGCGTGTAGTACCACCCTCCTTGACGATCGGCAACTTCATGGCTCCAAAGGGCGTGTCCACATTGATATTCCCCTTGATGGTGTAGCCAGTACCCTTTTCCCGAATCATATCCCAGAGTGCTGACCCAAAATCCTTAGGCCTGAAGGTAATGGGAACGTCAACATAAGTGACGCCCTTTTTAGCAAGATTGGCAAACTTGGAGAGTTCTGCACCTCCAATGCTGACATCACAGAGCCAAATCTCGTAGTCTAGAACATTGAGGTCTAAGTCAAAGTCATTCATGTTCTCCAGCTTCAAATGAAGGACAGCAACGGTTTCTTCAAAGGAGAAGGTTTGAAACCTTATCTTCTCAACATCGACATCAGGCTTGTAAGGGATGGGGATTTCTCCAGTTTTTTCAAGGGGGATAGTGATTCTGCCGATGACAGGGACATCCACAATGAGGTCGACCTTGACCCTGTATGGAATGTTGCTTCCAGGCTGGATGTCATCGTAGGTGTTCTTGATGTCATCGTATACCAAGTGTACTGGAACTTTCCACGTGGGCATGGATTGTCCCAGCATCAGGGATCAGCCCGGAGACAAGTTTCCTTCCATCACTTTCGATCAAGTAGTTAATATCGATGAGAGGGATGGGAACCGGATTAGGGTTCTTGATGAGCACATCCACCACGATCTCGGCCTTTTCGAGATTGATGCTAGGGATGTGAATGGCAGTAACATCGGCGGTTGGCTTGCCGAATCCAATGGTACCCTCTATCTTCTCCCCAATGTCATGAATGAAATCCTTCACCTTGTCAACAAATCCACCCTCATCCTCCCCCTCCTCCTCCTTGTGATCTTTCTTCACCTTAGCACCCCGATCCACATTTTCTGGCTTACCATCAGACGAATACGATGCCATGGATTCCGCTATAGTATTGATAAGTTTACAACTGATTCCCTTATATGGTTGTTTTCGACAACTTGAAAAGCAGTTACATCAACTCAATTCTCTCTTCTAAGAAAAAGAAGAACATGTCAGATGAGAGATCTAAATAATAATTCTAAAATTCTAGTCTTTGGATGAGATGAGATGAGATCTAAAGGTTAATCATCGAAACACTTACCTGTTACTGTTAGTGAAAGCTCCTCCTCACCTCAACGACACAAACGGCAGGAGACGCAAAGATTTAAAGAAAATTCAATCCAGTATAAGTTGAAGCAGCACAGCAGCGAACTATGTCATATTTTTGGCCCGCTGATCACATTTATGAGTGATACATTATTTAATTTTTAAATTTGATTTAAAAATTTAATCTCCGTAGCATATATACATAAATTAATATTCCGTATGATTTATGAGGAAGCTGAGCGACTTGTACAAGTAGAAGCAGCACAGCAGTGGACTATCTCACACCTAATCTCTGCTTGTAAAATCTTTTTCCTTTACTCTGTTTGGTAATTAATTTGGCCAAAAAAGGTACGTAAATAAACTGAGAGGGGGTAGCTTCCCCACTGATTCTATATACAACTTCAAGCGAGTGCAAAACAGCACTTTTATCTCGCCAACCAAGAACACGTTTGAACGAAAAATAAGTAAATCGCCAGGGCCCAGGCCATCCTCGACAACGCAAGGAAAGAATGAGAATATCCATCCGAATTATAATCTTATATATATAGTTTATGTACAATTTGCATCACACTAAGGCCATCTTCAACCGATGGTTGGCCAAATGGCTCGTTTTAGCCCTCTGGCCCTCCAAGATTCTCCAAGATATTAATATTTTAATGAACAGTACAGGGCCATATTTGCCTCCGTCTCCAACCGAGGGCCAGAGGGCCAGAGGGCTCGTTTTAGCCCTGTCACAAAAAACCGTCTCCAACCGAGGGCCAAAGGGCCATAGGGCCAAACATAATTTATTATTTAAAAACTACAACTTAATTTTATTTAAAAATCATGTTGGTTAGTGTTGTATAATTTTTATGTTGGTTAATGTTATTTAATGTTGTTTCATATTGTTTAATGTTGTTTCATGTTACTTAATTTAATTTAATGTTGTATAATGGTTTAGGAAGTTATAGGAAAAAAATAGAATTTAAAAAAAATATGAAACAAATTTTGTGAAATAGAAGTTATAGGAAAAAAATGGAATTTAAAAAAAAATATGAAACAAATTTTGTAAAATAGAAGTTATATGAAAAAAATATGAACCAAATTTTGTAAAATATAAGTTATAGGAAAAAAATAGTATTAAAAAAATTGAAACAAATTTTGTAAAATAGAAGTTATAGGAAGTTATAGAAAAAAAAAAGAAAAAAAAAGGTTTAAATTCATAAAAAAAAAAAAAAGGTTTACAACGGCTAGTGGCGCTAGCCGTTGGAAGTTTAAATTCAAATTGTTATTTCTGTCGGTTATAACCGATAGAAATGAGAAACATTAAAAAAAAAAATAGCCAGCCCGGGGCTGGCTGGCTGGCCGAAAGCAGCCAGCCCTCCAGCCCTCTCCGATCCCGTGGGGCCCTCCCAGATTCCCGAGCCCTCTGGCCTAACCTTCGGTTGGAGACGGTTTTAGGGCTATTTTCGGTCCTCTGGTCCTCTGGACCCTTCGGTTGGAGATGGCCTAATAAAGAAGTGGAGTGAAGGAAGGGAAGGCTAAGCAAATATATTCCAACTTCCTTTATTTATTTATATATCTTTTATTTCATCTGACTAGCTATCTCTCTGTCACTACTGGAGACTGACTGGTGTTGTAACACTAGACAATCAAATGAAATGAAATGAATGAATGAATGATCAGATCAGAGAATGGTGCCATCTGGAATCACTGCACTCGGAAGAAGGACTAGTATTCCGTCACGGATGACATATCCATCACCTTCTCTGTCCGCTTCTTTCGCATTATCTTTATTAATGATCTGCATCAAACACACACCAGTCCAGTGAGTCCACAATAATATCATCAAAGCCCTGACTCACCAATAGAAACTCATGCTGTAATCAAAATTTGAAGATAATGGAAAATACTAGTATACATTCATACATACCATAACATTGTTGCCAATTCTTGCATTCTTGTCTATAATAGCCTTCCTTACTTGAGTATCTTCGCCAATTCCCATCCCAGGGATCGCACCCGCCATGCCTTTCCTCTTCCCTTCTGTCTGCGACTCTCACTCTCTCCGTCAATATATAATAACATACAGAGAAAAAAGAAAGACAACGACAAAGGTCAAAGAGATGGATCCTTCCTTAGCCCTTACTTGGTACATAGTTGAACCCATGATAATTGAATCCTCGACTATAGCCCCATTTCCGATTCTCGTCCTCATACCAAGTACTGTGCCTTTGATCCTGCATCCCTACTCTTGTACAAGTCCAAAACGCCCATGCATTCAGTTTTACATCAGTAGAGTATGTACTACTTCTTTGGAGACATCCAATCGACAAAACTGGAAGAAACAATTCAAAATCCTACACGAACAATGCTCTGCTTACATTGAGGATGCAACCATCTCCAATTACACTGTTTGTAATTTCAGAGTCTGTTATTTGAGTTGGAGGCAGATACCGAGGCAATGTGTAGACTGGGCTCTCTCTGTCGTAGAAGCTGCGCTATATATATATGCAACCACCGAGTTTGTGTGTTAGCCAATGACATTGAGGACTGGGGGCTCCAAAATAGTAATAGGGCACCTTTCAGCCTTTCCTGCACATTACTGTGTGTGTGTGTGTTATATTTTATACGTATGAGCTCGAGTTACTGACTTGTATCCCACATCTGCATCCTTTGTGCTTTGCATATTTGCTTCGTAGAAAGCTTTAATATTCCTCAGGTCCTCCCAATATCCATCAAATGCATAAGCTTGAACCTGAACTCTCACACAAAAAGCACAGGTCTGAAAGTAAAATATCACAAGAGAAGAGTAAATACATATTACACTACGCATGTAGGTATGACCTTCATTCCAATAGATATGGCACCCGGAATTACTTCACTTGTGAAGTCATTTGCCTTGGGAAAATGTTCTTCCAGTAGCCTTTTCATTGCACCTCTGTTGATGAGAAAGATTCCCATACTTGCCATGCTACTTAGAGCAGTATCGTTGGAGTTACTTGAGCTTTTGGCCTGAAATTTCAGATTCATTCTGACTCAGAAAACACCGGAAATCATACCATATGAAGAGACATTTCTGGAAGACAATAGGCTTAAAAAGAATCTGTTGAATAGTACTTACTGAAGCAACATTAAATGGCTTTCCCTCCAACTTCAATCTGAAATCTACAACTTGATTTTGAGAATTCACATTTAGAAAGCCAAATCCCGGATCATGAAGTCTCCTGGCAACAGATACAGCAATTGTAATGTCAGCGTCGTTGTCTCGGTGGGCCTTGATGAGTTTCTGGTAGTCCATTCTGTAGAGATGGTGACCAGGAAGGACCAAAAACTCAGTCATTGGATACTCTTCCAGCATCCACAGACATCTTCTCACAGCATCAGCAGTTCCCTAATATCAAGTTATTAGAATTTCAAGACTCTGAAGTGTAACTACTGAAGTAAAAAAAGTCAGGGATAGAATCAAAACATGAGAGATTTCAGACCTGAAACCATCCGTTATTGCCAGGGCTCTGATACGCGGCAATGACTTGAACAAAGCCGTCATTCCCAAGACAAACTCCAGAGTAAGCTCTGGAAAGGTGGGAATTGAGAGAAGTAGAGTTAAATTGTGTTAGAGCGTATATATGGCTTATGTTGCTGCTAATGCAGTTGCTCACAACTGAATCAATGAGCCTGTAATTTGCTGCAATAGGTATCGCCCCTTCTGATCTTCTCTTTGTCAGCGGGTAAAGTTGTGACTCGTGTCCATCCCCGAACACAACAGCTGCCACACTCTGACATGAATAAATGTAGATATATGTAATCTAACTGATGCTCATGAACCATCTAACCATATTGTCAAACAAGAATTGATTAAAGATTTTATCCTATACGCAAACTAGCATTTCCTTTAGAGGTAATTAAATCGACTCAGAGTTTATGCTTGATTGGCATGATTTAAGTAGGAATTTAATTAAACCTGATTGGCTGGAGGAAACAACAAAGTTGGAGTCTGAGACTGGTGTGAATTGGATATCAAGAAGCTCGGAGGAAGAGTAGTAGAAGGAAGCTTGAGGGAACGGTTTTCGTGAATACTACCATCTGATGCAGTAACGGGGAACTTTGCTCGGATGCTAACAACGGAGGGAAAACAACGCTGCAAGATAACCATCACGATATACAGATGCAGCAAGACAAGAGTAATGAATGTATGTACAATTGCAAATCTATATTGAAGGAATATTTTGCTTGTCTCCGTCTCCCAAATCCAACTGGTTTAAGACTAAATAGAAAGAATAAGAAGGGGAATATTTGGCTTTCTTCCGTCTCATGGCTATTGAGCAAATCTTGCTTGCATGGCTAGAGCAGGGTTAGAGGCAAGGATTTGGTTTCTGAGCAGCATTGCATAAACGTGATCAGAGTCCTGATTTGAATCAATCATTTTTAATTCTAATGAACAATTTATATATATATATATATATATATATATATGTGTGTGTTTGCGTGTATCACATGAAGGACGTGTATTGTCCATCGTGTTGTGGTGTGTTGTTGTTATGTTTATATACATAACTTTGATTCTAAGCTTCTTCCTTTTCTCTTTAATCTTTTGAATTGTTGTTCTCGTTCTTTCCGACTTCAAAGTTATTCATTTCCTACTTAAACAGCTGCACAAACAAAACCTCTGCTATTTAACAACAGCAGCTTGTCCAATTCTAAGACAAGACGCTACTGCAAATGACGTTCTTACCCTAACTAGTAACGCCCTTTTCAATTACATGGTCCTGGCCAAAAACATATATCTTTTAATAAGGGTAGTTTCGTCACTTTACTGTTGGGCATTTTGGAATGGAGTGGCATCCAAGGCAGGCATTGTTGGCTCTTTCAAATTATGCGTCTTCCCCTTCCCGTCATCTCTCTTAAATTATATGAATTGAAAATGCAAATGCCATATATTTATTATGCGTTTTACAAGTATTTTATAACGTCTTTATGTTAATATTTTTTTGTGCAATCTTTTCTCTGACTCTATCTTTTTTTAGGATTAAGATTTTCTTCCTTCTTTTTTCATTATCTTTTCTTATATTTTTTATTTTATCTTTACATATTTTTTACAAAATTAATATAAAATATTGACAAAACTTAACTGTGATCATTTAAATAAGAAATGGGGGGAAGGCAGAAAAAAAAGAAGGAATCTACTCTATAAATAGAACCAAATCCCCTAACGAGTGACGACGACGTCCTCTGTAGTCTGTCCTAAAACCCTAACTCCCAAAGAACCCTCCGCTACAATGGCAACCATACTCAAACTTCCAGCCGCCAATTGTACGATTCTTCCTTCTCAGCGACAGAAGCGGGCATTATTTGTTGAATTATAAGTCTCTAGCTGATTGAGTATTAGAAATAAGTTGAGTTTAATGTGTGTATTCACTTGAGCATATCTGTCAAGTGTAAAGTTACAAGTTGTAAGGCCATGAGAGCCATGTGGTGTGTGATCCATGTAATTAGATAGATGAGTGACTAAGATTAAAAGTTGAGTCTTGTGTGGTCCTAAAGCTAAGGCCACCAATTAATGTAAAGGAGAGTTAGTGCTCTTTGTTTTTGTTAGAGCATTGAAAATATTCCTCTGCATCATTTTGCAAGAGAAAACAAGAAAGAAAAACGTTCGTTTCAGCTTCTTCCATCTCTGTTTTCATTTTTTTTGTTCAGCTCTTCCTCCTCGGATAAAATCTATCAAATTCAAGTTACACTAACATGGCCTCAGAGCCAGGTTTGATCATTTGAGATCTGGGCGTAAACTGTGAAGAATTTGAACTACACTTAAGCTCGTTCCGGCTCAAGCGAAGTTGCCGAAACTCCATAGATTCCGATTTCGATTTGTGTTCGTCTTGTCTAAGCTAAGAGATGGCTGGGTCTGGAAGTTCTGAGGTGAGAACTCCGATCTTCTCCGGTGAGAACTACTAGTTCTGGAGGATTAAGATGATGACGATTTTCAAATCTCATGGGTTATGGAGATTGGTTGAAAAAGGGGTTACGATCTCAGAGTCAAAGAAGAAGAAGGCTGAAGGAAGCTCAAAAGAAGAAGACGATGAGAAAATGGTCGCAGCATATATGCAAGATGCAAAGGCTCTAGGTATTATACAAAATGCGGTTTCTGATCAAATTTTTCCTAGGATCGCCAACGCCGACTCAGCTAAGGTGGCATGGGATCTACTGTATGGAGAATATCATGGTGGTGATCAGGTTAGATCCGTAAAACTTCAGAATCTTAGAAGAGAATTTGAGTATGCTAGAATGCGAGATGATGAATCTCTGTCTAGTTATCTTACAAGATTGAATGAGTTAATTAATCAGATGAGAACATTTGGTGAATCCCTTTCTAATGAGAGACTTGTGCAGAAGGTTCTGATTAGTCTAAGTAAGCCTTATGATTCCATCTGTTTAGTTATAGAAAACACAAAGTGTCTAGAGTCTGTTGAGCTGCAAGAAGTTGTTGCGATTTTGAAGGGTCAGGAACAACGATTTGACTTGCATAATGTTGATACCACTGAGAAAGCTTTTGCATCATTCTCAGTAAGTCCAAAGGGGCAAAATAGAAGTGGAGTTCAATCTGGCTCATCAAAATTCCAGAAGAATTGGAATGCTAAGGGAAAGAAATGGGATTCGAAACCTCGATTCCAACAGAAACCTTTCACTAGTCCTGCACCAAATCCATATCAGTCACAGTCAATGAGTCAAGAGACTGTCAAACCACAGTGTAGAGTGTGTTCTAAGTATCATTTTGGTGAATGTCGATATAAGGGGAAGCCTAAGTGTTATAATTGTGATAAGTTTGGTCATTGGGCTAGAGAATGCACTGTAGGGAAGATTGTGCAAAAGGCAAACTCTGCAAATCAGGTGGAAGTGTCAGGAAATCTGTTCTATGCTAATAGTGCAATCTCAGAAACAAATATCAATGGAAATTGGTATGTTGACAGTGGTTGTAGTAATCACATGACAGGGAATGCTGATCTCCTTGTTGACATAAATACAAATGTTGCTGGAAAGGTGCAAATGCCTACTGGTGTGTTAGTGAATGTGGCTGGAATGGGTTCATTGCAGATTGACACTAACAGAGGTAAAAGGTATATCAGGGAAGTCATGCATCTGCCAGGTTTAAAAGAAAACTTATTGAGTGTTGGACAAATGGATGAGCATGGATATTATCTAGTGTTTGGAGGAGGTTTGTGCAGCATATATGATGGACCTTCACTTGAAAACCTTATCATCAAGGTTAAGAAGAAGGAAAATCGATGTTATCCTCTTTCTCTGGTAAAAAATAATCAGTTAGTTTTGAAGGCTAGTTTGGAGCATTCTACTCAGTTTTGGCACAGAAGACTAGGCCACTTGAATCTCAAAGGGCTTCAGCAACTCAGTGAGAAGAATATGGTGCATGGTCTTCCATACCTAGAAGCAACCAAGGATGTATGTCAAGGATGTCAATTTGGAAAACAGCACAGAGAATGGTTTCCAAAAGATCAAGCCTGGAGAGCAAGCTGTCCTCTGGAACTTATACATGTTGATCTCTGTGGTCCTATGCAGAATGCATCATTGGCTGGAAACAAATTTTTCATGCTATTCATTGATGACTGTACAAGGATGATCTGGGTGTATTTTCTCAGATACAAATCTGATGCATTCAATTACTTCAAAAAATTCAAGTCAATGGTGGAGCTGCAGAGTGGTTTCAAAATTAAAAGTCTAAGGAGTGACAGGGGTGGAGAATTTTTATCTTCTGAGTTCACTAAATTCTGTGAAACTGAGGGCATTCAGAGGCAACTCACCATGGCTTATACTCCTCAACAGAATGGAGTAGTGGAGAGGAAAAATCGAACTGTGGTTGAAATGGCAAAGACTATGCTTCATGATAGAGGTATGCCATATGTTCTTTGGGCTGAAGCTGTACACACAGCTGTATATATTCTAAATAGGTGTCCTACAAAAGCACTAGAAAATACAACCCCTTTTGAAGCCTATAGTGGCAGAAAACCAGGTCTTGCACATCTCAAGATTTTTGGTTCCCTGTGCTATGTCCATATACCTACTGAGACAAGACAGAAGCTAGATGCTAAGAGTGTTAAAGGTGTATTTGTGGGTTATGCTACATGTGAAAAGGGATACAGAATATTTGATCCATGTACCAACAAGTTAATCTTGTCAAGAGATGTGGTTTTTGATGAATCTATGACCTGGAATTGGAAAGAAAGTTCACAAAGTTCAGCTGCTGCAACTTACATTCAGGATCAACCTGAGAATGTAGTTTGTGAGAATCCATATGAGATGAGTGTGATTGAAGGAAGTTCTCTCAGTCCTAGTTCTTCTTTTCATACACAAGAACAAGAAAGTGGCACTCCTAAGTCTGCACAAATTTCAGAGGCTTATGATCACTCACCTCTAAAATGGAGAAATTTGAATGATGTTCTTGCTCAATGCAACTCATGCATTCTGGAACCAGAAAGATATGCAGATGCAGCTCAGGATGAATCATGGTTAAAGGCAATGGAAGATGAATTAGCCATGATTGAGAAGAATGGTACCTGGAAGCTTGTGGATAGACCAACTGAACAGCCTGTTATTGGAGTTAAATGGGTCTATAAGACCAAGTTGAATCTTGATGGATCAGTTTTAAAAAACAAAGCTAGATTAGTGGCAAAGGGTTATGCTCAAAAGCCAGGTCTAGACTACAATGAAACGTATGCTCCAGTGGCAAGATTGGATACTATCAGGACCCTTGTAGCCTTGGCAGCACATAAGAACTGGAAATTATATCAACTTGATGTAAAATCAGCTTTTCTGAATGGTGTATTGGAAGAAGAGGTTTATGTGGATCAGCCTGAAGGATATGTAGTCAAGGGAAAGGAAGATAAAGTCTATCGATTGCATAAAGCCTTGTACGGATTAAAGCAGGCTCCAAGGGCTTGGTATGGAGAAATCGATACATACTTCTCACAGTGTGGTTTTGAGAAAAGTTTGAGTGAACCAACACTGTACATCAAAGCAAGGGGACAAGACATTCTGATTGTCTCTATTTACGTGGATGACATAGTTTATACTGGAAGTGATAGACTGATGCTTGATGAATTCAAAGAAGACATGAAGAGAAAATATGAAATGACAGACTTGGGTCTTCTCCATCATTTTCTTGGAATGGGAGTAATTCAGACCAATTCTAGCATTTTCATTCATCAGAAAAATTATGCAAGTTCTTTACTAAGCAAGTTTGGTCTGAATGAGTGCAAATCTGTGATCACACCACTTGTGGCAACTGAGAAATTAACTAAAGATGATGGAAGTGGAGCAGTAAGTGAAGAGCTATACAGAAGCATTGTGGGGAGTCTTCTATATCTCACAGCTACTAGGCCTGACATAATGTATGCATCCAGTTTGCTTGCCAGATTTATGCACTGTCCCACTAGCAAGCATCTTGGAACTGCCAAACGTGTGCTCAGATACATCAAAGGAACTCTAGATTATGGTTTAGAGTATACAAAAGGCAAGGAGGCAATGTTGATTGGCTATTGCGACAGTGACTGGAGTGGATCACCAGATGATAGCAGAAGTACATCTGGATATGCTTTTTCGTTTGGAAGTGGAGTTTTTTCTTGGGCTTCAGTTAAGCAGAGTTGCGTGGCATTATCCACTGCAGAAGCATAGTACATAAGTGCATCAAATGCCACTGCACAAGCAATCTGGCTTAGATTTGTCTTAGAAGATTTTGGGGAACTTCAAACTGAAGCAACTCCATTACATTGTGACAACACCTCAGCAATTGCAATCACCAAGAATTCTGTCTTTCATCAGAAGACCAAACATATAGACAGAAGATATCACTTCATTAAAGATGCACTGCAAGAAGGAATCATTGATTTGATTTATTGTCCCACAGAAGAACAGATGGCAGATATTTTCACAAAACCTTTGGCTAAAGATCGGTTTAATTATCTCAGGAGCATGCTTGGAGTGAAATCAGCTCAAGACTTAAAGGGGAGTGTTGAATTATAAGTCTCTAGCTGATTGAGTATTAGAAATAAGTTGAGTTTAATGTGTGTATTCACTTGAGCATATCTGTCAAGTGTAAAGTTACAAGTTGTAAGGCCATGAGAGCCATGTGGTGTGTGATCCATGTAATTAGATAGATGAGTGACTAAGATTAAAAGTTGAGTCTTGTGTGGTCCTAAAGCTAAGGCCACCAATTAATGTAAAGGAGAGTTAGTGCTCTTTGTTTTTGTTAGAGCATTGAAAATATTCCTCTGCAGCATTTTGCAAGAGAAAACAAGAAAGAAAAACGTTCGTTTCAGCTTCTTCCATCTCTGTTTTCATTTTTTCTGTTCAGCTCTTCCTCCTCGGATAAAATCTATCAAATTCAAGTTACACTAACATTATTGGCTGGAGCTGCAACCACCAGATTGGATGCTGCTACCATCATCACTGCTCGGAGGCAAACACTTTCATTATCATCGTCGTTAGCAGCAGCAGCAGCAGCATAGGTGATGTCAGTTTCAGCCATACCCGATCAAAGCGTTGAGCTTGAGTAGTAGTCGCTCTCCAAGAACAAGATTGACATTCCTGTTAATGCTTTCTAGCACTACCCTTTTCTCAATACCACAACTCTTCTACTCTAAATCAATAGTCTTTCGAGAAATTTCAATCAAATGCCGTCGAACTCCCAGCAGCTGTGATAATTTGTCTTCTTTTTGTCCAAAAGGTAAATGGATGTAGTGGCAAGATGGGGAAGGCTATCATCCAAGCAGCAAATTCTGCAGGACTCACTGTGGTTCCAGTTTCTTTTGGCTCTGATGAGGAATCTGGCCAAACCGTCCAAGTCGGTACGAACGAGATTCTAGTGCATGGTCCTCATGAAAGATCCCTTTTCCAGAAATATCCCAATTTGATTGTCGTCGACTTCACTGTCCCGTCTGCAGTCAATAGTGAGTACTACCGTTGGTTTGGAACTCTATTTTGACCTTCTTCTACTTCAAAAAACTTTTCCTTTCCATTGTTGCTGCAAATAGTGTAGGTGATTCTGCGTCTTGATTCTCTTGAGTTTATTTTTATTTTTATTTTTGTTCTGTCATATCCAGATAACGCAGAGCTGTATTGCAAAGTTGGAGTGCCCTTTGTGATGGGAACACTGCCAAGGCTGTTATTTCTTGCTTCCAGAAGTTGGGGGTGTCCTTTGATGTGGAACAGGTATATTAAATGATACATGTTAATTATAGCTTTGGATAATTAGAAATGGTAAACCGTAGCAGCTCCTTTTCATTTTACCTGATCTGGTAAATTCTATATTGAAAAAGTGAAACTCCATATTAGTTTATGTTTCAAATTTGCCTAGTTGCGAGGAAAGTAGATTATTCTTTTCTTGTGTTACATACCATTAAGGTTAAGAAAGTGTGGCCAGTCCCCATGTCACATCCGGGTCCGGACCCCCACCACATCCTGGGCCCGACTCTATTGTAGCACGATATTGTCTGCTTTGGGTCCTGACCAGGCCCTCACGGTTTTGTTTTTGGGAACTCACATGAGAACTTCCCCAGTGGATCACCCATCATGGGATTGCTCTCGCCCGAAATCGCTTAACTTCGGGTTCCATTTTAGAAACTCACACGAGAACTTCTCAGTGGATCACCCATCCTGGGATTGCTCTCACGCGAACTCGCTTAACTTCGAGTTCCCGAAGCTAGTGAGCTCCCAAAAGGCCTCGTGCTAGTTAGAGATGAGAATATACATATAAATCTTATATGTACCCATTAGGGCCATTACCATTAACTTGATACTCCAGTTTTGCCGATAAATTATAAGGTTCAACTGAAAATAAAACCAACACCGAACCGATCACCAACATAACAGAGAAGCTATGCAAGTCTTGGAAATTGAAGTGTATGGTAATTGCGTGACATTATTTTGTTCAATTTAATGCTTAAAAATAGATAAGATGCTCGTTTGCTTGATAAGTATCTGCCATAAAAAATGCCCACCCCGAATCGCTTGAAAAAATTGAGTTCATCTTTTTGTTGTTTTGGACTCGTTAGCAGCCTCACATCGCTAGATTTGGCCCAACAGGCCGTAGCTCGAAATAGATACGTCCAACAAACTCCGTAATTTTGTTTCAATAATAATTAAAAAAAAACTCTTAAATAGGACGTGGACTACCAAAAAAGAAAATAAAAAAGAAGTGCTCTCCCCGCGGAGCACTTCTAATCTCCTTTTTCTGTTCAAGTGTCTGATAAGATAAATAATAATGGTTTGGATTTGGACAAATGAGTTTGTTTTGTCCTGAGTATTGGGTTGAACTATGGAAATAGATTAGAAGTAGTTTCTAATTAGTTAAGGCAATCAATCATATAACTAGCTCCATTAAGAAAAAAATATTATTCTGAATAGAAAAACGTGGGTTGTGCAGCTCATTTCCAGGGAGGAAGCAAGGAAAAGGTTTGGAGAAGTTGTCCCAGCATTGGCAAATTTGCTCTTGCGGTTGCCCTCCCTGTTAGAAGACCACTATCAAAATGCGGATGACCTTATTAATTATGGACACAAAACTGGCCTTCGTCGACTGGATTAACAACCAGGAATCGTGGTCCTCAGCCAGGTATCTATAAGACTATATCTTCATTGTTGCTTGCACTTCATGAATATTATGTAGGCTTTTTATCTGAAGAACCATTGTAAACACGAAATTTTCCTGAAACAAACGAGACAAGAACACGTGTACAAAATAATATTTATATTAATGATTTAGGGGTTACAATCTCTCTCAAATTTGATCCTCTGATTCGATCTGCGTAAGGTGTTGATTTGTGGATGTGCGATTTATCCAAGGGCCGTCGAAGCTTGATCTTGGATGAACGGTTGAAAGTTTTCTTCAAGGCCGTTGGGGCCTAATCTTGAAGGTTGAGGGAAGTTTCTTCAAGGGCCCTTTGGGCTTGATCTTAAAGGTTGATGGATAAACGAATCTTCAAGGCTTTTGGGCTCGATCTTGAAGAACTGTTGATGAACGGATATTCAAGGGCCTTTGGGGCTTGATCTTGATGAACAATTGATGAATGGATCTTCAAGGGCTTTTGGGCTTTATCTTGAAGAACGGTTGGATATGTGAATTTGTTGATGTTGTTGATCCAAATGGCCGTTGGGGCTTGATCTTAGGATGAACGAATGATGAATGATGAACGTTTTCTTCAAGGGCCGTTGGAGCTTGATCTTGAATTGGTGGAAGTTCCTTCAAAGGGCCGTTGGGGCTTGATCTTGAAGGTTGGGTTGACGAAGAACGAAGAGAGCTTTCTTGATCCTTCGGGATTTGCTTGGAGTTTTGGAGTTTCAAAGCTTCAAGGTTTTGGTGTGAGGTGAATTGGTTATGAATTCCCCCTCCAAATGAATGCATTGGCTTCCTATTTATAAAATTTTCCAAGGCCTAATTTTGAATATAATATGCAGATGAAATAAATCGTTTCTGTCAGGTGTTGACATGTGTCCTATTTGATAACTTTTCTGATTTATTTTGATTTTTCGTTTAGTCACACGCTATGTGTAAAATTTATGTGACACGTGAGCGTTGAAATTGTAACTATTGGTCAACATTTATTTCACCGAAATTTTGATGTCTACAACCATAAAGGCTCACATCCCATGGGGAAGATCATGCTGAAGATTTCATTCTGTCTTTGCTTTGTTAAAACTTCCTTAGTTGCGGTATTACTTTTCTGATTATTGTCCATGTTGCTTTTCAGTAACTAATTAGTGCTCTTCTTGGGTGCTCTTTATTTTGTCTGTTCCCCACCAATAAACGAGGTGCCAAACATCTCCCAACCACCAACTTCGACCATTTGTTTACGTATGTCGTTTTGATTTCTTATGTGGCACTTGTTTCTTCTAGACTTATAGTTTACTTCTACTACACATAGAGTTGTAGTAAATACACTTACCTCCTCGAATGTACTTTCAGGACTTTATATGACGGTTATAATGAACAACAAGAGAATAAGATAAGGTGCATTATACACCACTTTGAAGGGATAAGTTTCCATATGCCTCGGGGTTTTGTCTCATTTGAACGGAAAGTTCTTCCTCTGAAACCTGATCCTTTAAGCATTTCTTACCCCAAGGCTAGTTTTTGGAGCAATTCAGTCATTCCTCTCTGCCGCTTTTGAGGTAAAAGATGAGCAGATGTATTAAATATCAGCCTCGAGTTACAGGCAGATGAATTGATTTCCCCTTTACATTCTCTTAATACAGCTTCGCAATTGCAATACCTTGCTATGTAGTCTTTTCATATCATTCTAGGTTCACAGCTCAGGCTTAATAGAAGATCAATCAAGTTGAGCTCTTGAAGTCGACTTTGCAAATAAGTATATAGGAGGTGGTGATCTTCGCACGGGCTGTGTACAGGTCTGATTTGTGACTCTTTGTATGTTTCACGTAAGTGTGCGTGCCAGCTCTTTTAGACTATCTTTTTATATGTTTTACCTTTTCTTGGATCATGCAGGCCATGATCTAGTTGCAGAAGCACCTAATTTTTATTTGTTTTTATCATCTCACATAGGAAGAGATTTGTTTCTTGATCAATCCTGAATTAATTGCTAGCATGCTGTTCATGCCTTCCATGGAAGATAATGAGGCTACAGAAATTATTGGTGCAGAAAGGTTTTCAAATTATACAGGGTGAGGATTGATAACATATTGTTTGCTTATTTGTTTCTGTTAGACAATAGTCGCATATATTTTGTTTAGAAAAACATTTGTTGTTCATACATACGTATGACTATGTGGGCACAAGTGATACTGACTCTCTTAGAAGACGTAAAACCCGAATTACTGCAATAGATGCATTATGCTGTCCGGGATGAGACAATATAAACAAGAGTTCCTCCTCCGGTATGTATATTTTAGTTAACCACAGACAGATTATTTGAATCATATGGAATAGTCATGCTTCCAGAATAGAAACCCATAATATACCTAGCCAAAGGATTTTACATTGTTTAATGCTAATCTGGTCCCTGCAACTTTGAGGAAGGCTTCAAGCATTCCAAATTACTTTTATTAAATTACTCTTCACAGTAAAATCGTTCGGTATATTAGCTTAAATCCAACCTGCAGATGATAATCATGCAGCTGAAATTGAAGAGGAAGATGAAATTGAAGAAATGAAGAACTTGCTATTTTTAGTAGTAGCCGTTAGTCTTTAAATTGTAACGGCTAGTTTACTTTCTGTTTTTAGCAAGTATCACAGCTGGTATTCCTATCCTTTGGAATCGTAATATATCCCTGGATCCATTCCCAAGTGGAAGGATTGTAGCCTCCGACGGCCTAAAATTTAAGCATTGTTTATCAATATGTCTCCCGTATTAAAACTCCATATTTAGTCATACACCACAAATGCCTTGTAATGGAAATGTTATATATTTTGCTATGAGTAGCAATCACATGGACACACACACTTATGTGTACCTTCTTATTTTGAATTGTGCCAACTTTGACTTCAGGCTCTTTTAAAACAAAATTCATCACTCGTTGTGAACACCGCAACAACAGAAGGCTTTGTGGTAATGAAAGCGGAAGGCAAACAGTTGGTACGGGTTTGCGCCATTAAACTTGCATTCGGACACACCCACTCTTCGTTTCTTTGTTTTTCCTCCAAATACAGTGAGGCATTTTCTTGTACTGTGAGAGACCCAGAAGCGGAATTGGCGATGATTTAGTTTCTTGGGTGCATTAATTGATTTCCAGTCAGCCTCTGCTAAGCTTTCCAGGGAGCTCAATAAACGAAGGCTAACAGTGCCGTGCTTGTCCACCGTGAGGTAAGTTTGTCCACCTGAACATTTGTCCATATAGTTGCTAAACCTGGGGAGCACACAACGAAAAAGAGCATATGCAAGGCGAGGATATTATTGGACTTTTCACTCATAATGAAGTGTCGGTCATCTATTTATCTTTACAGTAAAATCGTTCGGTATATTACAACCCGAGATCAAACAGAGGAAAATGCTAACAGGTTAAAGGCCTGTATTTGTTTTATTTATTTATATGTTTGGCCTTAATTTCAGAGAACAAATTAAGCATAAAAATAGGATCACCTGTGAAAACCGGAAGCAGAACCAGAAGTAGATTTCCAGCCATAATAAGCATTTAGATTTGGCGATTGGCCACCTTTGATATCTGGCACTGAGTAAACTCCTCTGTCATTCAAATCCACAAAGTCAGACTGTAAAGCACCAGCAATAAGAGTGTCATCAAATGCAGTCAGATGGGGGTAGGCTTCGCTTGGAGGGCATTTACTTGACTCACATTTCAAGCACTGGCTGCAAAGTCGCTTACTCTTCAATTCTTGGTCATCATTTGATGCATATGCACTAGTCATTACCAGGACAAGTAGGCACAGAGAAAGGCAATGCCAATACCTATCCATGCTTGTAGCCATAGCTTCTCTACCTTGCCGCTCTCTCTCTCTCTCTCTCTCTCTCTCTCTCTCTATATATATATATATATATTGTTGGTAATCCTAACAAGACAATTACATTGTTATACATAACAAAACATTTTTCTTGTTCTTGATGTTATCAGATTCCTTTGTTTTGTTTCCAATTAGATTTATGGAATTTAACTAGCGGATTCTCTAGAATCTCTATTGGCTTTTAAGTAGAAGAATATAAGACTTAGCTGGTAATAGGCTGGCCTTCTTTCTTAGTGGAGTTGTGGAAACTGGACATGAGGAAGTTTTGTATGCACTTTCATTTTCTCCCAAAAGAAAAAAAAGGCATAAATTCTGATCTTATGACTGTACTAGGTATATACTAGGGCGGCTGATGATGGCAATTGCAGGCTGTTGAGGACTCCTGATCAATTACTTTATGGAGAGAGCATAAGCTGTTAACATTGTTTGACATTTTTGTTTTCCGATAACACCGATGTTTCATTTAGGCCGTCCAAATTCTACAATAAATGTCGTTGGACGTAATTGGCCATAACAAAAAATTGGATAAATGCGGTACCATTTTCTTTTTTTCTTTTCCCTTTCCTTTGGGTTACAATACAGTACATAGGGTGCTTCATTATGTCTGTAGCGATCGGCTTATTAGGCTTCATAAACTTAAATTCAAGAGGGAGTGAAACTCATCCTAGACTACAGAGTGACCTACACAGCTACACTTGATAAATTCGGACATAAATTCTAAGTAGTAAACCAAAATCACCAGCGCCCTCACCTGCTGACTCGAAACAGGGTCGTTTTGGACATAAGCATGATGCAAACACGAGTAGATCTGATTTCTAGAAGTTACCATGCTTCTCTCCTTGTCAGGAAATAGGAAATCCAGTTTTGAGAATCAATGATGCATGCGTTAGTAGTTAGTAGTTACCAACTTCCATTCCATGTTCCATGTTCCAACTTCCAACCTCCAACCAACTGGTAAAACTGACAGACGGAGTCAAGTTTGAGTCCCAAGTATATGCTGTTTTAGCCTAGCGAATGGTGCTTGGCATATTCCTTTTGGGCCCGTTTGTTTGACAGGATTAGGGAGGAGTGGACTGGACTAGACTACAGTCCCTTGTTTGGTCTGCACCAGGATTAGGTTTAATGGGATTAAGTCTGACTCGCTAGGATTAAACCCCTCACTAGGAGTTCTAAGCGAAGCACCCGATCACCCCCGGACTCGTAAGACCTCCGACGCTACTGCGCTCCTGCGAGAGAGAACCTCGCTCAACCTCGATCCTCGACGTGCTCCCTCCTTGCCCTGCTCCCTCATCGTCGTCCTCCTCATCATCATCTCTGCGTCCTGCTCGCCCTCAACTCCATCCTGCTCCCCCTCATCTGGTAAACTTCGAATCCGACATTATTTCTTCAATTTTTTTTTTGCAGATCGTGATATTACTAGGCTTTATTTGATTTAGGTGTTTTGGGTTTGAGAAATTTTGAATTATAGACGTCTGCCCTTGAACAAATTCGGGTTTTGATTTTTAGGATCAAATTGAGATTAGAATATGGGGTTTTCACATTTTATGCCATTTTAAGTACCAAAATGATGATAATCATCACGAAATTGCTGCTGTAAACTTCGAACGCCACTGTTACTTTTTGGGTATGTTTTCTGTCCTACTTTTTCCCAGTTTGAATATTTATTCATAGTTGTCGGAATAAAACGTATATGTAGTTTTTGGGAAGTGATTAGTAGAATGGCTAGAATTTTAGGAAGCTTTGCGCTTCTGGTTTTCATCGGACAGAGGGAACACGAAGAGGGAGAGGAAAAGAGAAAATATTAAGTTTAATTGTAATTTTAAATTTGTTTTTATAGTGTTAGTGGAGGAACTCATCTGTAGTATTTTTAGAGAAGATGAGAAGATGTAAACTGCTGGACATCCTTGGCATTTCCCAAGTTCTTTATTAATTTGAGAGTGATCCTGTGAATAATTTTGGCTTTTAGATTTGTTTGAGTATTTTTCTGATTCAACTTGCAGGTTTAGTATCATTTTACAGCTTTCTACAACTCTTTGTTCTTTCTCTCTTCCTTTATGGTTAGACAGCATCGAATATCTATCAGTAATCATGTCCAGACTGACTGCGTTCATACAACTTGTGCTGTTTAACTAATGAATATAATTTCGGAACTAATATGCCATGCCTAGATGATTGATGTGAGTATCTTAGATGAATCTATCCACTAGATGATTGATGTGAGTATCTACGATGAATCTATCCACCTTGGGAACTTGCAAGAGTTGAGTTCAGGATGTCCGGATGCTTTTTCGTATATAACCAAGGTCTAAAACACAGCCTTAACCTTATTCTTAAGAGGAGGTTTGTTTTTTGTATGTCACTAAGTTAACTGCATAAATCCAAATCTCAAGACCAAAACAAATAATAGGGTTACAGGATTTCTTCCAAATTAATGCCAACATATTGTTTAGCAACGGCGAGATTCTGGGGCCTTGCTTGACCAGCCACATTAGATAAATCTCAATACAATCTATGCATGCATGCTTAGTTGTAACCAGATTCTTACCAGGCCACCGATGGCGTAATTTCATTTGAAGATTACAATAAATGATATAAGATTTAAGGAATTCACAAAAGTCATGTGAAAATAAAAGATGCTGGATTTCCCTTTGAAGGATATGAAATTACTTGATGTTAGAATTGAGGTTTTACAGTTAGTCAGAGGTTTACGATTAGATCTGTATAATGTGTTTTAGCATCCTTTTGTTGTATGGCAAGCAGTTCACGTGCGTAGTTTCCGGTGTTTGTTTAATATTTAGAAGCTTGTTTGAGTTCGATGTCTCTATTTTTTTGTCTAAGAGTTCGATGTCTGTATATCATGTAGAAAAGTGATTCCTTTTTTATTTTGGATGTCTGACCTTGTGAACTTCAGAATCTATTTTTCCGTATTCTTCTTATTGTTCTTCTATCCCTATCTAAAGCTTTATCCCCAAACTGTTTCTTCATTTGGACAGACATATGTAACTGTTGGTAATAGATTTATGATTTGTCTTTAGAATTGCATCCTAAGCGGTGGTTACAAGTTACGACTTCCCTGATTGACTTCATATGAACAAAGTCATGCGGAGTTTAACAATTTTTCGTATTGTATAATGCTTCACGTGGATGTATTAGTATACCGTCATGCTTTGGTATCATTCTCTAGTGTCATATTCTAATTAAAAGTAAATGATGTGGCCAATTGCATACTAGACATACCTCGGAACTGCTGGAATGACCTCTTTACAACGTACATGGGATGTGGAGGGAGAGTCCATGTTAGATACGTTGTTAGTGATATGCATGCAGACTTCATCCAGACTGAATGTGACTGCTTAACCTCGGTTGCTTCCACCCTTCCACTTACACTTCGGTCAATGTGATTTCTCCCACTTACCATCGAATTGAAATTTTAATGCTTTATGCATGGATACTAGACAAAGGCATAAACAGTGGCACTGATGGATTTGCTATTCTCTTCACTTGAAATTGGTGTGCGTGATCTTCTATTAATAACTTATGAGCAATTGGTATTTGTGATTAATTTTTGAATTGCAGATGCTTGTCATTTACTGATAGATAATCAAAAGAAGGGTGACATTTGACAGTCTATTTCCAATTTGGATGTCTAATTATCCATCACGGAACTGTCAAGGGGCACTTGGCTGATAACTTTCACAGTCCAAAGATGGTCTGCACTGAAATGTCAGCTGCTTAGCCTCTCTCTCCATCTGCTTCATTATGTTGTCCTCTTGGCCTGCATGTTTAACGTACAAGCAGAGTACAAACATGGGACTTTTAGAAAAGTTAACCCTTTCTTTAGCACATTAAGGCCTTGTTTAATTTGGTGGCATATTGGTTTGATGTCCGTGTGTGTGTGTGTTCAGGGCAATCAAATCGGAACTCAAGAAAGTGTTCGTCCAAAGGCTTTTAAGCGACAAAGCAAGCGGATGAGTATATTATGTGGTGCCTTTTGACATGGATATATTTTATTAATCGTACAATCTTATGTTATGACTTATAACTTAGCTTTGCACTATAAAGTATTTTGGCTAATGTTAACTAGGATTTTGTAAATTATGGAGATCTACTTTGGAATGCTATACTATAGTTCACTGGTATTTTGTAAAATATCCTGGATGAAAATTTAGTGAATGATGTTTTAAGAGTCAATCAATGGCAAAGATTGACTTGTCACAAGCATCTTCTTATGTACTTGTATTTGTTGAAGTTGCATGTATTGGGCACTATTCTTTTTCCTTTTTTGGGTGATAAAGTTTAAACCAAGCTACATTTGCAGATTAAACTCAACTATTTATAAATAGTATGTCCAAACTATAGTATGTCCCAATTCTATTAGCATGTAATAGAAACAAAACAATTGTCCTCTTTTTTTAAGATTCATAATATACATGGTAAAAATATGCTCCAATTAACCCATATCATGAGATTTGTAGCATCACTCTATTGCACAATGACAAAAATTTGTAGTCTTACTCTAAACAAACACAAATCTGGTGAATAATACTGTTTTTATTATCTTGCTTCTTAGTCCGACACTGCACCAAACGCTTCACTAAATTAGTCCAGCTTAGTCTAGTTTAAGCCAGTCCAACTTAGTTCCTGCAGCTAGTCTAGTCCAAAACAGTCCGGCGCAACAAACGCACCCTTTATATACTATTCACTGTCAGAATACCTAACATCAGATGAGATGAGATGGTCCCAGTTTTTAAACCCAGTGCAGGCTGAATCTGAAGCTCAAGGGTATCGACTATCTTTCTCCTTATCTCTACTATACGAGTTGTTTTACTGCTTGTATATATGGACCATGGAGGCATCATTTTACCAAACTTGTGTGCGACAGACCGGCCTATTGAGTATAATTGGTGGTGGTAATTTGCAGCAGTGGATATGTTTGTTGCTGGTCACCTAGTTATTCCATGATTCCATCCATCTGCGCTCGCTTCAATGTATAATTTGTATTTGTATATGTAGCATATAAGTTGAATATCAGAATACGAAACGAATAAAATTAACAAAATAAGAATATTATTAAACAAATGAGAATGCCAAAATGGCTACAAAACCCTAAGAGACTACATTGTAAATGATTTAATTCTAAAACTAAATTACAATCAATATTTATAGACAACTAAATCTAAGAAACCCTAACTCGAATGGGCTAAGCTCAAATCCTAAACCAACAAGCAAAACCTAAATACTAAAATAAACCTAAATACTACTATTTTCCAACACCCCCGTCAAACTCATGGTGGTACACAACATGAGTTTGCCAAAGTATATGTGGATGCAAAACTCCAAATTTCAATGCCAATGCCCATGCCCATGCCAATACCGATGCTGATGCTAGATTTCCATTCCAAGTTCAAGCTACCATGCCCAATGCAAGAATACACGGGCCACAAAACAACCATATTTTTTTCCTTTCTTTTTTTTCCCTTTTTTTTCCTTCCTTCTTCTTTCCGCGGTTCCTTTTTTTTTTTCCCTTCTTTTCTCCTTCGTCCCCTTTGTTTATTTGTTGGGGGATCTTCTCCTCTGCAAGCAAAACTTCTTTTTTTCTTTCATTTTTCTTTTCCTTGCAAACAATCAATACCAACTAACAAATCTAAAACAAACGACGACAAAGGCAAACAAATTGATACCAACGAGAACATATTGAACCCTAAGGATCGAACCCGCTCTGATACCAAATTGAATATCAGAATGCGAAACGAATAAAACTAACAAAATAAGAATATTATTAAACAAACGAGAATGCCGAAACGGCTACAAAACCCTAAGACACTACATTGTGAATGACTTATTCTCAAACTAAATTACAATCAATATTTATAGAGAACTAAATCTAAGAAACCCTAACACGGATGAATTAAGTCCAAATCCTAAACTAACAAGCAAAACCTAAATACTAATATTTTCCAACAATATATACATGCGGTATTGTAACTGTACATCCATCTCTTCACTTCTGTTCCTTCTGTCTCACCATCTCACCATTTACTGGTCGTACAGTTACAGCCGAGTCTCGATCGGTGTTTGTGTAAGCTTTGCATGGTAATGCTAATAATGTGTATATAAATCGGAAGTTCATGTTCCTTTTATTTCTTCTATATGTGTCTTATCATGGACAGCATGAATCCCACATCGGGAAAAGAGATGTCTTTGCATGTGTTTGTAAGTAATTAGGCTACTCCCACCATATTTCCAACTGATTTTACGGTGAAAAAGATGCATAAATCCGAATCTAATTGGAGGAGGGCATCACAATATTTCTTTATAAATTTTCAAGAGAAATTAAAAATATGAGACGAAAGCTGAGAAGAGAGAGAGCAGACAGCAGAGGTTGTAAATAACCCTGTAATTGAATTGAAATAAGCAGCACCTTGAGTTGTACTGATCATGTGGCCATTGATAATTAGCTAGCTAGCTACTAGCCTACTGCTAGTCTGCTAGGCACCAGAGATGCATGAGAAGAAACTTCGGTGGCTCCAAAACCGGGCAAGTTGCTTTGGAGGAGGAGAATTAATGGAGTCATCAGCGTCCACCGATGAAGAGAATCCTTGCATAGAGTTGGAAGTAGAACCGAGAGAAACAGATTTGTGACGGCGGTGCTGAAACTGACGACCTCCATGATTAATAATGTTTGTGGTTGTGGATAAGGACGACTGGTTCCGACGGGCAGACGCGCCATTAACATTAAATATCGTTGGAAGATGATGATCAGCTGAAGGTGCAGGTTGGGGAACATAGACGTAACTGTTGTGATCGATGTAGAAGTCAGCGATGTTGTAATTACTAGTTTGACCTGATACTGGTGGGGTTGCTGCTGCTAATGAGGAGGAGGAGGAGAGGCAGCTGTATTGGCGGCGAGTTCTGTTCCTCTTCATTGCCTTGTAAACCATTGGGATCAGACCCTCCATAATTATAATTACGGATTGGATCTAGTCTAGTCTAATGAAGCTTATCGATCGATCTCTATACTCTATTCTCCAGGCTGTTGTCGGCTCATGATCTGTTCTGTATCTGTGCGAGATGAGGAGAGAGAAGGTTGCTAACTATTTAGACATTTTTTCTTCTGAATTTGTGAAAGATTATGGATGAGCAAGCAAGATAGCCAAGTAGCAAGAATACTCTTTGCAATATATATAAATACACACACACATTATTTGAACTCAGTTGGAAAGGTTCTTGGATGATGCATGCATATTATAAAGAAATGAAAGCCACCTGTCGCAAGTCAATCTTAAATAGTTGCTTCTTTGTGACTTAAAAAGGTTACAAGTTCGAATCGTAAAAATAGTGTCTTTGCAAAGTAAGAGTAAGACTGCATCCAAAAATAGTGTCTTTGTAAAGTAAGAGTAAGACTGCATATAATAGACGTTTTTCTCGACTCTCACAAAGCAAGAGCCTTATTGGCTTGGGATCATGCTTTATGGTTGTTTGGTTTGTTTGGTGATTCATTGTTGCCTGCATCTGCATCTGTAAGATTATACTTGGTTTTTTTTTGTCTTTTGCTTTTTTGTTTTTTTTTGTTTTTTTGTTTTTTAGTATATTGATATTTTTACATTTAGGGGGCTAAGTTACATAATAGACAATCTAATTTGGTATCAAATTCATCATTTACGAGATTCGAACTTAAGACTTTTCACTTTCAAGTAAAGAAGAATATCACCAGAGACATAATATTCGATTTGGATTTGAAACTTGAATTGGTAGTGGTTTTTGACAAATAAGCCGCATGATAATAATAATAATGTTATATTATTTGGTCTTGTAATAAATAAGAAGAAAAAGGAGGATGGGATAGAATTTTTTGAAAGAAGATCTATATATTGAAATTAAACTGAATTACAAAGATAAGTCTTGGTGGATGGTATTTTGTATAACACGCCAGTTTTGTATTTGACTTTAAATTTATAAAATGGAAGGAAATTCCATCGGGCAAGATCTTTTATCCCACTCAATCGAAAGATTTTTTCAGTGTGACCGGTACATGAGTTGGTACACTACGTGTCACTATACAAATAATGGGATATGTGTGCTAAAAAGTTAATAACTCAAAAAAAAAATTCCAACCACTCCTATTAAAACACGTGATGTACCACTTGTTTTCCCGTCACAACTAAAAATTTCTCCACTCAAACTCATCCAAGGGTCAAGGCCTTTCATCCCAACCAATCCCATCCAAGTCCCAATAAGACTCTTAAGAGGAAGGATAGGGACGTAATAGAATACGAAGGAATGACTCATGAAATGGTCGTCGTCGAAGTACATCAATTCATCATCACTAGACTAATCCTTTCCTTGTTATCTCCTTCAATTCTTTTAGTAAACAAATACAAACACGTACACAAAACGCTTCTTTCATTCATTCGTTATCGTCTTTCTTTTTGTTTATACAACACGCACAACCAACTTTGAAACGAGATTATCATATAAATATTTACAAGCACAAAACACTTTATTCATTCATCATCGTCCTCATCTCTTTTCAATATTATACGTATAGATAGATGCATAGATTTTTTTTATTTTGATCATATAGATGCATAGATTTAAATGAACAATTAAACAATTAGAATTAGTTAAGAAGCAGGATAAGCAGCATCTCCAGTTTAATTCTGTTTACTTGGTCAAGCCAAAGCATATATGGGCTTTCGTTTTCCTTGCACCCACCCACCCATTTGGCATTTGGCCCCATTTGGGATACGGCCGATTGCCTTCCGCCTTCCTCGTAATTTGTTTGGCGAAGAAATGAACGATATCACCGAAGGACTTGTCATCTCATCTCTACTCAGTCTACAAGTATAAGACATACACCTCCACTCTATCCTGCCTTATCAACAAGCAACTTGTCTCCGCTGCTCACGACTCCAAGACCAGTCAGTCAGTACGGTAACAGATGAACAGTAGCCACCTTTCTTTTACTTTTTAAGTTTTATCACTCCTCAACTTTTACCATTCTCGTTTCCTTTCCTCTTTAACTTTAGAAAGAAAAAAAACTCACAAATGCATGCATTCTCGTTTCCCCGAACCCGAATCTGAAACTTCTCAACTAAATTGAATCGGACATCATACATAACTCAAACTATAACAACTATGGATACAACAGTGCATGCACTCTTGTTGATCCTTCAAGCAGTAACTGTTTCTCCATTCCACCTGCAGGAAAAAAAGGAAACGAAACCACCACTTTGGACCGGTTGAGAATTGTCGCACTTGCTCTACTACAACTAGAAACATACAAGAGAAGACATCAAAGGTAATAATCTGTGTTATACATGGAACAACTCATTCTTGTAGCACTGACTCCAATCTGAATCCCCTGAAGCAAGCAGCCCCCCACCTCCATCAGTGCTTATGGACTCGACAGTAGCACACACTCTTGATGATGACTTAGGACGAATGCCGCCTCCTTCATCTTTCCCACCAACTCCTCCATCATCCAAAACTTCTGCCATCCGAAACTTATAAGTTACATTCTCATCTTCTCCTACATGGACATTGATTTCAGGACTCTGACTGGCTTCTTCGTTTAATGGATCTTTGCCACACCCATTGATATCTTCCTCTTCATCAGATAAACATCTGCAGCAATCATCTTCATCCATATCATATATACGACTCATTAACCCTTCTCTCCACGATATCCTCATCTCCGATTGTGATAAATTCTCTAGTGTAGAGTTGGAGAGCCAGGAAGCGCGATCATCCAAAACTTTATGGAATCGGCTGATTGAATCACAGGCTGTGGTTAGACAGTCAAACTGGAAACTCGAATCAATCTGATCCTCAATTAATACATGACTGTTCGTGTTTGGGGACAAGTTTACCATCTGAATAGCTTCAGCCACTGAACTCAGTTCAGGATCAAAGCAGTGTTTCCTATGATTTTCTACACTCGAGTCTGATTGAGGAGTACAGATAACATTGCCACTGTCCAGTGAAACCATAGAGAACGGAGAATTATCTTCGTCATAACCATAATGGTGTTTTCTTTCCTCTTCCAAGAAGTTTACAGCCTCACAACCAGGCATGCGATGCAGAGAAGACATAACACCAACATGCTCATTTAAGGGCTCCAACACTTGTTGAAAACTTGGAGAAAATCCATGACGACCTAAGGTTGAAAATGGAGAACAAAGATTAACGGACCCTGCAGAATTATGTAAGCTACTATCGGAATGCTCCTTGTGATCCTCATCCCCTTCATCACACGGCGATAAAAGCCAATGCATTGAAGCTTCAGTAGGTAAAGGAACCGCAGAAGCATCGAGATTGCCAACATGGCCTTCACATTGACCACTTTCGTCATCATCGTCATCCTCAAAGCTACCTAAAGCCATCCCTTTACTGAAGCCTGAATCATTTTCTCCTACACTGAGAATTCCTCTAGCTCTGCACTTCCTCTTGTCAGTGATCCCTGAAAGAACATGGCCAGCAGCATAAAGAGCAAGTGTGCTCCTTGACACCGCAGATGATCCACATTGTATCTCTGGAGACACGGAGGCCTGAACAGGTGGAGTTTTACTATTAGATTTGTCAGAATTCTCCAGCACATCCTCAGAGTTATCAGCCTTGGTGTCCAAACCCAACCCAGTCGGTATCTTACTCAAAGGTGTAAAATCTCCATCAATACCACGTGATTTGAGCTCAGTGGGCTGACCTGCATTGCCCACCACCCTGACAATACTACCTTGCACCTCAGACCCAGACTCTAACTTACTCAGGGAACTTACATTTGATTTTACAAGTGAACAAGTTTTCAGCTTTGGTCCGTTTCTAGAAGTGGGTTTGTTTCCAGACTGCCACTGGTACAAGCAAGAAGAATTATTCTTAGATTTACTTGCATTTCGTGAGGTGGGTTTCTCTGGGTTTTCCAAAGCATTGAATTTGGACCGGTTGTCCTTGGCTTTTGATGGTGTTGAAGGCCTCACAGCAGGAGCTGATTTAGGGGCTTTGGACAGATTTTTAGGTGTGTAAAGAGGGGTTTTGGAATTAGAGGAAGAAGAATGAGAGAGAAAGAACCTGAGGCAACCTCGCGGGGCTTCGACGGAGATGGAAGACGAAGCATCGCTGCCATTGTTGCTACTGCGAACGGTGATGGCATTGAGATCCCGTAGTGGATTTCGAGGGCTCTGCTCGTTTAGTTTCTTCTTCTTCTTGTTCGCCGTCGCCAGTGGCGGTGCCGGAGAGGCTTTCTTGGTGAGCTTTGACGACAACGATCGGTTCATAGCCTGTGGTGCGGAGGCCGTCACTCAGCAGATCTGGAACCAAACCAAATGATTTGAAAATCTAATCCCCGGGGAAAGGGGGGAGGGGGTGTAAGGGTATGGAAAGGTCATCTTCGTTTGACCAACATGCCCATTAGTTTCTGACATATTTTCTGAAATGCCATCACTTGGCGGGTGGGGCCGAGTGGTGCTTCCTAGCGTATGACCCACGGACAGCGATCAGCTTATCATTCATATGACGTATAAAATAGACAGACAGATCAGGCTTTCAGGCCAGTGCAGAGCAAAAACATGGAAAGAAAGAATTAATGTCGAATTCCAATTGAATCGTCCCAAGTTCGAATCTTTTAATATTTTCTGGTACAATCACTCCAACCCAATCCAATCCAGAAAGTGGTTTCCTTTGACTGCTGGATTGATTCTGAGTTCCAGCATGGCAGATGTGGCGGCGAAGGAAACCAAGAAGATCATCATTGACACCGACCCTGGTATCGGTCAGTTGTTTTCGTTCTTCAATCCTGAATCTTGTTTACTTTTACTATTTACTACGTACCATCATCATTTGATTTGTAAAAGCTGTCCACAAATTCAAGCTCATGTAATTAATTACTTAAAGGACCCATGCCTGCCAACTCTATGGCGAGCTGTCATCAATTTCTGTTCTTTTCTGTGTTTTTTTTATTTTTAGCAAAAGGAATTAAGTAGATCAAAAAATCTGATAGATATGCGACTTTTCTTTATATAATCAAAATCATATGGGGGAGGGGTACTCAGAAAATCAATGAGTATTCTGAATTTGTGTGTTTATGGCGTCTGTGCATGCAGATGATGCCATGGCCATCTTTGTGGCATTACAATCCCCGGAAGTGCAAGTGATTGGACTTACTACTATTTATGGAAATGTTTATACCACTCTCGCCACAAGAAATGCCTTGCATTTGGTAATCTTACAACATCTGCTTTTTCTTTCTATCTCTCATTGCATTAGGCATTTCATTGACTGTCTTGGTTGCTTACTTTGTATTTGGGGTTTAGTTGGAGGTTGCAGGGAGAACCGATATTCCAGTGGCGGAAGGATCTCACGTCACAATAACGGTATGTTTTCAACCTAAAAATCAATTTAGTCTATTTGTATGTTTCATCAGTTTCATGACTACTTTTTCTTGTCTTCCCCGTATTATTTTCTGCCTTGAGTTGTTTTTCCTTTTTCTACTGTCTTGGTATTGTGTTTGTTTACTACACCTGTGTCATAAAGTTGAAACCAGTCTGAGTTTAGTTGTCATCGTCGTCATATTCATGGTGCTACACTACTAACATGTGGTTGGTTTTCATGGATGCTATTTGACATCACTCATGCACAATGTGAAAAATAATGAAGGCATAACCTGACATCACTGTTTGTAGATTAATTCAGAAATTTCGAATCCATTTCTTTCAGTATCTGTTTTTCACCTTTATTTCCAAAATAACATAGCAACAAAACCTTAATTAGCAAACCTAGGAGGCTGACTCCTAACATACATGATAGCAGCTAAAGTAGTTTCGTGGGAACCTCTTGTTGCCGACTATATCTTTTGCTCATGTAGTTTTGATGACTATGTTCTTGCATATATTGACAGGCTAATGCATGATTAAGATTCATAACTCATCAATCATTTCATCTTTTTCCATGAAAAGAAAGGTACAAAACTTCGTATTGCTGATTTTGTTCATGGTGCGGATGGACTTGGCAACCAAAATTTCCCCCCACCAAAAGGAAAGCCAATTGAGCAGTCGGCAGCAGCTTTTCTGGTTGAACAAGCAAGCCTTTACCCTGGAAAGGTCACTGTGGTAGCATTGGGCCCACTTACAAATATTGCACTGGTCTGATTCTTGATACGTTGCACGGTTTTTCGATTTTAAAATTATTCTGAATCGTTTGTAATAGAGTATCCCTTAATGCAGGCTACTCAACTAGACCCTGAATTTGCAAAGAACATAGGGCAGATTATTCTTCTTGGTGGTGCTTTTGCAGTCAATGGGAATGTCAATCCAGCAGCAGAGGCCAATGTAAGTTTCTTGAACTATATGTATTTAAGATTCAAATGTTCAAAGACTTCAGCCTTAGTTTATGCAACTTGCTTCACATTCGGAAACCAGATATTTGGGGATCCAGATGCTGCAGATATGGTATTTACATGTGGAGCGGATATTTTGGCTATGGGGATTAATGTGACCCATCAAGTTGTCTTGACAGGTACTATATTTGGAAATTTGTATTCCTTGTTATTAATGATGATGTTTTACATAACAACTGACATATGTATCAAAGCAATGCCTTCTAACAAGTATACCTTAGATTTGTGGTTTCTAGCGTAACCTTTGACAACACTTTTTCACAGAACCTTTAAACCCCATCAGGAGTTCAATTAGCCTGTATGCATTAATTCCACAAAACTCACTTCCTTTTATAGTTCTTCTGGAAATCGTAAAATACAACTTTTGGAATCCCATGCCGGAAATTTGTTGTTTGTGCCAAATTAATCATTTCTATGGATAAAATTGGTGTATTTATGAAAGCAGTATGATGGAAATAGCCACTTGATAATTGAAATGCCTGTAGGAAAAATTCATGCATGATTGTGTTGTTACGTAGATCATTGTAATCCAGTTTATTTTACTTTCATTATGATATATGAAAGACGCTGATCGAGAAAAGCTGGCAATGTCAAATGGAAAGTTTGCTCAATACTTGTGCAAAATTTTAGATGTGTACTTCTCCTACCATCACGATGCGTATAGCACAAAAGGTTAGGTCACTAAAGTGTCGATGAAACCCTAACGGATTGGAACTTCCCTAATCACGGACATACTGATGGTTGATTTAATCATGGTGTAGGAGTTTACCTTCATGACCCTGCAGTAGTTGTTGCAGCTGTTGATCCTTCACTTTTCACTTACACGGAGGGTGTTGTTAGAGTCCAGACAAATGGCATCACAAGAGGACTCACGATTCTGTACAACAAACAGAAAAGGTAGAGACCTTCTATTCATCATTCCAGATAAAATGTAAAACGGAAAAGTCGTTGTCTGATTCCTAGTAGAGTTGAATTTCCAAATTCTCGTAACAGCTAATGGGGGTTTATAGAAGAAATCAACACTTTTATTTTAAGTGTAGACAAAAGAAGAACCACACGTTAGAGCCCGGGGCCACCAATTTCCTCAAACTCAATTTTAAGACCTTTTGCATTGTCCTGTGATGATGAATCGATGATAAATTTTCCGGCTATATGATACTCTTTGATTGGATATATGATAGAATGTTGTTTCAGTATATGCTTGGATGGCTTTATCTTTATACAGATGCACAGGTAAATGGATATGGTTTTTTTCCCTCACGTCACACGGCCCAAAAATTTGTTATCTCCCAGACCCTGCGTAAAGCGGGAGCCTTGTGCACTGGGAACGACCATGATGAAATATCAGGCTTAGAACTTAATTTATCAATTCCGAGATTCCATACAGTTTAGCTGACTATTGTCTCTATTAACTCAACTGGATTGGATTGTATATCCATTATTTAGGATGGCCTAAACAGAAGATGCGTACTTAATAGGAACTTTTTGAATTCAAACATGCATGTATAAGATACATTGTTATATTCTATTAATCTCGACATGGAGGTATACCATGGTTTTATATGCAGTCTTCTTCTGTTGACATCTTTCCACTTAACTATAATTGATATATATATATATATATATATATATATATATATATATATATAGGTTTGGCGAGGTGACAGAGTGGTGTGATAAACCCACAGTCAAGGTAGCAGTGACGGTTGATGCCCACACAGTTGTGAAATTGGTTATGGAACGGCTCATCGAATCATGAGTGCTCATCAAATGCAATGCATGCAGCAGGTGTGGACTTCAGCCTCGAGGACTTGGCTTCAATTTCATTCATTTCAGGAAGGGAAAAGCAGTCCAGCTCCAGGTGGTTCACGTTCGTCACTGCTGTTAGGTTGTGTTGCCCTTGCTTGGTGTGTAAGGCATCCTGTTTGGATACATTGCACAATCATGTACAATTTATCACGTGCTTCGTACGACTATTGAGAATAAAATTGTTTCTAGTCTGCTGTTTCTTTGGTGGCAAGAGTGAGTCATGAGTGTATGGGTTATGAGAATGAATATGTGATAAACATGGCCGAACTGTATCCAGTTTGCAACCATGTCATGATGGTGTGGTAACAATTAAATAAATACAAATGATAATTCTTTCTTAGAAATCTATTCCTTATAAGTAAACATGCTCAAACTATATTGAGTTTATTAGTGTGTGAACTATAAAACAAAAGACAATGACGTAGGGTATGTTGAAATTGCAGATAGATTGACATTTCTTAAGCTCAAGATTTGAATGGAGAACTCTGTGTAATTTCTTGACGAGCCTAGAACTTCCATTTATAAATTAACATAAATATTCGTAATTTTATCTTAAAGTTTCTAATTAGTATTTTTAATTAATAATATTATTTAGAAACATAAAACGCTTGGGAATATATGCACTCCAGTGGTTACTAGAGGAGAATCTCATACAGGTATGAAAGTGTGTTAACAAGTGTCAGTTTTGTGGATTTTTTGCTATTTTTGATTGTTTCACGAAACTACCCTTCTCCTTGTTTCTTTTCAGGAAAATAGCCTGTAAAAAAACAAAAGTCGCTTGCTCTCGCCTCTCGAGGTGCAGGTGCAGGTGCAGTTTCGACTCCCGGTGAAGAAGATGTAATCAAAGGTGGGTCGAATCTCCCTTTCTCCTCATCGCCTTCGCCTTCCATGACCTGCCCGATACACATCAGTGGCTGATGGTTGTTTCTTCCTTCCGTTACCATTAGAGTCTCAGACACAGAGAGATGGCGAGCGTGTGTGGTGGTGGTGTCGGATGAGTGATATTGGACGAGTGTCTACTTTTTGGTGATACCACTGTTACTTGCAACGAGACGACTCCGTAAGCTCCGCCATTCCAATGCTCCTACGGTCGGTCATCCTCCTACTAGTCTACTACTACTTTCCCTTTCGCTATTTTTGTTCCCGTTTTGTGCATCTGCTCTCAATTTTCCATGTCCATTTCTTCTTCTGCCCAATGTAATGCCTAAAATTGTTTATTCAGCCTGTCATGTCATATCACGATTTCTTCCCATCACATGATTACTCGCTCGCTCGCTTCTTTTTCTTTGATTTGTCCTTTACCTTACAATTTCCCCGATCAAAATAACGAAATTATTGTTAATTAATCTTTTTTATTCTTTCTTGTTTCGCTTATCTTTGCATGCAGGAATTTCTTATGGAGCAGGTCTTGAAGCTCATATGGTAAAGCTTCTCATTTTCCTCCACGTCCTTTTTTGTTACTTACACTTACACCCTTCTTCTTCTTCTTCCATCTTAATTAAACAAGGAAAGAAAAGAAAAAATTATACCTTCAATCTTGTCTCTTGTCATATATAGGTTAATATACTCAAAGAAATGGCGGCACACTACTCCATCCATTGCTTCCTCTTAGATGCATCCTCATCCTCTATAGACGAAGCTATACGCGGGGTTATGCTAGGCCTAATACTCGAGCCCGTGTTTTGTATCTAGTTCCCAACAACAAGCAAGACAAGTTTTCTAAACTAAGCAAATGCGTTGGCTGATCACCCTTCTAAGTGAGTATCACACTTTCATGCTTTCCCCATGTTTGGATTAAAACTTGACTTTGGGCTCAAGAAAGAAGCTGGCCCAAAAGGAGGCCTGGAGGAATAGAAGATCAAGGCCCGGCCGAAACCTAGGAAAGCAGGAAAGGGCCTTTTCTAACTTGATACAATTCATAAGGACCACTTGCTTACCTACCCAAGGACCAAGTGGTGTAGACTGACCAGACTGCACAGCCCATAAAGTACTTTATGGTGGCATTACATGTAAAAAAGCTGATGAGTCATCACCCTCAAACCGCATTCGGGCAAGGCTGCTGCTACAGAAGGCCAAACCGAGTTGTCTATAAAAGGAGGAAGAGAAGACAGGAATAAAGACACTCAATCAAACAAACAAATGCAAGCCCAAACTCTGCTCAAAGCCAGATTTGCCTTCAAAACGAAGCTGTAGTCAGCCCAAGCCTTCATCCCATTCGGGACAAGTCTTTATCCCCCGCAAGATAATCTTTTCTTCCAACCTCTGTAATAGCTCTGCTACCTTGTTCGAACTTGTTGTAGTATCGATTCACTTTTTTGTATCTCCCTCTCCCCCTCTCTCCCTCTAAGCTTTCAGACCTTTGACAAAACTACAAAGATAGGGACCTGCAAGACGATCAGCCTTAACTCGGTCGTACCCAGTGCAAGACGATCAGCCTTAACTGATAAGGTTTAATCTTGCCCGACCTTCTTTGCTGTGTCTTTGTCTTTTCATTCTTTAAAGCCTAGCAATATGTTGTATACTTCCAGTTATATGCAAGTTATTTCTAGCAAAATAGTGATGAAAAGGCTTTCTCAGTATTTGGATCCGATTTGAATATATTTTCAGTGTTCAAATCAGATCTAAGTCCTAAGCCCTCGGGCATGTAAATCTGATCAATTTAAAAGTCCTTGGCCTCAAGGCATAAAAAAAAACCTTATGTGGACTTAACACATCCACGACAATCCTTGATAAACGAGAAGTCCGAAGTTACTTGGGGCGCAAGTAATCGACCTACCTCTTAGTTTTGTTTCTATTATATTATGATTATCATAGAATGCTTAAGTATGGAATTGATTCTGATAGGAAGCCTCAAGGCCTACACCTAAGGCCCCACAAAGGCACCTATTTGGATTCATTCTGTTTTGCGGTCTAGACTGTTCGAGTATAAGAACGGACTCTGATGGGAAGCCTCAAGGCTTACTCCTAAGGCCCCACAAAGGCACCTATTTGGGTTCGCTCTACTTCTCGGACTCGAGTAATCAGAAGTATAATAGTTAGAAGACTTCTGCAAACATGAGATCAAATATGATGTGTTCAAGCACTGGTTTAGTTTGACAGGAAGCCTCAAGGCCTACACCTAAGGCCCCACAAAGGCACCTGTCATATCTAACACGGTTGCTCGGGTATATACATATTTACAACTAAAACGCAACATCCATTCAACATCTGCCATACTGAAGATGGCAGTGGCACGCCTGAGCACCTCAAAGTTAATCTTGATTGCGAGTCTCAAGGCCTATACCTAAGGCCCCACAAAGGCACCTTTCAAATTAACCTTGTCCTTCTCTTTCAGCACTGCTCGACGAGCCTTGCCCGAAGAGTCTTGCCCGACAAGACTTGCCCGACGAGACTTGCCCGACAAAGCCCGATAGGAAAGCAGAAGCCCGACAGCAGCCCTCAACCGGCGCCAACCTCCTCGGGGAGCTGTGTGCTCGTTGGCCAGGAAAACATCCCCGACGGAAATTCCTGCGACGAACACCCCAACATTTTTTTTTTGACCGTCAATCGTGTCTTGTTGTTGGCTGAAATGCAAATTATTTTGATTTCAGATGTTGAAGGCAGCACCGCATCCACGTGTGAGAGTTCAAGCATGGTGTACGTCAACAAACTACACGAGTTGCCTTTGACTATTTTCCAAATAAATAGAAAGGTTTTTCAGAGTAACGCTGCTGTCCATATCCCACTATTCCTACTGCCTTTGACTATTTGTTTTTATGTATTCGGCTTTTCCTCTCCAGCTAATGGCCTATGCATTGGAAAAAAAGGGACATATTTTCTTCTATATTGCTTGTAACTTCAAATCTTGTGCTTCACATGGAAAACAGGCATTTGGAAACAGTGACAGTTGGTTATATTATGAAGCCTTCTCATGAAGAGGATTTTGCTAAGGTGAGCTTTCTGTCAAATTGAAGGTAGAGAAGAAATATTGATACTTTGGCATCGTGCAAATATGAATTGTACACTTCTGAAAGGCTTTGACTATACTTTTCACTTTGACTGTTCGCTTGGCCTTTTGCACTTGTAAAAGTACCATGATAGATTAAATGGCTGTAATTATTTATTTGGAAATGTCTAGTAATTTTGTGTTGAGAAAATCTCTCTGTTTGATCTCATTTGCTAAATCAGACATATACATGATTGAAGTTTGAGCTTACAAGTCATCTTGATTTTTTCAGAGGGGTGCATTCCCTATGTATCCTACTCAAGGCAGGCTGATGTTCGTTCCCCTCACATTTGATCTCCCTCTAGCACCTCAGTTGCAAGAAGTTGATGTAGTTCTCCATAAAGCAACCGATGAAATTATATCCATTAATTTGGATAACTCTTTACTATCTTCTAACAGCATAACTTGCAGCAGGGGATGCAGGAATTGCAAAGGTAACTTCTGAAGTTTATTGGTCTAATTTTTCCTCCATAGGGAGTAGTTGGCTCCCTACCAGAAGAAATAAGAATACAGTTTCTGGTATTTCCATATAATAGCTCATGTGAAGTGCGTTAAGACCGTGACATTTATAACTTTTTCTCCTATTGGAAATTAAATCATTTAAGCATGGAATTTGAGATGAATTTCCACTTTGTGGCGTTTATACTCATGCCTACTTTTGTGACATGACATCAGTAAATGCATAAGTTTGTAGTTTATACGCTTCAGCCTTCCGTAAATATATCCCTCCCTCCTAATGTTAGTTTTAGACCTTCTTCATCATATTCATACAGTATTTATTTCTTGTACTTTGTATTCAAATAATCATTTTGATACCATGCACCAAAGCGTGTCCCGGTATTGGATTGTGCAAAAGAGCACTATATAACATAGTAGTATCCATGTGGGTTGTTTAAAATATCTTTTTTTGTTACACAGATATTTGTAACATCACATGGACCTCTGTGTGATTGACCCACTTAGGTCTATTTATCCTGTAGTAAGATCGTTTGAAAATTCAACAGATTCTACTTGGGTTGGAGGATCTCAAAGCCGCAGGTTGCTGCACAATTAGGGGCCCTAATTTTCTAGGGTGTGTGCATATGTGTTTTTTGCTTTCTCACAATGGTTTCGCAAACTAAAAGGAATCTGTTTGATTATTTAAGTTGCAGATATTTTCTCGGTAAACATTTTAGCAATTTTTGGCAGAAATAGTCATGGATATATCCTGTAAGCGTAGTCTACTAAGTCACTGGCTATCTTAAGGACATGATTGAGCATTTTGTGCATATAACAAAAAGAATGGTTTTATTTTATAATTATTAATTTATTATTATTTATATGTGCGCAGGTTGCTGATTTTAACCAGTCTGATTTGGTTAAAAGGCTCTCCAAAGCTAAATTAGCTCTTAGTAAAACCTCAAGTTGCTTGTGGTGTGGCTGATGCTCCCAGCATGGTAATGCTTTATTTATTAGTAAAAGAAAGGGATTATAGTCACAAAGCTGCAAATAGTATTTTCTTGTTTCCGCGTCATATTGGATTGCATTTAGCACCATCTCTGAAAGATCTTTATATATATTTGCTAAATGAATTGAATTGATTGCTGAGCCAGTAATATTGAAATGAGATTTGGGAAGCATACATGTTTATCAAGTTGCTATTCTTCTTCATCCAAATTCACCATCTCTGTCTTATTGTTTAAATTAGAAATTCAACCCTTACATTACAGGCAATAGTTTTTAGAGTTGAAGATTTCAAGGGTATGACTGTTCTTTCTTCCAGCAATTATACAGGTGAGAAAGATTTAATTTTCATTCGATGAAGTTGGTATAGCCTCTTAACCTGATATGTTTGATATATGAGTTAATTTACTCCAACCTAATGCAATGTTTTTCAATTCAAAAAATAGGTGCTAAAGTAAAGGTAAGGTGGGTCACACATGCGCATGCTTGCTAGCTTACAGGGTTTTTCTTTGAAAATGTTTGGAATTGCAGGAATATGTGGATCATTCATCAACACTCTACAAATTTTACGTCTTGGGCGAGAAAGTTTATCATGTGGTTAAGAGCTCTACTCCAAATGCAGATGGCTTGAAGAAATTATCTGGGAGTAATGAGCTCAAACCGTTAGTCTTTGACAGGTAGCACGTTTGCTTCCCCTTCTACTCCTCTACCTCTCCTTTTGGTTGTAGTTTGTTGATCCATGTAATGGATGAACCATGACGTGGTGATCATCCTTCACAGCTTAAAATCCTTATCCACTGCCAAAGGGAACCTGAATTTTGGAGATGGTAATAGCTCAAAGGCCACTAATAACTGCACTGATCTTGAGTTGGTTACTAGTGCAGCTAATTGGCTTATGAGAAAGCTTGGACTGACCATCTTCAGCTTCGATGTTGTTGTGAGTAGAGCTGAAATACTATGTTGATGTGTGGCTGGGATATATTGTGTCCCACCTTTGACGAATTTTCTGTGTCATGTGGGTACAGATTGAGGAAGGCACCGGTGACCATGTCATTGTTGATGTAAATTACCTCCCATCATTCAAAGAAGTTTCCAACGAAGTTGCTATCCCTGCGTTTAGGGTTGTGATTAATAAGAAATTTGAATTAAAAAGGAGGAAATAAGCAGCAGCTAGTGTATTGCCTCTGCCTCGCCCTGCAACAAGTTTGTTAATGAAGACGAAGTTTGATCGTGACAAGAGATTGACAGAAGCAAGAGTTGAAGGTGGAGATAACTTGTGTAATTTTCTCCTTTCTTCTTTCTTTGGTCGTTTTAAGATCATCTCCAAAGATGTTGGTGAGAGCATATCGCTATTTTCAGTATGAACAGTAGGGGTAAGATTTTCAGCGTCGCTTAACAAATGTATTAAACGATGGGATTATATGATCAATTTTGGCAATTGAAAAGAGGTTAGTAACGTAAGAAGTTGGATAGAATCCAACTGTTGAAAGACTTCAATCTATCTATTGGTTGGTTTAGTAACGATCGGGTGCAATAGCAGTTCAATTCAGTGTAACAACAATGAGGTTAAGCAGTGTTTTTCTTAAAAAGAAAGCGAGACTTGGATAGAATAGATAGTTAATGTAGTGTGTCGGGCTAATAATCTCATGTTATATTAAAAAATAAAATAAACTTACATATAAATAAATAATTAATGCAGTGTCTCGAACCAATAATCTCATGTTAATTATGTTGTTGAACAGTGTACACTTGACACACAAGTAGGTTGACCAATTGAGAGAGAAAGAGAGAGTGAGTGATGAGTATGGTAAGGCCATCTCCAACCGAAGGTTGGCCAGAAGCAAGGAACAAAATGCCGATAATATCGGCGATATATATATCGGTTTTTAAGGGTACCGATATTTTTTTAACTATCCAAATGGTTTTCGTGATAATATCGCAATATTTCCGAAATTATCGCGATAGATTTGGAACTGGGCACTTGGAGAAGAACGCCAGAGCTTCTACAACTCCGGTCAACTGTAAAACAGGACCCTAGACTCCGATCTAGGTATGAAAATGAAATAGAAGACGACATGAACGTTTTTATATATTCCGTTTGTTAAAACCCACCCCCAAATAATTGGAAAATTTGATATTTCCACCCCCAACTGCCACGTGGCAGTCATCTAAACCTCCTCTCTCTTCTCTCTCTGTTTCCCCCGTGAACCCCCTTTCTCCTTCTTCCTCTTTCTGTCGTTCCCGTCCCCCTCTTCTCTCGGACCTCTCTAATCTCTCTCCTTCTCTTCTCTGCACCGCAAGCACACACGCACAGAGGCACATGAGTGCGCGAGGAAGAACCCATCACCATCATCATTATCGTCCTACTCTCTCTCTCCCTCTCGTGCTGCGAACCCAGAGAACGGAAAGGAACTCCGGCGAGATTTTTCTAATTTCCCGGTGAGGTAAGCCTCAAATCTCCCCTTTTTCATCCTTGAATCTTGTGGGTTGTGGTTTAATTGTGTTTCACTTCATAAATTTGGAGGTTTTAGGACGAATCGAGCTCGGGTGTAGGAACACCCATTTCCGGCGAGCCGTGGGTGTCGGGGGACTCTCCGGCCATCTCCGGCCGTTCCACGACGAAATGAAGGTATAGAAACACTCCCCTTGTCTTGCTCTTCGTTTTGGCACCTAGATCGGGGTCTAGGGTGGTGTGTGGTGGTGGTCCGGCGAGGCCAGGCCTCCCAGGCCGGTTTCCTATAGCTTAAGGGCCTTAGGCCCGTGTGGTAAGGGAGCCCAATCCAACCCTTTTTCTTTTTTTTCAATTAGTTTTAGTTAATTATTTTGTAAAGACCCAAAGGCCTTCGGGCCATTATGTTAGGGCCTGTGGCCCGTGACCCAACCCAAAAACCTTTTAAGGTTTTATTTGTTTTTCTGTTTTAGAATTAGGGCCCTTTGGGCAATTTTCTGTTAAGGGGGCTTTCGGCCCATTCCTAAAACCCTTTCAACCCAAACCTCTAGGGTTCTAAAATTCATTTAAAACCCTAAACCCATCCAAACCCAATTCTCTTATTTTATTTAATTCAAACCAAATCTTTTAGAAAATCCTTTTTATTTATTAATTACATTCTTGTTCTTAGGTAATATTGCTAGTGGAGAAATTCTATATCCTTATTCGCACGACTCTTCTGCTAAGAAATATTTGTGAGTGGACCCCTTCTAAAATTTCATGATTTGATAATTTAATTGCATAAATGATTAGCATGCCTACGAATTTATGATTTGATTTATGTGAAGTCTGATGATTTAATATATTGATTATCGTCTCGTATTTTGGTGAGGAATTATTTGTTAGCCTATATTGAGCTATATTTTAATATATAGTATTTTCTATTAAAACCATGAACTGGTAGACTATTTGATAAATGACGATAGGATGCTAGAACATGTTTTTGAACCCCTCTTTATAGTGTAGACGATGATCGGTAACCTATGCTATGAAGTGGTTATTTAAGAGAGACGTAAATATTTGTGCGTACCTAGTAGACACTATGCCGCCTGGGGCGAGGATCTGGTGTTGGCATGTGGGCCGGGAGAAATAATCCCTAGCGGAAGGCTGAGGGACACGGAGACAGGCATTGGGCCGGGAGGGAGTTATCTCTGGCTACGGGCACAGAGACTGAGGTGCAGGCATTGGGCCGGGAATTATATTTATTCAGTGATCTTTCTAGCAGCACCTCGCGTTTACGAGACGATTTATGATACGTTTATTGTTTTGATTTCTGCGATGATATTCCGCTATATATATGATTTTTGAGATATTTGGCATGCTAGGATTTTTATTAATCCATCACTTATTATGTTAGTAGTTTTCATTTATATAAACTTTGGGGGTTAGTATCTTGATAACTGTTTCATTATTATCGTACATATGAATTTGGTCCACTCACCTTTGTTTTGCGCCCCCATTCAGGACTTAGAACCGAGGCATACAATCCCGGCGTGAAGGCACTTCCGCAGCAGCATCTTCGGATCCTCTCGATGTAGGACCTACTTCTTTATTCATTAAATTTTATCTTAATTCTTTTTAGTGATTAGGTTTAGTTGTATGCTCTGAGCACGTTCCTAAAACTTTTAACTCATTGTATTTCAAATTTCTAACCCTTATTTATTTCTTATTCTTAGCTTTTGTATCAATTAATGGCTTTCGTCACCCCCGGGTGTCGGCCAGCACGTGTCGGTCCTGGTATTCGGGGAATATCAGGGTCGGGGCGTGTCAGCGTTTGCCGTGAAACAGTCGGAGGTGTTCGGAAACTTCGTCGACACCCACGGCCTCACCGGAGATGGGTGTGCCTATTCCCCAGCCGATTTCGTCCCAAAAACCTTGCAAAAACACGATTTTGAACTTAAATTTCACATATAAGGAGAGGGAGAGGGAGAAAGACGAGGTTGCTGATGATGATGATGGGTGTGCGTGTGTGTAAGTGGGTCTCGGACCCTCTGTGCAGAGACGAGAAGGAGAGGGAGAAAGACGAGGTTGCTGATGATGATGATGGGTGTGCATGTGTGTATGTGGGTCTCGGACCCTCGGTGCACAGAGAAAGGAGAGAGACGGAGTCGACGAGGGAGAAGCAGAAGGTGATGTGGGTCTCTGTGCGTGTGTGTGGGAGATCTGTGTGTGAGAGAATGGAGAAGGGAGAGAAGGGAGCTCAGAGAAGACTCAGAAGAGAGAAGGTTCGAGAGAAAGACTGTATGCGTGTGAGGTGAGCGTGTGTGGTGGCATGTCTGTGTGTGTGTGTGGTTGGCTCATCTCATTTGACTCACCTGACTGATTTTACAATAACTTTTTGCAATTTCAGACCATGGACAACAAATAATAGTGCTTTCATAATGAAACCGTGTGCCACTGTGAGTCCGTGATATTCTTTCACATGAAAAACAGTGTGCCATTGTCTGTTATATTCTTTCACCTTATCAGAGGTGGAGTATCAGAGGCATTCAGAGCATTTTCGTTTCTTCTTCTTCCCTTACCATTTTCAAAGTCATTCTAGATCCATTCCAAAGCTTGAACACAAAGGGTTCCATATTTAAGGTAAGTTTACAAACTTATATTTATATTATTGTAATTTATACAACAACAAATAAATTTGTGTGGACTCGTATGTTAATTTTTTTAAGTAATTAATACTTGCATGTTAATTTTTGGAAGTAATTAAGTAATGTTAACAATTACATGTTAATTTTTTTAAGTAATTAAGTAATGTTGTATAATTATTCTATTCTTTCACATTCTCAGAGGTGGAGTATCAGAGCCATTTAGAGGAATTTCGTTTCTTCTTCTTCCCTTACCCCTTTCAAAGCTATTCCAGATCCATTCCAAAGCTTGAACACAAAGGGTTCCATATTTAAGGTAAGTTTACAAACTTATATTTATATTATTGTAATTTATACAACAATAAATAAATTTGTGTGGACTCGTATGTTAATTTTTTTAAGTAATTAATACTTGCATGTTAATTTTTGTAAGTAATTAAGTAATGTTAACAATTACATGTTAATTTTTTTAAGTAATTAAGTAATGTTGTATAATTATTCCCTAGGATAATTTTAATATGTTTAATGTTATTTATTATTTTATTAATATTAGGTTTTATTATCAAATTGGATTATTATTCATTAATATTAGTTTTTTTTATTATCAAATTGGATTATTATCAAATTGGATTATTCATTAAATTGGATTATTATTAAATTGGATTATTATTCATTATTACTTAGGTTCTCTTATATAACCGTCATCACTACTATATTTTTTGGCCAAAAAATAATTGTCTAATTTTCATGAAAAATAAATATAGGTACGTTTAAGATGTCTAGTGGAGTTACTAAACGTGATCCAGCTTGGGAACATGGAGACCCAATAGACGGAAACAAACATGGCACAATTTGCAAATATTGTGGTCGAGTAATGAAGAGTGGCAGAGTGACACGACTTAAGTACCATCTTAGTGGATTAGATCCAGCAAAAAATGTCCAACGATGCGATAATGTCCCCCCAGATGTGAAGGCATTCATTAGCACATTATTAAAAAATAAAAAACAGCAGAAGGAAAAGATAACACATGGAATGGAAAATATTCGAGCTGGGCGACGAGGAGAAGTCATTGGCCAAGCGGTTCACAGTGATGATGATGACGATGAGGACGAATGTGATGATGACATGGGACCTGAAGAACGACGCAGTTTGAAACAAGCATTACGTGCCTCCAAACAATCAGCATGAGAAAGAGAACACCTTCATAAAATTCCTAATAGAGCACAAGGTTCCGAGACAAGTGGTGGTGCACAAATGAGATGGGGAGGCAATCTTAGAGAATTACAACCAACACCACCAATAGCCCCAAGTTTATATAAGTCATCCAAAGCACGTCAAAAGAGTGTTTGGAGTTATTTCACTGGAGGTAATGTGAAGGAGGGAATGGGGTGTCTAATTAGTAAGTTCTTTATCTATGAAAATGTCCCTGCTGAGAAAGCATCATCACATCATTTCAAAAATATGGTAGTGGGATGTCAACATGCCGGTGTTGGAGTACAACCTCCCACTCCCTATGAGATAAGAAACAAATTTTTGGATATGGAGTATAAAGACATTAGCGAGTATGTTAACAAGTTGAGGTCAAAGTGGGAAACTAATGGTTGTACAATCATATGTGACGGATGGACTGGCTCGACCAGATTGTCTATCATAAACTTCATGGTATACTCCAAAGGAAAGATAATTTTTTTGAAGTCTGTTGATGCTTTAGACCATATAAAGAACTACAAGTATACTTACAAATTATTGAGGGATGTAATCATGGAGGTGGGAGAGCATAATGTTGTCCAAGTCGTGACCGACAACGATTCTGCATTTGTCAAAGTTGGAAAAAAGTTAATGAAGCATCATAATGTGTTTTGAACATCATGTGCAGCACATTGTATTGATCTCATGTTTGAGGCAATGGGAAGAGAGAGAATGTTGCTACTGTGGTAAAAAGAGCTAGAACGATCACAAATTATATTTACAATCACGGTTGGTTGTTGGCAAAGATGCGTGAATTTTGCAAAGGAGAAATTATTCGTCCAGCTACCACTTAATTCGCCACCAACTATATTGCATTAGACAGCCTACTTAAGAAGAAAGCAGGGTTGAAGCAACTATTCACTAGTGACGATTGGGCTAACCACAATTTGAGCCGCTCAAATGCAGGTCGTATGGTGGAAAGTATAGTGCTTGATCATACTTTTTGGACTCAATCAGAACATGTGTGCCAAGTGTTTGAACCTCTTTACAAAGTTTTACGGATCGTTGACACAGAAGTGTATCCTACTATGGGGGCAGTATATGAGCTGATGTGTGTAGTGAAGGATGAATTGGAAAGAAAACATGGTGCAAGGTGGGTCATAAAGATAATTGAAGACCGATGGTATAAAACATTATACCACGATTTACATGCAACAGGTATAAATTATGTCATAATTTGCAATTCATTTCTTTAGTTGCATAAGTATTATTTCTCTTATTAGAGTATGTGTTTCTTTGAACAACATATTATTTGAATCCTCGATACCAATATAGACCCGGTGTTGGAGATGATGGTACCCTTATACGTGATGTACATAATGTATACTCTAAACTAGACCATGCATCACCAGCAGTTGGCCAATTTGGAAATAAGGTACACAATTACTTAAATTATAATAATTACTTTGTTGGATTAAACTAACACGATTTATTGAATTCAGCTAACATGGTTTAAAGATGCAAGAAGAACTTTTGAAGAACCAACATCAATTGCTGCTCGAACAACAATGTCTCATATTGAGTGTAAACATATTTCACTATAAGTTTATAATAGAATTTGTTGGAGTTATTAGGCTTATCAACATTGTTTTTCATTGTAGCTGAATGGTGGATCATGTATGGGACCGATGCACCAACTGTGAGAAAGTTAGCAATCAAAGTATTATCACAAACAGCTTCCTCATCTGCTTGTGAAAGAAATTTGAGCACATTTGCACTCATACACACAAAGCAAAGAAATAGGTTGGCTCATAGTAGGTTGGAAAAATTAGTTTATTGCTACTACAACATGAAGCTTCAAATTCGAGATAAGGAAGTAGAAATAGATCATGTGGACCGTGGTGACCCACTAGATGTGTTTGATATTGTTGGTGAATATGATGATACAGAGGGTAACCAACTTTATCAATGGATTAGACCTCTTCATTTAGATGATGATGAAGGCAACCCAGCTCCTAGAGTTACTGAAGAAGCACGTAATGAAGGGATAAATGTAGAAAGAGTATTAGAGAAGGAGGTGGGATCTAGCAGCGCTGACTCTTTGGAAGAACTTTTGCGCCCAAGACCAAGAAACACTGAAATTCCACCTTCTTCCAATCCTACACAACCACAACATCGTGCTGATACTAATGATAGCTCTAGTACAAGATCAGGAGACTCACTTACCACCGGAGGTGGGAATGATGAAAGATATAGTAAAGCTGGAGGTAGTGGTGGTGGATATGGAAACTATGTTGGACCACCTCCCGGATTTATGAGCCTCTTCACTGGTGAGGCAAACTTCACGCATGCAATACAGGATAATGACCATGGCAGTAGGCGGGCAGGACCAGGAATTGGTGCCATAGGGAAGGACTATACTCGTAGAGAAAGAGGCAAGGTGATTTTGTCAAGTCAAGAAAATGACTCGTTATCTAGAACTTCGGACTCTGTTGGAGTGGGAAGTAGTAACTATGGTAATACTCATAACCAACCATTTCCCTACCCATTATATCCCATTCCTGTTGGGATGGAATCGAGCGACTCATGGAAACAATTTGAGACTCAATCTTCAAATGATTTTGCTTATAGACAACGTCAACCAATCTCGGATCTATATGGGTGGCATGTTAACAATTACATGCAAAACTATTTTGGGGATTTATCATTTGATAACTACTCTTCACAATACACTCATTCTACACATAGAGATGATGAAGATAGTGAAAAATTTGAACCTCATAGGAACTCTATGTGGTACTAAGTCACTCATGTATCTTACCATGCAATGTATAAAGTGTAAAATATTGTACTAATTCATTATATATAAATGATTATGGTGTGTTTAGACTTCTTTCATTAATTACTACATATTTTCTACACTCATAATGTTTGTCAGCTCGCTATATAATCAACTTGATAATGTTAAATCCAGCATGCAATGCATTTCCTTCCAATTTTTTGTGATAAACTAATAGATAATTGACTAAATAAAAATCCTGCAAAGTTTCAATAAAAATTTCCAAGTTTTTCTTACAATTTATGTGGTTTCCATGTAATTTTTATCGATATCGATATTATCCCGATATTTCCATCGATATTTCCGTGTTTTCGGACTACCGATATTTCCGATATTACCGATATTTAATACCTTGGCCAGAAGACTCGTTTTAGCCCTCTGATCCTTCAAGAGAATTAATATTTTAATGAACATTGCAGGGACATTTCTTACCATCTCCAACCGAGAGCCAAATGGTCATAGGGCTCGTTTTAGTCCTGTCACAAAAAACCGTTTCTAACCGAGGGCCAAAGGGTCATAGGGCCAAACATAATTTATTATTTGAATTTAAAAACTACAACAACTTAAATTTAAAAACTACAACTTAAATTTAAAAACTACATTAACTTAAATTTAAAAACTACAACAACTTAAATTTAATATCCATAATCAACATCATCTTCATCATCCGCCATTGTAGGAGTATAGTCAAAGGTGAATAATTGTCGCCGGGGTCATAATATCTTTTTTTTTCTATCAAAATAGGCATTACTCATTGGAGTGTAATTCGAAGTGTTCCTTTCTATTTTCTTATCATCCATCTATTCTTGTATTTGTTTGGCAATGGCATTTTGCTCCGCTATTAATCGCAATGTGGCCGCCACTTCCTGTTGAGCTGCGTAATCATCATTTGCCTTACTTTTTTCCTTCAACCTTCGGGCCTTGTTTCATCCCATAGCCCTAGGTATGGAACCTTCACCCGAAGACGGATTTTTTGTCCTTGTTTGTTGAATGGTTGGAGATCCATCTTCATCCATATCTATAGATGAGGATGTAGTTCCGAACACCGGCGTAGGACTTGCTTTATGTTGAGGTGGAACTTCAAATAACACTCACCCTTTACAAATTTCCCAACAACCGTAAAACTGAAAGGGTTTCGAGTTGCTGTCCATATACAATTCCTCCGTTTGTCGTAGCTAGAAAATATAATTACAAAAATTAAAAGAAATTAATTTATGAAATTAAATATTTAAAATAAATTGTGAAAACATTTACTTCGTTGTAGTAATTAGCGCCGCTTTCATGTATACTTGCGGCTGCTAACAGTGCTTGATGCCATTCGTTCAAACTTGGCTGAAGATGTTTCTTCCATCTTAAAGAACAACTCTTGTGGTTTCGGATATTCGGTGGAGTGGTGTCTTCGTAGAACTCTAAGTATTTTTTGGACACACGAGTCTAAACACCTTCACTTGTTTGAGAACTCCCCATCACACTATCTTCTGACACCCATCTATAAGACATGCAAAAAGCTTCATCTTCTTTTCAGGTCCAAGCCCTACCTTTCATTGCAGACGAGGTCATTTGAAAATTATTGAAAAAATTGAAGGAAATAGTTTTGGAAAAGGTAAGAAAATATGAGAATTGAAATGGTGTAGGAATGGTGAAAATTTTGTGAGGAATGATTTAGGTATTTAGGCCATCTCCAACTGATGGCTGGCCAGATGGCTTGTTTTAGCCCTCTGGCCCTCTAAGATCCTCCAAGATATTAATATTTTAATGAACATTACATGGCCATATTTGCATCCGTCTCCAACCGAGGGCCAAAGGGCCAGAGGGCTCGTTTTAGCCCTGTCACAAAAAATCGTTTCCAACCGAAGGCCAAAGGGCTATAGGGTCAAACATAATTTATTATTTAAAAACTACAACTTAAATGTTGTTTAAGTTTCATGTTGTTAAATGTTTTTTTTTATGTTGTATAATTTTTATATTGGTTAATGTTATTTAATGTTGTTTCATATTGTTTAATGTTGTTTCATGTTACTTAATTTAATTTAATGTTGTACAATAGCTTAGGAAGTTATAGGAAAAAAATAGAATTAAAAAAAAATACGAAACAAATTTTGTGAAATAGAAGTTATAGGGAAAAAATAGAATTTAAAATAAAATGAAACAAATTTTGTGAAATAGAAGTTATAGGAAAAAATGGAATTTAAAAAAAATATGAAACAAATTTTGTAAAATAAAAGTTATAGGAAAAAAATAGAATTTAAAAAAAATATATGAAAAATATAAGTTATAGGAAAAATTTTGTAAATAAAAAATAATAATAAAACTGTAAAAAAAATATCAAAGCATTCATATCGGTTATACCGACAGGAATACATTCATATTATTCAGTATAAATGTATTACTGTCGGTTATAACTGACAGGAAATCCGACACATTTAAAAAAAATCTGGCCAGCCTGGGGCTGGCTGGAAGTGGTTAGCCCTCTGGCCCTTCAACCCTCTCCGATTCTGTGGGGCCATTTCAGATTCCACAGCCCTCTGGCCTGGCCATCGGTTGGAGACGGTTTTCGGGCTATTTTCAACCCTCTGACCTTTTAGACCCTTCGATTGGAGATGACCTTATAGGGCTTGTTTTAGCCATCTAGCCCTTTAAGATATTAATATTTTAGGCCATCTCCAACTGAGGGCTAGCCAGATGGCTCGTTTTAGCCATCAGACCCTCCAAGATATTAATATGTTAATGAACAGTACAATGCCATGTTTGCCTCTATCTCCAATTGAGAGCCAAATGGCCATAGGGCTCGTTTTAGCCCTGTCACAAAAAAAGGATCTCCCACCGAAGGCCAAAAGGTCAAACATAATTTATTATTTAAATTTAAAAACTACAACAACTTAAATTTAAAAAGGGTGAAAATTATGTGAGAAATAATGTAGGAATGGCTTAGGTATTTATAGGGAAAAAAAAAGGGAATTTTTTAAATTCATTAAAAAACAATTTGGCCAAAAATAAAAAATAAATTGAATCCAACGGTAACTAGCCTTTGGAATCAAAATTTTCCCTTCTATTTGTGTCGGTTATAACCGACACTATTTCTTAACCGACAGAAATAACAAAAATCCTTGCCAGCCCCAGGCTGGCTGGATGGTTGCATGTGGTCAGCCCTTTGGCCCTTTCAGATTCTGTGGGGCCTACGAGCCCTCTGGCCTAGTCTTCGGTTTGAGACAATTTTCGGGCTATTTTCGGCCCTTTGGCCCTCTTAACTCTTCGGTTGGAATGACCTTAATGAATAGAACATGGCCATATTTGCCTCCGTCTCCAATCGAGATCCAAAGGGCCATAAGGCTAGTTTTAACCCTGTCATAAAAAACCGTCTCCAACCGAGGCTCAAATGCCATAGGCCCAAACAAAATTTATTATTTAAAAACTACAACTTAAATTTAAAAAAGACAAATTAAATTTAAAAATTACAAATTAAATTTAAAAACTACAAATTAAATTTAAAACTACAAATTAAATTTAAAAACAACATTAACTTAAATTTAAAAACAACATTAACTTAAATTGAAAAACTATAACAACTTAAATTTAATATCCATAATCAACATCATTTTCATCATCCGCCATTGTAGGAGTATAGTCAGAGGTAAACAATTGTCGCCGAGTCATAATTTCTTTTTTTTTCCCTATCAAAATAGGCCTTACTCTATCTTTTGGATACATGAGTTCAAACACCGTCATTTGTTTGATAATTCCCCCTCACACTATCTTCCGACACCCATCTATAAACCTTGAAAAGAGTTTTATCTTCTTTTCGGCTCCAAGCCCTACCTTTCATTGCAAACGAGGCCATTTGAAAATTATTGAAAAAATTGAAGGATAAAGTTTTTAAAGAGGAAAGAAAATATGAGAATTGAAATGGTGTAGGAATGGTGAAAATTTTGTGAGGAATGGTGAATGAATGATTTAGGTATTTATAGGGAAAAAATTAGAATTTTTAAGAATAAAAAAAAAATTGGCCCAAAAAACCAAAAAAATAAGAAGAAGAAGAAATTAGGTTCACATCCTTCTTTTTGTTACTCCATTGATTAAAATCCTATTCATTTTCAATTTTTGATCAAGGTCCTTGGGTATTAATAACATCATTAATTATTTAAATAATAAAATATTTTTATTTTTAAATATATTCCTTTAGTGTTAAAAATGTTAAAATTAGTATATTTATATTTATGGCTAAATTTTTTATCATATATTTTTATTTTTAGTTTGTACCTATTTTTAATTTGTACCAATTTTCTTTTCATTTTTAATTTGTACCCATATATTAATTTCTTTTTGTGCCCATATTTTTTAAAGTTTTATTTGTATTTGTACCCATGTGTACACCGTCACGTAACAGTGTATTTAATCAATGATGAAAAAAAATTACATATGGTATATTTATGTTTTATGCCTAAACTTTGTATCATATATTTATATTTTTAGTTTGTATCCACTTTTAATTTGCAACATTTTTTTTTAATTTGTAGTATTTTCTTTTTAGTTTTATTTTATACCCATGTATTAATTTCTTTTAGCGCCTATATAAAAATTCATGTGTACTCATAATTTTTTAATCTTTTATCTGTACCCTAATTTATTTATAATGTACACATTCTTCTTTATTAATGTACCACTTTGTTATATGTGAAATGTACCAATTTTTTTAACACTATGGATACATTCTTTTGCCATTTATTATTTCCTATTTTTACATAGTTTTTATCTATTTATTCAATCAAAATGTTTGAATTTTTTTATTGTAACCATTTCTAATAATATTATAATGAGGGATTTTAAATTTATAGGATTATAAATCTCATAAAATATCAAACAATTAATGTCAAAACTATAAAAATATAAATATTAATTGTAATATAATGAGGTGTACAAAGTCAAGGGACTTTGATCAAACTTTGAATACCATTAAGGTTTTAGTTAAAGAATGTTAAGGATTAGGGACCGTATCCAAAGTATCAAAAAAAAAAATGAATCCAACGGTAACTGTCTTTAGCTAACCGTTGGATTCAAAATTTTCTTTAAGCAATCTTATTGATTATATCCAACATGATTGCTTTGATTTTCTGGCCAGCTCGAGCTGGCTGGCTGTATGCGGCTAGCCCTTTGGCCCTTTCAGATTCTGTGGGGCTTACGAGCCCTCTGGCCTAGCCCTCGATTGGAGACGGTTTTCGGGTTATTTTCGGCCCTCTGAACCTTTGGACCCTTTGGTTGTAGATGACCTAAGGGGATGAAAAGATGAGGATAGAGAATCCTAATATAGAGGAGGAGTAAGGATGGCCAAATACCCATCGGTTATGGGTAACCGCAGTTATCTGCCCATTTAAATTTAGTGGTTACGGTTATGGGTATAACCGTTTACTTGTAAAATTTAAATAGGCAGTTATGGGTATTAACCATGGTTATAACGGTTACCTGTTTATTTTAATAGATATATAAAATTAAAAAAACAAAAAACCTAATCTGTAATACTGTAACCTATTCATTCTCTCCGCCAGGAGGCCAGGACTAGACTCTGTCCGCCGCTTGTCTCTTTCTCCTCGCTGCTCCCTCTCATCTCCGCCGCTCATCTCTCTCCTCGCTGCTCCCTCTCATCTCCACCGCTCATCTCTCTCTCCTCGATGCCCTCTCTCTCTCATCGTTGCTCATCTCTCTCTCATCGTTGCTCGGCTCCCTCCCCTTGTTGCTCATCTTAATGCCCCATCTCGATCTCCCCCCACCCACCCTTCAAGGTGTGTTTTACACTTTAAAATTCTTACTTAACCTGATTAATTACTTATTTGTTTGTTAATTTATTGAAAATCTCTTATTTTTAGGGTTTAGTGTTGCAGGGTATTTTTTTATTCTTTTGATTGAAAATTAGGGAAGTCATATTACTGATTGAAAATCATATTCCAATTAAAATTAGGGAAGACTGAAGACTGAATATTCTGATTGAAAATATTGTGTAGACTAAAGTCTAATTTTTAGAGATTTTTTTTTATTTAGTGATTTTTTTGTTGCATAAACTGAATAATCAGTAATTTTGATTTTCAATTAAAATTAGGGAAGTTGTGGAAGAAGTCTGAATTCATATTTTTAGATGTTCTAACTATTTCTAACTAATGGGTTTCTTTTCTTTCTCCTGATAGTATTGTCCTGTTTTTTTACATGTTTTGTATACACTTATGTATTCGTGGAAGTTAGTCCTTTATATCCTAGAAAAGTTTGAATTCATGTTCTGCTTGTAAAACTAGGTTGATATTTGTAAAACTAGTTTGAATTCACAATGGATACAAATGTTCTGCTTCATATTTTAGAATTAAGCATCACATATATCTATATTTTTACATTTTTAGAACTTTGAAGTCTGAATTCATGTTCTGGGTGCTGCAGATTGCCATAGAAGTATATCTTAGCCAAACGAAAAAAGGTACTAAAATGAAACTTCAATCTTCGCTCACAACTTATATATGATGATAAGTAACTAATTATATGTGATTGAAGAAGTACCTAACTGGGAGTCTTAAACCATGTGATTGAAGAAGTACCTAGCTGGGAGGCAATTAATTCTTGAATGCCCAACAATTCTCATGCTTTGAACCATTTGCTAGTATTCACCTCTCGGTATTTCTGGACTAGGAAATTGGTCCACAATATATTAAGTTGGCATGCATTCAGACTTAGTAACATTCCTTGGAATCTTTCAGGAAAGCTGAAGATTTTAAATTTCTGTTTCTCTTAACGTTGCACTGAGGATTGCTAAATTTTTTGGATGTAGCCTATACTTCTGAGTCCTTGTCTTGCCAAATTTGCATACTTTATGACATGATTGGATGTAGATTGTAGTTATGAGTCATTCTGACTCCGAATGATATATCAAGGGTTCATGTAATCTTTTCTCAAAGTTTTGATGGAGATTAGTAATTTCATTGTAAATTCTCATGTTGTTTTTTGTGAATTTTGTTTCATTTCAACTAGTTCCAATATGGAGACTCAAAGCGAGAGCCAAGATAATGAACCAATTAATCTTGATCAAGATTTGGACTGACACGCCCCGATCCTGATATTCTCCGAATACCAAGAAAGGCACGTGCTGGCCGACACCCGAGGGTGACGAAAGCCATTTATTGAGTGCAATTGCTGAAAATAAAGGATAACTAAGACTTATAAATATAAAAGAATAAAGAATAAGCATTTAAAGAACGTGTTCAGAGCATACAACTAATTAGAACACTAAAGGAAATAATATAAGATTAGATGAACAAAGGAGTGGGTCCTACAGCGAGAGGACTCGAAGATGCCGATGCAGAAGTATCTTAACGCCGGAATTAGGTGCCTTGATCATAAGTCCTGAATGGGGGCGCAAAACAAAGGTGAGTGGACCAAGTTCATATATACAATAATAATAAATCAGTTATCAAAGTACTAACCCCCATAGTTTATATAATGAAAACTACTAGCATAATAAGTGATGGATTTAATAAAATCCTAGCATGCCAAAATATCTCAAAAGTCATATTGTGGAATAACATCGCGGAAATCAAAACAATAAACGTATCATAGATCGTTTCGTAAGCGTGGTGTGCTGCTAGAAAGATCACTGAATAAATATAACTCATGACCCAATACCTGCTCCGTGGTCTTTGTGCCCGTAGCTAGAGATTACTAACTCTCGGCCCAATGCCTGCTCCATGTCCCTCAGCCCGTAGCTAGGGATTATTTCTCCCGACCTAAATGGCAACACCAGATCCTTGCCCCATGCGGCATAGTGTCTTCTAGGTACGCACAAATAGTTACGCCTTTCATAAATAACCGCTTCATAGTATAAAGTCATCCATCGTCTATATTATAAAGAGAGGTTTCTAAAACATGTTCTAGCATCCTATCATCATCCATCAGATAGTCTATCAGATCATGGTTTTTATAGAAAATACAATATATTAAAATATAGCTCAAAATAAGCTAACAATGAATTCCTCACAAAAAACAAGAGACGAAAATCAATAAATTCAGTAAACAGGCTTAACATAATTTGAATCATAAATTTGTAGGCATGCTAATCATTTATACAATTGAACTATGAAATCATGTAATTTTAGAAGGGGGTCCACTCACAGTACTTCGCCATCGAAAAGCCGCGCAGCTAGCGAATATGCAAAAGCCACAATAATTGCCCCTAAGCACAAAAATGGTAATAAATAAATAAAAGGGTTTTCTAAAGAATTTGGCCTTGAATTAAATAAAATAAAGGATTTGGGTTGAATGGTTAAAGCTTAAGGGGTTTAGGGTAAGGGGTTTTTGAGTTTAGGTTAGATGGGTTATAGGGAAAAGGGCTTTGGGTTGGATGGGTTTAGGGTTTTGCTACACGGGCCGAAGGCCCTAGTTCTAAATGGCCTAAAAGGCTTGGGTTTTCTGGAACGTGGGTCGCCTGACCCATTCGAAGGAGAAGACCTTCAGCCGGAATTTACACAAAGCTATAACTTTGTCAATACTTAACGAAATCAAGTGATTCAAAAACGAAAGTTGTAGCACTCGAAGAGACGAAGAGAATGGTATCTTGCACGACATCTAACTCGCCGTGGTTTGACCGAAACATGCCTCGAAAGCCGTCGGACTCGCAGGAAACTGGGTAAGATTCAAATAAATATAACTTCTTCAATACTCAACGAAATTGGGTGAAAAAAAGGAAAGTTGTAGTTCTCAGCGAGACGAAGAGATTGATACCTTGCACGCCGGCCAAATTACCGTGGTTTGGCCGGAAATTGTCTCGAAAGTCGCCGGAGTCGTCAGGGGAGACTTGGGTGTTCTCTGGGTGTCCCGGAGCTTCGTCGAGACGAGAGAGAAGAAAGTTCCAGAGGTGATGGTGGTGTCATAGCTAGGTGTTTATGGTGGTAGGTGTGTGTGTGGGTGCACACAGGAAGATGAGAGGGAGAGATATATGAGAATGAGTGCAGAGAGTGAGTGCAGAGAGAGAGATGAAGAAAGAAGAAGGGGTCACGGAGGGGGGGAAAAAATCAAGGGGTGGGCCCTTGAGCACACCAATTAAGATCCAAAAACATTTTAAAAGCAAGATAATCTCAAGCTTAGTGAAAATACAATTTAAATTAAGGGTGGGTGTAACATGGACCAAGTTGAATCAAGCTTTGATGATAACTTTGGTAAGAAGAGGAAAAAAACCTCGGTTGTCTAGCAGCATTTTAAGGAAAAGATGTTTCGTTGGGGGGGTGAAGCTGTTTGTAACCATTGTCAAACTAGTCTAGCATCGAGCTTCACTATTGGTACTTCATCTTTACGTTCACATGTTAATACATGTCCTTTTTTGATGATGACAAAGAAAAAGAGTCCATGTATAACTGGTGATGGGTCTGTTAAACATGGTGTATATAGTTTTGATGAAGATAAGGATAGGAAAGAGCTAGCCTATATGATTATCTTACAAAGTGCCATAAGTTAAAAACATATCTTTCGGGATGCTAATTCAATTTATACATTTCTTTTGTAGGCCTCTTTTGATGACAACGAGTCGATAAGACTTTGTGATTGAATGTGCTTAAAGCATTAGTGTTCGAAAGTGTTTAGTTTTGAAATATTTTGGAGTTTTGAATCATCTAGGGGTGCGTTTACTAATTTGTAATCAAATTAAGAGGAATTGAATCGATGAGAAATTGGATTAAGGAGGAATTGAAATGAGGTGGAATCAGAATCAGATTCTTGTTGAAGTTGTTTACTAAAATTGTCTAGAATCGGAGTATGAATGATGTTGAGTCCATATAAGTTGTTTACTAATTCACTTGAATCGGAATGAAAACTAGGTTGATTACTATACTATACTGCCCTTATATAAATAAATTATTTTCATACTAATTAATTAAATTAAATTCTTAATTAAATTTATATAATAAAATTCATCTACATAAAAATATATAAATAGGTTTTATTTATTTATTAAAAGATGGCATAATTAATGAGTGTCAAATGAAAGGCAATGTTGGGATAATAAGAAACAAATGAGGGTATAATTGGTAGAAGAAATCCAATCCGGATTCCTCAAGTGTCAAAGAATTGAAATACCTCCCTCATGTAGGGAGTCAAATTTCTCCAAAATTAGGAGTTGGATTTCTTAATGCATGTGGACCCCACATGTATTTTAATTCCCCAAAATTATGTAAACAAAGGTGTATCCCGTAATCGGAATCCAATTCTGTAAATTGATTCCGATTACGGGTATGTAAACGTGCCACTAGTATTCAAGATAATGGCTACCTTGAGTTTTTAGAAGCTTTACTTTGTAATCATATGAATGTTATAATTGAATACTTGCTTAGGTATAGAAAAAAACATATGTTGAAAATATATAAATTTTCTTTCCAATATGCTTGCTCAAGTAATGAGAGGTATTTTATTAGTAAAAAATCAATTACTAGCAAATATATAGAAAACTTCATTTTAATCCTTGGCAAAGATGACTTTTTGATTAAAACCATGAGTAAGATCAAAATCTAATTTTAGTCCCTTGATACATTAATAACCTCATTTATTAATTATATTTTGATTTTTTAATTATTTATCTTTTTCTTTCTAATTTTTAATGTACTTTATCTTCTTCATTTAGGTATATTAAATTCATTATAATACATTTCGGTGCATACATTTAGGTACACAAATTTCGGTACATACATTTCGATACAAACATTTAGTTACATTAATTCAATATCATAAATTTTCGGTACATACATTTAGGTACATTAATTTAATATTAATACATTTCGGTGCATATATTTAGATACATACATTACGGTACTAACATTTAAATATATTAGTTCAATATAATATATTTCGGTACTAACATTTAGGTACATTAATTGAGTTTCAAGTTTGAAGAATGTTAAATAAAATTAATAAATTAAAAAAATCTTTTTTGGTCAAAAAATAAATTAAAATTTGAGTATTAATAAATTTAAATATTTAATGGGAGACATTAAATAAAATGCACATTAATTATTTTGAATTAAGGGCACATTAGGGACTAAAATCAATATTTAATCTAACATCAAGTTTTTTTTTAAAAATTTTAATCTTCTTGAGGGATTAAAGTTCAAAAACCCTGCAAATATATTATATTACCTTGATTGATTAAAACTATCGTTTGTCTTTATTATTTCAATTACTGGAGTTGTATACGATTACGGTTAAAAAATAATATGTAAATAGGCGTAAAAATGGGTAAATGAGTTAAAAAATGGATAAACGGTATACGATTACGGTTAAATATGTATGCTTAACCGTTTATAAATAATTATGAATATATGTATAACCGTTTAGATAATTATCCAACGGATAAATGATTATACGGGTATAAGTAAAACGGTTATAATAAATAACCGCACTTATCTGCCATAATTGTTGTTCATCCCTAACGAGGAAGAGTGTTGTTCCTGTTCACTTCAGCGAGTACACTCGCGTAGTAGTAAGGGCAGGAAGTAGAAGAAGAAGAAGATGACGATGAGAATAGGAGGGCCCCGCACTCCACCAAAAGTTCACATGTACCAATCCGACTCCGAGACGAAGAATGATAGTTAAAGGTATAAATTGGCGAGGGTCGGAAGCAGCCTGAAACCCGAGAACTCCTCTCCACTGTCGTCTCCGCCCCTCACAGGGCTGCTCTCTCTCTATCTCACTCAGTCTTCCCACCAAAGACCCCAACCAAACTAAACAAGATTGCGACAACTAATCAAAATCAAATGGCAGAGGGTGAATCCCCGTCGTCCGATTGTCTATCAGATCCATCCCTATCCCGAAACGTTTCCTTCAGTCGCCTCAACGCCCAGGCGGCGGAGTTCATCCCCAATCGCAGCGCCACTGCGCACGCATCCGCACCGGCAGCGCCTCCTGCGGCTGTAGGTCAAGTCCACGTCTACCCTCCGCCGCCGCCGCCGCCGCCTTCGGCCCCCTTCCATGTCCCGATCCAGGCCGTCCCTCCTCCTCCTCCTCCTCCTCCTCTCGTGGTTCCGGTCCCAGTTCATCCGCATCATCACTTGCCGGTCCAGTACCATCATCACAATCAGTATCATTACTCTGGATTTGGAGACCAGGAAGTGGCCGTACAGCAGAAACAGAAGCATCAGCATCATCAGCCGCAGCAGTTGGGGGAGCAAGCTCAGGCGGATCGTGTTTCCTCCTCCTCCAAGACTCACAGGCTTTCCGATGAAGCCACCTCCAAGATTTTGAATCAGGTTACTTGATAATTCATAGTCTGTCTGTCTGTCCCCAATGCTTATTCAATCAAGTTTCGGAGGGATATTGTCAGCTTCTTTTGTATTGGCCCAGATCCTAATGTTTGAATATCCAACACTAATAGTCGAGTATAAAGTACAACACAAACACGCACGTGCGGGTATTATTAGGATTACCTAAACCCTTGATAGGATATAAGAGCCTTAGGAGGATATCGTTAGCAATTCCAAACTCCGGTGATTGTTGTAAGCCGCCAAGTTGAGATTCAAAAAGTGTAATCTGAATTTCTTTTTAAATTTCACTTTGCCTGCCTCATATTGGTTTGGTTGGCCTAACATTAACATATTGGCATATTGCAGGTGGAGTATTATTTCAGCGACTTAAACTTGGCTACTACTGATCATCTTATGAGGTTCATAAACAAAGATCCTGAAGGATATGGTGACCTCTTCTTCTTTTCCTTTTCTCAATATTTTCTTATGCTTTCGAATGTGTTCTAGAGTTCGACTCAATATCCATTGATTGAAATTTTATCATTATTAACTGTTTAATATTCACCCGTATATAGTGCCAATCTCTGTTGTTGCATCTTTCAAGAAGATTAAGGCCCTCATAAATAGTAATTCTCAGCTTGCAACTGTATTGCGCAACTCTTCAAAGCTGGTGAGTTCGTACTTATATATATATATGCTCTTGCTTTATCCTTCTCTCTAAAAAGTAAAATCATATTCCGCCTCACTCGTGTATCAGTTTTTTCATCTGTCCTTTTGTTTTGATCTTTAATGATGTCATGTCTTGCAGGTAGTTCATGAAGATGGAAAGAAAGTTAGACGTCAGCATCCCCTCACTCAGTTAGATATGGAAGAATTGCAAGTAGGTTTTGCTTGTATTCAGTCCCATATACATTTTAGGATAAATGTTTTGGTTTGGGGTGTTGATTTATGCCAAGATTTTTGTGATTCGGTCTTTTTAAAAATGGTACTTTAAGCATATCAGGCAAAAGATTTATTTTTTATTTTTATAATACTCTAGTAAGGGCTCATTGTAAATCTGTGTTTCCTCTTAACATCTGATTTGCATTCTTATCTTCTGTAGTCTCGCATAGTTGTTGCTGAAAATTTGCCTGAGGATCATTGCCACCAAAACCTCATGAAGGTTTTCTCCGCTGCTGGGAGGTATCAAGACCACATTTCGTTCTAGATTTTCATTTATTTTTATATTTTAACTGAAGTGCTTTAAGTCCAGGTAAGATTTGTTTTATTGATCCTAGAAGTCTATATAACGTTGAATTCTTCTTCGACAGTGTGAAGACAATCCGGACCTGCCAGCCACAAGGCTCCAATAGTGGTGCTTCCTCGGCATCCCGATCTGCAAAAGCAGATGGCATGCTTTTCAGTAACAAGGTATACATACAAACACATGCACACTTGATATGGTTTGTGCTGGTATTTGTAGTTCCCTGCACTGAGTAAATAGTATATGCAGTGAATCGTTAATAGTAGTAATTATTGTTCCTATATAGTTAAAGGTGGACAGAAGTATCTCATATCTGGACTCTCTTATTGTGTAGTTACATGCATTTGTGGAATATGAATCCCCTGAGATAGCGGAGAACGCTGTAAGTGGATACAGTGGTTTGACATTAATATGGTTTATGCCATGCCCATTACGTAAAATAAGTACGCATGTCTTATTTTGGTTAAAACATTAAATGTGCATTCCAATTGTACAGGTTGCAGAGCTTAATGATGAGGCAAACTGGAGGAGTGGCCTTAGAGTCCGTTTAATGCTTGGGCGAGCGGTATATGCCCAAAACTATGGCTCTTTCATCTTTGTTATTCAGTTTGGTTCCTAAAACTGTAGTTTTGGTTAAAATAACAGGAACTGTGGGCTTCTTGGTAAAAAATTCCGATTTTCTACAACAAAATTCAGTTTGCATTTTATTTTTCGGCTTCAAGTGTCAGATAATTTATGAACTTATGTTTCTAATTTTAGGATTGAAAGTATACTTCTCAAATGTATGGGTGAACTAATGTTGCACAATAAATGTAGACATTAATTAATAGCATTTTATTCAGTTAATCATATGTGTGTTTGCGTGCGGAGTGTATGTGATTGGTCCCATGCTATCTGACTGGATGATCTTTTAGTGTATTAACCTAGTTGATTTGGTGACGTGGATCAGTCTATGATGCGGTTCTGTTTGTTCCATTCTCATTTCTCAGTCAAAACCTGCTCAAGTGCGTGGGAAAAAGGGGCAGGATGGGGAAGTGCAGTTAGAGGAAGAAGATGCTTCTACCCCTGAACAACAGGCAAATGAGAAACAGTCAGTAGATTCTTCCCAACAGTCTGATATCCATCCACATGAACACGAAGAGAGAACAAACTCATTGAAATATGTATGTCTTCTGTTGTGAGAATTGCATTCCGTTGATAAGCATTTACAGGTGCTAATTGGACACACTTTTTCACAAAATGGTAGCACAAGTATGGTACTGGAATGTTGGTTGGTTAGTTTTACGTTAGGGATGATAGTTATCCCCTTTTACTGATGTCAACCAACAAGTTCGTTGGGGATGGAAAAAAATAAAGAGTTAATACGCATCATACACATTCTTCACTAAGCTTTTTGATTGTATTTATTGTTTTTAATGATATCAACCCAAGTATCATAATCATTTCATCTAGCATGAATTCAGCTTACTTTGGAAGCCCCAGCTATTACATATTCAATTTGTTTGTATATATCGTTTTATGTTTGTATCAATTTAATATTTTGCATAAATTTTCTGTGCTAGGGAGAGGAGCATGGCAATGACAAGGAGGTTGGGCAGAGAAAAGGGCGTAATAAAGGCCGTGGCAAGGGGCGTGGGCGAGGTCAATACCATCATAATAACCATCAGAACCATCATAATAATAATCGTGGAAATCATGCGGGGCATCCTCCTAACAGTTCAGTTGGGAGTATGGAGCATGCAGGTGTAACGAAGCAGCCTCCTGGGCCGCGTATGCCTGACGGCACAAGGGGATTTGCAATGGGTCGGGGGAAGCCAGTTACTGTTAATATCGCCTAAGGATTAAGGACTGGGGGGAACCTGAGTTTTTTCTTTGGTTATCTCTGTGGCTGAAGAGAACATGTTGGGGGGTGGGAAGGGAAACTATGCCTCTTATGGTGTGGGTGGTGTTTGATGGCAAAGGTTTTTATAAGGGCTGTCAATCCATATTGTACCGAGTTTAGGGTAATTAAGGGTCAACCTTTCATTAGATGTTGATAACATTTACCGTTTGTGTTTGTGTCCTGAGTTAAAGTTAAAGGACAAGTTACAAATTTGATTGCGTCACGTATTATATTTTAGTATTTTAAAAGAAAACCCTCTTTTTTTTTTGGATAAATACTACGGTAAAGTGATATTCCTTTTTATTTATAAGTAAGAGATCTTAAGTTCGATTTTCGTCAAAAAGGAATTTGAACCACATTAATGCTAGTCCATTGTGAGGTTAAGATAATATTTTTTGTTAAAAACTTTTTACATTTGATTGTATAAATGATCAATGTTTATTATATCGTCGTTATATCATTGTTGCGTGTTGTTATGTCATCTTTAAGTCATCAATATATTATTAATATATCATTGTTAATAAAAACTGATCATTTAATTGATCATTCATGGTAAATTTTGTGTCTTTTGAGATATTAGGGGAGTTTGGATCAGAGTACATAATTAAGAAAAATGGAGTGGAGAGCACTGATAAAGGTGAATTTTATTTATTTATTTATTTTTTTGTCAGCCACTGATGAAAGTGAATGGGCATCTACATTTCCGCCTAAATGAACCACACAAACACACTTGATACACAGAGACGCAGCGGCGGAGGACTGGAGGATACAGTCTCGCGAGTCTCGTCCATCTTCATGCACGCGCCCACTCTCTCTCTCTGTCTTTTAGATTCAGGGGAGCCTGGAGTCATAGGAGCGAATCAGTAATGGCAGAGTCAATCACACCCATCCTTCCTAACAATCCTAACCCTAATTACCAGGGCCCCGCAACTGGAACTGTTCCTCCTTCTCCTCCACCTTCATTGCCACTAACTGGATCACCACCGCCGCCGCCCCCGCCAGCCGCAGCTTCGAGGACTCCCATCGTATTCAGCTTCCCCAAGAGGCCTTCGGTTCGACTCACTTCCGAGTTCGACAGCGACTCCTCCGTCTTCTTCCACAAGGTCTCTTGCAAGCTGCTCGACAGCCTCGCCAAGCTGAAGCTCTCCTTCAGCAACAACCACAAGGGCGAACTCTCTCCGCCGCAGTTGACATTTGTCTCTAAGAACCTCTCCGTTCACCACAACTTCGAAGATCAATCTACCCTCCTCAACGGTTCCGTCGATGTTGGCCAGAGATTGCATCTCCGTGCTACCCATGATCTCCAGGTTACCTCCTTAATCCCTTTTTTTTTTCTAATGTAATTTTGTTATGTAATTGTTGAGACCATCCCACATTCACTCTTAGGGGTGTAAGCATTACTAAAAGCATTACAATCTAACACCAATTTTAACTAGATTTAGCTTTTCATAACTACAGTCCTCCGTTCAATCTTAGGTAATTATTAGCATCTTCGTGTCCCTGTTTATTTCCGCAAAGCTTATCGGCGTGAACAAGTTGACTCATTCTTCTCTCATGTCTAAATGTCATGATGTTCTTAGGCACAAGAAGGAGAGGCTACCATGGTCACGAAGCTTGCTGACCCTGGCTATGCACTTGAGCTCTCTTCTCCTGTTCCTTATGTTGGTTTGGTAAGTACATCACATGATATCTGCAGTATAATGATCTTAGGACACCCTTGTTTTGAATTGTCATCTACCGTTCCATTTAAGTATAACTCTAACAAGGCGCAAACAAGACCATTATCTTGGAATTCTACTGCTGCGACGAGCCAGTAGTGTTTCAAACTTGTTTCTGTTGTCGCACATTGATCTGTTTTAGCTTTTAAGACAGATTTAGCATTCATGAATTGGATTGTTGAATTACAACACTCTGGCATATTTCCATAATCATCATTTGGATTTCGGAGTTGGTGTTTTTCTTCTTTGATGTATACTTCACAACATAATTTGTGTTGTACTCTCATTTTATTGAATGCTTTGTTTCTTTTCCCAAAAAATTGTCCTTTTATGACATCGTGCTGCATTACAATTTACCAAACAGAAAATAATTTATTAGTTTCCTGTTACTTCTCCACTCCATAATTGTTACTGGCACTCCAAAAATCTAACTGTGTACTCTGAACTTTATATAATTAGAACAAAAAATTTATTACCTTAATCATTATTCTGATGCTGCAGCCGAAAGCTACCCTAAAGTTCCCCCTGGGTGAAGTTTCTGTCGAGGAGAAAGAAGAAGAGGAGAAGCAGAGAATGTTATCAATTAATGGAATAGTAAAAGGCCATATTTTGAACGGGTTGTGCACTGCTCATTATGCAGATGAAGATTTGAAGTTGCGGTATTTATACAAGGTAAGCATTTCATTACTCTCAGTTACTTTTTTGGGTGCTTTTCAATTGCACAGGATGGATAGCTGGGTCCCCATCAAGGAAAACGGAAAAAGGAGGGATGGCTGGGTTGTGTGAATGGTGCAGCCCAGAAGATTTTTTGCAAAAATATTCAGTCTCCTAATAGCTGGACGAATGCTTTTCCATCATATTGGTGTTTCGTCTCTGTGATATTTTCTGATAGCTTTGGACTTATTACAGGACGAGGAGATGTCTTTGATTCCAACCCTTCGTCTGCCTTCGAATGCATTGTCATTTGCTTTCAAGCGTCGGTTTGGTCCTTCTGACAAGTTGAGGTTAGAAATCTTTCCTTTTCCTTCCATCTATTCTTAATTTTTTTAATTGCTTTGTTTCTTTTTTTGTTTTGTTTGTTGGATTCAGATGTAAACATAGAACTATTTACATGAAACTAATAAGGTGCTTTGTATTTGGTGCTTTAAAAATCCACTCATGTTGAGTTGGCCAATTACCATATCATGTTTCATGGTGTGACTGTCATCTGCTTAGTATGATCAATTTATGCATAGAATTTGTGAAATTGTAAAGTGAATCTTGTCTTCAATATTTTTCTTTGTAAGTCTCCAATAGTTAATTGGTGTAGCAAAAATTATTCTTGAATTGTGTCCTTCAAGAATTTGAGCATAAGGAAGGGAGAAATGGATGATTATAGTTAAGTTGCATTGAATATTACTTTTCAAAATAATTTGACCATGCAAGTATTCTGTTTAAGGTTGTTCTTCAAGCAGTCATGTATCTGCACATTTTGTCTCCAGTCATCTATTTGTTGACTGTTCTAAGAGTTTTATACTTATTTGATGATTTCATCCCCAGCTACTGGTACAATTTTGATTCCAACTACTGGAGCGCGGTATACAAGCACACATACGGCAAGGATTTGAAACTTAAAGCTGGTTACGATTCAGAGGTGCGCCTTGGCTGGGCATCTCTTTGGGTAAGTGCTTATATGAATCGAGTTTTCTAGAAGCCATATGAAAAGGGAGAATCTCATGAATAATCAAGGAAACCAAGTAGATTATTTCAGGACAACAAGAAATGCCTTTTTTAGTTTTCTTCCATTGTTGCACTTGAAAAGGGAGTTTGGCAGGAAACCCTTAGGATATAGATAGTAATATACATGGAAACTATTAATGACACATAATAAGTTAAATGGTAAGAAAACTTTATGTCAATGAAGATTTCTTTCAAGTGTTGATCGCATGGTAAAATTGTTTCAAAACTTAGGTTTACGAAGTAAGTGCCTCATGTGTTGAGTGCACCTAAGCTGTCAAACTGTTTGCTATGAAGAAATGATGGGAAACATGATTATGGTTGTTTCAGGTTGGAGATGAAGGTGGGAAAGCAAAGACAGCCCCGATGAAGATGAAAGTTCAATTCATGCTTCAAGTGCCGCAAGATGACATTCGATCATCGGCTTTGATGTTCCGGGTTAAAAAGAGATGGGACATATAATAGTCATTTCTGGTTATGGGATGATACGGTGTAGTGCCCTTTAATGAATATTCAACTGCAACTCCGGTGGTTCGATATCATATGAACATGATAGTGTAGTTTTGATACACAGAATGTGCTAATCGAATGACATGCTTATTGCTGTAATTGTATTAGTTGATTTGTATTTACCAGTTGAAATAATACTTTGATAGTCAGAATGTGCTAATCGAATGATATCCTTTTTACTTCTCATACACCTTTTGTTAATTTATATTCGTTGAACTTCTTCAATTTATCAAATCCGATGGTCGAAAATTAGAAGGGTGTGTGAGAAGTAAAAATGAGTGGATATCACATTCTATTAAGATAATAACAAAAGTTGAAAAGCCAAAAAGCGAATGAAAAGAGAAAAAGGGCAAACGAAAGCTTTACTGACAAAATTCTGTTCCATTTCACAATTTCCAATTTTCTGTATATATATAAATAATCAAATAAAACAGATATCAAATGTGGGTGCTCGCTCTTATTTGATTTGTCCTTTTTGTTTTTGGGTTTCCAAATTCCAATTGGAGGAGGATATTAAAAGAGGAGGAATGTGAAAAGCGCAGAAAGATAAAGAAGCAGCTCCCCCACCCCCCACCAAGCAAAAGCGCAAAAGCTGAAAGAAAGCGCCTTTGAGGAGGAATGGCAACACCCTTGCCTTTGAGGCTCTTCCAGCCTCTCACCTCCATTACTCCCTATCCTTCTTCTTCAGACTTCCCCTTCAAATCCTTTCACTCTGCAAGCCCTAATTTCAATCTTTCTTCTCTCTCATCTCACAACCACTCATGTGCTCGACAAAGGACAACCACTCGCTCCGAACGGAAGGTATCTTTCTCTCTCTCTCTCTCTCTCTCTGCATATTTATACGTTCGTTTTCAAATCATCAGCTTTTTTTGTTAATTCTGAGATATTGGGTCTTGTTTGTTTGTGATGAAAAGAGAGAGTATTTTTTGGGCTTACAAATCCTTATCCTCATTTTCTGGAATGAGCTGGCTATAATGAGATGCTTCTGTTCCGTCATATAGATATGGTAATCCAAATTTTCCTTCAAAGTTGGGTCTTGTTTGTATTAGTGCTTCGCGGGTCTCTTTTGTTATCTCAAGAGGCTGCAACTCTATAATTTCGAGCTCCATTTGCCTTAAACCGGTTTCAATCCTGTAAAAGCATGTGATTTTGACTTGTATGATTACCACTCTTCGTGGGCAGTTGGTTTTCACTAATGATTTACTACCAGGGGTCTGTTTTTCTTTACTCGTATAGTGGCTTTGCGGACACTTGAGAAGAGATCAAGACATAGATAGTCGATCCAATGAAGACGCCACTGGTGCGAGTATGTTTGGTTCCGATGAGGAAGTAGGCACCCAAATCCCAACACAGGCTCAATCTGTTGTCGAAGGATCAGGGGCAGTTATGGTTTCAGAGTTCAGACCTGTGGCCGATGTGGATTATCTACAGGTGCGTGATTATTCTTCAGTTTGGCTTCTTTCCATTTTGTTGACTCAATGCATATAAATGTAAATCGTTTCCATGAGGATTGACATACAAAAACCTAATTCCAATCACCCAGTTTTTTTTAAAACCATATGTTTACAGGACTCTTAAGTAGCCTATCTCTTGCAGGCCGTGCATGCTTTGTCTTTAAGTGTTTCTTTATTGCAACTTGAAAGCACTCTTCCTATATTATGCAACATTATCTGCAGGAGTTATTAGCCATTCAGCAACAAGGACCCAGAGCAATTGGTTTCTTTGGGACCCGGAATATGGGATTCATGCATCAAGAACTTATTGAGATTCTCAGCTATGCAATGGTTATCACTGTAAGAACTGTAAATGAATGAAATTATATATCTGGCAATTATGAGTATGTATGAAGCTATCAGATGTTCGACAATACTGGACCTTTTCAGTTTATGTTGAATCTGAAGGGATCAGTGACCTTGACCTGTGTGTTCCTTAACCTCGTGTTTGCAGAAAAATCACATTTATACATCAGGGGCATCAGGCACTAATGCAGCTGTAATCAGGGGTGCTTTAAGAGCTGAGAAACCAGAGCTGCTTACCGTAATCTTGCCCCAGAGTCTGAAGAAGCAACCACCTGAGAGCCAGGAATTATTGTCAAAAGTAAGAATTTCTTAAATTGACATTCCTTAAATTTTACGCTTCATCTATTTTGGTTTTTACTGGATTTTCTCATGGTATTCACATAATTGCAGATGTCAATTGCTTATTGTCTCATAGTTGACTCTGAGTTTAGATTTTTGCTCCTCTTTACGCTTCATCTTTTTGCTTATTGTCTCTAACCACAATGGAAGGTGCTTTTGTAGTTCTATGCACTACGACCTTGCCCTCTGTGTTGCCCTTGGTTATCTATTGAAGACAAAAAACTCATATAAGACCTTTCTGTTTTTCATCTTTCATTTAACTCAAGAAAGATTTTCATCCATCTGCCTACGCACTCAAAATTTTCATCCATTTAAATTTGTTTGGGTATGGTTTCATTGCAGTCATTTCCTTGTTAAAGAACATTTAGGAAAGCATCTAGTATATAGCTTTTCACCGTTGAATGAGGTGATATGCATGATTGAAGATCTCTCCAGTAAATTGCCCTTTCTATTGTATTTAATTTGACAGCTAGGTATTAGCGTATTAGGATGAAATTGGGTGTGCTATTTCTCAATATTCTTATGTTAGGAACTTAGGACTACTGTTCCTGCAATTTATTACTATTGGCATTACAAGAGTAGATCTGCAGTACAATGCCTCAGAAAATGAAATTGACTTGGCGGCTATTAATTATTTAGAAAGTGATTGGGTACATATAACCTTGAACAAAATTTAATGGATTCCCAGTGCTGCAGTATTTCTAGTTGTTATTTCAGTAATATGTTTAGTAATGATACCTTGTTTCCCACCACCCGACTAAGGAAATGCAATGTTGTTATTGTAATTGATAATTTCTTGGGATTTTCAGGTCAAGAATGTGATAGAAAAGCCTCAAAATGATCATCTACCACTGATAGAAGCGAGCAGGTTGATAGTGGTTCCACTTTTTACGTTCAGCGTAGCTTTCATGATGTTATACGATTGGCAGATATCATTTCTATTGGAGTGAATTTGTTTTCATGACTTGATGTTGAACCTGTAGGTTGTGCAACATGAACATCATTTCACATGTACAGCAAGTTATATGCTTTGCGTTTCACGACAGTAGATTGCTCATGGAAACTTGTCAAGAGGCCAAAAATCTCCGCAAAATTGTGACTCTCTTCTACCTGGATTGAACAACCACTTCCCCTGTTCATGATGTCCATACATTTTGAGTGAGAGAGGGAGTGAGAGCGCCTTATATTTTTGTTTGTATAAAATTAGATGGAAGCGACCGAACCACATGCCTTTGTAGAATGAAATAGTGAGGGAGTTAATTATTTTGTTCATTCCGTGATTGGAAGAGGTGTATTCTGTTTAGTATATATATTTTTTTGGGTAAATTACGCAAAACTACTCAATTATGAGTCTGAATCATAATCTCATACCCTATGTTTTAAACATTACAATGTCATATCTCAATTTATAAATTTGTTGCAATGTTAGTTAGACTTCCGTTAATTAATCTTTTAAATTTGCCGTTAAGTGATGACGTGGTAAATATATGATTCATATTTTTCTGATGTGGAAAACCACGTGGATAAAAAATTACAACTAAAAATAAATTAATTAAAAAATAATTAAAGAGGAGTGGGCCCACCCCAACACCTCACCCTTCTTCCCCTCCGTACGCTCTCCCTTCCTCCTTTTTCACGCTGCAACAGCAGGCCAGGTGCAGCCCTTCGGCAACCACGGCGACGGCGCCGCTTTATTCAACCACCAACAACTCCAAACTAATATTCTTAGAATCCTCTCTTCATATCAAGTCCAAATCTCTATCTTATTACATCAAATTCGAAGTTGACAGGTTTGAATTTCAGATTTAGGTCGCGAAGGTTCTTGGGTTTTCCGGTGGATTTGCTGGGGTTAAAGGTGGTCAATATCTCTGTTTTTATGGGGCTTGTGGGATTTGATGACTATCCAAGTGAGAAAATAGGGTTGGTATTGTTATGAACCCAAATTATTACTGAGGTTTTATACTTTATTACTGTTAGGAATTGTTAGCATTTAAAAGTGTAGAGGCTATATAAAAGGAGCTCCTTTTATTAAAAAATAATTAAATGCTAACAATTCCTTAAATTGTAATTGAATCTCAGTTTCCTTGAATTGTAATTGAAGTATAGAGGCTTTTATTATGTCTTGAAAATTCATGGTGGATATTTCAAAAATGTCTCGATCGACAGAACTTTGTTATGGCTAATGGCTTTTTTTCGGTCCCACAAATTTTTTGTGTTGATTTATCAGTTCCAAAACTAAAACATCAAGTGAAAAGCAGAGTAAAAGAAAATCAGGATTTACAAATGTTAAAAGCAAATCATGAAATACGTTCTCTAATATTTTTGGAGCTCTCCAACTCCTAAGTCCAAGTTCAAGTTAGGATCACACTGCAATGACAGCATCCCCTTGCTTTAGATTCGATGGTCTTCTGCCCCTCCCTCAGCCACGACTAAAACACAATATTATCGAGGCCTCAGAAAAATATAAATTTGAGTACCTGTTTGAAAAGCAAGATACACTGTTATACCTGGAGGGAGAGTTTAAATAAGCGATCAGGAGGAGAAGGATAGAGTGAACCTTGGAGATGTTATCAATCATTTTCATCAGAGAAGTTGCCATCACTCTTTTGCTCATAATTCTGGTATTCTTCGTCGCTTGTATATGCTGCTGCTGCTGCTGCATCTTGTTGTATTCTATCACTCCCTGCTTCAGAAGAGGGAAAACTACCAAACAGCCCCTGCAAATGGGTTCTTGAGATGTTCTCCATGTTCATATCTAACAAACATATAGGAAAGCCACAAGTATTGGCATAACTTTTAAACATTTGTCAAGATAGTTGAGGTTCCAACATAAAATCAATTGGCAATATGAGGAGGTAACCCAATCTCTTATAAGAACATAGGACTCTCCTCTCATCAATGTGAGATTAATTCTCAATAAGCCTCTCACGTGTGTAGCGAATTTTTGGACAACACAACTCAGGTGACGTGAAGCGCGTGTGGGACAACCTTCCACCATAAAATCAATTGACAATATGGAGAGTACGCCAACCTGTTATAAGTACATGCAAAGTCCCTACTCTCATTAATATAGTATTCATTCTCAACAATTTGAATAACGCCAATCGTTAGTTTGTTAGAATATTCTCCCATTTTTTCTCAACACTCCTATTAATAAGGGAACAGCATTGCCAAAACAAGATCACGTGCTTACTGCTTAGTGAATCGATGTTCAATTGACGTCCATTGCTAATTCGCTGTATTGCTTCAGAAGATGGAAAAAAAGTCCGAGAAAAAATATCACTTTTGGTTTCAAATCACGCCAACTTGTGGGTAGATGGGTTTAAATTTTGAGATAGTGAAACACAAACTGAATACTGAACCGATATGTTTCGGGACAGGATTCCGAAAACCGAAACAGTAATACTCCTAAATTTCGGCATTCCTGAAAAAAATTCTGTATTTCGGTACGGTTCAGGAGCCCGATTCAAAATCCCTAATTCTAAGACCCTATTCAAAATCCCTAATTCCAAAAACCCTAATTCAGAAACCCAAATTCAAAATCCCTAATCGAATTTGTGGTCAAACAATCTGTATGAACTTTGGTCGAGTTTATTGCAGAAATTTCTTACCTTGTGTAGTGAGGAGGAGTGCAGACTGAGACTGAGAGCTCGATTCAGAAGCCGGATTCGGGTGGTATGGACAGTGGGGTGAAGTCACGATTCAGGTAATGGATTCACGAGTAGGGATTGAGGACTGAGGAATGAGGACTGGTGTGACTAGATTCGGGATTCAAGCGACAGATTTGGGTGATGTTACTTATGTGGAAGTACTGAGGGCGGAGGAGACACGTCGAGAGAAAGAGACAGTGAGAGTGAGAGTGAGAGTGAGGCGAGAACTAGAAAGTAACGTACGTTTCGAAAGTGCTTGCGTTATTTCCTTCAAACTAAAAAATGAAGGTTTGGGTTTGAAACTCGTTGCTGGTGTGAAAGCCAAACTTGTGGTTAGGAGAGGCTGAAATGCCTCTATGAATCTTTTTGATCCCTGAAAGAAATAAATAACCGTAACTTACCATTAATTATCTATATTAAAAAAAAAAAAAAAAAAAAAAAATGTTTGCGTTATGTAACGTAAGGCCCCACTCGCTCTTTTCTCTTGGCCTTCCAATCAATCATCCAACCTTTTGTTCGAAAAAATAAAATAAAAAATAATTCAATCATCCAACCAACCGACGTGCTCCCATCTCGGATCCCCTTCCCGGAGTTCCCTCTCATCCCTCCCCTTGCAAATTTAGAGTTAGACCCTTTCTTCTTTCTCTCTCCTCTTTTCTCTTCTGGTTTTGTTCCTCTCTTTCTTTCTATTCTGATGGAATTTTTTACAATTTTCATGTTGATATTCATTTGGTTTAAAGTATATAGATAAACACTCGATGTTGTTCCTTTGGATTATTAACTAGGATCTTCATATATATGTGTGTGTATATATATACACATATATATATATATATATATATTATTCATCAACCCAAACATTTGAAACATCCCTTAATTAATTGCTTAGTACTATGGAGGACAGAAGTGAAGACGACGACAGGGACGCATTGGCGGGGCTAAGCAACGCCCCTCCACCCCGCAAGTCACATTCATTAAGCCAGCAGCTCCGTGCAACCTCCGCCCAAAAACGCCACCACCAATTACGAAAGCATAGCCTCGACGACGTCAGCGTCTTCCCCAAGAGCGTTCATAACAATAATAATGTCGACTACTACGACTCTTCTGACGACGATTTCTTTCCTTACTCCACCTCTAACAGCACCATCACCACGACAACCACTAGTAATGCTGTTGGCGTTGGTGATCACGACGTGTACGTGGGCACCACTCACTCCCAGAGGCTGGACCAAAGCCTCTGCATGGAGGCTGGTGATGATCCTGATGGCAACAGGGAATGCCAGCCGTTGGCCGAATTTATTGGCAGCGGCGGTGGCACTGGCATCTTCAAGGTTCCAACTCGCGCATCCGTCCATCCTGGTCGTCCCCCCTGCTTGGAGCTGAGACCCCACCCTCTCAGGGAGACCCAGGTCGGCAGGTTCCTCAGGACCATTGCCTGCACCAACACCCAGCTGTGGGCTGGCCAGGAGGGCGGAGTCAGGGTCTGGAATTTGAAGGGCGTCTTTGAACCTGGTTTTGGTATTGGTGGCAGAGTCATGAGGGGTGATGAGGATGCCGCCCCATACTATGAATCCGCCAACACCTCTCCCACCCATTGCCTCATGGTTGATACCGGCAATCGCTTGATTTGGACTGGCCATAAGGATGGTAAGATCAGGTCTTGGAAGATGGATCAGTCTTTGGATGCTTCTACTCCTTTTAAGGAAGGTCTGTCCTGGCAGGCCCACCGCGCTCCTGTTCTCGCATTGGTTTTCACTGCTTACGGTCAGTCACTCATTTGTTCCTCTTCATCACGTGCTTCTGTATTGCTTGGTTTTTTACTTTCCAGTGTAAATGTTAATCTATCTGATATCATGTTGCTTTGATTTGATGCAGGTGATATGTGGTCAGGTTCTGAGGGTGGTGTTATTAAAATCTGGCCATGGGAAACCATAGAAAAATCTCTCTCTCTAAAACCAGAGGAAAGGCATATGGCAGCTTTACTGGTGGAGAGGTCAGGCATTGACCTGAGGAGCCAAGTTACTGTGAATGGCGTCTGTAGTATATCTTCTCAAGATGTCAAGTGTTTGCTATCTGATGATTTTAGAGCTAAAGTTTGGTGTAGCGGATCTATGTCCTTCTCCTTGTGGTTAGTTTTCAATTTGAAACCTAGTGTTAGCAGGGAGTGTGTGCGTTTTGCTACATGTTTTACATGGTGAAAACTTTTATCTTATGCACAATTCATGTTTTTCTAAATGGGATTTCGATCAAGAAAGAGAAAAGGAAATCGTTGCTTAGATAGAGATCCTAATACATATAATTTTGTCAGGGATGCTCGTACAAGAGAGCTTGTGAAAGTCTTTAATGTAGAAGGTCAGATGGAGAATCGAGTTGACATGTCAGCAGTGCAGCAAGATCAAGCAGTAGAAGATGAGATGAAGGTAAAATTTGTTTCAACATCGAAAAAGGAGAAATCCGGGGGCTTTTTACAACGGTCGCGTAATGCTATAATGGGAGCTGCAGATGCTGTTCGTCGGGTTGCAACAAGAGGGGCAGGGGCATTTGTAGAAGAATCCAAGAAGACAGAAGCGTTAGTGCTAACTGCGGATGGCATGATATGGAGTGGATGCACAAATGGTTTACTGGTTAAGTGGGATGGAAATGGTAACCGTGTGCAAGATTTTAATCACCATTCTTCTGGTGTCCAATGCTTTTGCACTCTCGGAACACGAATATATGTAGGCTATGTGAGTGGCATGATTCAGGTGTTGGATCTTGAGGGAAATCTGATTGCAGGATGGGTTGCACACAGTAGTCCAGTGATAAAACTGGCGGTTGGAACTGGTTTTGTTTATAGCTTGGCCACCCATGGTGGTATTCGCGGATGGAACATCAAATCTCCAGGACCTACTGACAACTTGATACGTACAGAATTGGCTGCAAAAGAAAGTGTATATACCAAAAGTGACAATGTTAGAATTTTAGTTGGCACATGGAATGTTGGTCAAGGAAGAGCATCTCAGGATGCACTAATATCATGGTTAGGCTCTGCTGTGCCGGATGTTGGCATTGTAGTTGTCGGGTTGCAAGAAGTAGAAATGGGCGCAGGCTTTCTTGCAATGTCTGCAGCAAAAGAAACTGTAAGATCCTTCATTGATGTTGTGAACTGCTTATTTGGTTACTTTAACAGATACAAAATCTCTACTCGTGCGTATGGATTGATTTATTTATTTACCATTCTTTTCCCTTTGTAGGTAGGGCTTGAAGGGAGTTCTGTTGGTAACTGGTGGCTTGATAACATAGGAAAGGCCTTAGAAGAAGGAAAAACTTTTGAACGTATGGGTTCTAGGCAGCTCGCAGGCTTGCTCATATCTCTTTGGTAAGCAATTACCATCGAAATTGATTTCAGGAATTACCTATCACCAAATATAATTAGCCTGCAGTTCATATTTCTTTCCTTTTATCAGTGAGGCATCTTAACCCTACTCTGTTAAATTATCCTTGTGGAGTTTGTCCTCATATATTTATTTCCTTTTATGAGCTCATAATTCTCATATAGGGTAAGAAAGAATCTCAGAAAACATGTCGGGGATATTGATGCTGGAGCAGTTCCCTGTGGATTTGGTCGTGCCATTGGTAATAAGGTTGGTACCTCTCCATTCACAGTGCTCATTTGGCATGTATACAAGTTGGGAGTTGGTACCATTTTGTTTACAGAATAAAATAGAATGCAGTCAGTTTGATTGTCTCTGCTCAATTTCTTAAATGTATCGCTTTCTTATTCTTATGAAAAAAGGATCACTGACCAGACTACTTATGTTCAAGCAGGGGGGTGTTGGTCTGAGAATCCGAGTCTATGATCGGATAATGTGCTTTGTGAACTGTCATTTGGCTGCACATTTGGAAGCTGTCAGTCGCCGTAATGCTGATTTTGATCACATTTATCGTAATATGGTCTTCACCCGGTCGTCTCTACTTAACACAGCAGCTGGTATGCTACCATACCTGTTTTTGTCTTGCTCCCTTGCCTTCTCTGCCTATTTATTTTGGCTGCTTTATTCTTCTGGCTTGCCATGGGTCCTCTCTCTTGCAGCTGGTGTCTCAACTTCTGTTAACATGGCTCGGGCTCCAAATGTATGTACTTGTTCTAGTTCGTATTGCTGAAATCAATCCTTTATTTATAATTTTTAATGTAATTAGCTAAGTGTTAGGCCATTGATGATTTAGGCTGTCAGTAGCAACACTGAAGATGTAAGGCCCGAATTAGCAGAAGCAGATATGGTTGTTTTTCTCGGTGATTTCAATTATCGGCTTTTTGGCATATCTTATGATGAAGCAAGGGACTTCGTTTCGCAAAGATGCTTTGATTGGCTCAGAGAAAAAGATCAGCTCAGAGCAGAGATGAAAGCCGGGAAAGTTTTCCAAGGGATGCGTGAGGCACTCATCAGATTCCCTCCAACATACAAGTTTGAAAAGCACCAAGCAGGTTTAGCAGGTATTTGGTCTAGTAACAGTCAATTTCTGCATTACTATCAAAGCTCTTGGTTTCTCTTACACGAGTAAATTATGCATATCTGCAAAAATGAATTAGAAACAACATGGTTTTCGGGTGTTCTAATTTGAAACTTTGTCTGTGCATCCTTTTCAGGATATGATTCTGGTGAGAAGAAACGTATTCCTGCATGGTGTGATAGAATAATATATCGTGACAATCGGCCATCACCAGTTGCTGAGTGCAGTTTAGAGTGCCCTGTAGTCTCGTCAATTATACAGTACGTTCTTCTGGGATTGTAACCTATTGTCTCTTCTTCTTCATTGTTCTAAAACTTGGTGCCCAATTTTAAATAGGTATGAGGCATGCATGGATGTGACTGACAGTGATCACAAACCTGTCCGGTGTAAACTAAGTTTACAAATTGCGCACGTTGATAGATCAGTAAGGAGAAAGGAGTTTGGGGAAATTATAAAGTCCAATCAGAATATCAGGTCTATGCTTGAAGAATCAAATTATGTTCCAGAAACTATTTTGAACACCAACAACATAATCCTTCAAAATCAGGACACGTCCATTTTGCGTATCACTAATACATTTGTAAAGGATACGGCCGTATTTAAAATCATCTGTGAAGGTCAGTCCACCGTCAAGGAGGATGAGGAAGAGCCTGACTATCGCCCGAGAGGTGCCCATGGGTTTCCTCGATGGCTTGAGGTATCACTTTCTCCCTGCTGCTTCTGTTATGTCCTATAAATTTTCTTTTCCTTTTTGGAGTGGAAAATGCAGGTGTCTATTCTTCTAATATACTTCTTTTGCTTTTTAAAACACAAAATAATAGATCACACCAGCAGCGGGCATGATCAAACCTGAGGAGTGTGTGGAGGTCTCAGTTCATCATGAAGAGTTTCATACCTTGGAAGAATTTGTTGATGGCATCCCTCAAAATTGGTGGTGCGAAGACACCCGCGACAAGGAAGTGATTTTAATGTTGAGTGTCCAAGGTAGTTGCTCAGCTCAAACATATAGTCACAGAGTTCGTGTACGGCATTGCTTCTCAGCCAAGACAGTCCGCATGGACTCAAAATCCAACAGCTCTAGGAGAGGCCAGGGAAGTCCAGTTCACAGGTCTGAAGTTCGGCAACTTAACATACCAAGCCAAATCAACTTGAAATAATTCTTAAAACTAAACTAGTATCAAATACTGGATAGCATGAAGCAGTTTATAGACACATGGATAATCGCCTGGTAAGAGTGAAGACGGATTTGATGTTATTACCAAGTGCCTTTGTTTTTTCAGTTAGAACTCTAGTCTAGAACAAAAGTTGGTGTAAATACTCTGTGAACCTGTTTATGACTTTAAAGATAGTTTAGCATCATGTCCTCTCTTCATTATCAAATTCATTTTTACATTGGTAAGTTGGTATATGGAAGGCGGTAAAAATGGAAATGTATGCCCACTGTTGGCTTCTAACTAAAACCATGATTACAATTTGCAAATCACTGTTGACTAGTTTTATTTCCGAGTAATGGCTCAATATTTCACATTAGATTAATCAAATATCGTATCACTGTATAGAAAATAAGTCCGAATGTGATCTACCTTTTCTCTGCATTATCCTCTGTTTTCTCAGGCTTCGTCGTTTATTTCTGATTAGTTCCGACCAAGGACTGAGACCAAAAAGGGTGACATTATTAATTTAAACTTCAACTGGTATGACAATACTTTGCACATAATACAGATTATTTATAAACTCCTAATCAAACACTTGAACAATAGTAGTTGTAAACTTGGCATGGTACATTCACTCAGTTCAGTATGCCTTGATGATTAATTTATGCAACTGCCTCATCGCCCTCCAACGATAAAACATGGATGCTTACCCTAGTCCAATAGCATAGCCAGTAACACCAGACAGCAGACAGATGAAAGAAGCCATTCCTTGCTATACCAAGAGCTGATAGAAGAGGAATGAGGCAGATATATATGATTTCCTTTTACCTGCTCAACCCGATGATCTTAAGAGATAGATGCCTTTAGATCAGTTATTACGTTAAAATTTGAATCTGATGAGTGGAGCAGGAGCAGGTGTGGCATATGTATTTAAGCTCCTAGTCCTATATGCTAAGATACAGCATAGGTCCCCCAATCCCTGTGTTCATTCTCCCATATGAAACTTAAAGCGCATACATCCGCTTATACTCGCTGTTCAAAACTTCATGTTCTGATGCCATAGACATAGAGAATGAACGAGACTTACTCTCAGCTCTCCGAATGTTCCTCATTTTGCACTCTTCCATTCTATGTAAAATGACACAATAGCACATGGAGCCAATGGTAGTAAGCATGATTGTGCTGCCTATAACTGTTGCGTACACAGCAAGCCACCTTGAGTGCGTGCCCACCACCACATACGTCAGAGAAATAAAAGCGATCGAAATGAAGAGGCAAGCTAGCCACATGAGCTTGTTGATCACAAATACAAGCTGCTTTTTTGCCTTCTGCTCAATCACAACCACAGATGTCTGGACTACAACAACAGCCAGGGAGATGAAGAGTGCCAGGCTGTCAAACACAAAAAAGATGATGAAAGCAGCATTATTTGCTATGTGTGCTTGTCCAAGCGTAAGCCCTGGTGTTTCGTCCTCAACATACTGGCCAGGAATAGTGAAGATGGCTGCAAAAGCAACAGTGGCAATCAGAACGGCAACAACAGTGGCAGAGTTTATAGCATTGTTGAGGCCACTAATGTGGAGCTTTTTCAACTTTTTTGCAATATTCTGGACTCTGGCACCAGTTTGGCGGGTCTGTTGAAGTTGGGACTGGACATCGTGCTTTATGTCACTCACGGTCTGCTTCAGCTGCTTGGCTGGATTTGCAGGTTTTCCTTGGTCTTTAGAATTGGTGGCCCCTGCTTCCTTTAACACAGCCACAAGTTCTGGACTCCCATATTTTTCTGCAATGTCAAGTGGGCTCTCTCCAGCCTTGTTGCTTGCATTGATGTTACTACCCTCTTTATTAATGGACAACAGAAGGCGTACATTCTGCACATAAAGTACATGAGCATTGAGCAAACATAATAAAATTATGTCACAAGCTAGCTAGCAAATTTTGAGATTGGTTTGTTTCAATTGAAAGTTGAAGTCACACACCAAAAACTACAGGTGTTTCCATTACTAGATATGAGTATCATACACCAATTAAGCACCAACTATGAAATTACCAAACCATTCTTCAGATTGGAGTCGTAGCATACATTTTGAGTTAAAACTACCAGCAATGAACATAATGCTTAACATGATCACAAAACTAAACAATTGGGAAGCTAGATTTCAGATCTAGTTTAGAAATTTGGATTTAATAGTGATGGACACTTGAATCATTGATATAACATGTAGCACATTTCATCAAATTACTAAATAAATTGAAAGAAAAGAAAGGAGAAAGAACCTGAATATGGCCCTTCCTTGTGGCAGTATGCAACGCGTTGTTTCCCTTGTTATCTTCCACAGTCAAAACTGAGGGGTCAGGTTTCAGCAACTCCAGCACAATCTCCTCATTGTGCCCTTTTACAGCCATGTGCAATGCAGTTTGACCTTTCAGGTCAGTTCTAAAAGCAGCGCTTGGATCCTTTCTTAGTAGGGACTTGACTACTTCCAAGTGCCCCATCCTTGCTGCTGAATGAAGCACAGTCTTACCATTATTGCGGGCAATCTTGGCGAGATTTGAGTCAGTTTCCAAAAGGAGATTTACAATATCAATATGCCCCTGAGTAGCAGCCGTGTGTAAGGCAGTTGAATTGGATAAATCTGTTGTCATAGCCAAGTTCGGGAACACGTGCAGAAGTTCTTTCAACACCTCTGAAGAAAGAAACAATTTTCACATCATTATGATGCATACTTCGAAGAAATATTATTTGATAGTTTCCTAATCATAATTAGGCTCTTATAGGTCACCAGATGATTAAGGTGACAATCAAAGTCAATATGCGTGTGTGTGTTTAGATTGAAGAAGACAGTCAACAAGCATTTCAAAATCAAGCTTCATGAAGATAACATATTGCACATGCTTTTATGTAACACAGAATTTTACCAAAATTGTGTTCCTTTTTTTTCATAGCATATTATACAAACATTACAGGACTGCTTCTATTAAAGTGTGTTGAATTTCAACAAATGAAATGGATATTCATACCACTATCTTACCAAGATGGCCCTGTCTTACAGCAATGTGGAATGGATCGTAGCCATTTCTGGCGGCAATTGATGCAGTTTGAAGGTCCATATGCCTCAACATTTCCCCAACAACCACAGCATGCCCATTCTCCGCTGAGGCATAGAGGGGGGTCTCTCCCTCCTGGTTTGTCTTTGACAATAAACCAATTGACTCATTGCTGTTACAGTTCTGAAGAATTTCTCTGACTCTAACTAAATTCCCTGCTCGAGCCGCCAAATGGAGTTGAGAGTCACCTCTTTTACCCGGTGACTCCTTGCTCCTCCTCCGTTCACCACCAATAAAGCTCAGCTGCTTCTCCATAACCATCCGAAAACTCTTCTGCTTCTCCATAAACCCACGAAAACTCTTCTGTTTCTCCATCACCCCTCGAGAACTTGACTGCTGCTCGATTGCCCCACTGAAACTAGGTAGTTTTTCCATCCTTGCAGACTGAAAACTGCTCTGCCTCTCCATCACCAATTTCACGGAAACGAGTTGATCTCAAACAAAACCCAACTTCCTAGTCTTTGGAATCCTGATTCTCCAATCTCAAATTCTACTTTTCCACGATCATCACCCAATAAACATTCAAGCCAAATTCATTTCCTCACAGAAACAGTAAGAACCCCAGTTGTGCAGATATATAGATATGTCAAGAAATATGTTTTTCAATCTCTACTTAACCACTGGGATTCCAATTTTCTGATTCAAAATCTGTTTCTTATCCAAACTGAAATTCACCTATTTGAAATATCAAAACCCGTTGAATAATCAAAATAACAGAATCCAGAAAGCAATCAAAATCCAACAGATGAGAAGAAGCAAAAGTTGAATACCAATTACAAAGTAAGTACCTTGATTGTGAGCTTTGTACCTTACTCTAATGCTCTGAATCTGGAAGGCTAGAAACTTCAGATACCATGCGGCAGAGGCTGAAACCCAAAACAAAAGCTGAGATTTTGGTAAATGATGGGGCCTCACCATCACCTTATCAGTGAGTAACACAAGAGACCCCACCCCACCAATAAACTTGTATTCGACTCAACTCAATACAAAACTAGATGAAAATCAAGATCGTATGAGGAGACACACAGCGAGAACAAACAAACCGCTGCTGACAACACCATCTATAATTCTATATAGATACTCGGGAGTTGGGGGAGGAGAGACGCATGATGTTTTCTACCCCTTTTTAAGTAAGATAATATTTACCTGCCTGCCTCAAAAAACACAAAGTTAGATAATTTATCTGTCATACTGTTTATAGAGAGCTGTTTTTCACCATCCTTGTATGATGATTAATCGTGATCATGTTTTTCTTTTATTATATTATTACTTTAAATTATCTAGAAGAAATAATAAAAATTTAAATCAGGAACGAGTTAATAAAATACTAAGACCAGCCTTTTAGGGTGAGTTGTAATTCTCTGCTTGGCTTCATTGATGCATTAGCAAAGACTATCCGTCCATAATAATTGTCATATATCAAATGATCAGTCTTATATGAAGTTGTTTATGAATAACAGAACAAGAGGAGATACCAACAAACAAATATTAATTGAAAATAAAATTTGCAGAAGATGTATGGCCCCTGTGGACTGGAGACTGGGCAGTGGGCAGTCACTGTCACCCGTGGGCCCCCGCTGAAATATATATATATATATATATATATATATATATATATGTATGAGTAATGGTAATGAGACTATTTTGAAATAAAATTTACAAACTAAATAATATGTTACTAATATAAATGAATATATTTATCAACGTTTAATTAATAAATCAATCATCAATTTACATATCCTTTAGTTTTCAAAATTTTGTTTACAAATTTAATTTCTCTGGCATTACCTATATATATATATAGGTAAAATGAACTTTCTTGGACCACATAATATAACTATCAACCTAGCTATTTATATATCCATAGCCCATAGGAGGTTAGGAACAATCACCTCCCAACTGAACCCCTCCATACGTTGATATGCATATGCACACCACTTGCCTTTGGTTGGGCACTTGATGTATATAAAAGGTCAATGACGTAGGTGAAACCTAGGCAAATAGAACAACAAACTTAATTATAAAAAACTGAAATTGGAGAGCAGCCATGTTTCATTGTTGTACACTGAAACTGATACTGACTCAATTAAGTCTTCTAAATTTTAACTGTAGATTTCTATATATATGAAATTAACGTTGAATTAACCTAATGAAAAACATTACACCTTTAATTGTTTGTACTTTATAATTAATTCACATGCGTTTCATTTTATATGTGTATTTATCATTTACCACTAAGTTTCAAAAATGTATGTGTGTGTATAAAGTTGACATGTACCTAATGTTTGTTGAAGGAAAATGACATAGCCATTGGCATATATATATTATTGTTATTAGAGATGCATGAATTGGGCATGCATCCTTTTTTGACTGAGAATCAAGATTCGAGACTGCGGCATGCATTGCAGTTGTCTATTTCTTTCTTTCAAATCAAACGGACGTACTTACATTTGTGTGTGAGACGTGATGATATTGATACCATCGTACCAGGACAGACTACAGAGTGAATTAGTCAAATTAGTAACGTGTGTGCAAAATGTAATTAAGAAGCAGCAGCAACAGATCATCACCACCATTAAATTTCAATCTGATGACTACTGCTGATCTCTCTTCTTCTTCTAATTAAATTGCAGTTGACCAATAATAAATCCATATTTATTTTAAGTTGAAAATTAGTTGACTACTGATGATCGATCCATGTATTTGCATGTGTTAATTAATTAATGCTGTGTTGACCGGCGATATATATATATATATATTCCACTTTCAATATATAGGATTGATTTACTGCAAGCAACACTCAACCATGGAAGCTCTACAGTAACTGCGTATCCATGTGGTGTGGTGTGCACATCCATCACCATTGATCAGTGATAATTATTCTTGATACGATCATACAACTCGATCGATATATTGTAAAATCACACAAGACAAGCGCAAATTAAAGTTACAAATAATTCCCTTAATAATAGGATTATCTATATGCAAGGATCTGGCATAAGCAGTCCAGTGCTGGTTCCCCTAATGTTTTTGCACGATGACGTGGCAACCTTATTCAGATACGTAAGCTTGATATCTTGCAATCTGATCCCAGTACATGGAGTGCTAGGGCTGCAGTCGAACGTTACTGCCTCTGCCGTTCGCGACGTCCCTTGTATGTTTCTGTACGTCACTTGACTGATCGTCACACCTGAACTCTATCAAACGAACAAAAAAAAAAACTAATAATTGATAAGTAATTAAGGGAATATATATATATATACACACACACACTATAATATAGGATGTTAGTATTACCTTAGAAGGACAGCCTTGGTTATGGGGGCAATAGCTCTGGTCAATGATGATGGGGTTTTTCACGTTTCTCATGACGATGTTTTGGAAGATTATGTTCCTAACGAAGCCAGTGCTGGGCCTGGCCCATGACTTTATTCGTACTCCATTGTCTGATCCACTGAACACTGCATTCGTTAGGGTTACATTTTGGACACCATCTTCCTTGAGATTCCTGCCTAGGCTTCCAATGCTGCATTATATACAGAGATCAGATCACATTCAGATATCATGAGCGGCACTACTTTAATTCGTAATTAGGCTATTTTTGAATCAATGTTTAATTAGGCTGGTTATTAAGTTAATCTTTTCTACATACGTGCCTAATTATACCCATCCCAAGTTTGTGTTACTTAATAAACCCAACTTGTAAACAAATAAATAAGACTGCTCGACTGTACCTTACACCATGGCCTGGACCACACTTGATGTTGCTCATATGGAGGTTTCTGGTGCCGGGACCGATTGCTATGCAATCGTCACCGGTTTGCAAGATGCTGCCGGTTATGGTGACACCGGTAGAGCTCTGCACATGAATACCATCTGTGTTGGGGCTTTCGCTCGGAGCGATCAGCTTCACGTTTCGAACGACCACATTGTTGCAGCTGTTGACTACAAGGTGGGTTGCCTGACTGTTGATCGATGTTAAGCCATTTACCAGAACGCTGTTTGCCCAGTTGAACGTTATAGACTGCACATGTATACATATATTATTATAATTATTTATACATATTATATTAATATAGTGAGTAATTATTAAATCCGCATATATATGCGTACGTACCCTAGCTCCAACAGGACAACTCTTGCCGGATTTCCTGCAAGCCCAAAATGCAGCCCCCCTGGCGTCGAGGGAACCACCGAGGACCCTAAGTCCGGTAACCTTAATGAATAAAATCCAGTAGCCTGAGTTTCCCAAAGCCCTATAGTCTGTGGGGGCTACAAGGGTTCCGTCTATTTGAACTGTAACTTGTCCGGTCTTGCATGGACCTCTAAACACCACAGCCTTCAACAAGAACCTTCCTTTGGGGATGTACATGACAGCATTGCCCTGGCCGGAGCTGCACGCCGACGCCCATGCCTTGACGAATGCTTGCGTCGAGTCCGTCGTCCCATCTGCTCGTGCACCAAACTTCATCACATTGTAGCTAACTGCCGCTGCGTTGGATGACTGCGACAACGACATGCTCGAGAAAAACAGCAGTACAGCTGCTACACAATAATTATGAATATTGCCGCAGAAGCTTGATGTATAAGCCATTTTTGTGATGATACTTCAGATGTAGGGTTGGATAGAATATAAGATTTCGATGAAAGTAATTGGTGTAAATGACTGGATTGGATTTGGATGCTGAAAAAGAAACAATACTTTGGAGGTATTTATAGTTGCTTATTGACACGTACTGCTAGTACATATGAGCGGAGCAGCGTAGGTAATTATAAAAAGGTGGTGTAACAAAATTCAAAAAGTAGTATTGTATTTGCTCGTCGCGGATCGATTGTTGAATTTTAGGGTTTAGGGTTAGATAGATACATGTGTTACGTAGTGATATGTACGGAGACATGAGACTATATGCATGTGATAGCTTGCGTTTAATATACACGAGATGAGAGACAGGGAGAGACAGAGATTATTTGGCGGCGGGCAAATGGCATTATTGGCATGCATGTAATGATATAGAGGTCCAGATTGTGCCCAAGGATTTGGCAAGGAGCGCGCTTGCGTACGTAAGAAATGAGATATATACATACATACATACATATATATATAACATATATCCATGGTTTTCTATATATCGGTTTTGTATAACCTGAGTTCATACATACATACATACATACATACATACATACATATATATATATATATATATATATATATAACATATATCCATGGTTTTATATATATCGGTTTTGCATAACCTGAGTTCATATATCAATCTATGGGTTTTGCCACGTGACACGTGGAGGAAACCCGGAGCAGTGGCTGGCGTGGCTGGCGTAGAAGTCGCCGATCAAATAGCCTTAAACACAGGTCAATATCCTTCATTCCCCTTCTACTAAAATCATTGAGTGATTGAATTGACAACTTCATTCCCTGTATCCGCTTTTCTTAATAATTAATCAGCGGTCGAGGACATACTTTTCTCTTCTCTATCACATTACTTAATCATTGGCGGCCAAACACATATGACATGCATGGGCGGCCCTTGCTCATCACATACGTAACCACTAGTGATTAAATTGTAAATTATACATGTTTATCATCGTCATCATTCTTCTTTTGCACCACATAAGGTTCATGTTTCTTAATCACATACATTGTTTTCTTGTCAACTTCTTTGGAAAGTACATAGTTGCATTGCTTCAATACTTCTATATGCGTTTTGTTTAAGTGAATCCACTTATTCGAAGTTTACTGTACTGCTCATTACATATATATACTTTAGATGGTGTTGTGAATATTGCGTTTACGAATAAGAAAAAACAAACAAAACTCAGAAATAAAAAACAAATAACCAAGACAAATAACATCAATAATTAACATGGTTCGGCAATATGTGCCTACGTTCACAGAGTACAATAGATTATCTTGCCAAGCCTCTAGGATTAAGACTTGAAGAAAACCCAAAAGAACAATAACAAGAGATACACTATTTATCTCTTTTATTTTCTCTCACACACACTTTGCCCTTCTGTCACTCTGACTCCTTAAGTGGTATACAACTTATTGTTTTGCTCCAATTCAAAACTAGTACAATATTCCTTCTATATAAACATAATAAAGGTCTTCTTCAATAAGAATTACTAATCCTAATTGGAATCTAGTTATGAATCATTCTCCAATTGAGAAACAACTTCAATTGGGAGGACAACTTAATCCTCTAAGACTATACTTGCCAATAGCCTTACGACAACTCATCATAGGCTGGAAAAACCCAACAACCTCCCCCTTAAAACCATGAGGAAGGTATACCAAAATAGGATTGTTCCTATTGATCAAAAGCCCATTGATCGAACTTCTCATAACTAAGCTCCCTCTAATCGAACTACTCATGACCAGACTCCTTATAATCGAACTACTCATAACCAGGCTCCCCTGATTGAACTACTATGGCCAGGCTCCCCTTATCTTTAACCAAGATCCATTTGATTAGACTTCTTTTGACCAAGCTCTACCTGATCGAAATACCAATGACCAAACTCCCATTGATCGAACATTTCTTGACCAAGCTCCTCTTGATCAGACTTTTCTTGATCGAGTTCTTCTTAATCGTAAAACCCATGACTAGACTCCCATGATCGAACATCTCTTGACCAAGCTTTTCTTTATCAGACTTCTGTTAACTAGGCTATCCTTGATCGAACAACTTTTCATCATTAGTAAAAGCAATTGTAGACTTCTTTGCCAAAAAAACATTGCTCATCTTCATCTTGGTCCAATCATCATTAGACATACTTGCTGGCTTGCTCTTAACACCTTTAATAAAACATGTCTTCCACTCTTGATTTCCACGTAACATAGTTGAAGCGAATATCATGCTTTATTCTAAACGGATATCAGCCAAACAAACTTTGATACCACTTGTTATGAACACTGCTTAAGAATGGAAAAAAAACAAACAAAACTTGAGAATTAAAAACAAATAACCAAGATAAATAACACCAAAAACTAACGTGGTTCAGTTGTATGTGCTTTAGTCCATGAGGCAACTACAACAATTTTTCACTATATCAATAATGCGTACAATGGATAATCTTGCCAAGCCTCTAGGATTAAGACAACGAAAAACTTGAAAGAACAAGAACAAGAAACACACTATTTATCTCTTTCTTTTCTCTCTCACACACTCTGTCATTCTCTTACTTTGACTCCTTGAGTAGTATACAACTTATTGTTTTGCTCCAATTCAAAACTAGTACAACAGTCCCTTTATATAGACATACTAAAGGTCTTCTTCTTCAATAAGGATTACTAATTCTAATTGGAATCTAGTTATGATCCTTCTTCAATTGAGAAACTAAGTCCAATTGGGTAAACAATTTAAATTGGGTAAACAACTTAAATTGGGTAAACACCTTCAATTGGGAAAACAACTCTAATTGGGTAACCAACTCCAATTGGGAAAGCTACTACAATTGAGAAACAACTTCAATTAGGAAAACAACTTAATCTCTAAGAGTATTTCCTAGTAGCCTTAAGACAACTTATAATGGGTTGGAAAAATCTAACAGTAAGCAATGACTTATTGAGAATTAATTAGCCCACGTATGGTAGTGTTTTTAAATTGGTTGAAAGCGTTTTTGGTAAAAATATTTTTAGAATCAATCCTTAGTAAAAATGCAGGTGAATACTGGAAAATAAATATTAGTGCTTATTGTAGGAAGCACTTCAAGTGCCTTAGGAATCCAAAAATAGTTTCTCTAAAAGTACTTTCAATCATTTTAAAAACAATTCAAAACGAGTCTTAGATGTCTTATGTATGACATTCTTGTAAACTATTAAACCATAAGAAATATTTAGTCTCATGAATCACAACAAATCAAAACACAAAAACCTTAATCCATTAACTAAATACTACATACTAACCTGAAGAATTCCCACTTGATGATGCCATGAAGCTATGAAGCTTGAATGATCATAGCAGGACCTTCTCCTCTTTGTCAGTACACTTTGTGCTCAAACTAATAATAGGACTTAGTTGCATAAGAGAGTGTAGTACTGCGAAAGCAGAGGTTCCAATATTTATAGGCATATATAATCATTGTCATAACCAAATAAGGGCTCCCTATTAGAATCCATATGGAAAATAGTAATTGTTTTCCATCCTTCATCATATTGATATTATAGCATAATCATTCATAAACAAGGATCTACTTTCATCTTCTAATAAGGCTTTATTTAAACTAATTGGACTTAAACAACACATACCAAAATACCTTATCTCACGCTTATATTCTAGCATTCTCCCACTTGAGCATGAGATCAATTTTAGACATTGCCTCACCAATTCAAAATAAGTGATCACACAGCCTTATTCAAGAATCTACCATCATGACCAATGTTCTATTGCATTTCAAAATATATGAACTAAGAACATTCTACTGCAAACCAAACACATTATAATTCCAAGTCCACATATATCCAATTTGCAAATTTAACTCATGATCAACCAAAATACAAATAGTCATTCAACAACTTGCTCCCACTTTTCAAAAGATCAATGAATATTAATCACAATTGAAAGCAACATGTCTAACAAATAAACAGAAAACAATTCATAACCAATAGCTTAAACATATACGCTGTTTTTCAAAGCATCAAAATGAATCTAACATAAAACTTAATATATCATTCGAAACCACAAAACTTCATCATTGAAGAATTGAACCTCAATTCGAAGACATTTATTGAAACAGAAAATTAACTATCAAAATTAGACATGAAACTAGCTAAAATCAAATAATCAACAAACTTATCAGGACTAAACTCACTGCATCAGGCCTTTTGAATCTAGTAGCAGCAAATCCAACCTTTTGGAGAAGATGATCAGCTACTCCCACTTTTCAAAACTCTCCAACACTCACATCGGAGAAACATGTGACTTGAATTCTTCAATCGGTAATGCTTTAGTCAAAGGATCAGCAATCATCATTGTTATGCTTATATGTTGTACCTCAATTACCCCTTTCTTGACTTGTTCTCTAACTTTAAGAAATTTCACATCTACCTGAAGTTAAAGTCCTCATATTATTCATGGCAAAATACACAGCAGAATTGTATGTCACAATACAACTTCAAATGCTTCTATATTGAACTCATAATGTGCAAATCTGAAACAAAATTCCTCAACCAAGCTGCATGTTTCATGCTCTCAAAACAAGCCACAAACTCAGCCTCCATAATAAATGTTGCAATAATTGGTTGCTTTGCACTTTTTCACCAAATTGCCCCTCCATTTAGCATAAAGTTATAGCCTCTAGTTGACTTTCTATCATCAACATCACCAGCTAAATCTGAATCAGTATATCCCACAAGTTCCAGTAAATCACTTTTGCCATAAACTAACATGAAGCTTTTGGTTCTCTGCAAATATCTCGGTACTTTCTTGGCTACAATCCAATGTGCTTCGCTTGGATTTGATTGAAACATGCCTAACATGTCTACAATAAAGGCAATATTAGGTCTAGTGCAAATAGTAGCATATATGAGACTCCCAACTAAAGATGCATAAGGTTTAGTTTGCATTTTTTTTTTCAATTCTAGATCAGTTCGAGGATATTGATCCTTCGAAAACTTGTCTTCATTGTTCACTGGCACTTGACCATTGTTGCAATTCTCTATATTAAACCTGACCAACACCCTGTCAACATAACCCTTCTGAGATAGACTAAGAAGCCTTCTTTATCTGTCTCGAACAATTTCAATTCCCAGTCCATAATATGCCTCTATAAGGTCTTTCATCTCAAAATTCTTGCTCAACATACTCTTAGTGTGATCTAGCAACTGTTGACATGAATTGGCAAGTAGAGTATCATCCACACAGAGTACCATGAAGATAGATTTTGATCCAGAGAACTTGATATAAATACAATCATCCAATTTCTTCTCTACAAAGCCCTGTGATGAAACAATCTGGTCAAATTTCAAGTACCACTGCCTGGAAGCCTGCTTTAAGCCATATATTGACTTATTGAGTTTACAAACCATGTTTTCTTTTCCCCTTTCAATAAATCTAGTTGGTTGTTGCATGTATATGTTTTCTTCTAATTCTCCATTAAGAAAAATTGTCTTGACATCCATTTGATACAGTTCCAAGTCAAAATGTGCAGCTAAAGCCATAATCACTTTCATGGAATCTTTGGAAGATACTGGAGAAAAATGTATCATTATAATCAATATCCTCTCTTTGAGTGAAACCCTTAGCAACCAACCTTGCTTTATACCTTTCAATTTTTCCATGTGCATCTCTCTTGGTACTATACACCCGTTTACAACCTATAAGCTTACTTTTTTAATCAAACACCACCAATGTCCAAACTTTATTCTTGAAGATCAATTCCAATTCATCTTTCATAGCATTCTGCCACAAAACTGATTAAGGATTCTCTATGGCCTGGGAATATGTAAGAGGATCATCAATGTCTCCAATGTCAAAATCGTTCTCTTGCAGATAAATATAATCACTATTCGCAGTAGACTTTAGAGCTCTAGTTGACTTTCTTGGTTTAAACAAAGGTTGGTTCTCAACTAAAAATGGTTGTTCTTTATTTAAAATAGATGCATCAGTAGGTATTTAGTGATCAATTTCCTAGTTTGATTTTATGGTATATAGAAACGACACCCCTTTGACTTTTCATAATAAACTATAAAATAGCAAGACTGTGTCCTAGGATCCAACTTCCTTTCATTTGGGTTGTAAAATCTAGCTTCAGCTTTGCATCCCCACACATGGAAATAACCAAAATTAGGAAATTAGGAACTCTACCATGCCATAGTTGAAAAGGTGTTATGGAGACTGATTACTTGGAACTCGGTTGAGAATGTAGTTGCCAGTTTTCAAAACTTCTCCCCATAAGAATCCTGGTAACTTTGATTTTGTCATCATACCTCTTACCATGCCAATCAGGGTCATGTTTCTCCTCTCTGAAACTCCATTTTGTTGAGGTGTTCCAAGTGTAGTGTATTTCGCCACAATATCATTCTTCTCGAGATAGAGTACAAATGGTCCATTTTGTTGCCCAGACTCAGTGTACCTGCCAAAGTACTCTCCTCCCCTATATGATCTAACAATTTTAATGACCTTACCTAATTGTTTTTCCACTTCAGTCTTATACATTATAAAACAATTAAGGACATCAGATTTCTCAACAATGAGGAAGGTATAACCAAGTCTTGATAAATCATCAACAAAATTGACTTGTTTCCACAAATGGTTTTAACTGGTGAATGTCCATATACATCAATGTGTATTATTTCAAGTAGACCCTGACTTCTCTTAGCATCTAGTTTTCTAAAATTGGTCATCTTGCCTTTTAAATAATCAACACATTCAGTTGCAGTGGTGAAATCTAGTTTTGGAATTAACTCAACCTTTGAAAGTTAAACTACTCTTTCTTTAGAGATATGCCCTAATCTTTGTACCAGAGAATATAAGAAGTGTCAACATCAAGCATTCTTTTAGTACTTGCATTCAAAACAAGATGATTAATTGATTAACTAAGCATTCCAATTGCCACAAATTATTAGATAAATAAGCAGTCCTTAAAGCTGAATCAAGGCAATTCTTTTGAAAAAAAATTTAAGCATTCATCATCAACAAGAAAAGCAAGACCATCTTTGACAATTTTAGAAGCAGAAATTAAATTTTGTCTCATTTTTGGCACATAAAGCACATCCTTCAATTTTAAAACAAAACCAGAGACAATTTTAAATTCACAACCCCAGTGGATACCACTGCAACTTTTGTCCATTCCCCCACATAGACATTGTAAAAACCATTTCCAATTTCCTATTGCTTGTGAAAATCTTTCAAAGAATTAGTTATATGAACTAAGCATCCAGTATCAAACCACCAAGAATCAATAGGCACCTCAACTAGATTGGATTCTACACACACACAAGTACTTGTTCTTTTTCTTTACTCCTTAAATAGTCTTTAAACACTTGACAATCCTTTTTCAAATGGCCCTTAATTTTGCACCAAAAACATTTAAATTTAGTCACATCCCTTGTTTTAACTTTAAATTTGTTAGATCTTTTAGGAGAAAGACTTACTTTAGCAGTTGTATTGAATCTATTAGAATTCTTACTTTTATTAGACGAACCTCCAGCATTGAATGATTTCTTTCCCGTTCCAGATTGCACAAAATTGACATCCTTAACTTCATTGCCCTTATCTTGTTTTTGTTGAGTTTCTTTTGGCACACACTATGCAATTAACTCATCAACATCCCAGCTTTTGTCTTGTGTATTATAAGACACCTTTAACTGGTTGTACTTCATAGGTAGTGCTTAGAGAATCATGAACACCAACTGTTTTTTCACCAATCTTGACATCCATGGAGTTGAGTTTTTCTGCTGCATCAGTCATCTTCATTATGTGATCCCTTATTGAAACAGTACCCTCAATTTTGTAAGTGGTTAGCAAGGACATATATTGACTGACTTCAACTTTTTCTGATTCCTTGAACTTCTTTTCAATTGCCTTCATATAATCTACAACTGATTCATGTTTCTTGATTTCATCTCGAATGGTATCAGTCATACTACTCTCCAAGATAAAAAATGTCACCTTGTTGGCTCTTGTCCATCTCTCATGATTTGCCTTTTCAACCCTTGTACTTTGATCGGTGATGACGGGCTTGGGATTGTCAATTGCTATATCAAACTCATTGAGAGTTAATAGCAATCCAATTTCCCTTCTTCATTTTTTGTAGTTGCTGCCATTAGTGAGAATTGGAATGTTGGCCAAATTTAGGGTCTTCGTTGATATTGCAGACACTGAAAAAAACCAATGAAATCATATTATGAACTTTCTAGGGTTTTGACTATCCATATACATAATCTTAACAACAAATAGTTGAGAAGTACATATAGAATAAGTGAATTCACAAAAAGGTAACCCAAAACTTTATACCGATCAATCATAAACACTCTTTTTAAATGCTCTTGTGGAGCTAGAGGGATAATATTATAAACTTGTCATTTCACTTTTACATTAGTTCCAATTATTTCTTTGATTGGATCATTTACTAAAGTGAAGTCCTTGTTGATTCACACGGGATTCCAAAAGCCAAACCTAGCCCAACCTACTTAAACAACCCAATGGCTTGGCCCATCATCATATTCATTCAAATTTGATCTCAATAACTGAAGGGCAAACATACTTTATTTCCAGAGATGATTATATTGGCTCATAAAGTAGTTAATTTACTCTGACTATCTATATACATGAATATAAAACAAAATTAAAGTAGAATTATCGATTGGATTTCAAATTTTCTTGGTTAAAACACATACCTTATTTATAGGAGAATATGAACAATTGACAGTAGAAACAAGATTATTTTTGTATCAATGACTCATAATATTTTAATATGACCGAGAGAAGAAACTCAAAACTCAGATCACCAATGTAGCAAGGATGAAAATAATAAGGTTTTCACCAGCAACTATGTGATACCCCGTCCTAAATTTGTCGTATTTTTATATTATTAGACATGAAATTACCAAATTGCCCTTGAGGCTTGAATGTTGACTTTCGTTGACCATCTCGTTGAAACACGTATTACCAATCTTCTTAGTTTATTCTTATTGTACTCATCATCATGAAATCGTGGGCACGAACATATTCGATTTTGGATTTTTAACGAAGATATTACGTTTCGAAACGTCGAATGTTTTTTGGATATTTTCATGTTTCATCTTTAGTGGCCTTAATTTGTGAGCCAATGGGTCCACTTAGGATCTTTGTCCCCTTGTTCTTCCCCCGACCTGTGAGTCATTCCCCCTTTTCCCTCTTACTTTCTGTTAACTCTCTCTCTCTATAACTCTCACTTCTCTCGACACTCTCCCTCTCTCCCTCTCGGCTTTCTCTAGAACCACCATCCTTGAAGGCTTTACACACACAAACAACAACACATATCAACACACAACAACCTTGGCACAACCACCATCACCCCTGTGATTTCAGAAATGAAGAAAAACCGTCCAAACCTTTCCAAACTCGCTGCATAGTGCACTCACTGTTCACCGAGCGTTTCCGACGAGTTTTCACGTTCTCCGATGAAGGTAAGCCTTAAACCTCATCCAAAAGTTGTAGATCGTGTCTTGGTTTATGTTTGGGAGTAGCTTTGAGAAGTTTTTGTGATGTTTGAACGTAGGAAACTCACGGTGAAAGCTTCTCCAGTTTTCTGGCAAGGACTGTCACTTTCGAGCCATTTGCCAACCAAACCATGGCGAGTTAGCCTTCAATAAAGATACCATTCTCTTTGTTTCATTGTGAAGTATGATTTTCATTTTTGAATCACTTGATTTCGTTGAGTATTGAAGAAGTTATGACCGTTTAAAGTTTACCTAAAAATCCGGCGAGTTCCCCAGTTTTTCCGCAGACCAGTCACCTTTCAAACTATTTTTTGGCCATCTCTGGCAACCATGGATCTTCCAAATAGGTACAATCTTGTTCTACACTTTCTTAGCTTCGTTTTGATATATTATCGGTTGAATTTGGTTAAGAAACGAAGAAGTTATGAAGCTTTGAAAATTGCTCAGAGTTCCGACCAAAACCCCAGTTTTCGGTGACCAGGTTGACCTGACCTATGTACCTTTGACCTAACCCGCTGACCGTTGACTTGACCCGTTGACTTTTGTTGACCGTTGACCCATCAACGTTGACTTTTGGGTTGACTTTTTCGTGTTTCGGCCAGGACCCCTCCTAGACTAATTTTGATGTCCTGATTTCAATTCCGCACTCCTTTTTCCCAAATTCAATTGTTTTAGTAGAGTTTTATTAATTGATCCCTTTATGTGCTTAGATGCATTTGTTAATGGCGTTTCCGTCCTCCCTCGTTTCGACGACGAAGTATCGGTGAGTGGACCCCTTCCAAAATGCATGATTTTATTACTAGAAATACATACCTGAAAAGCATGATTTTATGACTACGTTTTATGAAACGTTTATGAGTTATCAGATTTATGCTTTATGAAATATCATGCATTATCAGATTTATGTTCTTTGAAAGTTTTATGATTATATACTATGAACATGGTTAATGATGAGGATTTGAGCTAGAATGCTCCTATGAATTTATGATATGATGTTTGAGCTATTGAGTTCCGATGAGATATATTTTTGAAAGATTATGTTTATGATTTTCTATGCATACATATGGATAATGATATTTATATATGCCTTCGGGCGGGTGATGAAGGGCCTACTGACAAATGATACTTATATTTGGCTTCGGCCAGACGATGTACTAGCTTCGGTCGAAAGATATTTATATATGGCTTCGGTAGGAAGATACTTATATATGGCTTCGGGCGGGAGATGTAGTGCCAACGGGTGAAAGATATTTATATATGGCTTCGGCCAGAAGATGTAGTGCCTATGGGCAGAAGATATCTATACATGGCTTCGGTCGGGAGATGTAGTGCCTACAAGAGATTGCGATACCATTACTAAGCACACTATACGATATATGTTTTACAAAGGTTTTATGGCATGCTAGGGTTTTCGGAAAACCTATTACTTACTATGCTATATGAGTTTTCTAAACTGGGGGTTAGTACATTGAAAAATAACCGTTTTACTTTAGTATTACATATATATATATTTGGTTCACTCATGTTTTGTTTTGCGCCCCCTCAGGATTTAGAACCAAGACGTACAATCTCTGCATCAAAGCACTCCCACATTGGTATCTTCAAGTCTTCTCAGTGTAAGATCCATTCCTCTTGCAATCGCACTTTCTAATATTCCTTCCGCTTGTATTTCGAATTAGTAATATGCTCTGAACATGTCATGCATTATCACTTTTACATTGTTGGTAGTTGAATATTATATTTTATTAAAGTTTGTACTTGATTACTATATTGCATTGTTACGAGTGAAAATTATATGCATGTTTCACATGTTCTCGGCATATGCATTCATAAAATGGCTTGGGTCACCCGTTGTCATTCTGACACCCGGATCGGGGCGCGTCAAACTGACCCGAGATCAATCCCCAAAAGTCCATACAAGGTATGTTTCTAACGGTCATATTTTTAAATAAATTCTCTGTTTATTGAAAACGCAATGTCGTTTTCGTGAAACTTTGTTTTTCAGCGAATTCGTTTAAAACCAGTTTTGAAACCTAGAAGTCGCAGAACTTTTTTTGTTTTTTATTTTTTTTATTTTTTTATAATAAGGATTCATTAGATTCTGACAAAAGAAAGATTTAGTCTCACGAATCACAACAGATCAAGACACAAAACCTTAATTCATTAACTAAATACTACATACTAACCTGAAGAATTCTCACTTGATGATGCCATGAAGCTATGAAGCTTGAATGATCGTAGCAGGATCTTTTCCATTCTGTCAGTACACTTTGTGCTCAAACTAATATGACTTAGCTGCAAAAGAAAGCGTACTATTGCGAGAGCAGAGGTTCCAATATATATATAGGCATATATAATCATTGTCATAACCAAATAAGGACTCCCTATTATAATCCATATGGAAAACAGTAATTGTTTTCCATCCTTAATCAGATTGATATTATAGCAGAATCCTTCACAAACAAGGATCTGCTTTCATCTTCTAATAAGGCTTTCTTTAAACTAATTGGACTTAAACAGCACATGCCAAACTACCTAATCTCACGCTCATATTCCAACAATTCTAAGCCGAATAATGCTATTTTTGCAAATTTATTGATTATGTTGTAAATCATCTCTATACGGGAAATAACCTCCAATTGTGTATGTGGATCTACATATATTTGGAAGGTAGTCATAAATCTAATAGCAAATGTAGTCCAAATAGCGACACTTTGTTAAGTCATTGTACAACAGATTTTCTTTGGGTAATCCTAACTAAAGAAATGTATTATTGCGCTCTCTGTCTTGTAATCCGAAAAGTCGAGAGAGGCAAGCGTTGTCTTCAAATTAATCAAACTAAGTTACAAAGACAATTTTTATTAATTGATTACGCAAGGACACGTTAAGAAGCTTGAGTTGTAAGCAACCATGAGAAACGGTCCCAAACGATATTAACGTACACATATCTTCAACTTGGGGAGCCAACAAAAATTACGATATCTACTTTTCTATCCACTAGTCAATTATCATCATCAAGTTCATGCATGTTCCATTAAGTGCTTGCTAAGGACGTTGATTAATAACCAAGTACCAGTAGCTTATACTGCATTCCGAAAAGGATTCCAAGCTTCTACATTTAGTGCTTATCCATTTACTTTCATTTCGCTATATCTCAATCGCTCTAATAATTTAACGACTTATAACGTTATGCATGCATAAAGTTAATAAAAAAAATATAATTAGTTTTATTCTATTTTTAACTTTTAGTTATTTTTGTAACTGACGGTAACTTCTCTCTCCCTAAGTTTCACTCATCCTCTCGAGAAATTATACAGTGATCCGGTGCTACCGGTTGGCATTGTTGAGTGATAGTGCGTGTCCATTAAAATTTCACCATGCGTACAATTAATACACATAAGCTTAAGCCATTTATTCCGACGTTACAAACAAAAAAGGGGGTTATATATACTGATCCTCTGCCATGGCAACGCCATCCAAAGCTTGCCGGACCGGCGGCGAGTCTAGCGACCAGATACTTAATAATGTTTGATCTGCCATCTTTGTGCGATTTTATTTTCTAATATTGGATAATTGAGAATTGGGAAAGACCTGTAGGCATCAAGAAGATTAAGCATCATTGATGAGTGATCCAAAAGAGTTGAGTTGGCTTATCGGGATCTTATCTCCAAGACTCCAACTTCTGCCGATGCAAGATCAAGCATCTTTATAGGGAGATGAATGTCATTGTAAACGGTAAAGCCAAATTCAGTCTTTCCTTGGATTTGGGCTGTGCTTTGTTTGATAGACCTCTCCATGTTGTGGGTGGGGAGCTAGTTTTTTAGAGGTATTATTGGGGTTTTTGGTGTATTTTTCTCTCTCTTTTGTTAGTGTTCTGCTGAAACAAATGTAAAGCTAGCTCAATTCATGGCTGGGCTGGGCTGGGCTTGTCGGTTTTGATTGAACCCCTTCTCCAAGTCCTTACTAAAAAAGCTAGAAAGAAAAACTACCATTTGATGAGTCTAGAGTTTTTTCAATGTGACCAGAATATGAAATGGTATATCATGTGTCATTATACAAAATGCAAGATATGTGTGTTAAAAAGTTAATAACTTGAAAAATACAACTTTTCACCACTTATATGAAAACACGTGATGTACCACCCGTATTCCGATCACAGTGAAAAATTTCTCCATTTGAGACCATCTACTAATTTATTTATTTGTCCCTTAAACCCTACAATAGCAGTACTATTTATAGTATCTAGGGTTCGTTAAATAAAGTTTATTTGTGCGCTTAATTTTTGGTCAAGTATATACTTCGTTAGAAACAGGTGAAATCGTGCTTATCAAACTTGATAACTTAACATACGTACTTACTTTCGGTACATAATTCGGCATGGATATGGACCAAACTTTCACTACCATTACTTGATAATGAAGTAATATTGCGGCTACTGTTAAGTTGCTTTATCTAGAGTATGTGGTGGACAAGTCAATATATTTAGCACAAAAGTTCGCACATAGTCAATTAAGTGATGGCCTGACTTTGAATGCACAAAACTTGAGATCATGCATGCAATTTCAAAAGGTGGGCTCACTTGCACCGCACCTTACTCGATGCCATCCTCTTCACAGAATAGTTAGGAAAAGAAGTAGGATGATGCACAGCATTTTCTTCGGTTCTAACGTCATGGCACACACATGTGAGAGAGCGTGTGTTAAGAGTGTGAATCTTACATCGGAAATTTTGCATATTCTTATAAGACGTTTCCTATATTAATGTCAATTTGATTTAGTAAAGGAACCTCAAATTGTTTCAAATTTTAGTAAAGATTAAAATAGGCGTGGTTCCTATTTAGTTTGTCATATATTTATTTTCTAGTTTTAGACTTTTAGTTGAATTATGAATACATTTCGCGCACAGCGTAACATAAGCCTAACCACACGGTGAGATATGTGTTGACGTATCTGTATGAGCATAAAGGTCAACACCAATCACATGGTGAGGGCTAGGGCTCCACACAAACAAAAATTTCCTGAAACAGGGAATCCCTGAAACAAGCAACCAGCATTCATGAGTCATGCTGCCTAACATGGACAATTGGACATTGGAGTGCGTAACATATATATGTTGCATGCATATATGCAGCACTACTGCATGGGATCAAAAAGCTTGATCCCAACTCCCCAGACAAAACATTCCGGGAAAGTTAATCAGAGACCATCACTGGCTCCTTGTGATTGTGATCTGATCTGACAAGTGTGGACTGGCCAAGCTTAATTTTGGTGAATGGCCAGAGCCAGGAATTCGTGTTAATTAATCCAAATTAATTGGTGTTACGAAATTAACCATCGTCATGCATGCATGTGAGAGCAACGTTAAAGGAGGACATGCAGATGCACTAATTGTTATAAAATTATATCAATATTCCTTTTTACTTTTTTTTTTATTATAATGCGAATGGTCTAAAATATCCATAATATCTCGATATTTTCATCGAAATTTCCGTGTTTTTGGACTACCAATATTTTTTTGGACTACCGATATTTCCGATATCATCGATATTTTAGACCTTGCTAAGTCACTTATATATCTTACCATGCAATGTATAAAGTGTAAAATATTGTACTAATTCATTATATATAAATGATTATAGTGTGTTTAAACTTCTTTCATTAATTACTACATATTTTCTACACTCACAATGTTTGCCAGCTCACTATATAATCAACTTAAATTAGTTATATCTATCATGCAATGCATTTCCTTCCAATTTTTTGTGATAAACTAATAGATAATTGACTAAATAAACATCCTGCAAAGTTTCAATAAAAATTTCCAAGTTTTTCTTACAATTTCCGTGGTTTTTATTCAATTTTTATCAATATCGATAATATTCTCGATATTTCCATCGAAATTTCCGTGTTTTTGGACTACCGATATTTCCGATATCATCAATATTTTATACCTTATGCGACCAAGCAATCATTGGATTAACTGGAATAAAAAAAGAAGAAAAAATAATTGTATTATAACGTACATTATATCGTTTATTACGGGGATATAATTAGTTCCCGTACATTTCATACATTCCTCAACAATGACTATAGCTATGGCATATATCATCTCTTCATGGTCACGCCAATAATTAGTTATCAACTCAACGGATTTGCACATGCATGCTATTTTTGTGGGATACATTTACAAGTTTTATAATTCTTTGTTCACATGACAACCCTAGTTAGTCTAATCTTCTTTTATCCTCTATTTTCTTTTGGGGAGGGGGGATGTCAATGAAGATTGATCATTCATACAGCAGAATGGATATTCATTATTGCTTTCCGCCACTTATGTAAACGGTAAACCACCATCTTCTTTCCATCTAACTCATTAATTTAGACACATATTTTACTTCCAAGAAGATGATCTTTCATGCCACATATATTCACTTGTATATATTTGTTGTGCTACAGTTTATTCCGCCATTGATATCCTTGCTAAAAGTTAAGACTCGCTGAAATAGATTGATATATAATTAATTTTGCTATTAAATAGTGATTCAAACTTAGGTCCTCAACAAACATGAAAAGAAATTTGAAAATATATATCCAAAACTTAGTTTAATTAAGATGATACGAGATCGATAATAATATCGGAAAAGAATTTTAGTTAACATCACCAAACATGTTGACCAATATGAGAATATATTCAAAACTTATTTATGCATATAATATTATTCACAACATTAACATGGGGCTGCTTGCCGATAGCGTGGGCTCACTACATGGCTTACTTATCTGATTAATTGATTGGAGGGCTTGAAATCGAAACCCCAAATCATGCCCTAAACTCATGGAAGCAAACAAAACACTAAGACCGGGAAGTAAAGTTGATGCAATCCTATTTTCTCTTTCTGCTGAAGAAGGAAAATTAAAACATTAATAATCCCAGGAATTTCTATTGTTGCTAGATAGAAGCGTAGAAATATATAATTTTATCTTGTGTTACATTCAATGGGGATTGGAGGCTTCACATGCATTGTAGTCGCATGGATCCACACACGCACACACAGAGACAGATATATATATATATATATATATATATATATATATATATATATATATATATATATTATTCTGCTAGCTCTAATTAAACATAACCTCGCAAGGAAAAGACAAAGCGCCCTTTTGATGTTCCAGCCTTCCAGGGGTTTCTAAAATGCTTTATAATTATATATTTAATTTGTTTGTAGATCGATGGAGGCCGGATGATAATTTGTTTGTGTTAACCATTTGCCAATTTTTCAATTCTTGTAGCTATATCCGATCATTCGATGAGCCGGAATTTATGCTGATATAGAGCATAATGTCCAATAAGGTTTATTTACACTTAAGAAATTATATATGTTTTTTTTTTCAACTGAGAGATTAGTGTACCTAACAAAGGATAAAATCAAACACTAATGGAATATAACAATCTCCTTTTAAATTTGCAAAAAGAGATTTAAGAGTGCTGGAAAGAAGATAAAAATGTGCGGTGAAGATATATAATAACTATATATATATGAGAACTATAATAAAACTCTTGTCGTTTCGTCTAAAAAACCTATAATAGAGAAACAGTTATAGCAGTTATTTTATACAGTTAGGCAGTTTATAACAATTTTTAGGTTTGAGAAAGTATGTATGAAATGATTGATTAGGATATATAGATTAGCCCGATCAGTAAGAAACCATGTCCAAACACAAACCGCAAATTAAAGTTATTCAAAAAAGGTAAAGAAGCTAATGAAAACAGTCAAACATGATGCAAGGAATCGAGAGATTGTTAAATGTACTTGAAATATGGGGTGATGTGTTATGTCATTATACAAGTGGAATAAATATTTTTTAAGTATTCCTTAACTACTTGTATAATAATATATAGCGTAACACATACACATTGAAGATAATATTTTCATTGTGACGGGAACATAAAAGGTACACCACGTGTTCCCGTCACAATGAAAAATCTCTCCATGGAATGAAATGACGGGGAGGGGTGTTTGGAGAGAGGGGTCCATGCATGCATATTGCCAATTTACCTGAATTGAGATGAATATTGCATTACATAAAGTCCAATAATTTACCAACAAAATCAACAGAAGGTAAGGGAGTCGTGTTGTGTTAGTTGGACATGACACGCCGCCGCTTGTTTCTCCGTTTTCTACTCCATTCGCTGCATTTATCACGGCCTCTGCCCGTACCTCATGTTGCTAATGCTTTTCCCCCTCCTGTATTTTACATAACTATGTCAATTACGTACGTACCCTCTAGCCTCAATCAAATTGCAACCCTACCCAACCTAACAAGGCAAAATGTTGAATTGCATTCACATGTATATGAGGAGTGCCGCAGTGCTATTGTATGCACGTAGTCCGTTATTACTGTTGCATAAATGTCTAACATCTTCAAATGAGATGTAAAAAATAATATGTCAAAATTATATTTGATGGCTGATATGGCAAATTGAATACAAAAGTTAAATCCTCTTATTTTCCAATAGATATGTCAAATATGTATTTTATTATTTTATGGGGCCCAGAATTAAATTAACTATTAAAAATAATCAAAATTAATTTTAATTTGTATTCTATTGGTTGTTAATGGGACCCATTAATTAAAAAATTAAATTCAAAATATTTGGCTCCTTCTTTGTTTGCTGTAAAAAAGACGGCTAAAAAGAAAAAAGTCAAATGACTGAACTACAACATTATATTTGGCATATCTATTGGAAAACACTTGAATGTCTTTTAATTCTATTTGACATATTTGACATCTCATGGTCTAACCATTCAAATTTTCGACCGAAAGATAAATAAACTAACCGTCCAAAAGCAGAAGATGGATAAGGTTGGGAGATCCTGCACAAATATTTGTGTGCGGTAGTCCAACTCCCACCATAAATTTATTTTCGGTTTTTCCGACCAGTACTAGGAGAGGACGAAATGTAAGCATACAAATAAACTGCGCCCAATTCTCCTGTTCTATATCACATTTGGACTTAACCTATATATTTTGGAATCCTATGAGAATCTGTAATTTGGTGGACCAATATGCAGAACCATAATTACAATAAAAACATTTTCCTTCGACCAGCAACAAAAACAAGCTCCGTTGCTATCCATCCGTTGGCTTTTTACTATATTTATTATCTTAGTTAACTGTTAAAGAATTAATGATGTGTGTTTTCAAATATTTTTGAAAGAAGGGAGGACAACTTAATTATCTTATTTTTTTGCATATTTGATTTTTCAAAAGAGAATTAAGATATATAATGAATGACGGTTTGTTGAGGGCATTGAGCGTCAAGTAATCACAGAGAATGAAATGAAGAGAGGTGTGAAGTGATCGAGGGCATTGAACTTGCGCTTCAAGCAACCACCAAGCTACGTAGAACGTACTGATACGAGCTATAGGAAAAGGTAGAAATGGAAGAGCATAGCATCAGCATACTAATTTAGTAAACCCTAAAGAAAGATGATTCAGAATGGAGGTGCCCCAGGTGGGGTGTTTTGGTGTGCACTGGTGCATTGTTTATGCAGTATACGTGATTACAGTAACCCAAGCCGCAATACGTAAGGTCATTTTTGTAAAGTAAAAAAAAAAACAAAAAAGAAATTAACCTACATAAATTTCGGCGCCGCTTGCTTGCTTACTATTTCATTTTTATTACGTGATTAATTTGACCACAAATTCGCAATTTTATTAATTATCCATTTCTTCATTTCACACCTATAAATACCCTTCAAACCGTTGCAACTTCCACACCACCACAAGACTCTCCCATCTCCTCCTCCTCTTTCAACTACTCGTTCTAAAGTAATTAAGACAAGTAGCCTCCTTATTTCTCCTACATCTCCATCTCACTCTTTTCAAATCAGAAAATCCTAAAACCAGCCAGCACAAATGGCAAACCCCAGAAGCCTCACATATCCAGCAGCAGCAGTTTTTGCGTTGTTGATGATGGCTATAAGCATTACTAATGTGGATGCTGCAGCCGTCACTTTCAGCGTGAGCAGTTTAGGAGCCAAAGCAGATGGCACGACTGACTCCACCAAGGCCTTCCTCTCTGCGTGGTCCAATGCTTGTGCCTCTGTCAACCCCGCTGTCATCTATGTCCCCGCAGGGAGGTTCTTGCTTGGCAATGCCGTGTTCTCTGGGCCATGCAAGAACAACGCCATCACCTTCCGCATTGCCGGCACCCTCGTCGCCCCGTCTGATTACCAGGTCATTGGAAACGCCGGTAACTGGCTTCTCTTTCAGCATGTCAATGGGGTCACCATTTCCGGTGGAGTTCTCGACGGTCAGGGCACCGGATTGTGGGATTGCAAGTCCTCAGGCAAGAGTTGCCCCAGCGGAGCAACTGTAAGTTTAACTTCTTCACTTATTTCATCGATGGTTAATTTTTTTATAAAGAAAAGTTGGAACGTCGTCTCAACAGTGTAACGTACTAATGACGGTTTTTTCCATTAACTACTTTTAACCATATATGGGTCGTCGGTTTTCTAGGAAATGGGAATATGGACAGGTAACTGATCCTAATTAAAGAACATTAGTCTCATTGTGTTCTTACTTCTAAAGAGCTAGCTTGCAACATAATGTCATGTTCATGAGAGAGGCGTCCCGAGACACCATGGGACATTAAATCCACTAAATCCCTTCTCTATTCATGTTTCTAGATATTCATAATGCATCCACATGTGAATTTGCTTTCTCTACCGTTCATCCCTAGCACGATTTCTGACTCAACCTCATGCCTTCACTAATTGTCGGATCAAAGCAACAATATCATAAAAATTGATGATAAAACCCCACAAATGCATGTGCTTGTATGGTATTATATAACTGATATCGATAATTTCAAGGGTCAACCACTTAATTGCTTGCACTAGGGGAATTATGAGTTAATAATTAAGTTCCAAATTCCATTTAGACTTAATACTTTAGTTAATACGAAATTATGTACTAGATCTGTATATGGAAGTTAATTTGTGTAAATTAATCATATGTGCAGACACTGGGCTTTTCCAACTCCAACAACATTGTGGTGAGTGGATTAGTATCACTAAACAGCCAAATGTTCCACATTGTCGTCAACGGCTGCCAAAATGTGCAAATGCAAGGTGTCAAGGTTAACGCGGCCGGCAACAGCCCCAACACCGATGGCATCCATGTCCAAATGTCATCGGGAGTCACCATTCTCAACTCCAAAATTTCAACCGGTGACGACTGTGTCTCAGTTGGCCCCGGCACTACCAATTTGTGGATTGAAAACGTCGCATGTGGACCCGGACACGGAATCAGGTACATATCTAGCTACATAAAAAAAAAAAAATATATTGTATACATATTATTTAAGCTAATTATTAGCTAGGTTAATGTATAATAATACACTTCTAACTTCTAACTTTAACAATATTTGCTTGTGCAGCATTGGGAGTTTAGGGAAGGACCAACAAGAAGCCGGTGTACAAAATGTTACAGTTAAAACAATTACATTCACTGGTACTGAAAATGGCGTCAGAATTAAGTCTTGGGGGAGACCTAGCACTGGATTTGCTAGGAGCATTCTTTTCCAACATATTGTGATGACCAACGTTCAAAATCCAATCGTTATTGATCAAAATTACTGCCCTAATGACAAAGGTTGCCCCGGCCAAGCTTCTGGAGTTAAGGTCAGTGATGTGACGTATCAAGACATTCATGGTACATCGGCGACGGAAGTGGCAGTGAAATTCGATTGTAGTTCCATGTATCCTTGCAACGGGATCAGACTGCAAGATGTGAAGCTCACTTACAATAACCAAGCAGCTGAAGCTTCATGCATCCATGCAGGCGGAACAACTGCCGGTACGGTTCAGCCGACAAGTTGTTTCTAAGTCGAGTTGTAGTTTTTTCCATCTACTCCTCCTCACTCGTAGTCTCGTAGTACTAGTTGGGATAAAAAAGAAGGGACTAGTCCTACTATAAACTATATATATATATATAAGAATTAAAGAATATTTCTAGAGTAGTAGCTATAGCTATAGCTCTAGCTCTAGGTCGTTGATGTATTGAGATGTATTTTGCTTGAGCCTGCGGTGTTGGCAGCCTATTGGGCTTCCTTAGAGCCTGGCCCTGCATCATCCAAACCCCCGCTTTATATTATGGATTGTTGTAACTTGAGAGTGATAAATGCAATATAAATTAAAAGTAAATGTATTGTTTTATATGTGCTTTTGTTCTCAATTAATTTTAGGGAATTTTAACGAAAAGCTCATGGTACTGTTCACTTCAACGAAAAATCATATTTTTACATTAAAAAGTCAAATCCGGTACTATTTACTTTACCCTTTATTTTGTCCTTATCATTAAAACTCAAAGTTTTCAAGCCATTTTCATTAGTTTTTCTTTAATTTTAAGGAAAACTAAAGAAAAGTTCAACAAAACTTATCTTTTAATGAAAAGCCATTTTTAAAGTTATAGTGAATAGTACCCAAAAAAATGTATAAATGTGGTTTTTCGTTAAAAGTAAACAGTACTGGAAATGTTTTGTTAAAACTCTCTTAATTTTATGGATTTGGTTTATTTGGAAATTTGTAGTTTTTAATTTGGGTAAAAGACTCAGACAACTTTATGTATTTTTCTTTTTCAGAGTAATGCTCTTTAAAAATATAATTTTGACAATTTTTTAATATATTTAAAAAAAATGAAAGATGAATAACAAGTTTGCAACTAATTTATTCTCGCTTTCTTAGTGTAAATATATCGTTGTATTAAAGGAAAAAAAAAACCAACTTACTCTATTAAAAAGTGTGTCTAAAATAGCATTATTGATATTTTTATAACTATTAGATGTATTGGGGCTGGACTGCAAGGCTAAAATATGACACCTTCATCAAATGGGGCTTTTTAATTAATTTTGGAAGGAAAAATAAATTATCCTCTCAATTTTTATAATAAGTCAAACGTTAGATTATGAAAAATTTCGTCAAATTTTGCATCAAACCAGAACGAATGACAGAGAGAGGCAGGGGTAGCGCAGTGTAGGTAAAGAGAAAGCAAAATCGAAAGCCATGGCGGAAGTGAAGAACAAACAGGTGATATTCAAGGAGTATGTGGAAGGGTCTCCCAAAGAGTCGGACATGAACTTTACCGATGCTGCCACCATCAAGTTGAAACTCCCTGATGATGAAGACGAAGCTTCGAAAGCCGTCTTGGTGAAGAACCTCTACTTGTCATGTGATCCTGTGATGCGCATCTTTATGAGAAAACCTGGAGACGAAACTCCAGCTTATTTTACACCCTATGCCCCTGGCTCTGTATGTAAACACTCGTATTACTTACTTGACTTTTCCTTTGATTTTCATTTCTCAGCAGAAAATTATATGTCTAGTGTAGAAACAATAACATAGCAAATCGATTTTTAATTTCAGGACTTTTTAGGCAGAGATTTCGTTCAAATTAACAACCTTCGAGTCCCTTTTTTTTTTTTTTTTTGTAAATTTTGAAATTTAGTGGCCTTTGAACTTGAACATGTAATTGCTTGAAGATTTCCAACACACTGGTGTGGTATTCAATTCTTCCACGGGTCAAATTGTTGAACTATATATATATGGATGTATGCTTTTAAAATTTGATGTGGTTGTGCTGAAACTATATCTGCTAACAATTCTTGATGAAACCACTGCAGCCCTTGAGTGGGTATGGAGTGGCTAAAGTTTTGGATTCCAGAAACTCAAACTTTAAGGAAGGTGACCTAGTCTGGGGTACAACCAAATGGGAAGAGTACAGCGTAATCACCGCGCTGGAAAGCCTCCGTAAGATCCAACACACTGATGTACCCCTTTCCTACTACACTGGCATTCTCGGTAAGTTGTTTGGTCACCCACGATGTTTAGGTCGAACTCAGTTTTGAAAGGAAAAGATGGTTCAACATATTTATGTATCTGCCTGTTTCAACTAATGGAAACTGTCATCTATAGATTGACAGTTTCTCTGTGTCTCTGTGTGTGTGTGGAACTCAGTTTTGAAAGGAAAAGATGGTTCAACATATTTATGTATCTGCCTGTTTCAACTAATGGAAACTATCATCTATAGATTGACAGTTGCTCTGTGTGTGTGTGTGTGTGTCAAATAAACATACTTTTGGGGCTAGTTTGTCAAAGTTCAAGCTGTTGCACTGAAAACTAGCTCCAAAATACTTTTAACCGAAAGTAGTGTTTGATGTGTTTCTTTTTTGAACTCGAATGTGTCTGAGTTGCCTTTAATCATTTAAATTTGTTGGCTTACCGTTGGAAATTGTGATGATGACTGCTAATGATGTTAGATTTTCGACAGAAGTTTTAAAAGACTTTTGGATATAAGCGAATTGAGTCCCCTAGATAACTTTAGTTGAGTTGGGACTTATGAGTTATAAAAGCAGAGTCTTGCATTTATCTTTTTAATGGTTTGGAAGATGTACTAGGACAGTTCGTGTGATTTTCTCATGTCCTTTGACATGTACCCTCAACGCTCCCTGTAAGTTATGTGCATTTCCTTTTTCCTTCTTCTGTAGGTATGCCTGGTATGACTGCCTATGCAGGCTTCAACGAAGTTTGTTCTCCTAAGAAGGGGGAATATGTCTTCATTTCAGCGGCATCTGGTGCAGTTGGTCAGCTAGTTGGACAGTTTGCAAAGTTGTTGGGTTGTTATGTTGTCGGAAGTGCTGGAAGTAAAGAAAAGGTATAAACTTGGCATCTTTTTCCCCCATTCACTTGCTATATCTTTCCTGGTTTCGGACACAACTCATTATAGGATTTTATTGTTAGTTTTGCTTGACAATGTTAAAGTATTGTAACAATTTTCGTTATGAAATTCTTAAAAGTTGAGAAAACCTATGCTTTTGATCTCATTTTATTTTCAACTTACGTGACATTTTCTATGGCTGCTATCTAGAATGTATAATATGATTGTTTAGTTGGATATAATGCAGAAGTCCAAAAGCATTTTTCACTTTTGCGTGCAAATTTCTAAAAATTGAGTTTATTTATTCCAAGAATAACTTAAGTGTTTCAAAATTTAATAGATTATGAAAGTTCAAGATTGTTGCATTTGGTGGGGTATCTGGTTGAATATAGTTTTAAGCAATACTGATCAATTTCTGCCTTTACTAGGTTGACCTTTTGAAGAGTAAGCTTAACTTTGATGAAGCTTTCAATTACAAGGAAGAGCATGACTTGAACGCAACTCTGAAAAGGTCAGTGCATATTTGCATAAATAGTGAGCTTGAATTTTTCTCTGAAGCTGAAGAATGCATATTTTAACAACTTTTATGTCCTGCGAAGAGTATATATAACTTTTGAGCTTCATCTATGCGGTATGCATCTTTGTCAATCTATCACGCGAATTTGAAAGAATGATTAACGCACGCAAAGCTTTATCTATCTCTGGAACTTTCTGCAAAAGGAACTTGCATGTATGCCATGCAACTAAAATTTTGGAGATACACAGTTTAAGCAAGGTGACTCATCACAACCTGCTTCTTTCAGGTACTTTCCGGAAGGCATTGACATATACTTTGAGAATGTCGGAGGGAAATTTCTTGACGCAGTCCTCCTTAACATGAGAGTCCACGGCCGCATTGCAGTGTGCGGAATGATTTCACAGTACAATCTTGATCAACCAGAAGGTGTAACAAATTTGATGTGTCTCGTATATAAGCGGATCCATATGCAAGGATTTACAGTCCGCGATTACTATCACCTCTATCCCAAGTACTTGGACTATATACTTCCTTGTATAAGAGAGGGAAGGGTGGTCTATCTAGAAGACATTGCTCAAGGCCTCGAGAACGGAACAGCTGCGTTGGTTGGACTTTTTAGTGGACGCAACGTCGGAAAACAAGTAGTTTCAGTTTCCCCATTTTAGCTGAGCATTCCGTTGTACATCTTCTTGTGCCTGTGTCGATGCGTCATGTCTCCGTGGGACTAAATCGTTGGTCTGTGTTTGTCAATAACGTAATTACCTAATGTAGGCGTGTATTGATATAATGAATAAGCAGACAGACAAACTAAGTATCTGATGTCTGCGTTTGTGAAACTTGCAAGACCAGTTTATCACATTGGATGTTTTCCTCTTTGTCCATCTTTTACTTTGCTGATGACCGTTGGATTGTTTGAAGGGACCAGATTTTAGGACATTTCATTCCCTACTTTTCCGTGTGGGATTATGTTTACGTGTCTAAATAGGAAAGCATTTAGGATTGAATATTTGTTTTCCTATAAATGCATGACTCCGTTGTTAGTGTGTGTGATACGAGTCTTGTTCAACGCCAGCTTAGCTCGGACGTGCCAGCTGGCAGCTACAACCCAAATATTTTATACAAATTTAGGGGTTTGAAGTGGGCTTAGTTAGGCCCGGCCCAGTACCACCGACCTGATAATTGTCTTTGGTGGAGAAGGAGCTAGGGCTTACAATCTCGATTCAGATTAATCGTCATCGTCGTCTTCTGCTTCTTCTACTTTGTCGAATTCTTCAAGCTTTCATCTTTCGTCGGACGAAAGCGAAAAAGCTTCATCTTTCGAGAAACTGAGGTATTTTTATTACCTTTCTTTTTGTCTTTTTAAATTTATATTTTTATTCATTTTGTGTGAGAATTCATTCGAGGATTATTCTAACTATGGGCGTTGAAATTTGACAGCTTTTTCCCATTTTTCCAAATTTTTACGTGGCTAATATACAGCTGAGTGTCTATTGAATTTTTACTCGTTTTCTTTCCGGACGGATTCTTTATATTTGTCGGAAATTAATTTTGTATATTAGTCATTAAATTTCGAAGCTGTCTCTTTGCCGCAACCGATTGAATTCAGATGCGGCGCGTCTTAATTTTATTTTTAAGTTGTACTTGAATTCAGAGCATCATCTTTAGAAATTGGAAAAGTTGATTGCTTTTCCATAATCCCTGCAAACTATGTAAGTTCTATGAGTATGTGCTTGATTCAGAACAATGCCTACTTGTTTTGTTGAAGAGAAAATCATGTATCAAGAAATTGCGGGTTGTGGCTTTTTTCTAAAAACTCGAAGAAATCGCCACTGGCTTAAAGTTGAATGTTAGCTTTTGGTTTTGTGGAAACTACATCGGTAGAACCTTTGGGATGTTGGACTGAGGTAGTGAGGTTTTTCGTTAATTAGTTGGGTTATGTTTGTTAATTGGTTTTCTTGTAATTTTAAAGTTAGCTGATATGGTTTTTCATTTTTTGTTAACTAGATAACTGCAATGGGAAGAAAGAAGACAGAGGAGAGTGGTGCATCCACGAAGGCTAAGTCAACTGGCAAAGATGCTTCTAAAGATGGGAAAAAAGAGAAAATATCAGTCTCTGCAATGTTGGCCAGCATGGACCAGAAACCCGATAAGCCCAAGAAAGGAACTTCCTCAAGTGCAAAGGCAAAAGCAGCTCCAAAGCGTCAATCTTACACTGATGGTATTGATCTCCCTTTCTCTGATGAAGAAGATGAGGATGTGTTGGAAGAGGGCCAACAAGAAGTAAATGTATCCAATCAACAAAAGCGGCAAGAATTTAAGCCGCTTGATGTGTCTATATCAGAGAAAGAGTTGAAAAAGCGTGCTCAGAAGGACCTTCTTGCTGCCCATGCCATTGAGCAGGCTAAGAAGGAGGCCCTTAAAGACGACCACGATGCTTTCACTGTTGTTATTGGAAGCCGGGCATCGGTACTTGATGGTGAAGATGGCGATGCTAATGTTAAGGATATAACTGTAGAAAATTTCTCCGTGTCTGCTCGGGGAAAGGAACTTCTAAAGAACGCATCAGTGAAGATAACACACGGGAAGAGATATGGTTTGGTTGGGCCCAATGGAATGGGCAAGTCTACTCTCCTGAAGCTTCTTGCTTGGAGGAAGATTCCAGTACCAAAAAATATTGATGTCCTTTTGGTTGAGCAGGAGGTAGTTGGTGATGATAGAACTGCTCTTGAAGCAGTTGTTTCAGCTAATGAAGAACTTGTCAAAATACGAAAAGAGGTTGCAGATTTGCAGAATTCAGCTTCTGCCGATGAAAAGGACAGTTTTGATGATGATACAGGAGAGAAGCTCTCTGAATTGTATGAGAAATTGCAGTTGATGGGATCAGATTCAGCTGAAGCTCAGGCTTCAAAAATTCTTGCTGGGTTGGGGTTCACACAGCATATGCAAGGCCGTCCCACAAAATCCTTCAGTGGTGGGTGGAGGATGAGAATTTCATTGGCAAGGGCACTTTTTGTTCAGCCAACTCTTTTGTTGCTTGATGAACCCACCAATCATCTCGACTTGAGGGCTGTTCTCTGGTTGGAGGAATACTTGTGCCGTTGGAAAAAAACTTTGGTCGTTGTTTCACATGACCGGGATTTCCTTAACACAGTTTGCAGTGAGATTATTCATCTGCATGATCTGAAACTTCACATCTACCGTGGAAATTTTGATGATTTTGAAACTGGTTATGAGCAACGTCGCAAAGAGGTGAACAAAAAGTTTGAAATTTATGACAAGCAGATGAAAGCTGCCAAAAGGAGTGGAAGTCGGGCTCAACAGGATAAAGTCAAGGATAAAGCAAAGTCTGCAGCAGCTAAGGAAGCATCAAAGAACAAGGCCAAGGGAAAAGTTGATGAAGATGATGCACCAGCTGAGGCTCCTAAGAAGTGGAGAGATTACAGTGTGGAGTTCCACTTTCCTGAACCTACAGAGCTTACTCCTCCACTTTTGCAACTTGTTGAAGTCAGCTTCAGTTATCCAAATCGGGAGGATTTCAGGCTGTCAGGTGTTGATGTTGGTATTGATATGGGGACTCGTGTTGCCATTGTTGGACCTAACGGAGCTGGAAAGTCTACTCTGCTCAACCTTCTTGCAGGTGATTTGGTTCCTTCTGAGGGTGAAGTACGGAGGAGTCAGAAGTTGCGGATCGGTAGGTATTCACAGCACTTTGTGGACCTTCTGACCATGGGTGAGACCCCAGTTCAGTACCTTCTCCGGCTTCATCCAGACCAAGAGGGGCTTAGCAAGCAAGAGGCTGTTCGTGCAAAGCTTGGAAAATACGGACTCCCCAGCCACAACCATCTCACTCCCATTGCAAAATTATCTGGAGGGCAGAAAGCCCGGGTTGTGTTCACGTCAATATCCATGTCAAGGCCCCACATTTTGCTGTTGGATGAACCGACAAATCATTTGGATATGCAGAGTATTGATGCACTGGCCGATGCACTTGATGAATTCACCGGTGGAGTTGTGCTGGTGAGTCATGATTCTAGGCTGATATCGCGCGTGTGCGAGAACGAAGAGAGGAGTGAAATTTGGGTTGTTGAGAATGGCACGGTGACCCCTTACCCTGGAACTTTCGAGGAGTACAAGGAGGAGCTACAAAGAGAAATTAAAGAGGAGGTCGATGACTGAGGTTTGCACTTTTTATAGTTGTAAAATTTTGCTGATCATTCTTAAGATATTCCATGAGTTTGGTTGTTGCTTGCTCATGTAATTTTGTTGGTTTTTGTGATTTGAGCGTAACAATTAATAGAGATGTATTCAACTTTTATATGCAGTTTGCACGCAACTTCTCATAAATAATTATAATAATGTTTTTTATTCTTCTTCTTAATAATGGTTTTGAGAGAAGTGATTCTCTAATCCAAAATACTCTCATTTCTAAACTAAAACTGACCTTGTTAGAACTACGGACTCGTTTTGGTATATCCGTCAAATAGTTTCGGATTTTGGTGTTTCTGGTAGAGATGATCTTTAAGAGAAGGCTTAAAAGATGAACAGTTCAATGATCGAAACACGATACGTAGTGGGGATGCACATATCCCTCCATTTGTTGGGTGGCTCTCCATGTATTGGTTGGGCGATGATCCCCTTCCTATACTATTTTACATTTTATTGTCCTAAAAAAGTTGAATAATGATAAGGCACATGCATAAAGGAGAAAATATTCAGTAGAGCTGTCTTCTAAAAGGGCAGCCTTCACACATGGAATGAGTTGTCTAATTAGACCAAAATACAAGGGAATCAATATGTATGTATTGTTTGTTATCAAATCCTTAGTGGTTTGGTATTACGTATTATTAAGCAAATCAAAAGACATTTATTCGTCGGGATAATATGCTTGCCACAAACCTGTAGAAATATAAACTTGTAAATGTATAAGAAAAGCATTTGCACTGTAGACGGTTATACCATACGGCTAAAGGTTGAGACTTCGGAGCCATGGAGAGTCTGATGAAATCATTCTCGGGAAACTGCAACCACCTGCTTTCCTACATTGCGGCCGGCAAAGAGCCCTACCAGAGCAGCTGGAGCGCTCTCAAGGCCTTCCACTACATCTTCCACATAAGTTATCTTCCCTTCTTTTATGGCCGGCAGAACCATTTCAAGAAACTTCCCGTAAAGATGGTAGTAACTAAGAACCGTGAAACCTTGCATGCGAACCTGTTTACTGACCAGATATATTAAATTGTGACAACCTTCCCGCTGGTCAAGGGTGTACTGCGATATCATCCCACAAACTGCAATCCGGCCATTGACCCTCATGTTTTGTAGCACTGCATCAAGCATCTTTCCCCCGACATTTTCAAAGTATATGTCAATACCCTCAGGAAAATATCTGGCAAGCAAATCACACATTAGACTAAATTAGAGATTGCTAATGCCTTTATTGGACTTTTCCCTCGTAATTAAAACACAAGTAAAAGCTTTAAAATAATAGTTTGATTCTGTTCAACACATATCTACTGGCCTTTTTAAAGCTGCATCCAAATCAGGCTCTTCTTTATAATTGAAAGCATTGTCAAACCCCAACTTGTTATTCAACAGATCAACCTGAACTCAGAAATGATATAATATGTTAAAATATGGCAAGACTGGTTAAAACATTGTCATTCACAATACGGAAAACTGTAGGAATGAGACGAAAAAGCTCAAAGATGCACATTTCTCCATAATTTACTACGTAGCATATGCTTGCGGTGTCATATGATACGAACATTTTGCCAACCAGATGAGGCAGCAGGTTCAAAACAGGTCAAAGCTGAATTTTACCCGCTTGATTATAAAGATAAAGGGTCACCAATATCTGTACTTGCCAATAAGTTCTCTTATTTTCCCCTTACTCTAGAGTTAAAATTTTCCCAGTCGCCAATTTGGCACACATCGATCACTAAACACACGTTTCTAAACCAAGAATAATTATCCGATTGAGTCACAATCACAGAAATGCCAACTAAGACATAGTTGAAATCGACCATACTCACCTTTTCTTTGCTTCCGGCACTTCCAACAACATAGCAACCCAACAACTTTGCAAATTGGCCAACAAGCTGACCTACTGCTCCAGATGCTGCTGAAACGAAGACCGTCTCTCCCTTCTTAGGATTGCAGACCTCATAAAAACCAGCATAAGCAGTCATTCCAGGCATACCTACAAAAAATGAATACGTTAGATGAGCGTTGAGCATCAACTAAATATAGGATGCATTACAAAGCCATATAACTCAAGCACCATCATAAAAGACACAAGACTTGAGATAGCTGCTTGTGGCAGAGCAATTTTTAAAAGAAATAAATCCAAAGGCGGGGAGATAGCAATAGCCAATATATAGCAACATACCAAGAATTCCAGTATAGTAAGAGAGTGGCACATCAGTGTGCTGAATCTTAAACAAAGACTCTGTTGCAGTGATAACACTGTACTCTTCCCACCCGGTCATTCCCCAAATGAAGTCGCCTGGCTTAAACTTGGGATCCCCGGATTCCAAAACTTTGGCAACTCCATATCCGCCTATAGGCTGCCATACCAGCATTTCAATATCCAACGGTATATAAAGAGAAAGTACAGCATTTCAATATCCCAACATCAACAAAAAGAGTGACCCAAGCTAACAGGGCTTGCCACTTTCCGAGGGTCAAGGGACTTCTAAAAATGAGGCTAACCATCCGACGTGATTAATAGCCACATTAATTAATACTAGTCTAGTATTACATGATAGATCACAAGGAAGTGAATATAGAAGCAGATAGTTTTTTATTATTAAGGCAGGCACAGACTGTAGAAGCAGATAGTTTTTTATTTACTTTTTTTAAACAAATAATATTATCTACGTTGAAAGGTGAAATAGTGAATCAAGCCTCGTGCTAGCAATAATAATGTTCAAAGACGATAATAGATCCAAGACCTCTCACGCCGTATTACTGAGGGCTGTAGAGGCAGATAGTTAAAAAGAAGAAATTACACTAAAATAATAAAATAAATAGAGAGAGATAAGATAATATAGATGTAGTGACTGACCGAACCGGGTTTGAAGGAATCGACATAACCGGCGCCAGGTTCAGGCTTGGTCATGCGGAATCTCGTATAAGGGTCGCAGGACAAGTAGAGGTTCTTCACCAGAACCCCTATGGAACCTTCTGGAAGCTTGAGCTTGGTGGTGGCGGTGATGAGTTGCATGTCAGATTCTTTGGGGAAGCCGGTCACATAGTATTTCAGTAGCACCTGCTTGTTGCTGATCACTCCCTCTGTACTCGCCGCCATTGGATCGATTATTGCTGTTTTCTTTTCCTTGTCTCTCTTTTTACTAACTCTCTCTGTAGGCGGAGGGCGAAATGAGCAGTGCTGCTGCTGCCTCAATGGTTGATTCCAAGTCGATGGATTCGGAAGCGGTGGTTTATAGGGGGTAGACTGCACGTAGGCCATGGCGTAATGCAGCGCTCTTAGCCCGGAGACGCTGTGTGATTATATTCCTGACACGTGTGAGATGAGAACAAATTAAGTCCGCGAATCCACGAGGAGAGTCGAGACATTTCCATTCCAACCATTTTGCTGATTCAATATCACAAGTTTCTTCGTTTTTTTCTTTTCAAGGAAATCTTAGCAAAGGTTACTAATATTAACTCACAGCAATAGTCATTTAATTTTATTTTTGTGATTATTGATTCTTTAACTTGTCAAAATGCGCAAGTATTTCCGTCCATTCCGTCAATATTTTCGTTAAACTTGTCACGTGCGTGGCACGTGTAAAGGCTAAGAAGGAAACATAATTTCGCAAGGGTCGAAGTCGATCGAATGTATGCATAGGGAGCTGGTGGTTGGAACTTGGAAGGAAACATCTCCAATTGATTGGAACTTGGAAGGAAACATCTCCAATTGAAACTTCCTCCGTCACCAATTTAAACTTCCTTCATGGCCAATCTCATATTCTTCAAATTCGCACCATGTATGGCAATAATCAGCTTTTAGTGAAGGAAAACGACAACAAAAACTGACTAGTTTTCTGCAAAATATTGGTGGATTCGAAGAGGGTATGGACGATCGATGTAGTGTGGAAGAGGATAAGGCTTTAATGCACTAGTATATGAGATTTGGCATGGAGGAAGTTTCAATTGGGCACGGAGGAAGTTTCAATTGGGGATGTTTTTCTTCGTAACCTCCAGCCCCCTTTGCTCCCTCCGTTCCATCGACTTCAACCCTTGTGAAATTATGTTTCCTTATTTGCCCTTACACGTGCCACACACATGACTGGGTTTAACGGAAATATTGACTGAGTAGACGGAAATTATCATACTTGCACATTTTAACAAGTTGAGAGATGAATAGTCACAGAAATAGGTGTATCTTCTTTTTTCTTATCAATAAAATTCCCTCGTACCGCCGAGGTTCTCAAAAAAAAAAAAAAAATAAAAGTTGAGGGATCATCGCTTGGGTTAAAATTGAGAGACATTGCTAAAATTTTCCTTTAAAAATAAACTATCTAGGGAAAGTAAAAGGTGTTCAAAGTTGCACGAGTATGATTACCAACAAACACAATGACACTTTTTGTTTCCCATTAAGCAGGAAACATCAACACTCATTAAACAAAATCAAGTAAATACAACAAACAGCTGATTGAAATTGAACCAAATTTACTAACAATAACACAACTCGTGGAAAAATTAGATTTAGGAATTATATAGAGATTAGTCGCGAGCAACAAGAACAACTCCTTTTCCGGCATTACGGCCGGAGAAAAGGCCAACGAGGGATGCAGGACCATTCTCAAGGCCTTGAGTCATGTCTTCCACATAAGTGATCTTGTTTTCTCGGATGTAGGGCACCACAAGATCCAAGAACTTGGGATACAGGTGGTAGTAATCAAACACAAAAAAACCTTCCATACGAACTCGCTTGTAAATCAGATGCATTAAATTGTGGACTCCTTCATGCTCCTCGATATTGTATTGTGAAATCATCCCGCACACGGCAATGCGGCCATGAAGTCTCATGTTCATGAGCACTGCATCGAGCATTTTGCCCCCAACGTTCTCCCAGTAAATGTCAATGCCTTCTGGGAAATACCTACCACACATCAACATGAATAATTGACTAATTTGTCAGTTATTAACTTCTGTTATTAGTTTAATATGTGCATGATGAGTGCAGTCCTTAATTATTTGTGTCATTGTTTATCGTAAAAACCAACCTTTTCAAAGCCGTATTCAAGTCAGGCTCTTCCTTATAATTGAAAGCCTCATCAAATCCAAACTTCTTTTTCAACATATCAACCTAAATATTGGAGAATAATAAGCACAAGTACTGAATGTAATTAGTAACCATATATATATATATATATATGCAGCTCAAATAGATAAAAAAATTACGCAAGCGCGTATTCAAAAGATAACTTGTGATTAAATAACTAAGTGGATTAGATTAGGGTCGGCAGACTCGGCACCTTTTCTTGACTTCCAGCACTTCCAACAACATAACAACCCATGAGTTTGGCAAATTGGCCTACGATCTGACCAACAGCTCCAAAAGCGGATGAGATGTACACTTTTTCTCCTTTCTTAGGTTTACAAACTTCGTAGAAACCAGCATAAGCAGTCATGCCAGGCATACCTATATAAAGGCGTCATTAGTAGAGTTACAAGTACCATAAAACTGAATGAGTGAATTACATGTACACGTACCGAGAATTCCAGTGTAGTAGGAAAGGGGCACATCGGTGTGGTGGATTTTGAAGAAACTTTCAGTGTTAGTGATGAGAGTGTACTCCTCCCATTTTGTGATGCCCCAAACTAAATCACCTGCCTTGAAGTCAGGATGCTTAGAATCTACAACTTTACAAACTCCATATCCAACGATTGGCTGGTAGAACGTTTAAAGGAATATTAATTAGTTCCGTAATAAGAAAAAGAAAAGCAATGTTTAATTAAGCGAATGATCACTTAGTACTACGATCTAGTGATATTCCTCTTCATTTATAAGTTAAAAGGTCTTAGGTTCGATTCTTGCCAAATACGAATTCGAATTACATTATTACTAATCCGTTATGAGGCTAAGCTAACCCTCCACTCTTATAGTATAGATAATATAGTTGGTTCAAAAATTAAGCAAGTAACGTGATTACTCACTTGGTCGGCGGCAAAGAAAACAATGCGATCCTGGGCATTAGTAGAGGCATCTCTGTGCTTAACGCCTCGCATGTAGGGATCACACGACAAATAGAGATTCTTCACCAAAATGGCGCCAGCATATTCATCTGCTGCAGGCACCTTGAGTTTAATGTTGCTTGTGTTCAAGTACATGTCCGACTCCTTGGGGATCGCACCGATGTAATCTCTGGCCAGCACTTGCTGGTTCCTGATCACTTCCCCCTCTTCACGTTCACGATCATTACCATAATTTCCTGCCATTCCTTAATCTACTAATTAATTAACTTCTTTCACCTCTCTCTCTCTCTCTAACTCTCTGTCTCCTAAAATTAGAGAAAAACCAGAAATATTAATTGAAGATGAGAAATTTAGATACATATACTGGGAGAGGATATGAGACATATATATATATATATATATATATATATATATATATATATTTTTTTTTTTTTATATATATGAATAATGGTAAAGTGATGGTAATAGGCTCAGTCCTTACTCACATACGATTTTGTCAGCGCTGGTGTCAACACAAGCGTGTGATGTGAGCGCTGGTGTCAGCACAGGGTTACATGTCCATGTCCTGATGAATGATGAAGACGTCTTTTAATTAATTTGCTACATCTGTTTTTTGCCGACATCGTTTGTGCAAAGTGACGAATAATCTAAATTATCTAATACCAGAGGATGATCACAAAATTTTCATTTGATTAGAGGTCATCGAAAAACAAAGAAAAAATTGACGACAACACGGTTAAGAAAAACATAACTGAACACATCAATTTGAAAAGAAAAAAAAAATTAAAAAAGTAGAAGATGATAATTACTATAGTATAAAGTTGGAGATGAAATTGCACTATTCATTAAGGAGTTGATTTTGAATTATTCACGGTTTTGTCATTGGGTTTCTGCGTTTAGGTCCTTCATCACCAAAAACAAACGGGTTTGGGCTGCTGCGTTTAGGCCCCAAGTGGGCTGTGTCGTGGGTTGGGATAATGACTCTTTTGCATGCTTCAATCCAGATCATCGGACATGATTTGGGGGTAGTTTGGTCATTCTAACTTCAGTATATGGAGATGGAGCAGCCTCATCAAGAGATTACTTCAAAACGTTCAATCCCACTGACTTGGGTCCCTTCAATTTATGTCAGTGTTTTGGTCATCTTTTAAGTTTCAATATATATAGAAGCAACAGCTTCCTCTAAAAAGTGTACTACTTTTTCTCTCTAAAATTCTCTATTTGAAATAATTTCCCAGCAGCTTCGCCACCGACCCTAGCCTTTGGCTTGGGTGCCGGAGGCATCCTTCCTTCTCTCTCCCTTCTTTGTTTCCTCCTAAGTTTTCTCAAGTTCTCTTATTTTTTCCTCCCCCTCCCAGCCTCCCTCCTCCTCTTTCTTCACCTTTTCTAGTTTTCTCCCTACCTTTTTATTTTTCAATTCTTCCCTGAGGTTAATCTCAGTTTTCCTTGAGCCGAGTCTCAACTATCATGGGCTTCATGCCCCTTATTCGGCGTTTTTCACCTGCTTTTACTACTTTCTGTCTTTTAATTTCTCTTCCTCCCTTTTCAGATGTGATACCTCATCCCCATACCACCATGTGCTCGGATTAACAGGCTCTGATCACAAATTGGATATCAGATCCACTTCCCTCCCTCACTTCCCGTCCCCCAACCGGCATCCTGAACCCCATCGAGGCCTAGTGTTGGGTATGTTACACACTCCCTTAGACTCACCTTCTTCCCATATGTTACTTTGTTTGTATATTTTTGCAGGGGTTCGTGAATGGGACTTGAATTTGGTGTCTATTTTCTCGGTTCGGAGTTTGGTTTCCTCTAAGGATGTGACGGCGGCGGCGATATGGTCTTTGTTGCTGAAGATTAGGGTTTTTTATTGTTTGTTTTCAGCGGCCTTCGGGCCTAAGTTTATGTGGATTTCCTGTTGTATTTTGGGTTGTTACTCTTATTTTGCTTGGGCTTTTTACTTTCTTTGTAGTTGTTTACCCGTCTCTTTTTTGACCTTGTACTAATTTTTATTTTAATGAAAGTTATCTTCATGATAAAAATAAAAAAAGATTAAAAGATTAAAAAAAAAGAAAACTAATGAAAATGGCTTGAAAACTTTGAGTTTTAACGATAAAGACAAAATAAAGGGTAAAGTGAATAGGAGTGTAAAAATTTGGTTTTTCGTTAAAGTGAATAGTACCGGAAGCTTTTTATTAAAGTTCCCTTAAAAAAAAACAACCGCTATTGAAAACAGTGTAAATCTTTTCGCTTGGTGAAAATTATTCAAAGGTTTCTGTAGTTCTATGCCCGCTTTATTAGACGAGTGGGTATCCATAGATGAGAATCTTGAATGGTACTCCTTCGATTGACTATTGCAAGTTTTGCAGCCTCTTCACAACATATACTATTCATTTGTTTAAGTTTCTTTACTTTGTCATTGTGGTTGGTACACCACTTTTAATTAGTGCCATAAGTTGTGTGAACAAACATATCAACTGTTGAGTTTACAACATTATATGCACGTAGGTTTCATTTTTTTTTTTTTTGTGGATAATTTTGGAGTACAAACATAGGATTTGAGAGACAAAAGACTGTCATTTATTTACATTAACAACTTCCATTTTTCCAATCTGTAATGTAACAGTCAAAAGAAAATTTACATGTAATAAGAAAGAAGAAGGTTCTACCTAACGCAGAACCCCACCCTTAGACACCTACTTTGTTACTCACGTATGTAAATATTACTGTCTTTGGACTATTCGGTTCCTCATTGTAAATAAGGTTGCAAATAAATTTTCACATCTATGTAAATAGTACTCCACCATTGGACACGTATTTTGTCCCTCAGTAGATATCTATTTATTTAGTTAAAACTCTTTTACATGTTTTATACGGTTTTAAAACTGGCAGCAACATGCGAACATCCTTGCTATTTATCTCTAAACTGAGTAGTTATGCATTTAAACAAGCAGTTTTAATTTTATTTCCTATGTTTGTTTCCAAAAGCAGTTCAAATGGTTGTTTCCCTTACAAAAGCAGTTCAAATGGTTGTTTTCCTTCGTCATTCTTTCTTTTGTTCACCGTTTTACAGTTATACTCCATGCCTGTACTTCTTTTTTAAACTCCTGCCCGTGAGTTTATTTAATTATTTTAATAGAAATTTTTATATCCATTCAATTTTGTTTGAATTTTCGATAATTATTGAATTTATATGTTGACTTAGAATATTCTTCAAATTTTGAAAACAGGAAGAAAGAGGAGAGAAGAAGGTTGGAAACCTTCATGTGAGTTGAATTGAATTCGTTGTATTATGCTGGAAAAGAAAGGGATGTTATCAAATTGGCTTAAACAGACGACTTGGATTTTTACTACATCTTTACCTTTTTCTTTAACAGACGCGACTTGGGATATTTTGGTTACTGCATTTTAATTCACACCACGTTTTATAATTAATTTGGTTGTGCAGAAAACTTATTATTACGAAATAAAGTTGAGGTTTCATCATATAATTAATTTGTGAAACCAAACAGTCATATGTCCTTTATGTCACTTAAATTGTATTGTCCACGTATTATGCTTAAAATTTCATCACTCGTGAATGACGTGTTGACAGTGTGAATCCCACAAAATGAAAAGAAGGGACCTATTGCATGTGCTTAAAAAGATTTACTATCCTAAAATTTCTTGATTTTCAACATTTCATACATCAAGTTTTTTTCGTCTCAAAATGATACCTAAAGTAATAATTATAGAACAATTTCATACTTCCGTTAAGTTGTCTGTTAAAATAGGCGTTAAGCTGTGACGTGATGTCTGCATGGACTGTGACTAGCGCCATGTGAAAAATAAATTTTTTAATAAGATTTAAAAAAAAAAAAAAAAAATTGAAGTCGTCGTCCCGAGCCTGGCAGTCCTCCATCTTTCCTATCCTTTCTTCTAAAGTAATAATTATAGAACAATTTCATACTTCCGTTAAGTTGTCTGTTAAAATAGGCGTTAAGCTGTGACGTGATGTCTGCATGGACCGTGACTAGCGCCATGTGAAAAATAAATTTTTTAATAAGATTTAAAAAAAAAATAAAAAAAAATTGAAGTCGTCGTCCCGAGCCTGGCAGTCCTCCATCTTTCCTATCCTTTCTTCTTCTTCTGTTGCTCATGTTTTTCAATTATTAAACTGCAAACAATTTGTAGAAAATCAACACACCAATTAATCCAAGAACCCACATCCCATAAATTAAATTAAACCATGTTTGACATAAACTCAAATTCGTCATAAAAAAATCGTGGCCAAATTCGTTGACCAGTCGTCGCCTCCATGTCTCGGCCATCTTTGAAATCAGCAATCGGTACCTCAATCGGGCTCCGGCGGAGTTTTCTATCTCCTCACCCATCAAAACGAACCCTCCCCTGTGTCACAACACTTCCAGCCTCAGCCGCCACCAAATCTACTCTCTTTCTCCTATCTCCCTCACATAGTCTCACCCTCTCACTCTAAAGCTCAAACCACCATAATGGCAGCCTCCCTTACAATCTCAAGGCTCCTCAGAGCCCCCAAATCCCTCGTTTTCTCCACCATCACAACCGCTGCCGCACCCAAAACATCTCTCTTCTCACCCAAATCCTTCTCCTCCAAAATCTCTTACACTCCCCTCATCCGCTTCTTCACCGCCCCCTTCAAATCCATCTCCGCCACCATCGCCGTCTGCGACAAGCGTCCCGAAGCGACCCTCTCCTACCTCGACGGCAAGCGACCCTCTCCTACCTCGATGCGAGCTGTGTGATCTGCAACGAGGTGCTGCTGCTGTCCGATGGGAACGGCGATTTCACGAGGGCGATCGACGACTTCACGACGGGGCTGTTGTAGGGTTTCGAAGGAAATCTGGGATTGGGTTTTTTATTGGGGTGTGGATTCTGCTAAAATATTTTTTAGCTTTTAGGTTTTTAAATTTCAAACTTCTAAATTTTTTTGTTTTTTATTTAAAATTTTTTAATTTTCACATGGTGTCCAGTCACTATTCACGTAGGCGCCACGTCACAAGTTAACGTTTATTTTAATAGACAGCTTAACAGAAGTATGAAATTGTCCCATAATTATGACTTTAGGTAGCATTTTGAGACGAAAAAAACTTGATGTACGAAATGTTGAAAACCAATAAACTTTGGGGTAGTAAACTGAGATTAACCTGTTTTTTTTTAACAAACAATATTACATATATATATATATATATATATATATATATTTTTTTTTTTTTTTAACAGATGATATTATCTATATTTTTTTTAACAAATAATATTATATATATATATATATATATATATTTTTAAAAGACGATATTATCTATACTAGGAGGAGGAGAGGGTCGGCTTAGCCTCACATAGACTAACAATAATGTGGTTTAAATTCACCTTTGACAAGAATTGAACTTAAGACCTTTAACTTGCAACTGAATAGGAATACCACTAAATAGTACTAAGTGGCAAGATACTCTCTACATTATCAATTAATTTTTATCTTTAAACTTCAACTTTCTTCAATCACAATACAACGCAATTGTATGATTAAAAAGTAACACTATTAGAAGGTGATGTCTATTGGGCTTTTGGACATGTTTAAGAGAATCTCTATTTTACATCTTCAATTACAATACAACCCAATTGTATGATTAAAAAGTAACAGTATTAAAAGGTGATGTCTATTGGGCTTTTGGACATGTTTAAGAGAATCTCTATTTTACAAGTCCTCCATTGAGCTAAATGAAAGTTCTCTAAAATGAAATTCAACTCATAAGCATACAATCCAGGCAACGTTGGAAGTGAAATAATGAGGAAGATACAAATTATATTAAATAGCCTGATCTTCTTCTTTCTTTCATCCTTGTGATTACTGATGATTGTCTTTAATTAAGTAGGTGATAATATGATCAACTAGCTGATCATGGAGTATTTCATGGTGGGTGAAACAAGGCTCTCCATGTACAAAGCCACTTGAGAAGAGTGTACATCTCCGGAGAATACGGTTCGAAACTTTCTGTCTGCCGGATTGTAAATGACTAGTTTCCTTTGATGCAAGAGGATTAGAATTTCACCGTTGCTCAAAATACTCAGAAGTGACATCAGCCCTAGGTATTCAGAATCCATCTTCTGCGGAATGGTAGTGAAAATAGACCAAGATGCCTTGACCCCATACTCATTCATTAACCACACCTGATAATCAGACCCATGAGGGCTGTGGAGCATACTCATCCGCCCTCCTAAAACCCCCAAACCATAGAACGAGAATTTTTTGTCCCCGTCGCCCGGTAGGGGAACTTGCCGGTACGTCTCCTCCGTTATATCGAAAGAAACAATTGAGAAAGGCCTCTCATCATCACCGTCTGCGGCAACTTGATCGGTAGTCTTTCCACGGCGAACTGCCCAGTGGAGAGCCTCGTTGAGTAAAGTTCCGACCACGTTGAACAGAAAGTAAAAAGGTAGGGTTTCGGCTCTGGCTTTCCATGTATTGTTCTTCAAAGAATAAATGTCAAGTTGGGTGGCGAAAATGCCAGCCTTACTTGAAGAAGTGGCCCTTACTATTTTATAATCGTCCTTGCACAAATCGTAACCGAAGCCATAGAAGTAATCCTTATCGGAGATTGTCATCAACTTTGGGGCTGCATGAACGTGCCTGGTGGATGGATTATAAATCATCATATCTTCCGAGGCAAGCACCAAACACACAAGGCCGTTACAAGAGCCGACAATCTTCATGTCTTCGACAGGCCGCCTCATTGTCACAGGGTACTCATGCTCCTCCTCCACAACCTTAGTAGTAGTATTAGCACTAGTTGTGCCAGCTGCTTCTTCTTTTGTTTCTGTTTCTGCCTTTGCTTCTGCTATAGGTTCTGCTTCACCGTCGCCAGGGGATGGCAAGGGTGCCGTTGCAGGTGCATCAATAGTAGTGGTATTGAGAATATGTACGTGGACGGACTGAAGGAGGGGCAAAGTGGAGAGCATGAGTCGTGCTCTTGACGATGTAGTTTTGCCATGAGCATCATGATCATGATCACAATCATGGTCATCGACATCTTGTTTGGTAGAGCGGATAAGGAGGTGTGACTTGACAAATTTTGGGTCGGAGATGAGAGCAAGCCATGGCTTGCATACGCTTCTGAAACGAAGGAGGGACTTCATCGGCAGTTGCAGCAGAATTTCCTCCACAATCTCATAAGGAAGCTGCCGGTGATCATCTTGTTTATTATGCATGCTGGAATGGTCTAATAAGGTTTCCATGTGATATACAATTGGTTGTGGGAGGCTTGATGAAACTTGAGACTTGAGTTCCACTATTTATATAGCAATCACTGCAATAACTAAGTGCAAGTTGACAGGCTTGGTCCTTCACCTACAAGTCAATTCATCTGTCATTTTAGCATCTATTTATAAATTAATGAAGGCATATAGAGTCGATGAATGAGATACGCTCATTAAAATTTTTAAAAGTCATAGACGAAAAAATGACAAAAAAAAAAGGATTCCAGAACGAAATCGCGCTAAAGCTAGGGCGTCACCCGTAAGTGGCGCGCTGTGTGGCCTGAGCACAGTGATAAGTGAGCAAGGGTCGCTGTATCTCCATCGGCACCCGGATACAGTGTTAAATGAGCAAGGGGGCTATAGAAACTTCTTTTCGAACGACTCCACTCAAAGTTGTTTGGGAGCATATGCTCCTATCAACTTTACACGGGACACACAAAAGAAGTACTTTGATCCTATTGGACGGGGAAGGGTGAAGAAACTAGGACAGAAGGGTAGAGTTCAAGAGAGCAAAATGCGTTTAGGAACGTGGAATATAGGAACCTTGACGGGAAAATCTATGGAAGTAGTAGAAGTTATGGTGAGGAGAAGGATAAATATTATGTGCCTACAAGAAACTAAGTGGGTTGGTCGTAAGGCAAAGGATCTAGAAAACTCAGGGTTTAAACTATGGTATTCGGGCACAAATAGAACGAGAAACGGTGTTGGCATCATCGTGGACAAGACCTTGACACAAGATGTTGTAGATGTCAAGAGGGTAGGAGATAGAATCATGGCAATCAAGATTGTAATAGGACAAGAACTTATCAATGTGATTAGTGCGTACGCACCTCAAGTAGGGTTGGATACGAGTTCGAAGGAGAAATTTTGGGAAGACCTTGGAGACTTGGTGCAAGGAATTGCTCAGACGGAGAAGTTATTTATAGGAGGAGATTTAAATGGACACGTGGGCAAGGAGACAGGCAACTATGGAGGTTTTCATGGTGGCCATGGTTTTGGGGAGAGAAACGAGGATGGAGAAGCTATCTTGGATTTTGCAATGGCATATGATCTCTTCTTAGCCAACACCTTCTTTAAGAAGAGAGAAGAACATGTGATCACCTACAAGAGTGGGTCGTCAAAAACACAAATAGATTTTCTTCTAATGAGGAAAGGGGATCGTATAACTTGTAAGGATTGCAAAGTTATACCAGGAGAGAGCGTGACTAATCAACATCGCTTGTTGGTGATGGATGTACATATCAAAAGAGTGAGAAAAAAGAACAAGACTTGGAAGTGCCCAAGGACTAGATGGTGGAATCTAAAAGAAGAAAAACAAGACATTTTCAAAGAGAAAGTAATCACCCAGTGTGTGTGGGATAGAGAGGGGGAAGCTAACCAAATGTGGGATTCCATGGCTAGTTGTATCCGAAAAGTAGCAAAAGAGGTATTAGGAGAGTCCAAGGGCTTTGCCCCACACCAAAAGGAATCTTGGTGGTGGAATGAGGAGGTACAAGCAAAGGTGAAGGCTAAGAAGGAATGTTGTAAAGCCTTATACAAGGATAGGACCGATGAAAATGGTGAAAGGTATAGAAAAGCGAAGCAAGAGGCGAAGAAAGCTGTGAGAGAAGCTAAGTTAGCGGCTTATGACGATATGTATAAGCGACTAGATACCAAAGAAGGAGAGTTGGATATCTATAAACTAGCTAGAGCAAGGGAAAAGAAGACAAAGGACCTAAACCAAGTGAGGTGCATCAAGGATGAGGATGGAAAGGTTCTTGCTACAGAGAACGCGGTTAAAGACAGATGGAAAGGTTATTTTCATAATCTTTTCAATGAAGGACATGAAAGGAGTGCTTCTTTAGGGGAGTTGAGTAACTCAGAAGAGTGTAGAAACTACTCTTTTTATCGTAGAATCCGGAAGGAAGAAGTGGGTGTAGCTTTGAAGAAGATGAAGCATAGAAAAGCAGTAGGCCCAGACGATATACCAATCGAAGTGTGGAAAGTTTTGGGAGAGACATGTATAACATGGCTCACTGACCTTTTCAATAGGATTTTGAAAACGAAGAAGATGCCGAATGAGTGGCGAATGAGCACTTTGGTGCCTATCTACAAGAATAAGGGCGATGTACAAAATTGCATGAACTATAGGGGAATTAAGCTAATGAGTCATACAATGAAGCTCTGGGAGAGAGTCATTGAGCATAGATTGAGGCAAGAGACACGGGTTTCGGACAACCAATTCGGGTTCATGCCAGGGCGCTCAACCATGGAGGCAATCTATCTCTTACGAAGATTGATGGAAAGATATAGAGATGGGAAAAAGGATTTACACATGGTCTTTATAGATTTGGAAAAAGCGTATGATAGGGTCCCAAGAGACATTCTTTGGAGGATTTTAGAGAAGAAAGGAGTACGAGTAGCATATATCCAAGCTATACAGGATATGTATGAAGGAGCAAAGACTGCCGTAAGAACTCATGAAGGACAAACCGAAAGCTTTCCCATAACTGTAGGATTACATCAAGGCTCATCCTTAAGTCCTTACCTTTTTGCGTTGGTAATGGATGAGTTAACAGGACATATTCAAGGTGATATTCCTTGGTGTATGCTTTTCGCAGACGATATAGTGTTGATAGATGAAACTCAGGAAGGGGTAAATGCAAAGCTTAACCTTTGGAGAGAAGTGTTGGAATCTAAAGGTCTTCGCCTAAGCCGATCAAAGACAGAATATATGGAGTGCAAGTTCAGTGCAAATGGAGGCCAAAACGAGTTAGGGGTGAGGATCGGAGATCAAGAAATACCAAAGAGCGACCGTTTTCGTTACCTAGGATCTATCTTGCAAAAGAACGGAGAATTAGATGGAGATCTCAACCATAGAATACAAGCTGGATGGATGAAGTGGAAGAGTGCATCCGGCGTGTTGTGTGACCGCCGTATGCCACTGAAGCTCAAGGGAAAATTTTATAGGACGGCAATAAGGCCGGAGATGCTGTATGGCACAGAATGTTGGGCGGTGAAGCATCAACATGTACACAAAATGGGTGTAGCGGAGATGAGGATGCTTCGTTGGATGTGTGGGCACACGAGAAAGGATAAGATTAGGAATGAGGATATCCGGGGTAAAGTAGGAGTAGCCGAAATTGAAGGAAAGATGAGAGAAAATCGGTTACGGTGGTTTGGACATGTGCAAAGAAGGCCTACTGATGCTCCGATTAGAAGATGCGACTATGGGACAGAGGTTCAGGGCCGAAGGAGCAGAGGAAGACCTAGGAAAACTTTGGAAGAGACCCTAAGAAAAGACTTAGAGTACTTGGATCTAACGGAGGACATGACACAGGACAGAACACAATGGCGTTCTAAGATTCATATAGCCGATCCCACTCAGTGACTTGGATTTTCCAAGTCTCCAACCGAGAAGTTTTCCTCACTCGGGAAATTAAGGGAACACTACCTCAACCTATATGCTCCACTCACAAAGCTTCAACATACAAGCTTCAACAAAAGAAAATTCAAAGAACTTAGCGAAGAAGGCTTTGGTGTATTTAACACAATACGTTGAAATGAAGGAAAGCTTATTTATTAATATCCCCGATAAGTTACAAATATGTACATATACTTGAGTCAAAATAAACAAACAAGAGGGAGCCTTCACAAAGGTTGCTTAGGAGAAGTTTCAGCAGTCGGTAGAGCCCCAGAAAGAGAAGGCACCGGAGGGGGATCATTCGGAGCCTCAGTACTGGACAAAACCCTAGAAGGAGGAGGCATCAGAGATTGATCATTTGGAGCTTCATTACGCGATACAGCCCCAGAAGACGAAGGCAATAAATGCCTTTGGAACAAACCCACAAATCTCTGATGATCAAGTAAAACCTGACCATCAGATTCCTTCATCTGGTCAAGCTTCCTCTTCATGTTTGTAGCATAGTCATGTGCGAGCCGGTGCAACTGTTTATTCTCATGCTTGAGCCCTCTAATCTCCTGTTTGAGACTCATCACTTCAGCCGCCAATGATTCAACTTGGCGGGTTCGAGCAAATAGGCGTTGGGCCATATTAGACACAGAACCTGCACACTGAACACTGAGAGCCAGAGAATCCTTAACAGACAACTCATCAGACCGTTTGGAAAGTAGTCTGTTATCTTTGGGAGTGAGAAGGTTCCTGGCCACTACCGCAGCGGTCATATCATTCTTCATCACGGAATCCCCAACGGTAAGAGGACCAGTAGGGGAGACGAAGGATGGGCGCCATATGTTGTCTGGAGAAGGCGGGGCTGCCTCTTCAACAAGGTTCAAGTCAAAACGACGGTCGGAGGGGCCAGACATTTTCAAAGGTGTTGAAGAGAGAAGAGGTCGGACAAATCAAGATCTTAGAAGTGCAAGAATGGAGCTTCTACTGGTGGATATTCAAGTGTGCTTTGGAACTTAATGTCAGCCCCTATAAAAATCTGCACTCGACGAAGCTTCAGAAATCGAAGAGGCGCCTGCTCAGAAATCGAAGAGGCGTTTGCTTTCTCAAAAGCTGGGCTGCTCAGAGACCACGAGGGTCGATCTCAGAAATCGAAGAGGTGTTTGCTTTCTCAAAAGCAGGGCTGCTCAAAGACCACAAAGGCCGATCTCAGAAATCGAAGAGGCTTGCTTTCTCAAAAGCTGGGCTGCTCAGAGACCACGAGGGCCGATTTCAGAAATCGAAGAGGCACCTACTTTTCCAGCCTTGTCAGCACCTGTCACACGCACACTCAGCTTTGCGGAAATTATGGGCATTCTGTCGAAGATTTCTGGCGAAGTAGAAAGCACATGAATTGTACTGTTCAATCACCCACTTCCCACACGCAACAGTAGCTCATGGGTACCACAGATAACTTTGCCAAAGTTCTCTGACAAAGTTGAGACACGTGAAGCTTGCAGCTCCCACTACATCGCTCTGACCAAGAAGGGTAAAAGAATTGCAAAGAAACAACACTAACAAAGTTTAGACACATAAATTTTGAAGGTCTAGCTACCATATTATTACCCACAAGGGTAAAGGAACAGTACCACTGCTGGATAATTGGAAAGTCCCGGTGTGTCAACCTCTGTGCTTCGTGGCAAGGTAGACTAGCAAACATGCCCAACCTTTACTCACATTCGAGAAAACACTCCTAACAAGATTGCTTGCTCCAAAATCGAAGAGGCACCGCCCTCCGAATCTCGAGAGCCAGACTCCCAACATGATTACTTTCTCAAAAATTGAAGAGAGGGTAAAGGAACAGTACCACTGCTGGATAATTGGAAAGTCCCTGTGTGTCAACCTTTGTGCTTCGTGGCAAGGTAGACTAGCAAACATGCCCAACCTTTACTCACATTCAAGAAAACACTCCCAACAAGATTGCTTGCTCCAAAATCGAAGAGGCACCGCCCTCCGAATCTCGAGAGCCAGACTCCCAACATGATTACTTTCTCAACATCGAAGAGAGGGTAAAGGAACAGTACCACTGCTGGATAATTGGAAAGTCCCTGTGTGTCAACCTCTGTGCTTCGTGGCAAGGTAGACTAGCAAACATGCCTAGCCTTTACTCACATTCGAGAAAACACTCCCAACAAGATTGCTTGCTCCAAAATCGAAGAGGCACGGCCCTCCGAATCTCGAGAGCCAGACTCCCAACATGATTACTTTCTCAAAAATCGAAGAGACACCGCTCTCCGAATCTCGAGAGCCAGACCCCCAGCAGGATTGCTTTCTCAAAAATCGAAGAGGCATCGTTCTCCGAATCTTGAGAGCCAGACCCCCGACAGGTCTGTAATCTTCACACGCACATCAGCTTTCCAGATACCACAAACCACTTTTTCAAAGTGCTCTGACAGAGTTAAAACATGTGAAGTTGGCAGCTCCCACTACCGTGCTATAACAAAGCAGGGTAAAGGAATAGCATTATTACTTGATGTTAGGGAGACTCCTATATATGTCGACTTCCATCCCTAACGGACAGGCAGACCTGCAAAAATGCTCAACCCTTTCTCTTATCTGAGAGGGCACTCCCAACAAAGCCTTTCAAAATATTCAGCTTTCTTTCCCCCCGATAATACCTCTGTAAACAAGCTATACTAGAGCAAGAATATCTCATATCATCAGGGTTAAAAGCAAGAGTATCCCATATCATGCTTTTTCCCTGTCTTTTCCTTTGGCCTTGTTCTTACCTGCAAGACAAGGAGAAAGAGAGCAATCAGTCAACACTTGGAATCAAGCTTCCAGCCAGGAACTGACTGCCTGGAACCCCTTACCTGATTACTTACCTGGCATTGCTCTCGAGTACTCATCTTCAACATCTTATGCTTCCAGGGAAGATACCGCATCTGCCTGAGGAACAGATAGGGCAAGTGAGAAGGATACAAGGAAGCATGTGGAGACAAGTGTAACAGGACACGTGCCGATACATCCACTACTCTATCAAAAGCAAAAGTATCCCATATCAGCAGGGTCGAACGTACTCTAGATTTGATGGACTTGTTTTGACCCTCAAATTCTTCAGTCGGCCTTATACTCTGGAGGAAACCAGAAAACCCTCCAGCCGAGTTCAAGAATAAGCCTGTGGAAAGTTACTTCTTCAAAAGCAAAAGTATCCCATATCATCTCTCCTCATTTTTCTTCTCTTTATCCTTCATGCTGCCTGCAAAATAGGGAGAATGTGAACAATCAGCCGGAGCTCTGATTGCTTACCTTGTCTGTCACCTCTTTCAGCAGATCCCCCAGCTCGGCGACTTGGGGGACTCCTACTACATGGTTTGTATCTCGCTTGACCAAGCATGAAACTACAAGTAAGCTTCAAGTGAAATTGATACATCACCTTGTGCATCTCCACCAGTTACAGATACCACCCCTGGATGGAGGAAGAGTACTTCCAGAGAAGATGCCACATCTACCTATGAGACATATAAGGCAAGTCAAGACGATACCACACTCCGGTACTTAGAAGTTTCGTGGCTACGAGATCATTCTCCCACAATATTTCCTAATGTCATTTGTACTAAATCATTCACTTGTACTCACTAAAGGAGAGCTTGAACCTATGTACTTGTGTAAACCCTTCACAATTAATGAGAACTCCTCTATTCCGTGGACGTAGCGAATCTGGGTGAACCACGTACATCTTGTGTTTGCTTTCCTATCTCTATCCATTTATATCCACACTAATGACCGGAGCAATCTAGCGAAGATCACAAAAAGTGATCGTTTTCGCTACCTAGGATCTATCTTGCAAGAGAACGGAGAATTAGATGGAGATCTCAACCATAGAATACAAGCTGGATGGATGAAGTGTAAGAGTGCATCCGGCGTGTTGTGTGACCGTCGTAGGCCACTAAAGCTCAAGGGAAAATTTTATAGGACGGCAATAAGGCCAGCGATGTTGTATGGCACAGAATGTTGGGCGGTGAAGCATCAACGTACACAAAATGGGTGTAGCGGAGATGAGGATGCTTCGTGGGATGTATGGGCACACGAGAAAGGATAAGATTGGGAATTAGGATATCCGAGGTAAAGTAGGAGTAGCCAAAATTGAAGGAAATATGAGAGAAAATCGGTTCCGGTGGTTTGGACATGTGCAAAGAAGGCCTACTGACGCTTCGGTTCGAAAATGTGACTACGGGACAGAGGTTCGGGGCCGAAGGAGTAGAGGAAGACCTAGGAAAACTTTGGAAGAGACCCTAAGAAAAGACTTGAGTACTTGGATTTAACGGAGGACATGACACAAATGAGCGCAATGGCGTTCTAGGATTCATATAGCCGACCCCACTTAGTGGGAAAAGGCTTTGTTGTTGTTGTTGTTGTTGTATAGTATTTTTGCCTTGGTGGATCTCTCTCTCATTAATAAAAGTCTGGACAACTGCAGATTAACTAAACAATAGAAGCTAGCTAATTAAACAAATCTTCAATAATAATAAAACAAAGAGTACTGCGTTGTGGAACTTGCACACCTACTCCAGAATCAAGTCAATGAAATTTTTCTCCACCTTATTCAATTAACGTGACTCAAAAGATACTGCCTAACCAACCAGTAGCGTGGGGGTACGGATAACTATAAACAAGGCCTTTATATAATACGTTGGAAGATAATATATATAAATGCATTGGAAGCCAGCAATATATAGTTAAAAAGTTCATATATATATATATATATATATATATATATGTGTTTATGATAACCACGATTCACTGTCATTCAGCAAACGCATCCTAATTTCAGACAAATCAAATTGGTTTAGTTTATAAAATCGATCAGTCTATTATAATCATCATTCAAAACCAACAGTAAAATTACTTTAACCATTATATACAGTATATACTTCAGTTGAAGTTTAAAACTAGCCAAGTAGCTAGTGGAGTATTGTCAGCCGGCCGACTTAGAAGGGATGCGCGAGTTTGAAAGATTAACCACCTGCCAATATTTAATCTCTCTCTCTCTCTCTCTCTCTCTCTCTCTCTCTCTCTCTCTCTCTCTCTCTCTCTCTCTATATATATATATATAGGAGAAATTAGGTTCTCATCCTTACTTTTGCTACTCCATTGATTAAAACCTTATTCCTTTTCAATTTTTGATCAAGGTCCTTGGTATTAATAACATTATTAATTATTTCAATAATAAAATATTTTTTTATTTCTAAATATATTCATTTAATGTTAAAAATGTTACAATTAGTATATTTATATTTATAGTTAAATTTTTTATCATATATTTTTATTTTTATTTTTAGTTTGTACCCATTTTTAATTTGTACCAATTTTCTTTTTAGTTTTAATTTGTACCCATATATTAATTTCTTTTTATGCCCATATTTTTTAAAGTTTTATTTGTATTTGTACCCATTTTTATTTTTTCTAAATGTACCCATGCTAATTATATGTACCAATTCATGTAATTTTTTCAAATTTTTAATCTTAAAATGTACTCATTCTTAAATATACCAATTTGTTATAAGTAAAATGTACCACTTTTTTATATATAAAATCTATTCAATTTTTTTCTAATCCATTTTTAAACTTATATGGGTACATTCTTTTTTCTTTGATTTGAGAATGTATCCATGTTAAGTTTAATCGAAGAAATTTACTAATATTATTAAGCCTAATATTTTTTTTTTTTTTTGTGATTTTGAAGAATGTACTCATGTTTTGATACAATAATTTTTTGGTTAATTTTGATGAACGTACCCATGTTTATACACACACACACAATAGTATATTTATATTTTAATATTTTTAATCCCACAAATTATGTTTTTTTATTTAAAATCTCATTAATATAAACAAAATATAAATTTCAATTTTTAATTTAAAAAATATAGTAACGTACATAGAAATAAATTATCACATTAATTTCAGGGACTTAGATAAAAAATTGAAAATCAACAAGGTTTTAGTCAAAGAATATTCATAGTTAGGGACCGCATCCAAAGTCTCCCATATATATATATATATATATATATATATATATGTGTGTGTGTGTGTGTGTGATTCTCTGACAGGGTTAGCTAATGTATTGGGTATAATACCACCTCCATCTCTATCTAGTTATACAACTGACACATGCATAAATCTATACAACAAAATAAACATTTACATACTGGTTGTTGAGGTGGGAAGTACAAATTACCTGAAGGCTGGCCGTGATCGGTTGAAGAAATTAATCACGCGGGTAGCCGCAAGCTAGGTGTGGGAGCCTAGGTTTCTTGTAATAGAAGCAGCTGGTTCATTTCCAAAAGATGCGCAGTTAGTGTAATATGATGGGATTTGGACTTGCATTCATTACAAACTGGAAATGGCTTCGTTAATTGGGCAAGTCGTAGGTGATGCGGAAGAGGAATGAGAAATTAAGATGTGTTTGTTGCCGCCACACACACATATATGCATGCCGCACAGCAAATGGAATAGAATATATAGTTCAGACGAGAGAGAGATGAGTAGAGTAGACTCGGCCGGCGCGTTGAAATTGTACTTGTTCATAATTTGGTGTTAGCATGCAGCGCATACATTCAACTTTCCAGATCATGCCTTATTGATATCCTAATTGAAGGAAGTTGAGTTCCACAACAAAATTAATTGGCAAAATGCAGAGTAGCCAAAACTCCTATATACTTTTATAAGGTTTTTCCTTTTATTAATGTAGGAATATTTTACCTTCAAATCCTCATACACCATCTTATATGTGACGAACTTTCAAGCCAAATACGTGGACAACAAAAATTGGATTAAATTAAGCACGTGTGGATATTGAGCTTCACGCATGGGTTAAATTGCTTTAATATCATAAACAACATTAAATTTTTATTATAAAATCAATTAATAATACAGTAAGTAACTCAACTTCTTATAAACCTTTTCAAAATTTGTCTTTTCAATTTATTACCTTCATATTCTCACAATAATTAAGAGGTCGCACTTGGTGCGGTGGCAAGTGTCTTCGTCCATGAGGGGTAGGTCTCGGGTTTGAGACTTGGGAGCAGCCTCTCCATAAATGGGGGTAAGGCTAGCCGACATTCACCTCTCCCAGACCCTGCGTAAAGCGGGAGCCTTGTGCACTGGGTACGACCTATATTCTTACAATAATTGCCATGATGCGGTATTTTCTGTGCGTGTCAACTGTCAAGTGGTGTTAAATATTGGTAAAATTATTGTAAAAGTTAAAGTAGCAGTACGTGACGTGATGGTAATATATATATTATATATACTAAAACCCAAACCGATGGTTACTGTTCTAGGGCAGTGTGCGGACCAAAATGCCCCTCAAGTTAGTCATCAGCCGTTACTCTTTGTCTTTTTGTACAGTAAAATCCCGAATTTGCCCTTTCTATTCACCCATGCGTGCATCTGTGGAGTTTCTTTTAGTTTTTTCTTAATTTTTTAAACCCTTATCTACGCGTGTCCGCCATCGTAGAAAGAAAGGGGACATGTGGCACTCTTTCTGCTTCTCTCGGGTGGATCTCTAGAATTCTCCTTCGGTTTCCGTCACCCAACATATCCATCAGACTCATCATTACACCCCACTAATTGCTCTCTCACTTTCTCCCACGCCTCATTTACTGTTTCATTTCTTATCCAAATCACCTGTGGAAATTGGTTCCGTTAAAAACCCCTTCTAGAATTAATTACCTCTGGAAATTTTTTGGCCTTTAAAACTTCTCGATCGGTTCCGACTGGATTGGGTTTTCAATTTCGTGAGAGTGGATTTGTTAGCTCCAGTTTGTGAGTTTTTAAGTTTTTTATTAATTGTGTTTTAGTATTTTGCTGTTAGTTTGCCATGTTGTGGTGATTTATGGATCGATTTTTTTTAATCTGATTGTGGGTATTTTCTTTATATTGTTAGATCTGTTGTTTTGGTGTATGATTTGTTTGTGTTTTTCGTTCTATCGGATTCCTGAGCAAATTTGGTTTTCGTTTGTTTGGGGATTTTGTTTCCAATATCCGTTGTTCGACTGGTTGTGCATCTCTGTAAAGCTAGATTTGTAAACGTTTTTTCTGTTGCTTTGCATGGAACCAGAGCCTTTCCATGCTCGAGCTCCACAGGTATGGCACCGCTCTTTTACATCTTAGGGCTGTGCAAAATGGTGTACAAAAATGCACACGAGTTGGAATTGTGAAACCAAGTCAACTCTCACTTAGAAGTGTTAACGATTCACAAGCATGAAAATTCAAGCTCGGGCGGTACCCCCATTTCAAGGCAAATGAGATCATTCGACGATGGTAACCCAAAGGCTTTCTTTGTTGTTTTTCCTTAATGGGTTAACGATTCCTTGCTTTTTACTGAGTTTTTGGCTATGTGTATTTTGTATTTCTGAGCTTCAAGGCACATTTGCCCATTACATATAATTGTATTCGTAATTTAGTATTCAGCACCGCTTGCCAATTTATTACATGAAAATTTTGAATATTTTTTTGGAAAACATATGGTAAACCAATGGATAATATGTTTACCTGATTATCTATTTGTGTGTATAAAATATTTTTTTTGGAAATATGGTTATCTTTTCTGGTCTAGAAGGGGATTTACAATGCAATGTCAAATAGAGTTTTTGAGTTTTAGTTTACTGGAAATGTAATGGAATATGTGTTTATATTTATATGAGTTTGATAGTTATTACATCTTATTAGCTATGTTCCTTTTTAGAAGCTTTGATCAGAGCATTGCTCTGTGACATTTGTGATTGATCTTGATTGGGAACATTTTGGCATGGGTTGAGAGGTAGCTTTTATGTCATACATATAACATAGTTTTCCAACCCGCGGCATCGCGCGGGCTCAAATGCTAGTATATATATATTTATATATGCTGGTCACGCATGGGCTAAATTGCTTTAATATCATAAACAACATTAAATTTTCATTATAAAATTAATTAATAATACAGTAAGTAACTCAACTTCTTATAAACCTTTTCAAAATTTGTCTTTTCAATTTATTACTTTCATATTCTCACAATAATTGCCATGATGCGGTATTTTCTGTGCGTGTCAACTGTCAAGTGGTGTTAAATATTGGTAAAATTATTGTAAAAGTTAAAGTAGCAGTACGTGACGTGATGGTAAATATATATATATATATATATATATATATATGCTGGTCGATCGTTTAATTTGAATGAAACTTACAACTCCTATAAGCTAGCTAGCTAGAAATATTGAATCTAGCTATCTCGTTCTTGTCAACAGTGGAGTAGTCGATCAGATACTGCTGAATGTGTCAAATAAATCACCTCCAGTTCTATGAGAGTCCAAGACACCGAGAATATAAGAGCAACTCTACCGTTGGAAAAGCTTTCTAGGGCAAACCATCCTTACATTGAATAATCATGGTAATAAGCAATAAAATATTAATATTTTTTATTTTATAAAATAATAAAAAATAATTTTATTTGTAATTTTGGATATGATTTTTAATCAGTCTCGTTGTACCACATGTCATTAAATAAGAAATTACAACCCAAAGTATTTGAGAAAATATAAAATTATGATGTAAGTTGGAAGATAATGATAACATATTTATAGAAAAATTAAAGGGTAACTTGAAATAGGTCCAATTTTATAGCCCAATATTAAGATTAGTCCAATTTTTTGTTATTTTCTATTTAGATCCAATGACTAGGACTCTAGTTAGCATTTTTTCTGATTAAGTTGATTTGTTTGCATTGTGATTACTATTTTACCCTCCTATTTTTCCATGTTCTTTATATCATCATTCAAATTTTGTATATATTCATCTTTAATTATCCATAAAAAAAAAAAATTCGTTCTTCAGTTTTGGTCATCTTCTGTTGTACGATATCTTGATAATAATTTTTGAATTTGGATTACTGATATCCTTTCTGTTTTATGTTCTTCAAGCTCATGTTGTCTTCTCTGATAATCAATGAGATACAAAGGGCTAATATTGCTTTTAATCACCAATGCACTGCTAAAAAAAATTGTAATTTTCTAAGCACCTGAAATTTTCCGTTTTTATTTGTTGTTTTCATTCCACCCATGTAGGTAGACAACAACAAATCAGTTATAAAAACTCAATTCCCAGATCAAAGAAAAAACACAATAACTTTCCACCCATTCAAGTACGTAAATAGATACAAAAAATTCAATTCACACAGGTAGTTTACTTTGATTCCACCCTATAGGTAGACAACAACAACTAAGACACAACCAACAAAAGGTGCTATTAAGCTACTTGTTCTACAAAACCCACCAACCCAATTAACGCGTATTTAAAAAATTAAGGCTCAAACTTCTATTGATCCTGGTTTAAATATCTTTAGCCCGAATCAGTATTATAAACCCAATTTCACATAAAAAAAATGTCTCAAATCAAGTGCATATATAATCTATACTTCCACCCTAATAGGGAAAGTATGGTTTCCTTCCACTCATATAGGTAGACAACAAAAGCAACTAACAACAAGGGATGAATAGATAAAACAGGTGCATATTACCATACCAGTTCGCCAGGTATGAATATCCTTTAAAACCCAAACTTCTGCCTGCATTGATTGTTTGCAGGAATCATATTTATCCATCTCATAATTCGAATTTGAATTATACAAGCAGGAATCGGGAAGATTTTTTTTCAAAATCATTGGAATCGATGAGATAAACTCAGCACCCCCAAAATCGTCGGAATATGGCAAATTCATTTCAAAAACTACACGGTGGCAAGTGCTGTAATTCGTTTGAAAATTATGGACATCTAAATAACTGACGTGGAGATATATTACACTTGCTAGGCCCCACCTTGGACGATGTAATACTAGTGGACTCCTTTCAAATAGCCTTATAAAATTGGACCCATATTGAAAGATCCCAAAAATTAAATCTTTTTTTTTTTTTTTTGGATTTTTTTTTAATTTTTTACTTTTTTTTTATTAATTTTTTACATTTTTATTAATATTTTATATTTTTATTAATTTTTTTATTGTGGCTGATGTCACCCTTGTATCACGTCCACCTTGGGCTCTCGGACCACCAATTTGTGTCGGGCCTGTCCCTCGAGCCCTCTCTGGTGTTGAAGCCAGAATGGGCTAGAGTTCATTGCCCCAACAATTGGGTCCTATGCAATCCACGGTCCATTGGGCACAAGCCCCCGCTAGACTTGCTCTCACATTTGATAATAGCCAAGGTTGAAGAGATTAAATTTTTAAACTAATCATCAAACTAAATGATGCGTCATTGATAAAAAACAAACATGTTAACATACATTTAAGTGCCACTTAGTACTACGATCTAGTGATATTCCTCTTCACTTGTAAGTAAAAGGTTTTACGTTCAATTCTTGCCAAAAGCGAATTTGAACCACATTATTGTTAGCTCATTGTGAGGCTTAGCCTACCCCTCTTCCCTTTAGTGTAGATTATATCGTTTGTACAAAAAAAAAACACACACACACACACTTAATTAATAATCTAATTATCTACAACTATATCATTTGAGTTACATATTTTGTTTAAAAATTTGGTCTCTTAATAATACAACAAAAAGTTACTCGAGGGAGGGAGGGTAAATTCCTATCCATATATACAAACAAACATATAATCCACCTTTGCCCTTGCTTTTATAATTATATATGTGGGCTTTTATTTTTTATTTTTTTTAATTTATATAAATAGTCCCATTTTTAAGAGAACTTCTTTAATATTTCTCTAAATATTATTAGCCGAACGCATCCATCTATGATCGATCCATCCATCAAGATCCGAAATAAAGATAGATTTATGCGGCCAGCCATCTCGACATTTTTGAATTAAAATAAAGGGTAAAAGACTGTTTACTACCCTCATGTTTTGTGGTTTTCAACATTTAGTACATCAAGTTTTTTTCGTCTCAGATTCATACCTAAAGTGTAAATTTTGGGACAGTCTCATACATCCGTTAGTCAAACTATTAAATCTGCCATTAATTGTGACGTGGCGCCATGATTAGGCGTCACGTGTCATCCATGTTTTTTTTTAAATTTTCTTTTTTTCTTTTTTTTTCTTTTTTTTTCTTTTCTTCTTTCTTCTTCCTTCTTCTTCCTTCTTCTGCAACTTTTTTTTGCTTTCCTCCTTCTCCTTCTTCCTTCCTCCTTCTTCCTTCCCCTTCTTCTCCTTCTTCTTCCTTCTTATTCTTCTTCCTTCGAATTTGGGGAATTTTTTTCTTTCTTTTTTCTTTTTTCTTCTTCTTCCTCCTTCTTCCTCTTTCTTCTTCTTCTTCTTCTTCCTCTGACTGCAACTTTTTTTTTTTCTTCCTCCTTCCTTCTTCTTCCTTCCTTCTTCTTCCTTCGAATCTGGGGAAGATGAAGGTTTTTTTTTCTTCCTCCTTCTTCTCCTTCTTCTCCTTCTTCCTTCCCCTTCTTCTTCTTCTTCTTCTTCCTTCTTCTTCCTCCGAATCTGGGGAAGATGAAGGTTTTTTTTTTCTTCCTCCTTCTTCTCTTTCTTCTCCTTCTTCCTTCCCCTTCTTCCTTCTTCTTCCTCCGAATCTGGGGAAGATGAAGGTTTTTTTCTTCTTCTTCTTTCTTCTTTCTTCTTCTTCCTCCTCCTTCCTCCTTCTTCTTCCTCCTTCTTCTTCTTCTTCCTCCGACTGCAACTTTTTTTTTTTCTTACTTCTTCTTCTTCCTCCTTCTTCCTCCTTCTTCTTCTCCTTCTTCCTCCCTCCTTCTTCCTTCCTCCTTCTTCATTCCCCTTCTTTTCCTTCTTCCTTCTTCCTTCTTCCTTCTTCCTTCTTCTTCATCTTCCTCAAAAACAAAAAAAACAAAAAACCTTCATCTTCCCCAAATTTGAGGAAGAAGAAGAATGAAGAAGGAGAAGAAGGGGAAGGAAGAAGGAGGAAGAAAGAAGGAGAAGAAGGAGGAAGAAAAAAAAAAGGTTTCAATCGGAGGAAGAAGAAGAAGAAGAAGAAGAAAGAAGAAGAAGGAGGAAAAGGAGGAAAAATGAGGAAGAGGAAAAAAAAAGGACAAAAAAAAAAACTTCCCCAGATTCAGAGGAAGAAGAAGAAGAAGGAGAAGGAGAAGGAGAAGGAAGAAGAAGGAAGAAGAAGAAGAAGGGGAAGGAAGAAGGAGGAAGGAAGAAGGAGAAGGAGGAAGAAAAAAAAAGTTGCAGAAGAAGGAAGAAGAAGAAAGAAGAAAAAAAAAGAAAAAAAAAACGTGGATGACACATGGCGCCCAATCATGGCGCCACGTTACAATTAACGGCATTGGGCGCCACGTTACAATTAACGGCAGATTTAATAGTTTGACTAACGGATGTATGAGATTGTCCCAAAATTTACACTTTAGGTATGAATCTGAGACGAAAAAAACTTGATGTACTAAATGTTGCAAATCACAAAACATGAAGGTAGTAAACGGTCTTTTACCCTAAAATAAAATTGTCAAAGTGGGAAAGGGAAAGGGTGTCTAACGACTCACGCACGAGGCCAGGCCAGGCCACTAGCACTTCCTCTTCGTCCCCTCTTGTCTTGTGCTTCCCAGTTCCCAATTCCCTCCCTTCCACTCTCATCGTATCTAGCAAAGTACACATAATTAATTAGGTAAACATGGCATTATTATATGTATAGCAACTTGCATTAAAACGATATTTATTATTTGAAAAAATTAGTATTCGGTTCTTAATTAATAATGTTCATTAACTGTGGTATAATCAGTTTTCAGATTTTGACCGAAATTCCTAGCATTAATGTTTAATGAATATAGATGTCATTTATGTAAATTTTTAGAATATATATTAGTAATAATTTAGGGTTTTAATACTCACACCCTTATTAAACTTCTAATTAATTTTCAATTCAAAACATTTCCAAAATAAAAAAAGATAAAATTAGAATAAGTTTGTACCCATCAAATTTTATAAAAAGATTTTCGATTTTGTAATCTTAAATGGGTACATTCATATAATTTTTTAATTTTTTGCTAATCTTAAATGTACCCGTTCTTAAATATATCAATTTGTTATATGTAAAATGTACCATTTTTTAAAATAAAATGTATCCATGCTAAGCCACATCTAAAGTCTCCCTTTTATTTACTCAATTTCCTAACAGGACTTACATTCAATTCGTCCTCTTATCTAAGACGACCATGCTAAGCCACACATGCAACCAATCTTACTTCGGACCTTAAGCATGAAAGCATGTTACATTAAATCTAGTAGCTCGAGCGCACACAGAACTCACAAACTCACATTTAAACCTGCTCTGATATCATGCTACATATTTAGAGAGACGGACCATTAGTTCATTCCTAAACATCAATATTATACTAACTTAATCATCAAATTCTAAGTATTAAATTTCAGGGTAATATGGGACTAAATGTCATTCCAAAAAACTTTATTAGAAGTCGAACTGTAGACTTATGGGACTATATTCTATTTTCTTAATATGGGACTATATTCAACACCAATTCCCATTCCAAATCACTCAGATCGCCCTTCTCGGATCCACCTATATAAAGAGAGAGAGAGAGGGAGAGAGACAGAGAGAGTTAGTAAAAGGAGATAAGGAAGAGAAATAAGCATCAATCCATCAATGGCGGCGAGTACAGAAGGAGTGATCAGCCACAAGCAGGTGCTACTGAAAGACTATGTGACTGGCTTCCCCAAAGAATCTGACATGCAACTCACCACCGCCACCTCCCAGCTCAAGCTTCCAGAAGGTTCAAAAAGGGTTCTGGTGAAGAGCCTCTACTTGTCCTGTGACTCTTATATGAGAAACCGCATGACCAAGCGTGAACCTGGCGCCAGTTAGGCCATCCGAATGAGGGTTAGAGGATTTTTTTAATCCTATAATCCTTCAAGAAAATAATATTTTAATAAACAATGTTAGATCATATTTCTTACCATCTTCAATCGAAGGGCCAAACATAGCTATGTGACAAAAAAAATACATCTCCAATCGAGAGGACCAAAGAACCATAGGTCAAACATGATTTATTATTTTAAGAGTTCCTTAGATATAAGCCCGAGCAATTTGCATTTCATAAACAAAAACCCACATAAATTAAAATCTCTAAATAAAACCCAATGTTCAAATAAACTGACATGTCGGCAAATAAGTGACCTATTTTTACAACATATTTACAACTTATGCCACAACTCCCTCATTAAGTCAATAAAGGTTATCATAACTCACCCTAAGGACTGGTTTGGTATTGCTGTGCTTTGAAAAAAAACTGCTTCTGCTGTGCTGTGAGAATAAGCAGCTGTGAAATAAAGCAGTAGAGTGTTTGGTAAATTTTTTTGTAAAAGTGCCTTTGAAAAAAAAAAGCAATATTATAGTGTTTGATAAATTTTTATGTAAAACAGATGTGAAAAAAGCTAGTTTTTCAAAGCTGGGTTTTGCAACTTTGTGTTTTTGGCTTTTTTTCACCCAAAACTGTGAAAAAAAGCTGAAGTTGAATGTTTACCAAACATAAAAAGCTCCCAGCTTTTTTTATAGCCATTTTTTTTAGAATCACCTCAGTACCAAACCGGAACTAATTATGATGGGCAATGAGCCCCTATACTATTAATATATTATACCAACAAATTTACCTATATTTTGTAGATTTAATAATAAATATATTTATATGAGAAATACCAATAGTATGCCTAACAAGTACATTTATATGAGAAATATCAATAATATCCCTACTAATAGAGGCTCGGAATGCATGATAAACATGTATGAAATATTATACTAATTTACCCATATCAATAATATGTCTACTAATTTGCCTATTATTTTCCAGATCCAAAAATTTGATAACAGGTGCTTTATTTTTCAAAATGACCAAAACTATTAGTACTAAGTAGGTAAACTAATATTTTCAAAACAATAATAAAAAAAGGGGTGTGTGGATATCACACCCCTTTTTACTTTCCACACATCATTTGTTAATTTCTGTCCGTTGATCTTCTTTAATTCATCCGATCTGACGGTTGAAAATTAAAAAGGTGTGTGAATATCACATCCAAAAAAAAAAAGGTACATTGATATTCGAAAAATAAAACAAAACATACTAGACACATCATTTTTTCACCCTTTTTGTTTTAAAGAAAACAAAAGCATGGTTTTTATTGGCATTGTATATTAACACCCCACAAAATGTTGAATGTACCTTACATTAAATTCAATATTAATAACTTATTTACCCTACATAACTTGATTTTCTTCATTGATTACTAGTGTGCAATTGTTAAAAATTCATCTGATGAAACAAATTAGAAGAAAAGTACACTTACTATAACGTGGAGGCTCCCCACCATCTCTGAGTTGGAAAGACGTCTCCTCGTTCAACCAACGTTGAAAATTCATCAAGGTTCTTCTCTAACTAGCGGACATGAAGACGGCAAAGCGGACATCAAGACGCGGACATGAAGACGGCAAAGCGGACATCAAGACGCGGACATCAAGACGGCAAAGCGGCATCGACACAGGTGAATTAAACGACCAATACCGTTGACAACTTGACATTGCTGATTGCTCACATCGCATTTAAACATTCCGCATTCGGCTCTGTTTGTAACAAGAGAAGCAAATTCAATAGAAAAAGAATAAAAAATGGAAGTGACGAGCAACAAGCAGGTGATATTGAGAAACTATGTCACCGGCTTCCCTAAAGAATCCGACATGCAATTAGTCACCGCCGCCACCACCGAGCTGAAGCTTCCAGAAGGTTCCATTGGGGTTCTGGTGAAGAACCTCTACTTGTCCTGCGACCCTTATATGAGAGGCCGCATGACCAAGCGCGAACCCGGCAGTTATGTCGGCTGCTTCGTCCCCGGTTCGGTCAGTTCATCATCCCTCTCTGATCTCCCTAACTTGTTATACTTTTATAATTGTCAGCATTAATTTCTCTATATTTACAAATGGGGCTGACGGATTTGAGATGAACGTAATCCTCACAATTTCCCCTTGGTGTCTGAATATCTCTGCTTTATAATTATTGGAAGTAGTCCAGTGGTTTATTAGGGTTTCCTGAATATTAAGATGGGTTACGGTAAAACTGGACAATAAGGGTTAGGGCAACTACTCAACTATGTTTCTTCTGGGTATTGTCGTTCTCTAAGGGGTTAATAGTCGGTTCTCTTTTCTTGTGAGCAGTAACAATTTGTGTAGGAGTGTAATCTAAGTTGTCAACTCCTTAATTCAAGGAGCTGTTGTTTATCTGCCCTAAGCCGTTTGTTGTGGCTTAAATCAAGGAGAGTTAATCTCCTTATATATTGATGTACAATTGTAATGCAGACATGATGAAAAATACAAAACAATCTTTAAAAATAAATATGGTATCAGAGCAGAACAATTAACCTGCTTCTGCTTTACTACTATCTGAGCGTGTTCAACCTTCAAAATGGCTGAAGATAATCCAGTTGGGCCTGAAGCTGAAAGTTCACTGGTTCTTTCCTCCGTGAATTTGCCTGAGGTGGATGTCAACCCAAATTAAAGATTAAGCTCAATCTTGTTGAATGAGTTTAATTACTTGCCTTGGTTGAGAGCAATATCTCTTGCCCTAGGTGGAAGGTCCAAGTTGGGGTTCATAAACGGAAGCATTGAAGTTCCTGATGCTTCCTCACCAACTTATGAATCCTGGCTTAGCAAGGATCAACTGGTTATGTCGTGGCTCATGAATTCCATTGAACATAAACTAGCTAAAATATTCAGTTACTCTGAATCATCACACCAGCTATGGGAGACTGTCAAGGAAATGTATGGCAGTCAGAACAATGTTGCACGGGTTTTCCAATTAAAGAATGATATCTCCAACCTGCAACAAGAAGGTAAGCCCTTTGTACAACTTCTAGGTAGCATGAAGAGCATGTGGAATGAGTTGGAAATATATTGCCCTCATACAACCGATGCGGCTTTGCTACGGAAGAGGGCAGAAGAAGACAAGATATTTCAACTCTTGTCCAGTCTCGACTTAGAATATGAAGACCTACAAAGCCACATACTCATGAACACTGAACTTCCTTCCTTCACCAGTGTATGTGTAACAATTCAATGTGAAGAAGTAAAGAGGAAGGTCATGAACATTGGTACAAAGGCCAATGTATCTGAAGCAAGGGCCTATCTAACCAACGAAAGGAAGTACAAATAGAAGCATCCAAACTTGAAGTGCCAACATTGCAACTACACTGGTCATGTTAAGGAGACATGCTGGATTTTGCATCCAGAATTAAAGCCTGATTTCATGAAAGACAACAAGGGTTTACAAAGGTTGAACCGCACTGCACACCGAGCCAACCATACGTTTGCCTCCACCTCCAATGGGTCTAACACATTCAAGAACTTCACAGCAAATCCAGCTGCACTCATAAATGAGTTTGCATTGTATCTTCAAAGCAAGAAAGGAAGGGCTGGAAGTGATCAAATAGACAGTGTTGAAGACAGAAACTCGATAGCTTTGCTAGGCAATTTTGCGGGTTTCTTGGCAGACACGGAACACATACCCCAAGAACACATGCAAGGTATCATGAAAGCTTTCAAAACTACTCTTAATGTAAATATGTTGCATGATTTTTGGGTTGTAGATTCGGGTGCCACAGACCATATGACCAACCATGTGTCTAAGTTTCATAAGTTTGAAAAATTATCAAAACCTTCTTAAGTTTCAATTGCAAATGGTGAGAATGCAAAGGTGTTAGGAAAGGAAAAAATCAACTTAATGTCTGATGAAATTGAGTCGGTGGCCTTATATGTTCATTCCTTTCCATTCCAACTCCTATCTGTGGGAAAAATCACCAATACCTTGAATTTTTTAGCCATATTCTCTCCTCACAATGTCATTTTTCAGGATTGCACCACTAAGAAGGCAATTGGTGAAGGGTTTTATCTAGGTGGTCTCTATTACATATCAAAAAGCAATCCCATAGGGTTTCAAGACAAGTCCAACTCTATCCAAGATAACCAATTGTGGCATCAACGTCTAGCTCATCATTCTCTACCCATTTTGTCAACTTTATTTCCAAACTTAGGGAAGGATGTAATTTCATGTGAAACATGTCACTTGTCTAAGGCCACTAGATTACCCTTTAGCTCTTCCTTATCCAGGGCTACTAAGAGTTTTGAACTTGTTCATTCAGATGTATGGGGACCAACTAGTGAATCTTTTGATGGTTATAAGTATTTCATAATCTTTGTTGATGATTTCTCTAGAGCCACATGGTTGTACCTTTTAAAGTCTAAGAATGAAGTTATGGAAGTATTTAAGGATTTTCATAATCTTGTTAAAAACCATTTCTCTTCTCAAATTCAAACCTTAATGTCTAACAATAGTACCGAATACACATCTCATATCATGACACAATATTTGAGCAATCATGGCATCATGCATCAAACAAGTTGTGTTGGCACACCTTAACAAAATGGCATAGCCGAAAGGAAAAATCGTGACTTACTTGAAAACACTAGAGCACTAATGCTACAAATGAATGTACCAAAGAGATTTTGGTCCCAAGGAGTCATGGCAGCTGCTTATATCATCAATAGACTTCCTAGTTGAGTCTTGGAGTTTAAATCTCCCCTAGAGGTCATGAAAGGAAGGAAAATTGACCTTTCACACCTTATAGTCTTTGGCTGTATTTTTTTTTGTACATATTCAACCTCATCACCAAGATAAATTAGACCCTAGAGCTGTTAAATGCATTTTTCTTGGTTATTCATCTACACAAAAGGGATATAAGTGCTATAATCCCCAACTGCGGAGATTGATTATGTCTAAAGATGTTCGATTTCATGAGATTAACCCTTTTTACAACAAGTCACTTGAAACCAAAAGTCAAGGGGAGTGTATTTTGGATTTGTTTCCTCTACCAAGAATCGAACTTGATGCTTCAACAAACAGAGGTCCCAGCCATGTCAACATTGATGCATCACTCACTGAAAGTAGCAATGAAAACACTCACTCTGATGGTACAATGCATGAGGATGGTGACAATCAAGATGATCTTCACAATGTGTCTCAAGACATGGACGAGTGTGAGACAACCCTCACAGCCCCACGACGCAATCCAATGCGTGATAGACAACCTCCCACAAGGTTTCACGACTTCGTCACCTACAAACCCAAGCATCTAATCTCCAATTGTGTGTCGTACCAAAAGGTGACTCACTCTCATGCTGCATTCCTAAGCACCATTTCAAGCTACAGTGAGCCTCAGAATTTCCATGAGGCTAACAACACAGATGTGTGGAAAGAAGCAATGCGAGAAGAACTTCAAGCTTTAGACCAACACAAAACCTGGAATATCACAAAATTTCCAAAAGGAAAAAAGACAGTGGGTTATAAATGGATTTATAAGATCAAATTCAATTCAGATGGGTCAATTGAGAGGCATAAAGTAAGGTTGGTGACTCGGGGATTCACTCAAACATTCGAGGTGGATTACAAAGAAACATTTGCACCTATTGCAAAAATGAACTCAGTTAGGGTTCTATTGTCCGTGGCTGTTAATAAGGGATGGTCCATGTACCAAATGGACGTGAAGAATGCATTCTTGCATGGTGATCTCGAAGAGGAAGTCTATATGAAATTGCCACCTGGGCATTCTTAAAGCAATGAGCCTGATTTAGTGTGCAAATTGCACAAATCAATTTATGGACTAAAACAATCCCCCCGAGCTTGGTATGCCAAGCTAAGCTCAGTTCTCACTAGTGTTGGTTTCAAAAGAAGCAATGCTGATTCATCATTATTTGTTCGCACTTGAGCTGTGGGCAAATTGGTTGTGTTGATCTATGTTGATGGCTTAATAATTACTAGTGATAATGCTGAAGAGATCTTCAAACTTAAACAGTCACTCAGACAAAGGTTTGCAATTAAAAACCTTGGGGTATTGAAGTATTTCCTTGGCATAGAGATGGCAACTTCTCACAAGGGACTATTTCTTAATCAAAGAAAGTATGTCCTGGATTTGCTCAAGGAAGCTAACGTGAGCGATGCTAAACCTGCCATTACTCCTCTTGATAGCAAGTTCAAACCTAGCTTGGAGGGCACGCCACTCACTAATGTAAGCTATTATAAGAGACTTGTTGGTAAATTGATCTACCTAACAATCACCAGACCTGACATCACATATTCAGTGAGTATCATAAGCCAATTCATGCACTCTTCCACAATCGAACATTTGAACCTTGTTAAAAGGATCTTACGCTACTTAAAAGGGTATGTGGGTCCGGGTCGTGGCATCATCATGAAGAAGAATGAGAACACACAAATCATAGGGTATTGTGATGCTGATTGGGCAGGAAATGCAATCGACCGTAAGTCCACAACTGGCTACTGTAGCTTTGTCGGTGGAAACTTGGTCACATGGAAGAGTAAAAAGCAAACTGTCATCGCAAGATCAAATGCCGAAGCTGAGTATCGTGCAATGGCCTCAACTGCGTGTGAGCTAATATGGCTAAAGGGTCTTTTGTGTGACCTAGGTGTGTTTACAACTCTCCCTATGTCCTTATTTTGTGACAATCAGGCAACAATGCATATAGCATCAAACCCAATGTTTCATGATAGGACGAAACATATTGAAGTTAACTGTCATTATGTTCGTGAACAAGTACAGTCGCAGGTGATTCAGACCCATTATACAAGAAGCTTCGATCAACTGGCTGACATCTTCATCAAACCCTTGGCTTCTCATCAGTTTCAACGACTTCTGTCCAAGCTTGGATCCATAAACCTTTTGGATCCAGCTTGAGGGAGAGTGTATTGGAAGTAGTCCAATGGTTTATTAGGGTTTCCTGAATATTAAGATGGGTTACGGTAAAACTGGACAATAAGGGTTAGGGCAACTACTCAAGTATGTTTCTTCTAGGTATTGTCGTTCTCTAAGGGGTTAATAGTCGGTTCTCTTTTCTTGTGATCAGTAACAATTTGTGTAGGAGTCTAATCTAAGTTGTCAACTCCTTAATTCAAGGAGCTGTTGTTTATCTTCCCTAAGCCGTCTGTTGTGGCTTAAATCAAGGAGAGTTAATCTCCTTATATATTGATGTACAATTGTAATGCAGACATGATGAAAAATAATAATATACAAAGACTAATTCAAGCTTGCATTTTAATTTTGTGATGAACGTAATCCAACCAATGTCATTTTTCTTGGCCAAACAAAACAGCTTCCATTTTTGTTCCTATTTAGTACTACTAACTTGATCACATTGATATTGAAATGTTGTGGACTGGCAGCCTATAACCGGATACGGAGTGGCTAAAGTTTTGGAATCGGGGGATCCCAAGTTTAAGGAAGGCGATTTCGTTTGGGGGATGACTGGGTGGGAAGAATATAGTCTCATCATTGCCACAGAGACCCTGTTTAAGATTCACGACATCGATGTCCCTCTCTCTTATTATACTGGAATTCTAGGTATGCTTCTAGTGCTGTTTTCACCAATTTTGAAGTTGATGTCTTCGGAAAATTGCTTCTGCCGCACATAGCTAGCTATCTGAATTCTCTAATCTCATATGTTTGTATTTGACTAATGAAATTTAAGTGCCAAGCTCATAAGGGCCTAACCTCTTGAATGAGTGTGAAGTAGTCTTCAGTCCAATTTACATGTCACATATTATTATATTTTGAGTGACTTTGAGTCCAATTTTCAATAGACGCAGGACAAGATGTGACAAGAAAATGTGTGACAAGCAGACATGAGGAATCATAAAATAGTGTTTGGTGTGATGTAGAGCAATAATATATATATATATATATATATATATATATTTTTTTTTTTTTTTTTTTTTTTGTGCTTTTGCTCAATTCAGACACTCTTTGGTAGTATATTATTATGGCGGTAAGAACTTGATTGGCATCAAACATTTTTGTTTCCAATTGGTCATGCAGTAACTTGCTTGCCTTGATCTGTACCATTCTTCTCTGCTAGAATGTGGTTGATAAATTAATCCATCCTAATCAGTTTAAACTGTCGTGAAAAATATTTTTGGTAAGGATAAAGTTAGGAAACCAAATTTTTAAACCAAATCTGCAAACCGAATAATGTGTCACCCAAATAAAATAAGCACATTAATCAACAGTTAAGTAATAATCTAATCATCAAGTTCCACATCATTTGGTTTAAAATTTTGATTTCCCTAGCATTACCCTTATTATGGTAATATGTAAGGCTTAAAATTTATATGCATGATATGTCCTGCTTGATGCTCAAGGCCCATCTAATTTATTTGTTTGATGTAGGTATGCCTGGCATAACTGCTTATGCTGGCTTTCATGAGGTCTGCAGTCCAAAGAAAGGAGAGACAGTCTTCGTTTCTGCCGCATCTGGAGCAGTAGGTCAACTTGTTGGGCAATTCGCAAAGTTGTTGGGTTGCTATGTTGTTGGGAGTGCTGGAAGCAAAGAAAAGGTGAGTCATTGCTATTTGGTAATCAATAGGAAATTAGGAATTAATACATTAATTGGCAATTCATAGCTGTGACTCAGAATATTCTTGTAAAGACATGTCTGTATGACGATTTTTTGTGGTTCGCAAATTTTGGAAAATGAAACAGAACATCTTGTGCTGATGTACAAATGGTGTTGGTGACCAATAATTTTTTTATCATCATTGCCATCAAATGTGTTAAACTCGTTTACTTTTATTCTTCAACATGCTGGAGTCAATTGAAGCACTTCAATGATATATGTTTGTATGCCTTTTCTGCGAGTTAAGGTTGATTTGCTGAGGAACAAGTTCGGGTTTGACGAGGCTTTCAATTATAAAGAAGAACCTAACTTGGATGCTGCCTTAAAAAGGTCAGTCTCATATATCTGTGTAATGTGTTTTAACTTTTGATCGGAATCAGAACTTTATGAATGGTGATAAGGGGCATTTTTGTTTCTAATTTTATTTTGCTGAAGGCATACTGAGTTTTTCATGTGTCAACGATACGACCCCTTTTCTGAAAGGCCTTAACATCAACAACAAAACTTAAGATCTAATCCCCAATCTTTCGAAAGAGAGAGAAGATTAGAAAATGAAAGGTTCTTGAGTATGTGAGGTTGATTTTCCACTTCCTATATATTGCTTAAACATTGGGCTAAACATGTATATTCTGAATGTGTAATTTACGCAACAGGTACTTTCCTGAAGGCATCGATATATACTTTGAAAATGTTGGGGGAAAGATGCTCGATGCAGTCCTACTAAACATGAGGATGAATGGCCGAATCGCAATTTGTGGGATGATCTCGCAGTACAACCTTGAGCAAACAGAAGGTGTGCATAATTTAATATCACTCATCTCTAAACAGGTCCGTATGCAAGGTTTCGTGGCTTTTAGTTACTATCATCTATACGGGAAGTTTCTTGAAACAGTTCTACCTGCCATAAAAGAAGGGAAGATAATATACGTGGAAGATGTAGTTGAAGGCCTTGAGAGCGCTCCGGGGGCTCTGGCAGGGCTCTTTGCTGGCCGCAATGTCGGAAAGCAGGTGGTTTTAGTTTCTAGGGATTGACTCCATCACAGACGTCCAGTTGTCCCTATGGAATCTTGATACTTGTATAAAAGGCGTCAAAATGACTTGATTGAGCACTTGTGGGGTTGAAATAAGATCAAGAAACTTAAAACAAGCTTGTGGTAGGTGTTTTTTATTAAGTTTATTTGGTGGCTTTTTTTTAAAGTTTATTTAGTGTGTTTTTTTTAAGTTTATTTGGTGTGTTTTTGTAATTTTATTTGGTGTGTTATTTATGTTGTTTTGAATAAAGATGCTCTTAGTTTACATAACGATTCTCTTCATTTAAATAAAATATACCAGATTGAATATTTTTTCTGTAATTTTTATTAATTTTACTGTATTTTTTAATAAGTTGTATCTAACCTAATTAATATGGACCGTTGGATTACGATGAATGATTAATCCAAAAGCCTAGATTTTGACACGTAATCCCAACGGTAATAATAGGATTTTTGCTGATTTTTCTTTTTGGTTTAAAGTTTTTTAAGCCCCAAAAATCTAGACCTTCTAATGGACTAGAATTTGCCACTTGTAAGCCGTTATTTTCAAATTCAAAAATTTTGAACTGTTGGAAATCCAATGGCAAAAAATAATCGTTGGAAATCCAACGGCCTAGACAGAGCCATGTCCCCCATGCGGCCCCAGATCAGCTGAGTGTGTGGCTGTAGTGCGGGCCCCAACTCTGTATTTTTGTCGGCTCCCTAATTGAAAAAATAATAATTTATGTGACTGACATCAGATCCACCTAGTCGGTGGGCTAAGCAATTCGAGGACATGTGGTATGTCGAGCACTTAGGCTCCCTTGAAGCCCACTGGATTGGGTAGTGTTAACGCTCAAAGTTTGCAGGTCAAACCAAGACGAATTTAGAGACAAAATTTGCAAACTAAATAATGTGTTACTAATATGAATAGGCACGTTTATCAACGTTTAACTAATGAACCAACCATCAACTTCCATATCCTTAGATTTCAAAAATTTTATCTACACATTTAGGGCTGGTTTGGTATTGCTGTGCTTTGAAAAAAAGCTGCTGTGAGAATAAGCGGCTGTGCTGTGAGAATAAGCGGCTGTGAAATAAAGCCAGTAGAGTGTTTGGTAAACTTTTTTGTGAAAGTGCTTTTGGAAAAAAAATCAGGATGATAGTGTGTCTTTTCATTAAAGGAGCATTGTAGCTCTGTGTGCTTTGAAAAAACTGGCTTTTTTTCAAAGCAGCAAATAGCAGCTTCAGCTTTTCCTTTGATTTTCAGCTTATTTTCACAGCAGCTTCCAAAATAAGCCCTTTTTTTTCAGTTTACCAAACACAAAAATGACCCTCAGCTTTTTTTCACAGTGGCTTTTTTTAAAATCACCTCAATCCCAAACGGGGCCTTAGTCTCCTTAACATTATTTGGGATGGGCATGCTGTAACTAGAGCACATCGAGTCGGCCAAGCGGACATGGACACACATGTCACGCATACACACGTCGACATACATGAATCAATCGGCCAAAGCCGTTCACATCGCTAATTGCTCACATCGCATTTACACATTCGGCGATCGGCCTTGTTTGTAAGAAGCGAAGCAAATTCAGTAGAAAAAGAATAAAAAATGGAAGTGACGAGCAACAAGCATGTGATACTCAGAGACTATGTCACCGGCTTCCCCAAAGAATCCGATATGCAATTAGTCACCGCCGCAGCCACCAAGCTGAAGCTTCCAGAAGGTTCCACTGGGGTTCTGGTGAAGAACCTCTACTTGTCCTGCAACCCTTATATGAGAGGCCGCATGACCAAGCGCGAACCCGGCGGCAGTTATGTCCCCTCTTTCGTGCACGGTTCGGTCAGTTCATCCTCCATCTCTAATCTCCCTAACTTGTTTTTATTTTTAGAAATTTTAGCATTAATTTCTGTATATTTACAAATGGGGCTGAAGGATTGAGAATTTTTCTCTTTTGGGTCCTCCTTACAATTTCCCCTTGGTGTCTGAACATCTCTGCTTTACAATATACTTAGATTAATTCAAGCTAGCATTTTTGTGATGAACGTAATGTCATTTTTCTTGGCCAAACAAAAAAGCTTGCATTTTTTGTGCCTATTTAGTATTGTAGAATTATATTTTGTTACTAATAATTATCGCATCGAAGATATTGAAATGCTGTGGACTGGCAGCCTATAACCGGATACGGAGTGGCTAAAGTTTTGGAATCGGGGGATCCCATGTTCAAGGAAGGCGATTTCGTTTGGGGGATGACCGCGTGGGAAGAATATAGTCTCATCGCTGCCACAAAGGCCCTGTTTAAGATTCACGACACCGATGTCCCACTCTCTTACTATACTGGAATTCTAGGCATGTTTCTAGTGCTATTTTCACCAAATTTTGAAGTTGATGTCTTGGGAAAATTGCTTATGTAGCACATAGCTAGTTATCTGAAATTTATATAAGGAGAAATTAGGTTCTCATCCTTCCTTTTGCTACTACATTAATTAAAATCCTATTCCTTTTCAATTTTTGATCAAGGTCTTTGGGTATTAATAACATCATTAATTATTTCAATAATAAAATAGTTTTTTATTTCTAAATATATTCATTTAATGTTAAAAATGTTACAATTTGTATATTTATATTTATGACTAAATTTTTTATCATATATTTTTAGTTTTAATTTGTACCCATTTTTAATTTGTAATTCTTTTTTAACTTGTACCAATTTTCTTTTTAGTTTTAATTTGTACCCATATATTAATTTCTTTTTTGTGTCCATATTTTTTAAAGTTTATTTGTATTTGTACCCATATATTTTTTTATTTGTACTTTTTATTTTTCTAAATGTACCCATGCTAATTATATGTACCCATTCATGTAAAACTTTTTAATCTTAAAATGTATTCATTCTTAAATATACCAATTTGTTATATGTAAAATGTACCCTTTTTTTATATATATAAAATGTGACATCCCACATCGCCCAGGGGAGTGATCCTTAAATGTATATTCTCATCCCTATCTAGCACGAGGCCTTTTGGGAGCTCACTGGCTTCGGGTTCCGTAGGAACTCCGAAGTTAAGCAAAAAGGAGGCCAGGACACTTCCAGGATGGGTGACCCACTGGGAAGTTGCTCGTGAGTTCCCAAAAACAAAACTGTGAGGGAATGGTAAAGCCCAAAGCGGACAATATCGTGCTACGGTGATAGAGATGGCCCGGGAAGTGGTCCGCCCCAGGCCGGGATGTGACAAATGGTATCAGAGCCAATCCCTGGCCGGAAGTGTGCCGACGAGGATGTCGGGCCCCTAAGGGGATGGATTGTGACATCCCACATCACCTAGGGAAGTGATCCTTAAATGTATATTCTCATCCCTATCTAGCACGAGGCCTTTTGGGAGCTCACTGGCTTCGGGTTCCGTAGGAACTCCGAAGTTAAGCGAGAAGGAGGCCAGAGCACTTCTAGGATGGGTGGTCCACTTGGAAGTTGCTCGTGAGTTCCCAAAAACAAAACCGTGAGGGAATGGTAAGCCCAAAGCTGACAATATCGTGCTATAGTGGTGGAGTTGGCCCGGGAAGTGGTCCGCCCCGGGCCGGGATGTGACATAAAATCTATTCAATTCTTTTCTAATCCATTTTTAAACTTATATGGGTACATTCTTTTTTCTTTGATTTTAAAATGTATCCATGTCAAGTTTAATCGAAGAAATTTACTAATGTTATTAAGCTTAATTTTTTTTTTGTCTGTGATTTTGAAGAATGTACCCATGTTTTGATACAATAAATTTTTTGGTTAATTTTGATGAATGTACCCATGTCACAACCCGTCCCGAAATACTTTTATCGAAGGTGTGAAAAGACTAGAATGCCCTTGGGCGTTGAGATGTGTTGTGTGTGACATGGTTTTAGAAGTGGACCAATATAATTATTTTCCTAAGTTTTTGGGGCCAATGAGAACTTAACCTTGGTTAGTTGTGATTGGTGTGCAGATTGGACTACACACACATATCCACATCATTTTCTCTCTCTCTCTCTCTCTCTCTCCCGTACTCCCTCTCTCTCGCAAACTCTCACTCTCTCTCCCTTCTTTGTACGGACCAACCCAGAAACCCTCTCAAACCTTGTAGATCGAAGGTTTTAAGATCATTATTGTGCTCGTGAGGACCATACGAGTTTAAAGGTACCATTTTCAGGTAAGGAAACCCTCGAAAACCCGTGAAAATCCTAGCTCCGATTTGAGGTACTATTCATGTGGACGTAAAATCTTATGTTTCAGGGAATTTTAAGGACACATGGAGCTTTAGGAGGTCCTCACGAGGCTCAGAGTAGTTCGTTGGAAGAAATTGGACGTCGGGATAGTTAGTGCTCCGCCCGTGGCCAGGGCCAGCCTTCACGTGATCGTTCACCTCCCGCACTACACTCTCACCTTGAATCCAAGGTAGGTGCCAGCCTATCGTACAGACCACAATAGATGGTTCCCGACTCGTAGGTGACCCGCGATTTATCGCACAGCCTTCACGTGATTGTAGCACTTGAGCATACATGTTTATTTACACCTAACTTGTCGTACAAACCACGAGAGGTGGTTCCTGACTCGTGTGCAGGCATATTAGTAATGAGATGATTGAGCTCTAGATTAAGCCGTGCAGGTCACAAGAGGTGACTCCCGGCTAGATGGGTTATTTATATTGAATTATAGCCTCTGGCTTACATATGTGATATTGTGATAGTAATCATGGCATGAGTATCGGACATGGCATATGCATGACATTTATATTTGGATTTTGAGATGTTGAACATGAATTGAGTTATGGATATTTATATGTTCTATTTTATGGGAAAATTATACAGGTTTTATGGCGAGGGGTTAGAACTTTTGAGAAAGAAATGAATTTCAAAAACCTTGTTTTTGCCCACTCACGTTTTCTGTTTTTCGCCCCTCCAGGTTCTAGTAAGATTGTTCGTTGGTGGCGTTGCGAAGGCTTCCAGGCAGTTATGACAGTTTGCCTTAATATATGATCACCTGCAGGTGTTGGCTAATTAGTACTTATTGCTTGACTGCACTTAGGTTTTATGCTCTATATAAGTGTAATTCACTCTTAAACTCACACTAGCACATTATCTTAGTTAGTGCTGCTAGTGGTTCGGTTTTTAATTATTCAGAATTTCATATCTTTATTGCTTCCGCACTGTGCACATGTCTTACGTCACTCTCACGTGACGGCCAGCACGTCCTGATTCAGGTCGAGGTGTGTCAACCCATGTTTATACACACACACACACAATAGTATATTTATATTTTAATATTTTTAATCCCACAAATTATGGTTTTTTAATTTAAAATCTCATTTATATAAATAACTAAAATTTCTAATTTTTATTTTAAAAAATACCGTAACGTACATAGAAATAAATTATCACATTAATTTCAGGAACCTCGATCAAAAATTAAAAACCAATAAGGTTTCAATAAAAGGATATTCATAACTAAGGACCGCATCCAAAGTCTCCCTTTATATAATCCCATATATAAACAGTCCCATTTTTAAGAGAATTTTTTCAATATTTCTCCAAATATTATTTAGCCGAACGTATCCATCTATATGATCGATCCATCCACCAAGATCAGAAATAAAGATATATTTATGTGGCCGGCCATCTCGACATTTTTTAATTAAAATATAATTGTCAAAGTGGGAAAGGGTGACTAACGACTCACGAACGAGACCAGGCCAGGCCACCACCACTTCCTCTTCGTCCCCTCTTGTCTTGTGCTTCAGTTCCCAGTTCCCTCCCTCCCACTCTCATCAATCTAGCAAAGTATGCATAATTAATTAGTAAACATGGCATTATTATATGTATAGCAACTTGCATTAAAACGATAGTTATTATTTAAAAAAATTAGTATTCGGTCACTAGTTAATAATGTTCATTAACTGAGGTATAATTATTTTTCAGATTTTGATCGAAATCCCAAGCTTTAATGTTTAATGAATATAGATGTCATTTACGTAATTTTTTAGAATATATATTAGTAATAATTTAAAATTTTAATACTCACAGCCTTATTAAACTCCTAATTAATTTTCAATTCAAAATATTTCCAAAATAAAAAAGATAAAATGATCTTAACTTAATTAGAGAGACAGACCATTAGTTCACTCCAAAACATCAATATTATCTTAACTTAATCATCAATTTCTAAGTATTAAATTTCAGGATAATATGGGACTAAATGTCATTAACAATAAACTTTATTAGAAGTCGAACCGTGGACTTACGGGACTATATTCTATTTTCTTAATATGGGACTACATGTTAAAGGAGAAGCTTGAAGCTTTAACAATGGAGGATTTCACACTTAGAGAGAGAAAGAGATTACAGGAGTTTTAGAGAAAAACTGAGAAAGTAATTTTGTATATTTCATTTCACTTAGAATTGCTTACACACTATCTCTTTATATACTCTTCACATTCCTTACAAATTAAGCAAACTCATAACAAACTCATCAACTTAATCTATTGACACTTGACTGCACATCAACCATTGGATTGACCCTGTGCCTTTATACCTTTACATCCCTCATCAATCTCATGCTTACTAGAACTAAGCATGAGATTGGAACAATGATCTTGAAACAGAGAAGTAGACAACCCTTTAGTTAAAATGTCTGCAAACTGCTCCTTGGAAGAGACATGTTGTACACCCAAGTCACCTCTGATAACTCTCTCCCGAACAAAGTGGTAGTCGATTTCAATATGCTTCACCCGTGAATGAAAGACTGGGTTAGAGGATAGGGCGATAGCAGAAATATTGTCACAAAATAACATGGGAGCATCATATAAAGGAACATGAAGATCACACAGAAGTTGACGTATCCAAGAGACTTCGACTGCAGTGATGGCAAGTGCTCGATATTCTGCCTCAGTAGAGGACCGAGACACAGTATGTTGTTTCTTGGAGGCCTAAGAAATAGGTGTATTACCAAAATAAACAATATAGCCGGATGTGGATCGACGATCATTGGGATCCCCTGCCCAATCTGCATCGCTATAGGCTTGAAGATGTAATTTGCCAGGAGTAAAATGAATGCCATAGTCAAGAGTGCCACTGAGATACCTCAAAATCTGTTTCACCGCAACAACATGAATATCCAGAGGGTTGTGCATAAATTGACAACATTGGTTAATAGCAAATGCAATATCAGGCCTAGTGAAGGTCAAATACTGCAATGCACCAACAATGCTGCGATAGTGTTCGGGACTATGGTAAGGTGAACCATCTGTCTTAGATAGCCTGTGATAAGGAAGGCATGGTGTGGCACATGACTTGGCATCTTGCATATCAACCTTGGCGAGAAGATCCTGAATATATTTGGTCTGAGAGACAAACAAACATGTGCTCTTGTAAGTGATCTGCAAGCCTAAGAAGTAATGTAAAATGCCCAAGTCCTTCATATCAAACTCTTGTGTCAGAGCTAAAATGACTTTAGACATAAGAGATGGATTGCTGCCAGTAAGGATGATATCATCCACATAGAGTAAGAGAATCACAATACCATTGGAAGTTTGCTGGACAAACAATGAAGGATCGGCAAAAGAGGCTTTGAAGCCTAAGCTCGGTAAGAAGCTTGTAAACTTCTCATTCCATGCCCGAGGAGCCTGTTTAAGACCATACAAGGACTTCTTGAGTTTACAAACATAATTTGAAGGATGAGAGGAACAGACAAAACCAGGAGGTTGACTCATATAGACCTCTTCGAGAAGATCTCCATGTAAAAAAGCATTTTGAACATCCAACTGTCTCAAACTCCAGTTAAACTGAGCTGCAAGTGCTAAGATTAATCGGACAGTAGTAGGCTTAACCACGGGACTAAAAGTTTCAGTATAATCGATGCCTTCCTCTTGACTATACCATTTAGCCACAAAACGAGCTTTATACCGTGCTATAGACCCATCTGGATTCCTCTTAAGCTTGTACACCCATTTGCATCCAACTAAGTTTTTGCCAATAGGAAGAGGAACAAAAGTCCAGGTCTTCTGAGCATTCAAAGCATTTATCTCATCTTGCATGGCAGCATGCCATTCTGAGACTTGACTAGCTAACTTGAAAGAAACCGGTTCCATAACAGGCACAAGTGAGGATGAAACAAAAGCTAAGAAAGTTTTTTTCTTAGAAATCCCACTTTTGGATCTTGTTTGCATGGGGTGTAAGCTCACAGAGGGTACAGGCAGAACCACACTTAGACGTTCTTGTTGGAAATCAGGATCCATAAGGATTGGAGACTGTGTAGGTGCAAGAGGAGCTAACAGGGATGATGGTGTCTCTTGTGGAGAAATAACAGGTATAGGGGCAGGTATAGGGTTGGTGGAAGAAGCCAAACACTTTGGAGCTATAGTTGGAGATGCCAAAGACTCTGAAGCACTAGGGGTTATAGAAGAAAACTCTGAAGCTCTAGGGGTTAAATGCACTGATGTAGATGATGGTGGAAATGATGATGATGTGTTTGATTCAATAACATTGTGAAGTGTAACTGATGGTGGTACAATTAAAGAAGGCGTGCTAAGTGATGGTGTAACCTGAGACTTAGAAATAAGATCCAAATAAGGATAAGTATGCTCATAAAAAAGAACATGTCTTGACACGTGAAATTTGCTAGTAATGGGATTAAAACAAATATACCCTTTATATTGACCAGCATATCCCAGAAATATGCACTGTGCAGTCTTGGGTTGGAATTTGGAAGTGTTGTAGGGTTTCAAGAGAGGAAAACAACTACATCCAAAAACCTTTAAATGTGTTAACACTGGGGGTTTTTGAAACAGACAAGTGTATGGAGACTTCATGGTTAAAACCTGACATGGCATTCTGTTTATTAAGTAGATAGAAACTGCACAAGCATGAAACCAAAACTGTGAAGGCAAATGAGCTTTTTGAAGAAGAGTAAGTGCAGTTTCAACAATATGCCGATGCTTGCGTTCAGCAAGACCGTTTTGCTCAGGTGTGTGTGGACAAGACTTGTGATGCAAAATGCCTTTTGTTAACAGAAACTGTTTGAACTTGTTACTGGTGTATTCACCATCACCATCGCTTTGGAAAATTTTAATGGCAGTGGAAAATTGAGTTTGTACAAAAGAATGAAACTGCATAAAGGTATGAAACACATAACTTTTATTCATTAAAGGAAATATCCAGGTAAACCTGGTACATTCATCTATGAAAAGTACATAGAATTTGAAACCCTCAATGGACAAAGTAGGTGATGGTTCCCACACATCACTATGTATAACCTCAAAGGGTTTTACATTTTTATTTGCAGGGTATGAAAAAGGAAGTTTAGTAAATTTTCCTTGCAAACAAGAGATACACACATGTTTAGAAGGATCCACAGAAAAAGGAACCTGAGATTGATGCAACATGTGAGAAACAACAGAATTAGATGGATAGCCTAATCTGTTGTGCCACAAATTTGTGTTCACTTGATGACCAAGGTAACAATGCTGCTGTTTGTGTGAGTGAGGTGTCTTTAATGCTTGATTGACAATGGATTATGGTATGTATAATGGAATTAGATATAGGCCAGCTCTACACAGTCCATGAAGAAGAACTTTCCCTGTGATCTTGTCTTGAATCCAGAAAGAGAACTCGTCACATATGAACCTACATTTGTTATCTTTACAGAGCCGATAAATAGACAACAAATGTTGAGATAATTTTGGCACATGCAGGATTTTCTTTAGTTGAAAAGCATGTTTTGGAGTATGCAAAACAGAAGAACCAGTGTGAGATATGGGCAAACCTGCACCACTTGCAGTGGTTATAGTATCCGTGCCAGTGAATAGAGTGGCAAGAGTAAGATTGGACAAGTCAGACGTCATGTGGGATGTAGCACCCATATCAGCAACCCAGAATTGCTCTTGAGGGGCAGATGGTTGATAGGTAGCATGCATTGCAGTAATAGAGGATGGTGGAGATCTTCCTTGGTATGAAAAATTGGTTCTGTGGTAACATTGCATTGCAGAATGACCAAATTTCCAACAAATTTAGCATTGCACTGGAGATGATGAAACAGTGGTAGAAGAATGTCTCTGGAAGTAATCAGCAGCAATATGACCTCTTTTGTTTCATATTTGACACACAGGTATGTCATTGCTATGCTCAGGGCAAGTGGAAACATGTGGTCTCACAGGACCAAGTATGCCAGGACTGTTATTAGGACTGTTACCCAAGAACCTAGAATTATTACCAAAGTGGGTTCTGCCTCTTGCTCTTCCTCTGAGATTTGGTCCTCTATAACCTCCAGAATTATTGTGATAAGAACCACCAGAATTGTTGTTATAAGATCCTCCAAAAGAACTACCAGGATGATACTGAGAAGTTGTTGAATGAGAAGACCCTTCACCAAGCATCAACGTTTTCCCTTTGGACATAGGTTCTTGTGCTAACATAGCAGTAGAGAAAGATTCAGAAACTGGAGCATGCTCAACAGTTGTTTCTTCAGCAAGTAACTGTGCTCGAAAGTCCTTAAGAGATATAACACTCTCCCGACCCCTTATGACTGTGCGAAAGGTGTTATACTCAGTAGGTAATCCTTTTAAGGCCAGAATGATAATATCATCATCATCAAAGGAGATTCCAGCAGCTGAGAGATGATCTCGAGCATCTTTAATTCTCTGCAAGTATTGAGAAATGTTCTCAGACCATTTCTTGATATTCTGCAACTCAGTTTTCATCTGAAAAATACTGGCTTTGGTAATTGTTGAAAATCTGTCCTTGAGATTGGTCTAAATGTCATTGGAATTCGTACAACCAATGATACAGGATAAGGCAGTAGTAGAGAGAGTAGCAATCAGAAGTTGCATAAGAGCTCTGTCATGCATTTTCCAGATTTGGTACTCTTCAGTTTCAACACCTTCAACATCTAAATCAGCAACAAAGCGAGGTGGACATCGTCGTGTTCCATCCACAAAACCAAGAATACCATGATTTTCAAGAAGCAATCGCATTTGATAATGCCAGACTAAGTAATTCGTATCATCTAATTTGACCGTCACAGAGACCGACACATTAGGAATCAAGTGCATAATTGGAGACTGAACTATCTGAAGTTGGGCAGTAGTCACCATACTTTTGAAATTCTTATAGAAACAGGAGAAATCTTGAAGAAATTGAGAGATTCTTGAAGAAATTGAGAAGGTAGGGTTTGCGATCAAACGCATTGCACTTTTCAGAACAGAGATCCAAGATTGTAGAAGAAGAAATTCGCAGATACTATCATTCACACATATCATCAAACAGGTCATGTGCAAGAAACACAACCGACTTGTAGATTATAATTCACCATATCAGAGAGGATCGAAGAAAGAAAATGACATACCACAGATTCAGGGAAGTAGTTGAGAAGAGAAGATTGAAGATAGCGGAAGCAACACTTGATCAGGATCGATAAACGCCATCCGTTCCCGGCAAGGATACCATGTTAAAGGAGAAGCTTGAAGCTTTAACAATGGAGGATTTCACACTTAAGAGAAAGAGATTACAGGAGTTTTAGAGAGAAACTGAGAAAGTAATTTTGTATATTTCATTTCACTTAGAATTGCTTACACACTATCTCTTTATATACTCTTCACATTCCTTACAGATTAAGCAAACTCATCAACTTAATCTATTGACACTTGGCTGCACATCAACCATTGGATTGACCCAGTGCCTTTATACCTTTACACTACATTCAACACCAATTCCCATTCCAAATCGCTCATACCGCTCTCCTCGGCTCCGCCCGCCTATATAAAGAGAGGGAGAGAGAGAGACAGCTGGTAAAAAGAGATAAGGAAGAGAAATAAGCAGCAATCCATCAATGGCGGCGAGTACAGAGGAAGTGATCAGCAACAAGCAGGTGCTACTGAAAGACTATGTGACCGGCTTCCCCAAAGAATCTGACATGCAACTCACCGACGCCACCACCAAGCTCAAGCTTCCAGAAGGTTCAAAAGGGGTTCTGGTGAAGAACCTCTACTTGTCCTGCGACCCTTATATTAGAAACCGCATGACCAAGCGTGAACCTGGCGCCAGTTTTATGGATTCCTTCAAACCCGGTTCGGTCAGTCACTATATGTGCCCTTTCCCTTTTGTTCAAGTTTGAAAGTTCGCTTCCTTATGATCTATCATGTAATATTAGTATTGAATAATGTGACCGAGTAGCCCAAGTACTAATCTTGTTGGACAGATAGCCTCGTTTTTCGGATTACAATTTGTTGATGTTTGGGATGATTTAATGATTTACAGTTTGAGACAACTTAGGTATTCGATGTTGTACTATCTCTTTATTTACCGTTAGATATTGAAATTTGAAATGATGTGGCAGCCTATAGTCGGATATGGAGTTGCCAAAGTTTTGGAATCCGGAGATCCCAAGTTTAAGCAAGGCGACTTCATTTGGGGAATAACCGGGTGGGAAGAGTACAGTGTTATCACTGCAACGGAGTCTTTGTTTAAGATTCAGCACACTGATGTGCCTCTCTCTTACTATACTGGTATTCTTGGTATGTTGCTGTGTATTGGCTATTGCTATTTCCTTTGCCTTGGGATTTATTTCATTTAAAAATTTGTTCTGCCACAAGGATCCAGCCTATCTCAAGTCTTGTATCTCTAGTTGTATTCTGCCTCCAGTGACCTCTATCATACTAAAAATGTGAACTGATTTGTTGATTCTCACGGCTCTTTGTAAACTATATCTTCACAAACCGATGCAACATATTCCTTTTCATAATAGCATTTTGATTTGGAAGTACGGAAATGATTTAGCTTACATAATCAATTGGTCCTATGGACTGTAGCATTGTTCTTTGATTGTATGCAATTGCTGAAGTGATCCATCCTTATTAATTCAACCAAATATTGAGTTTTATGGGTTTGTAATGCATGATATATTTACTTGATGCTACGCTCATCTAATGTATTCATTTTATATAGGTATGCCTGGAATGACTGCTTATGCTGGTTTTTATGAGGTCTGCAATCCTAAGAAGGGAGAGACTGTCTTCGTTTCAGCAGCATCTGGGGCGGTAGGTCAGCTTGTTGGCCAATTTGCAAAGTCGTTGGGTTGCTATGTTGTTGGAAGTGCTGGAAGCAAAGAAAAGGTCAGTTATTGCAAATTTAGTGGTCGATTTCAACTATATCTTAGATGGCATTTCTGTGATTGTGACTCAATCGGATGATTATTCTTGGTTTAGAAACATGTATTAAGTGATGTATGCCAAATTGGCAACAGAGAAATTTTGACTAATCGAAATGGGGAAAATTATGAGAACTTATTGGAATGTACAGATATTGGTGACCCTTTATCTTCATAATCAAGTGCGTAAAATTCAGCTTTGACCTGTTTTCAACCTCCTGCCTCATTTAGTTGGCAAATTGTTCGTATCATATGATACCGCAAGCATATGCTACTTAGTAAATTACAGAGAAATGTGCATCTATGAGCTTTTTTGGTCTCATTCCTACAGTTTTCCGTATTTCAAATGACAATGTTTTAACCATTCTTGCTGTATTTTAACATGTTATATCATTTCTGAGGTTAGGTTGATCTGCTGAAGAACAAGTTTGGGTTTGACAAAGCTTTCAATTATAAAGAAGAGCCTGATTTGGATGCAGCTTTAAAAAGGTCAGTATTTATATGTTGATCAGAATCAAACTATTATTTTAAAGCTTTTACACGTGTCTTAATTACGAGGGGAAAGTCCAATAAAGGCATTAGCAATCTCTAAAGTCATGCTTTAGTGATTTAGTCCCCAATTCCTAAAACAGAGAAAAAGTAAGTTGAAATGTGACGGTGGGAGCATGTGCCTGTTGAAGAGATACTCACGTCTTTGTCCTCTCTGTAGATATATTCCATGGTTTTCGGTGTTTGCTTATGGTCTAAATGTGTGATTTGCTTACCAGATACTTTCCTGAAGGCATCGACATATACTTTGAAAACGTTGGGGGAAAAATGCTTGATGCAGTGCTACAAAACATGAGGCTCCATGGCCGGATTGCAGTTTGTGGGATGGTCTCGCAGTATAACCTTGACCAGCCTGAAGGTTGTCACAATTTAATGTATCTGATCATTAAACAGATTCGCATGCAAGGTTTCGGGGTTTCTTGTTACTACCACCTTTACGGAAAGTTTCTTGAAATGGTTCTGCCGGCCATAAAAGAAGGGAAGATAACTTATGTGGAAGATGTAGTGGAAGGCCTTGAGAGCGCTCCAGCTGCTCTGATAGGGCTCTTTGCCGGCCGCAATGTGGGAAAGCAGGTGGTGGTAGTTTCCCGAGAATGATTTCATTAGGCTCTCCATGGCTCCGAAGTCTCAACCTTTAGCTATATGGTATAGGGTATAATCGTCTACTATGAAATGCAAATGCTTTCTTATGCATTTACAAGTTTATCTCTCTACAGGTTTGTGGCAAGCTTATTATCCCGATGAGGACTGTGCTTGATCCCTCATCTTAATTCTAAATAAATGTCTTGATTTGCTTAATAATATCAAGCACTAAGTCTAGTAGATCTTTCAATTATGTTTTCTTTTTTTTCCAACCTGACCCGCTTTGTCAACTGGTTGACGTGGTGTTTATGGTGAATAAACCAAACACAGCGTTAAGCTAAAAGATAACGCGAACACAATCTGTTAAAGTGGTCAACCTTTTATCAACATGACATGTTAATGCTCAATCAAAAAATTCAAATTTTTGCCCGTGTTTGTGCTGTGTCATAGGAAGTAATACTAGGTAAACCAAATTTGCAAACTAAATAATGTGTTACCAATAAGAAATAACCTCATTTTTAATAAACAATAGGATATATGGAAAAACTTTTTTAACGTGTGCTGTCTTTTGTTTTTTAAGAAGAAAAAACAAGAAGGAAACCGTGTCTGGTTAAAAGATGGACGATCAGCACTGGAATCCAAAACTTATTGGTGATAGAACTTATTAATTCCTAACTGTAAAAAAATGGAGTGTCGATATCTCTTTCGAATTGGACTTCTATTAAATGAGACGAAACTAATTAAGAGAGAAAATGAAGAAGCTAATAAAGAAGCTTTGAATTGCTTTTCAAATTGCCTGCCATTTCATTCACAACTTCACGTATTTATATATTTCTATAATCTAATATTAGCTTTCTTAAAATAATAATTAGGTTTTATACCATAAACATTGAGGGATGTGATATCCACACACCCATTTTTATTTCTTCTATATTTTTTTGGTTTTTAACCATCTGATCGGATGAATTGAATAAGATCAACAGACAAAAATTAACAAAAAATCTATAAAAAGTAAAAATGAGTGTGTGGATAGCACACTCCAACATTGAATGGTTAAAAAGCTTGACTAATACAAACCTTCCACTATATGTGGTGTTTCAAACGTATTAGTTTAAAACCACCAATAAATAAAGAATAGCATTTGTAATTATCATCGGTGTTTGTAATCAACTATTATAATTTAATATTGCCAAAGTACCTGTGGGCTCATGAATCAATTATTATGGTTTAATATTTCCAAGGATCCTCAGGAATCATTGTTTTTTTCCATCTGACCGGAACACGAACAGTATACCATGTGTTTTTATACAAGTGGTAGAAAATTGTATTTTTTAAGTTATTAACTTTTTAACACACATATCTCACCATTTGTATAATGACACGTGGTGCACCACCTCTTGTTCCCGTCACACTGAAAAATCTTTCCCATTTAAGAACCTTAAGCTCCTGCTCAATTTAGGAAAGGGATCATCTCTGGATCCCTTTTCACCAAATCCATCTAGTTTGAGATCTGAGTTGTTGAATTTTGATCCAACGGCTACAAACAGAAGAACCTTTTAAAAGTTATAATAATCCAACGACCCAGATCCCGAACTAGGTGAATTTGGTAGAAAAAGATCCGAAGATGATCCCTTTCCTTCAAGTTAAATCATGAAATGAGGAAATTCTATTTCTGCCTTGTCTCGTCCATACCACTTGCATTTGTCTTGAACAATAAAAATACATGACGTATAAAAAATAAGGTCCATACAAATTGGGTCAAACTACAAGGCAAAACAAGATGTAATCCAGCCCAACAAAAATGAGGATAGGCTTTACATACATTCATAAATAAAATAAAATAAAAGATGCATTTCCCTACAAAAGAGGGAAGAAACATACAAAATCAGCGGCTCCCCAATTTTCTACAACAAAAGAAAAGTAGAGTCAGTTTAAGAGAAAGTGGCGAAAAGAAAGGCCTCTATCCTCCCCCACGTAAGAACTCTGGAAACCACAGCAAAAAAAGGAGGACAAAAAAAAGAGGGAGACGCCGCAGAAATTGAAGCACACGGGGGACAGAAAAAAGGAAGGGGAGACGCTGCAGAAAAGAGGGAGATCGACAAAAAAAAAAGGAAGATAGAGAAGAGCACAAAGGAACAAAAAAAGGAAGAAGAGCAGGACACGGAGAAGACAGCAGAGAAGTACGGACAACAAAGAAGAACAACGCAAGAAAGCAAGGGAGAAACACAAGGAAAAAGAAACAAAAAAAAAGAAACAGCCAAGAGCAGGAAGGTATAAATTTATTTTAAATTTGTTCTTTGTTGTTTTGTTTCCTCTCGACTTTTGCAGGAGAGAAAGAAGAAATTTGCTTTCTTCTTCATCTTTCACCAAAAGGGGAGAATAAGGCTTGCTATCGACTTCCTTTGAAAAGACATTCTCGTGAAAGACAAAAGGGGAAGGCCATGGGATCCTAACCTTTCTCAAAATTTATTGGGCAAGGCATTACAAAAGAAGAAAATGTTGCTGCCGCTTCATCCTTCGAAAAATATTCCAGGAAAAAGAAGATAGTTTTATTCATCATGTAAAGTGTTGCAGCAAGCTTCTAGGTGGAAAAGTCAAAAGAAAAAAGATGTTTTCCTACTATTAGAAAAGTCCTAACAAAGGTACACCTACAATAAAGAGGCTATTGGCTCTACAAAGAAACAAGACAAAAATATGGGCAAGTGTGCTGGGAGGAAATCAAAGCTCCCTAACCCTTTCACGTGATGAAGAGCAAAACAAGTTGGGAATCCATGCAGGTGGTTCTCTAGAAAAAGGGACAAGTTTGCTACAGAACAAAAAATTGCCAAAGAACAATTGATATAGGATTTGAACCCTACCAAAGGAAAGTTGCGGCAAAGAGAAGAAAAAATAAAAAGAAGGGTGGATAAAGCTTCCTGAAAATCACGAACCCACGTGGGAAGTTGTGAAAACTTAAAAGCATGAAAAAAGTAAAGCTTGTTTTGTGAAGGTTTGAAAATTCAAAGTAGGTTCAAAAGAAAAGTATGCATCTCACGTGGGGAAGAAGTGTGGTTATTGAAATGGGAAGTCAAATTATTGAAATTGGAAGACAAGTCCTATTGGAACTTGGAAAGCTCCGAAGCCACATCAAAATTCAAATGGCATGAAGCCACCAAATCCAAACAAAGTAACAAATTTTTAACGAACTACGCCAGTTTGATTCTGTTAAAGATACGTAGGCAGTCTAATATCAAGTTTTAGACGCAACCGTGAAACCGAAACGAATCCCTGGTTTATATATACTAAATTCACTCCTACCATCAAATACCAAAATGGCACGAAGCCGAAGAAAAGTTTCAAAGGGCACGAAGCCGTATCAAAGTCTCAAATGGCATGAAGCCATATCAAATTTTCAAATGCTCCTCGCCCGCATGAGCTGAAACTGCATAAGGCACTATGCTCCTCGCCCACACGAGCTAAAACTGCACAAGGCATCAAAACGCTCCAATGGCTTAAAGTTCTCGCCCGCACGAGCTGAAACTGCACGAGGCATCAAGACCCAAACACCATGAACTACGAGTGACTTGATCCCTCAAGAGGGTACGTAGGCAATCTAGGGTTCGACCTAGGTGCAGTCACAAAATCAAACAAACATCAAAATCCTCAAGTTACATTTTATTCGAAATGGAATCAAAGGGTATTTCTTTCCCAAAAGAAGGGTTGTAATTAATAGGCGCATAGCCTAGAATTGGTCGAACTCGAATTCATAAAACCCTCTTCGAAAAAATGAACGAAAGTGAAATTGTGTCGAGTGAATTATTTGTTTACATATTATGTACAATTTTTGCTCAACATAATTTTGAGAACAAGAAGTATGGAGACCATGTCCTCAAAAGCCTGTCCTTCATAAGATCACCAAAGAATTTGACACGTTATTGCTGCTCCATTCTTTGAAGACATTCTAGAAAAAAGAGGAACAAAGAAATAGTTCTGTTCATCACGTGGGAATCTGCTCATATAAAGGAAAAGTAAGGTCAATTGAAATTAGAAGTCCCATTGGAATTGGAGACCTTTAAAGTTAAATAAAGAAGTGTAAAGCTTGATGTCAGATTGGTCGTAAGTTTAGGTCTGATGGGTTCGAAATCACATGTTTAAATAGGTTTGAAAAGTTCAAAGAAGAATATAAAACGAGAGAGGGGAAATGCTAACTGAAATCAGCAACTCATATGGAAAATTGCCCACGTGAAGAAGAAGAGGAAAGCTTTAAAGTCACACCAAAAACAAGAGAAGGATGCTTCCATCAAAAAAATAAACAACAAAGAACCCCGTCGCAGCCGTCGAGTGAAGAAAAAAAGGAAAAAAGGTTGTTGACGATGAGAGGAAAGGGTGGCAAAGTTACATTCGAACAAGTTTAATTCACAAAAAAAGGGGAGAATAAGGCTTGCTATCGACTTCCTTTGAGAAGACATTCTCGTGAAAGACAAAAGGGGAAGGCCATGGGATCCTAACCTTTCTCAAAATTTATTGGGCAAGGCATTACAAAAGAAGGAAATGTTGCTGCCGCTTCATCCTTCGAAAAATGTTCCAGGAAAAAGAAGATAGTTTTATTCATCATGTAAAGTGTTGCAGCAAGCTTCTAGGTGGAAAAGTCAAAAGAAAAAAAGATGTTTTCCTACTATTAGAAAAGTCCTAACAAAGGTACACCTACAATAAAGAGGCTATTGGCTCTACAAAAAAACAAGACAAAAATATGGGCAAGTGTGCTGGGAGGAAATCAAAGCTCCCTAACCCTTTCACGTGATGAAGAGCAAAACAAGTTGGAAATCCATGCAGGTGGTTCTCTAGAAAAAGGGTCAAGTTTGCTACAGAACAAAAATTTGCCAAAGAACAATTGATATAGGATTTGAACCCCACCAAAGGAAAGTTGCGGCAAAGAGAAGAAAAAATAAAAAGAAGGGTGGATAAAGCTTCCTGAAAATCACGAACCCACGTGGGAAGTTGTGAAAACTTAAAAGCATGAAAAAAGTAAAGCTTGTTTTGTAAAGGTTTGAAAATTCAAAGTAGGTTCAAAAGAAAAGTATGCATCTCACGTGTGGAAGAAGTGTGGTTATTGAAATGGGAAGTCAAATTATTGAAATTGGAAGACAAGTCCTATTGGAACTTGGAAAGCTCCGAAGCCACATCAAAATTCAAATGGCATGAAGCCACACCAAATCCAAACAAAGTAACAAATTTTTAACGAACTACGCCGGTTTGATTCTGTTAAAGATACGTAGGCAGTCTAATATCAAGTTTTAGACGCAACCGTGAAACCGAAACGAATCCCTGGTTTATATAAACTAAATTCACTCCTACCATCAAATACCAAAATGGCACGAAGCCAAAGAAAAGTTTCAAAGGGCACGAAGCCGTATCAAAGTCTCAAATGGCATGAAGCCATATCAAATTTTCAAATGCTCATCGCCCGCATGAGCTGAAACTGCATAAGGCACTATGCTCCTCGCCCGCACGAGCTAAAACTGCACAAGGCATCAAAACGCTCCAATGGCTTAAAGTTCTCGCCCGCACGAGCTGAAACTGCACAAGGCATCAAGACCCAAGCACCATGAACTACGAGTGACTTGATCCCTCAAGAGGGTACGTAGGCAATCTAGGGTTCGACCTAGGTGCAGTCACAAAATCAAACAAACATCAAAATCCTCAAGTTACATTTTATTCGAATTGAAATCAAAGGGTATTCTTTTCCCAAAAGAATGGTTGTAATTAATAGGCGCATAGCCTAGAATGGGTCGAACTCGAATTCATAAAACCCTCTTCGGAAAAATGAACGAGGGTGAAATTGTGTCGAGTGAATTATTTGTTTACATATTATGTACAATTTGTGCTCAACAATTTGCAAGAAAGTTGTCTTTTCTTGCCAATGCAAAAATTTTAATACTTCCAATGTCTTGATTCATGGACCTTTTGCTCCAAGATAATGTCGTCTCTCAAGCATCTTCTTGCTCCGTCCTTAAGTCATCAACTGAAGGGAGACGAGTGTCTTCGTCAGGATCATCATCCAACAGAGATGGTTCAAAGAGCTTCAAATTCTCGGCATTGATAATTGAGTACATAACCATGCATTGTGGTACATCGAGTTGGAAGACATTATCACCAGTTTGTTTGATGATTTTGAACGGTCCATAACTGATAGCCTTGCGTTTTTTTCCTTCTCCTTGTAACCGCTCCTTACCAAGGTGTAATCATATTATGTCGCCTTTTCTTTGAAGTTGCATGACAAACGATGCTTGTCATGACGACCTTTTATATCGCTATTGAGATGGTTGCAGTCGTGCGTCCACTTCAAGATGAATCTTTTTAATTCGTTCAATCAAAATGTGTTTAGGTGCGTTGATGGGAAGCGGCACCATCCTCTCTAGTTCGAGCGACTCCTCAACAATGGAATATTGCGAGTGGATCCCTTCTTAAATTGCATGTTTTTATAAATTATTAGGCTTGCATGCATTGCATATTTTGTGTTTTATATTATGTTTTACGGATTTCCATATTTATGAATTATTTAAATTGTTTTTACGAAATATTTATGATTTATCGAGTTTGCGTTTTATTAAAGGTTATGAATTATTGGATTCTCGTATATGCAATTCTATTTTCAAATATGGAATCTACGGATTTATGAATATGTGTTATCATGGATTTATGAAACAAGGCTTTGACCTTGTGAGCTTCAGATTTGATATGAGTTTTTGAGGTATGTTTTTGGTGCTTATCTATCATACATCACATCCACACAACATTGGTATGAAGACGTCTATGGCCATAGGACACTATTGAGAAGATTTATGATATACCCCTAGCTTTACCGGCGAAATTAGTATCGAATAGCTTTACTAGCCACGGCTAATGTCGGTGTGTGATGTTATATATTTATTCTCTGGCATAACCTAGAGTTGTACAGCTTCACATTCGGGTGATGGGGCTTACCATGTTTCTTCATTGGCGTAACCTAGTGTTGTACAGCTTCATCTTCGGGTAATGGACATGTATTGCCTTCGGGTGACTATGATACCCCTAGAGAGACATACCAAAATAAAAAGGATAAAATTATTTTAACTTAATTAGAGAGACAGACCATTAGTTCACTCCAAAACATCAATATTATCTTAACTTAATCATCAATTTCTAAGTATTAAATTTCAGGATAATATGGGACTAAATGTCATTGACAATAAACTTTATTAGAAGTCGAACCGTAGACTTATGGGACTATATTCTATTTTCTTAATATGGGACTACATTCAACACCAATTCCCATTCCAAATCGCTCATACCGCTCTCCTCGGCTCCGCCCGCCTATACAGAGAGAGGGAGAGAGAGAGACAGCTGGTAAAAAGAGATAAGGAAGAGAAATAAGTAGCAATCCATCAATGGCGGCGAGTACAGAGGAAGTGATCAGCAACAAGCAGGTGCTACTGAAAGACTATGTGACCGGCTTCCCCAAAGAATCTGACATGCAACTCACCGCCGCCACCACCAAGCTCAAGCTTCCAGAAGGTTCAAAAGGGGTTCTGGTGAAGAACCTCTACTTGTCCTGCGACCCTTATATTAGAAACCGCATGACCAAGCGTGAACCTGGCCCCAGTTTTACGGATTCCTTCAAACCCGGTTCGGTCAGTCACTATATGTGCCCTTTCCCTTTTGTTCAAGTTTGAAAGTTCGCTTCCTTATGATCTATCATGTAATATTAGTATTGAATAATGTGACCGAGTAGCCCAAGTACTAATCTTGTTGGACAGATAGCCTCGTTTTTCGGATTACAATTTGTTGATGTTTGGGATGATTTAATGATTTACAGTTTGAGACAACTTAGGTATTCGATGTTGTACTATCTCTTTATTTACCGTTAGATATTGAAATTTGAAATGATGTGGCAGCCTATAGTCGGATATGGAGTTGCCAAAGTTTTGGAATCCGGAGATCCCAAGTTTAAGCAAGGCGACTTCATTTGGGGAATAACCGGGTGGGAAGAGTACAGTGTTATCACTGCAACGGAGTCTTTGTTTAAGATTCAGCACACTGATGTGCCTCTCTCTTACTATACTGGTATTCTTGGTATGTTGCTGTGTATTGGCTATTGCTATTTCCTTTGCCTTGGGATTTATTTCATTTAAAAATTTGTTCTGCCACAAGGATCCAGCCTATCTCAAGTCTTGTATCTCTAGTTGTATTCTGCCTCCAGTGACCTCTATCATACTAAAAATGTGAACTGATTTGTTGATTCTCACGGCTCTTTGTAAACTATATCTTCACAAACCGATGCAACATATTCCTTTTCATAATAGCATTTTGATTTGGAAGTACGGAAATGATTTAGCTTACATAATCAATTGGTCCTATGGACTGTAGCATTGTTCTTTGATTGTATGCAATTGCTGAAGTGATCCATCCTTATTAATTCAACCAAATATTGAGTTTTATGGGTTTGTAATGCATGATATATTTACTTGATGCTACGCTCATCTAATGTATTCATTTTATATAGGTATGCCTGGAATGACTGCTTATGCTGGTTTTTATGAGGTCTGCAATCCTAAGAAGGGAGAGACTGTCTTCGTTTCAGCAGCATCTGGGGCGGTAGGTCAGCTTGTTGGCCAATTTGCAAAGTCGTTGGGTTGCTATGTTGTTGGAAGTGCTGGAAGCAAAGAAAAGGTCAGTTATTGCAAATTTAGTGGTCGATTTCAACTATATCTTAGATGGCATTTCTGTGATTGTGACTCAATCGGATGATTATTCTTGGTTTAGAAACATGTATTAAGTGATGTATGCCAAATTGGCAACAGAGAAATTTTGACTAATCGAAATGGGGAAAATTATGAGAACTTATTGGAATGTACAGATATTGGTGACCCTTTATCTTCATAATCAAGTGCGTAAAATTCAGCTTTGACCTGTTTTCAACCTCCTGCCTCATTTAGTTGGCAAATTGTTCGTATCATATGATACCGCAAGCATATGCTACTTAGTAAATTACAGAGAAATGTGCATCTATGAGCTTTTTTGGTCTCATTCCTACAGTTTTCCGTATTTCAAACGACAATGTTTTAACCATTCTTGCTGTATTTTAACATGTTATATCATTTCTGAGGTTAGGTTGATCTGCTGAAGAACAAGTTTGGGTTTGACAAAGCTTTCAATTATAAAGAAGAGCCTGATTTGGATGCAGCTTTAAAAAGGTCAGTATTTATATGTTGATCAGAATCAAACTATTATTTTAAAGCTTTTACATGTGTCTTAATTACGAGGGGAAAGTTCAATAAAGGCATTAGCAATCTCTAAAGTCATGCTTTAGTGATTTAGTCCCCAATTCCTAAAACAGAGAAAAAGTAAGTTGAAATGCGATGGTGGGAGCATGTGGCTGTTGAAGAGATACTCATGTCTTTGTCCTCTTTGTAGATATATTCCATGGTTTTCGGTGTTTGCTTATGGTCTAAATGTGTGATTTGCTTACCAGATACTTTCCTGAAGGCATCGACATATACTTTGAAAACGTTGGGGGAAAAATGCTTGATGCAGTGCTACAAAACATGAGGCTCCATGGCCGGATTGCAGTTTGTGGGATGGTCTCGCAGTATAACCTTGACCAGCCTGAAGGTTGTCACAATTTAATGTATCTGTTCATTAAACAGATTCGCATGCAAGGTTTCTGGGTTTCTAGTTACTACCACCTTTACGGAAAGTTTCTTGAAATGGTTCTGCCGGCCATAAAAGAAGGGAAGATAACTTATGTGGAAGATGTAGTGGAAGGCCTTGAGAGCGCTCCAGCTGCTCTGATAGGGCTCTTTGCCGGCCGCAATGTGGGAAAGCAGGTAGTGGTAGTTTCCCGAGAATGATTTCATTAGGCTCTCCATGGCTCCGAAGTCTCAACCTTTAGCTATATGGTATAGGGTATAATCGTCTACTATGAAATGCAAATGCTTTCTTATACATTTACAAGTTTATCTCTCTACAGGTTTGTGGCAAGCTTATTATCCCGATGAGGACTGTGCTTGATCCCTCACCTTAATTTTAAATAAATGTCTTGATTTGCTTAATGATATCAAGCACCAAGTCTAGTAGATCTTTCAATTACGTTTTCTTTTTTTTCCAACCTGACCCGCTTTGTCAACTGGTTGACGTGGTATTTATGGTGAATAAACCAAACACAGCGTTAAGCTAAAAGATAACGCGAACACAATCTGTTAAAGTGGTCCACCTTTTATCAACATGACATGTTAATGCTCAATCAAGAAATTCAAATTTTTGCCCGTGTTTGTGCTGTGCTATCAGGAAATAATACTAGGTAAATCAAGTCTACAAATTAAATAATATGTCACCAATAAGAAATAATCTCCTTTTTAATAAACAATAGGATATATGGAAAAACTTTTTTAACATGTGCTGTCTTTTGTTTTTTAAGAAGAAAAAACAAGAAGGAAACCGTGTCTGGTTAAAAGATGGACGATTAGCACTGGAATCCAAAACTTATTAGTGATAGAACTTATTAATTCCTAACTTTAAAAAAATGGAGTGTCGGTTTCTCTTTCGAATTGGCCTTCCATTAAATGAGACGAAACTAATTAAGAAAGAAAATGAAGAAGCTAATAAAGAAGCTTTGAATTGCTTTTCAAATTGCCTACCATTTCATTCACAACTTCACGTATTTATATATTTCTATAATCTAATATTAGCTTTCTTAAAATAATAATTAGGTTTTATACCATAAACATTGAGGGGTGTGATTTATTTCTCCCACATTTTTTTTATTTTTGACCTTCGGATCGGATGAATTGAATAAGATCAACGAACAGAAATTAACAAAGAATGTGTAAGAAGTAAAAAATGGTGTGTGGATAACACACCCCAACATTGAATGGTTAAAAAGCTTGACTAATACAAACCTTCACTATATGTGGTGTTTCAAACGTATTAGTTTAAAACCACCAATAAATAAAGAATAGTATTTGTAATTATCATCAGTGTTTGTAATCAACTATTATAATTTAATATTGCCAAAGTAACTGTGGGCTCATGAATCAATTATTATAGTTTAATATTTCCAAGGATCCTCATGAATCATTGCTCCCCCATTTAAGGAAATTTTTTTCCATCTGATCAGAACACGAATGGTATACCATGTGTTTTTATACAAGTGGTAAAAAATTGTATTTTTTAAGTTATTAACTTTTTAACACACATATCCTACCATTTGTATAATGACACGTGGTGCACCACCTCTTGTTCCCGTCACACTGAAAAATCTCTCCCATTTAAGAACCTTAAGCTCCTGCTCAATTTAGGAAAGGGATCATCTCTGGATCCCTTTCCACCAAATCCATCTAGTCTGGGATCTGAGCTGTTGGATTTTGATCAAACGGTTACAAACAGGAGAACCCTTTAAAAGTTATAATAATCCAACGACCCAGATTCCGAACTAGGTGAATTTGGTAGAAAAAGATCCGGAGATGATCCCTTTCCTTTAAGTTAAATCATGAAATGAGGAAATTCTATTTCTGCCTTGTCTCGTTCATACCACTTTGATTTGCTAGAAAGTTGTCTTTTCTTGCCAATGCAAAAAATTTCATACTTCCAATGTCTTGTTTCATGGACCTTTTGCTCCAAGATAATGTCGTCTCTAAAGCATCTTCTTGCTCCATCCTTAAGTCATCAACTGAAGGGAGACGAGTGTCTTCGTCAGGATCATCATCCAACATAGATGGTTCAAAGAGCTTCAAATTCTCGGCATTGATAATTGAGTACATAACCATGCATTGTGGTACATCGAGTTGGAAGACATTATCACCAGTTTGTTTAAGGATTTTGAACGGTTCGTAACTGATAGCCTCGCGTTTTTTTCCTTCTCCTTGTAATTGTAATCATATTACGTCGCCTTTTCTTTGAAGTTGCATGACAAACGATGCTTGTCATGACGACCTTTTATATCGCTATTGAGATTGTTGCAGTCGTGCTTCCACTTCGGGATGAATCTTTTTAATTCGTTCAATCAAAATGTGTTTAGGTGCGTTGATGGGAAGCGGCACCATCCTCTCTAGTTCAAGCGACTCCTCAACAATGGAATATTGTGAGTGGACCCCTTCTTAAATTGCATGTTTTTATAAATTATTAGGCTTGCATGCATTGCATATTTTGTGTTTTATATTATGTTTTACGGATTTCTATATTTATGAATTATTTAAATTGTTTTTACGAAATATTTATGATTTATTGAGTTTGCGTTTTATTAAAGGTTATGAATTATTGGATTCTCGTATATGCAATTCTATTTTCAAATATGGAATCTACGGATTTATGAATATGCGTTATCATGGATTTATGAAACGAGGCCTTGAGAGCTTGTGAGCTCCGGATTTAATATGAGTTTTTGAGGTATGTTTTTGGTGCTTATCTATCATACATCACATCCACACAACATTGGTATGAAGACGTCTATGGCCATAGGACACTGTTGAGGAGATTTATGATATACCCCTAGCTTCACCGGCGACCAGTATCGAACAGCTTCACTAGCCACGGCTAATGTCGGTGTGTGATGTTATATATTTATTCTCTGGCATAACCTAGAGTTGTACAACTTCACATTCGGGTGATGGGGCTTACCATGTTTCTTCATTGGCGTAACCTAGTGTTGTACAGCTTCACCTTCGGGTGATGGACATGTATTGCCTTCGAGTGACTATGATAGCCCTAGAGAGAGTACATAATTGATGAGATTTACGGATTTGCCTTTAGGCGAAGATATTACCATTGTTTTGATTTACGAGATTCATGGATTTGTCTTCAGGCGGCTATATTAGCACGGATTCACATACACATGTTTTACAAATGATTTTCATGGTATGCTAGAGTTTTCAGAAAACCTACTATATAGTATTATTTATGTGTTCAAAACAGGGAGTTAGTATATTCGGAAAGAAAATGGTTTTCTTATTATTAGTATTATTATTATAAACTTTAGTCCACTCACCTTTTGTTTTGCGCCCCCTTAGGAGTTAGAATCGAGGCACACGATCCCGGTATCAGGGCACTTCTGCTTAGGAATCTCGAGCCTTTTCTGTGTAGGACCTATTCCTCGGTTCGTACTTTTCCATAATAATTCATTCACATTATTCTTAATTAGTTGTATGCTCTGAACATAGTTTTGCATTAGAATATTCTTTCTAACCACATATTTTAATTTGCATGCATGTTAAAATGGTTTCGTCACTCTCGAGTGTCGATCAACACGTGCCTATCTGGGTATCTGGGGATATTGGGTCGGGGCGTGTCATGGAAATCCAATGGCCAAAAATATTGTCGTTGGAAATCCAACGATCCATATAAAACCATGCCCCACCACCCCCTAGATCAGCTGAGTGCGCCTGTGGTGAGGCCCCAACTCTGTTTTTCTATCAGCTCCCTGACTGAAGAAAAAAAATATATCCATGTGACTGATGCCATGCTGACGTCAAATTCACCTAGTCAGTGGGCTAATCAGTTCGAGCACGTGTGGTCTGTCAGGCACTCAGGCTCCCCCAAAGCTCAGTGGATTGAATAATGTTAACGCTCAAAATTTGCTAGTCAAACCAAGACAAAATTTGCAAACGAAATAATGTATTACTAATATGAATATTAATGTTTAAGTAATAAATCAATTATCAATTTTTCATAACCTTTGGTTTTTGAAATTTTATCTACACATTTAGTATCCCGGCCTTACTTTGGCGTGGACATGCTGTAACCAGAGCACATCGAGTCGCCCAAGCGGACATGGACACACGTGTCACGCATACCAACCGGCCAAAGCCGTTCACATCGCTGATTGCTCACATTGCATTTACACATTCGGCGATCGGCTCTGTTTGTAAGAAGCGAAGCAAATTCAGTAGAAAAAGAATAAAAAATGGAAGTGACGAGCAACAAGCAGCTGATACTCAGAGACTATGTCACTGGCTTCCCCAAAGAATCCGATATGCAATTAGTCACCGCCGCAGCCACCAAGCTGAAGCTTCCAGAAGGTTCCACTGGGGTTTTGGTGAAGAACCTCTACTTGTCCTGCGACCCTTATATGAGAGACCGCATGACCAAGCGCGAACCCGGCGGCAGTTATGTCCCCTCCTTCGTGCCCGGTTCGGTCAGTTCTTCATCCATCTCTGATCTCCCTAACTTGTTTTTATTTTTAGAATTTTTAGCATTAATTTCTGTATATTTACAAATGGGGCTGAAGGATTGAGAACTTTTCTCTTCTGGGTCCTCCTCACAATTTCACCTTGGTGTCTGAATATCTCTGCTTTACAATATACTCGGATTAATTCAAGCTTGCATTTTTGTGATGAACGTAATGTCATTTTTCTTGGCCAAACAAAAAAGCTTGCATTTTTGTGCCTATTTAGTATTGTAGAATTATATTTTGTTACTAGTAATTATCGCATCGAAGATATTGAAATGCTGTGGACTGGCAGCCTATAACCGGATACGGAGTGGCTAAAGTTTTGGAATCGGGGGATCCCAATTTCAAGGAAGGCGACTTTGTTTGGGGGATGACCGGGTGGGAAGAATATAGTCTCATCACTGCCACACAGGCCCTGTTTAAGATTCACGATACCGATGTCCCACTCTCTTACTATACTGGAATTCTAGGTATGTTTCTAGTGCTATTTTCACCAAATTTTGAAGTTGATGTCTCCGGAAAATTGCTTCTGCGGCACATAGCTAGCTATCTGAAATTTATAATCTCATATGTTTGTATTTGACTAATGAAACTTGAGTGTGAATTTCGCAAGTCTTGAATGAAAATGGTAGATAAATTGGTTCGCATATGTCACGTATTGTTATATGCTGAGTGACTTGACTCCAATTTTCATTCTAAAATCAGAAGTTTAAGGACAGTGTCAAAATCTGCATTTTTGATGAATGGTCTTCTCTCATGAAAGGATCTCCGCATTTCGATTTCTAGTTGTATCTTTTCTGCATTGACCGATATGATATTGACAATGAATTGCTTTTGCTCAATTCTGACACTCTTTAGTAGTGTAGTAAGGAACTTGATTGCCATCAAACTTTTTTTTTTTCCAATTAGTCATGCAGTAAAGCGGGAGCCTTGTGCACTGGGTACGACCAGTCGTGCAGTAACTTACCTGCCTTGATGTGTACTATTCTTCTTGATAGAATGTGATTGATAGAGTAATCCATTCTAATCAAATTTAAACTGTCATGAAACATATTTTGGTAATATGTAAGCCTTAAAATTTATATGCATGATATGTCCTGCTTGATGCTCAAGGCTCATCTAATTTATTTGTTTGATGTAGGTATGCCTGGTATAACTGCTTATGCTGGTTTTCATGAGGTTTGCACGCCAAAGAAAGGAGAGACAGTCTTCATTTCTGCCGCATCTGGAGCAGTAGGTCAGCTAGTTGGGCAATTTGCGAAGTTGTTGGGTTGCTATGTTGTTGGGAGTGCTGGAAGCAAAGAAAAGGTGAGTCATTGCTATTGGGTAATCAATAGGAAATTAGGAATTAATACATTAATTGGCAATTCATAGCTGTGACTCAGAATATTCTTGTAAAGGCATGTCTGTATGACGATTTTTTGTGGTTCGCAAATTTTGGAAAATGAAACAGAACATCTTGTGCTGATGTACAAATGGTGTTGGTGACCAATAATTTTTTTTATCATCATTGCCATCAAATGTGTTAAACGCGTTTACTTTTATTCTTCAACATGCTGGAGTCAATTGAAGCACTTCAATGATATATATTTGTATGCCTTTTCTGCGAGTGAAGGTTGATCTGCTGAGGAACAAGTTCGGGTTTGATGAGGCTTTCAATTATAAAGAAGAACCTAACTTGGATGCTGCCTTAAAAAGGTCAATCCTATATATCTGTGTAATATGTTTTAACTTTTGATCAGAATCAGAACTTTATGAATGGTGATAAGGGGCATTTTTGTTTCTAATTTTAATCTGCTGAAGCCATACTGAGTTTTTCATGTGCCAACGATACAACCCCTTTTCTGAAAGGCTTTAACATCAATAACAAAACTTAAGATCTAATCCCCAATCTTTCGAAAGAGAGAGAAGATTAGAAAATGAAAGGTTCTTGAGTATGTGACGTTGATTTTCCACTTCCTATATATTGCTTAAACATTGGGCTAAACATGTATATTGGGAATGTGTAATTTACGTAACAGGTACTTTCCTGAAGGCATCGATATATACTTTGAAAATGTTGGGGGAAAGATGCTCGATGCAGTCCTACTAAACATGAGGACGAATGGCCGAATCGCAGTTTGTGGGATGATCTCGCAGTACAACCTTGAGCAGAAAGAAGGCGTGCATAATTTAACGTCAATGATCTCTAAACAGCTCCGTATGCAAGGTTTCGTGGCTTCTAGTTTCTATCATCTCTACGGGAAGTTTCTTGAAACTGTACTACCATTCATAAAAGAAGGGAAGATAACATACGTGGAAGATGTAGTTGAAGGCATTGAGAGCGCTCCGGCAGCTCTGATAGGGCTCTTTGCCGGCCGCAATGTCGGAAAGCAGGTGGTTTTAGTTTCCAGGGATTGACTTCATCACTCACAGACGCCCAATAGTCCCTGTAGGCGTCTGTGTGACTAGTAAATTACAACTTGTACGACGTGGTTTTTGTAAAAGCGTGTTCTAGTTATTTAATAAATAATTGTGTTGAGGGGAGCTGTTTTGTTCTCTTAATAAATGTTCTCTGATTAAGCTTATTAGCATGATCACGTGTTAATTCCAAGCTCAAGTAAAATTTCTGGATTGTTAAATCAACCATTTTTTTTTAACTAAATCCATCCAATATTACAAGGGAAGAGATTCTTTCAAAAATCAGAGCATCAATAATTGAAAAAGCTTTACCTGGAGACTTAGATGTACATTGGAACCAAGATGGTCTCAATACCACCTGGAGTCTGGAAAATATACAATCTGAATGTCTTCCAAGGACCCTTCATTGTCTAGTACGAGTCTCTTTTGTGTCTACTTACTACATCAATAACGTCTGCTAGGCATATTTTGACAGGTCGCATTGACAACACTTAACAAATTCTATCAATCACTAAACAGTTTTACTTACGATAACGAACCCACCAAGTGTTTGTTAAAATGCATCAGTGAATTCGCGCTCATTTCTATATAAAAAAACTTGTATTTTAACACTGAAATCCTCCGAGATCTTTCTAAATCCGCCGCTGAATAGAGGGTCAATATATATAATTTTGGTAAAAAAGCCAGACAAAAACAGCAGTCTAAAACTCCAGTACTTGAGTTCAAATCACGTGTTACTCAAGTAGAGAGAGGCCACGTAAGATTTTAGTTACAGAAGATTTTGAACATCAAACAAAAAATATATATAGAAATATTGAACGAGTAAAAGGTGAGAAGGATTTACACGTTTTAGGCGAATCATGAGGTTTGCCTTTATTTATGGGCACGACGACATTGCTAGCCCATGCATCGAACTAGAACAAACAATCGCACGTGTGTCCACACCACTACCACTCACGAAAACCCCTCTTCTTCTCTCTTGGACTTCTTCTATTTGCCCTGCATTCTTCGCATCTGGATTTCCTAATTCTAATCTTGCAAAACTGAACGCAGAGAAGAAGTTACTAACACGGAGACGAGGCTGCAATGGCGAATGATGTCGAAGCGGAGGGCGTGGAGGAAGTAAGCAACAAGCAGGTGTTACTTCAGGAGCATCTCATGAGCGGGAATCCAAGGGACTCCAACATGTGCGTGAGCACCAGCAAGATCAAGCTCAAGCTCCCTCGGGGATTCACCGGCGTTCTACTCAAGAATCTCTACCTCTCGTGCGACCCTTACATGGCTGCACGCATGAAGAAGCTCGACGCTTCCTCCTCCTACGCCCTCGACATGTACAGACCTGGTCAGCCTATAAGCGGATACGGAGTGTCTAAGGTTTTGGATTCCGGCCATCCCAAATTCGCCAAAGGCGACTTGGTTTGGGGGTTTACCGGCTGGGAAGAATATAGTGTCATCACGGCCACGGAATCTTTGATAAAAATTCAGCACACTGATGTCCCCCTCTCTTACTATACTGGAATTCTTGGTAACTCGTTAGCGCTTGAGCGATCCTGTATATTCGTATACATATACTTATCCTCTTGATTGAATCTCTTCACTTTCTTATTACGCAGGCATGAATGGTATGACTGCTTACGCCGGTTTCTATGAGGTTTGTTCACCTAAGCCGGGGGAGAAAGTCTTCGTTTCAGCCGCAGCTGGAGCGATTGGCCAGCTTGTTGGCCAGTTTGCCAAATTGTCGGGTTGCTATGTTGTTGGAACTGCTGGAAGCAAAAAAAAGGTAACTTAAAATTAACTGCATATGCTAATTGCGAGCCTCAATCAAAACCACTTCTCATTTTCACTAGCTTTGAAGAGATCTCCTTACAATATTATTTACACTATATAAGGTCGATCTGCTAAAGAACAAGTTTGGATTCGATGAAGCTTTCAACTATAAGGAAGAGACCGACCTGGTTGTAGCTCTGAAAAGGTTGGTATAGTAACTGAGATCAACTTTAAGAGCATTCACCCCTGCACTCGACGTCCTGAGTTTGATTTCCCCATCCCCAAAAATTCATTCAAAGAAAAGTATACGACGAGATGTGGGTGTATGATGCAGGTACTTTCCGGAAGGCATTGACATATACTTTGAGAGTGTTGGGGGAAAGATGCTGGATGCAGTGCTACTAAACATGCGGTTCAAAGGGCGGATCGCAGCGTGTGGAATGATCTCACAGTTCGACGGTAGCCAGACTGCGGGTGTACAGAATTTGATGTACATGATCGGGAATCGGGTGCGCATGGAAGGGTTCATAGTGGCGGATCACTTTCACCTTTATCCAAAGTTCCTAGACCTGGTCATATCCTACATCAAACAAGGTAAATTGACTTATGTGGAAGACATTGCTGAAGGCCTTGACAACGCTCCTAAAGCCCTCGTCGGCCTCTTCTCCGGCCGCAATATCGGAAAGCAACTTGTCTTGGTTTCCAAGGAGTGACTATTATCATTCATTCCTTTCTACTCAATCAAAATATTCATAAATGTAGTACTCTACCAATATATAATCTTACAAAACCTTTTATCATTCAATTATATAGACTATATAGTACAATCAAGTACTCGTCCGTCACCAAATAGTTCGGAGGTTTTGATCTAACGGCCAAAAACATTGGAGTGCAAAATACCCCGGAGCATAATAGAAAATCCTGGAATCACATAATAACAAAACCGTATGACATCTATGCTTAATATACTCACTTTAAACACTATATTGTTCCTGCTCCATCTCTGAATCCAAAAGAAAAGAAAAGACAACGGAGAGGTTGGTGTGGGCAAAAGCGAGCAAACAAAGAGAAGAGAGGATAAGCAATACAAACTTTCCAACTTCCAGCATATACGATCAAAATTTGAGTACAGAAAGACACGCATTACAGATCAGCTATACTAGTGTGATGTTCCGAATACTTGCATTGTTCTGTTTCAGCAAACACAGATTTTATCTTCTACTAATGAAAATAAATAAGTTCCATGGACTGAAAAAAAACACAAACAAATACCCTAGCGGAAGGTGATCTGCAATAAAAAGTGTAAGCACAGAAGTTGAAGTTGTACTAGTCAGTCTGAATGCGCCCTTCAACTTGGAGTCTGCCATCCACTCATATGTACATACAAGATTGCGCACCTTGCACACATTTACAAGTGCTCTCATTCAAGTTTCCCAAATCATTATCAACCAGCCGGTGCCAACTACAGAGGAAAAGAATATCCACGGAGGTATTTCGAATCCACACCCGACTCACGCACCAGTGCAATTCGTCCAGTACGCGCCACCTGCCAAATCCATAAAGAATTGTTGATATCTTGAAGAAATAATGACACCCAAAAAATCTAGAGGGAAAATAAGTTTGTGATTGCTTAAGGAGTCGGCTCATAAACTACAGCCAAGACAAATTATGCCACGTCCACAGAACTAAGCCAAGACTCATGATGCAAGATGCCCTTATCAAAATTTTCAAGACTTGACTAAAGATTGCAGGACAAACCTCACAAATTCCATAGGGCTCTAACAACCTCTGCAATGCAACCATCTTGTCCAGGTCTCCTGTTAGCTGGACAAAAGCAAATCAAGTAATTTGATCAGTGCCAAGTTACCAACAGCGAGATCTGTCCTCCAACAACGTAAAATCGCCCCTTAGCATCCATCATCACCCACATACATCATCTTGAGGTAATTTATAGCGTGTCTATTCACGTCGGGTCATAGCAACTGAGGTTTTTACCTATATATATATATATATATATATATAAAATATATGAAAAGGGAATATTCACCTCAAGGGTTATTGTGTGATCAGAAACGTCAACAGCCTTGGCCCTAAAAATGTTGCCAATATCAAGCACATCTCTTCGAGCAGCAGCATTCGCAGCAATTTTTATCAACATCAATTCCCGCTCGGCAAATGGCAAATTGGTAAGATCTTGAACCTGAACAAGTCAAAAGTTATAAATTTTGTTATTCACATCAAGGCCACCATTCTTAACTTAAACATAAGAAAGACTATTAGTGTTATGGATACTGAAATTATGGGGAAAAAAGGTCCAAAACTATTCTGACAGAAGTAAAGGGTGCAAAGAAGTTATGAAGCCAAGGCGATGAGCCATCTCAGTGCTGGACTTCTGGGTTTGGACCATCTCCTCCCAATTAAATCTTATTCTCTTTCTTTCCCTCCATCATATCTGAGAGTGACTTAGTTGTGGAGACAACAACAGACTGATGATGTTTCATGCTCCCGGGCTATTCAACCAGCATTTATAAATAACAATGATTGTGAAAGAAGGGGTGACTATAATCAGGCAATTTAGGTCAAAAATGTGAATTCAAGACTCAGAATATGTGGTGCAGTACAGACAAATCATGCATAGACTATAATCGCATTAACCAGATGGCATTAAATTTATTCGTTGCATTAATCACAACAGATGAGAACCAACATATTTTCTTTAACATGTCGAGAAAAATGCCTTCTTTGGAATAGTTAACATTCTTACATCATGAACATCGACAAGCTTATAAAGCTGCTGCACCAACTTGCTAATTGATTCATCTGTACCAGGAACAACAGTAGTAATGCGAGATAGCCCCTCAGCTTCCGCATGGCCAACAGCTAAGCTCTGGTAGCAATAAATCAGCCCATTTAAACAGAAGCCTAAAATTTTCTGCCTGAGTAGAAGACAGAGAGGAGGGAATAACCGCAGAGAAAATATACCTGAATGTTATAACCCCTTCGGGCAAAAACGCCAGTAATAATGTAGAGAACCCCAGGAATGTCATTCACGAGCATGGATAAAGTGTGTGATCGAAGTCCATTAGTCTGAAATGCGTAGCTCAAAGAAAAATAGTCAACAAAACTCAGTAGGGTTTAGAATGAGATAGAAACTGAAAGAGATAGAAACTGAGTGTTTTGATGTTTTCTCAAAAAAAACTCAGTGATTATGATAGGGTATGAGTTGCACCCCATTGAAAGAGATACAAAATTGAAAAATTTACCATTTAGCGATCATATAATTTACTTACATCTTCGTCATCGAGAACACCCCAGTGAGCATCAAGAACTTGATTGACAGTAAAGGTATCAGACGGCTCCACAGGATAAACATCACCCTTCGTGAACAAATGTATATTTATTAATTGAAAAGTCAATGATGATTTGCAGTTAAATACAAAAATAATAGAATCACTGTTTCAAGATTAAAAAGAAGGGAAAGATTGCATTCAATGACTGTTATTTTTCATGAGAATTAAATTTAGCAACAGCTAATGAACAGATAATATAGCTACAGCAAAAGTTTCATAATGACTCTTGTATTATGAAGGGCCTTATGATTAGAATGGAATTATATGTATATCGAAACAAATAAATAATATCGAATCAAGTAATCAAAAAGCGCATAATAATTCCCATTTTCTCCAGAGAAAAGGGTCAACCTCATACGTAATCTCATCAAATTGTAAGAAGCATGGGAGACAAAAAAACAGAGTACAGCAGATGCATTTGGTGAGGACTAATCAAACCAAAGCTGAGGAAGAAAATACCCCAGAAGACACATCAGATACAGCATTAACTAGTCCGTTTTCAACCCCCACAAGAGCATCAACGGGAACTGTTCTCTCAAGGTCAGGATATGAAGCTGCTGAATATCGCCAAAATGGAGCGGATGCACCCAACTTTTCCCTCCTCAAGGCAATCTACAGGCAAGAACAACAAAATATATTGATGCATGACACATCACTAAAAACTGCTGAATGAGATCCTAGGTGAAGAAGAAAAGAGAATTTCAATGATTCTCTATCAAATTGGCACCTTTCCGGTTCTGGCAATTTCTCTGATCCCAAACTTGCTTAAATTTCTTTGCAGAGCAACCATCTTCCCAGGATCTCCTGTCACCTATATCATAAAAATAATAATATAAAAAAGGTAACTTGGTTTTGGGACTTGAGTAAAAGTCAAACTTTACATCAATGTACAGATGCTCGGTCTTATAAATAATGGAGGAAGTATGAATATTCACTTGATCTCAACAAAAGGCCTGCATGACATCTGCACTGACCGTGTACCAATCATTACCTCAATGGTTACTGAGTGTTCCGAGATATCCACAATCTTTGCTCTAAAGATATTCACTAACCACTTGATCTGGTAAATATAAACAAAAACAGAAAATCGTAAACAAACACATTTCAAAACCTTGAGCAATTCTAGCTATGTCTAATACCAGGGATGATTCTATAACTACCTCGGCATGATAGCTTGGATCGGCATTTACTTTTATAAGCATTAGTTCACGCTCCACCTGAGGCTCAATTGAGAGATCTTCAACCTACCCACCACGTTATAAGAAACAAACAAACAAGCAAGCAAACAAACAAACTGAAAAATCAGTAAACAAAATAATTTACAAATGCATTCAATATTTTAACACATAATGCGGCACAAGTGACCAGGAGTTCATACAAATCCTAAATATTAGCTCAAATAACGCTGCAGGTCACACTTTACCTAGAGTAATTAACATTTTAATACATTAATTAATCAGAAATTTGTATTAGATTAGAAGCTAAACCTTCATAACATTGACGAGCTTGTTAAGCTGCTCGATCACGAGGCGTAAGACCGTTTCGGTTCCGGAGACGACGATGGTGAAGAGAGCTTTGTCCTTGTTCAGACCAACAGCCAGGGACTCGATGTTGTATCCCCTCCTAGCAAACACCCCTGCTATCCGATTTATCATTCCACTTTCGTCCCCAACGAACACCGAAATCGTGTGCCTTCTTACCCTGATTTATCAATCAATAATCGCTAATTAAATTGATTAATCTTTTTAACGAAACACACAAATTTACATCTATACATAACGCGTGCATACTTGGAGCGGGTGGTCGAAGGAGGAGAGCCGTTGGAAGAGAACGCGCTGTCGGCGATATTCTGGTCGAAGCTTCTAGCGGAGACTGCGAGTTGCTTGTGGCGGTCATGGCTATGGATTATTGATCTCGAAGCTGAACTCGTCAGAGGAAACAATAGAGTTTCGGAGAACCCGAGGGATTGGAGGTGCTCCGAGGAGAAGGACCAAGAGAAGTTCGGAGTGCGAACTGAAGCTGGAGAAATGGTCGCCATTGGAGTGGAAGAGAGAGAGAGAGAGGCTGCTAGTGTAACTTAAGACTTGCCAATTACGAATGGGAACACGACGCTATTCAAGCAGAGCATTAATCGATTGATGATAACACCCTTGGGATTGGTCATGTCAGCTTTTTCAGTATCTTCGTTGGTCCCACTGGATGAGGATCCGAGCTCTTTGTGAAGGGATTGGATCCTTCCGAATCCCTTTTATCCCGTCTGATTTGCGGTTGAACGGACGGGATTAATGCATCCGGAGGATCTGATAGAAGGATCCGAAGAGGATCTTGTCCTCTTTGTGAGGATAATAATTGGTTGTACGTGGCCTACTATTTGTTTAATTTTAAATAAAAAATTTAAAATAATTTATGATTATATAATTTACGATAAACAATTAAAATGTACAGATTTTTAAGATTCTTATCATTTGAATCTAAACCCAAATCCGGTCCCACTCAAATTCTTGGCCTGACTGGGGAATGACGTGGTCCGATCGGGAGAATGAGTATTTTTTTAAATAAAATTTAAAAAATTAGGGTTTAAGCCATTAAATTTAGAGTTTTGTTATTTTTTTTTTTTTTGCATGTGATTATGATTAGTCCTCTATAACTAGTGTGTTAGAAATCTCTGTTAAAATTATAATTGTTTGTAGTTAGTTCATTCTTCGATTTATTCGTGTTTATTATTCTCTATATATTCATATGCATATTATGATTTTCAACTAATAAGACATGTCAAGTGTAATTAAAAAAACACCAATTTTTCTCCATTACAAATTCATCGAGAATACAAGGACTAAACATATTAAGTTTTTATACTATATCATATCAACATCATAGGGATAAAATGGCAGCACTCTGTTAATCTTGCAATCATCAATAAAGAATCATTACTACGAGTCACTTTCAATATACATTGAGCTTCCTCTTATAGTTCTTAGCTACAGGCACAAAATAACAAACAATACAAGAACCACCACCTCAACAATGAACAATAGCTGCAACTCAAAGATTCAAGTTTGAGCATTAAGTCATAGATGCTACAAAGGTCTCTCATTATTAGGCAAGAGAGCAACCACAACCACAACCATAAACACTCTTGTTGCTAGAGCAAAAGAACGACCACAAAAGAAACTACAAGTTACATGGTGGTGGGTGGTAGGGGTGGGTTCAAAAAACCGAAAACCGAAAAAAACCGAAAACCAAACCGAACCGAAACCGAAAAAACCGAACCGAACAAAAAAACCGAACCGAATTGAAAAAACCGAACCGAACCGAATTCTTTTGGTTCGGTTCGGTTTTAGTGATCTAGAAACCGAACCAAACCGAACCGAACCGAATTAATTAAATTAATTTTTTTATTTAATTATTTGTTTTGGATATTATTTTCTAAACCCAATTTGTAAGTTAAAATATGCTAAACCCAATGTGTTGCCAAACTTTAAGCTCAAAATATTAAAAAAAAGTCCTATAAAAACTTTAAATCCTAACCTATTATTTATCCCCCATATAAGGTTCCGGAGCCAAACCTCATCCTGAAGTACCTACATCCATCTCCATAGCACTGTCTACTTTTGTCTCAACTTTCTTTTCCAAATCTACTCTCATATAACATGTAACAGAATCTATAAACATTTATTTCGGGTAGATTACTTAGGGAATTTGTGATGGAAAAGAATCCAACACACACTAAATAAATCCACCCACGCATTTCTTTTACTAATCAAGTTGTCAACATGCAGTTACAAGCAAACAACCCTGATCTTTGAACAACATCATACAATTTAATTTTTCTAAGTCATTTGTACGATTTTTGTGTTGTGATGTTGTTAGTTTGGACTTTGGAAGACTTGATTGATGATTTTAGTTCAACTTTAAATGTTTATTTTCATTGTCTTTGATTATAGTTAGAATGCTTGTGTTATGATTATGTTGGATACGTTAAAATTTAAAATTTCAATGTTTTTCATTTTTTGAAAGAAAAAAAAAACAAAAAACCGAAACCGAACCGAAAAAAACCGAACCGAAAAAAAACCGAACCGAAAAAAACCGAAAAAAAAATGAACCGAACCGAACCGAACCGAAATTTCGGTTTGGTTTCGGTTTTGGCAAAAAACCGAACCGAATTAAACCGAACCCACCCCTAGTGGGTGGTGGGATCTCCGACGAAATGTTTTTCTCTTTTTTTTTTCTTTTTAGCGGCGAAAATTTTTAATCACCCAACGAGGGATGAATGTTTAGTAATTGAAATGTATAGTACAAATTAATGATGTAGGTGCCAAGTAACCTATCCATGATGTTCATTAATTTTTTTTATATGTTTGGATTATTAAACAATTTTCGATTCGAATGATTTTTTGTAAGAGTAATTTTTAAATGATGATTAAAAAATCAAATGGCTCCGATCGTTGTGTTTATATGCTCAATATATGGTATTCACAAATGAAGAACTATGTGTATCCCGTCATTTGGGATGCAAGTATTATCCTAAAAGGAATTAGTTGAAGTAATTGACCGTGGCTCACAAAATTAACGAGTGAATCACAGCGAAAACCCCTTCATAATTAAGTTACACAAAAACGGGGTCGTTTCAGTTTAAAGGCAGTATAAGGAATGACAGGAGCCAAACGCACAGCACCGAATGAATTGCGGCGGCAGCGCGAACAAAGAAGAGAGGAGGAGGGAAACCTAGAAGGGTAGAAGTGGATCGTATGGCGGTGTGGAGAGCTGGAGCTGCTTCGTCTTCCCTGTTGAATAGGCTCCTACGCCACTCCAACGTCATCAACGTCCCCACCCGCGCCTCCACTCGCACTCTCTCCACCGGTATTTCATTTCATGCCATTTCCTCATTTGAGATCGATTTAAATTAGCTGATCGGAGCTGTTAAAAATGTTTAAGCTTGCATGTTAAGCTCATTGGGTAGGATGTTTGAGCCAAATTGCTGTTTGGTTTCTGAGAAATGAAGGGTTAAGAAAAACTAGGATTTCACTCAGTTACTGGTTGCGCAGATTTGAAGTGAATTCTTGAGTGAAGTTATCGTCTGTATAATTTCTATATGAATGCTTGTTAGTTTAAAAAATTAGGAAAAGTACCCCGGCAACTATAAGGTCAATGCCATATAGGGTTAACCAGAAAGTTATGGCAGAGCCGGTAGGTAGTAGGCGCCTAGAGTTTGATGAATGAACTGCTGTATTTCAAGGGATGTTTGTGCCATAGTTCTAGGAATGTGGGATGTTTCTATTTGATAAGATAATACAGATGTTCTGTTTGTCTTAAACAAAACAATGATCAATAAATAACTGTTGTATCCGTAAATGAACAATCATCTTATCTATGTTGATTTTGTGCTATTTCCTTTCCTACAGATGTTCTGTTTGTATTAAGCAAAACGATGATCAATAAACCATTGTATCCGTAAATGAAGAATCGTCTTCTCTATGTTGATATTGTGATATTTCATTTCCTCCTCTTTGGTGTCGTTTCTTTCTTCTGCAGTGTAAACTACCTTTGCAAGGTTGCACCCATATAATTTTTAGCAATGATCCTAAGAATGGTTGTGTCCATTTTCAGGTGTCGAAATTAGGAAAAACCTTTGTTTTTATGTTCATTGATCTAGTTGCTGCCAGAATGAATTTTACTAGTAGTGCTATACTTTCCGCAGATGTAGCTGGTTCAAGTAATCAGTTGTTTCACTATGATATCAATTCACAATACGGAAGGTGCATGCCGCTTGCTGATATGCACATTCAAGCCAAAATACACAGCATTGAGATGAACCCGGGCCAAGGTGGCAAGTTAGTTCGAGCACCTGGCACTTTTGCAAAGATTTTGAAAGAACCCACTGTTTCAAGGTGTTTAGTGAGACTGCCTTCAGGTGTTGAAAAGTGGATTGATTCTAAATGCCGGGCTACAATTGGTACAGTCCCAAGTGATGGAAATAAGCCCAAGAAACTATATAAGGCTGGGCAAAACCGGTGGCGAGGCATCAGACCAACTGTTCGAGGAGTGGCAATGAATCCAGTTGATCATCCTCATGGTGGAGGTGAGGGTAAGAGCAAGAGTAGTGGGTCTCATGGGAAGGGTTCTCGAACACCTTGGGGAAAGCCTACCAAGGGTGGGTACAAGACCGGTCCCAACAAGCGTAGAAAGTAATGCTTTATCATTCACTTCTTTATGTTGACACTAGTGTGGAATTTAGCTTTGCGATGAGTTCAGATGGCAATAAAAGTCCACTTAGATGTTTAACTCATCAGCAAACATTCAAGGTTTGCATACCTTATTCCCTTGCCATTTTTCTGAAAGTGTTGGTTTTTGGATTAAGTTGTGTAAGTAGCTTAGTTGTCTTATAGCTGTGACTATCTTTTGGATAAATGAATCCTTAACTATTTGGTATTGAGTGTGTTTGATGTTAATTCGCTGAATCAATTTCAAGTTGCATGATCACCAAGGTACTGAGTTGACTTGATGATAGACATTTACATTCTTAGTTTCTTCCCTCGTGTTGGTGCTTGCAACTATCAAAGATGTTTAATTTGATTGTTTCTGATATAGGCTTATCGCTGCTTGCTTTGAGCAATAATAAGCTTGAATGCATCAAGATATGTGATGTTATAGAAATCGTTGGCCTCTTTTGAATTGTTTGATAGGTGATGGGTTTGTAGTGCCCGGACTCTTGTGATGAGAAACACATACTTGATGAGTTAGAATGAAAATTCACCATATTTCATCACCCATGGCGGAAGTTTACCTTGTTTGAGGGCCTCTCATGTAACATAGAGAAATTGGATTGATCTTGCCCGATCAAACTAGGTTTGAATGACATGATCTTCCTTAATCCTTGTTTTGTTAGGATGGGTGCTCTTGTTGGGATGAAGTGGTGGCACAGTGGGCATCCCATGTACATAGTGCTTACCTTTATGTTTAGTCCTAAAATATGGTTAAAAGTTTGTTGCTTTCCAGATGTGGTTATTGAATTGGATATATAACTTTGCATGCGTAAGTTTGTCTTACGCTGTCGATCCCAATCCCAGATAAAGGAAGAGAGGGAGGGAGTGTGAGGGTTTGCCAATTGCCTTTGTTTGGTGAGAATTGGGAGTATTGGAGAATGGCATAGAATAACATTTTGGATGGGGGGAATTGATCTCTCTTAGAGCTGGTTTGGTATTGCTCTGCTTTGAAAAAAAAAACTGCTTCTGTTGTGCTGTAAGAATAAGCGGCTGTGAAATAAAGTTGTAGAGTGTTTGGTAAACTTTTTTGTAAAAATGCTTTTGAAAAAAAAAAAAACAGTATTATAGTGTTTAGTAAACTTTTATGTAAAACGGATGTGAAAAAAAAACCGGTTTTTCAAAGCTGGGTTTTGCAGCTTCTTGTTTTTGGCTTTTTTTCACTCAAAACTATGAAAAAAAATTGAAGTTGAATGTTTACCAAACACAAAAAAACTCACAGCTTTTTTAAAATTATCTCCATACCAAATCAGACCTTAACGTGTGAAGGTTTGCCAATTGACTTGTATCTCTTTCATCACGTTGAATGGGAGATATGTCATATATTAGTTTTCTTTTTTATCCCGTGCACTAGAATTGTCTTGTATCTCTTTGATCACGGGCACTCACTGTGTGAGACGATGATAAGATACTTTAATGATTCAACTTGTGTGTTCCATACTCTGGGTTGACCGAGTCGGCCAGATCCACTGATGACTTACAAGTGGACTCAGCCACTAATCGCATTCATTCCAGTACAAACTTTAACAAACAAAAACAAATATGTCAACATCTTACATTAAATCAAAGTCCCTTTCATGTAGACATAGCCACATTCTTTTTTGCTAAATAATTATATTCAAAAGACGGGGAGGCGAATTAAACGTAAAATAAACGTATGTACACTAATTTACGTGACACGTCATCGTCTTTAAAAAAAAGTGATACAAACGTTCATGCAAAAATTCCTTTCATGTAGACATAGCCACATTCTTTTTTGCTAAATAATTATATTCAAAAGACGGGGAGGCGAATTAAACGTAAAATAGACGTATGTACACTAATTTACGTGACACGTCATCGTCTTTAAAAAAAAGTGATACAAACGTTCATGCAAAAATTCCTTTCATGTAGACATAGCCACATTCTTTTTTGCTAAATAATTATAATTCAAAAGACGGGGAGGCGAATTAAACGTAAAATAGACGTATGTACACTAATTTACGTGACACATCATCGTCTTTCAAAAAAAGTGATACAAACGTTCATGCAAAAATTCCTTTCATGTAGACATAGCCACATTCTTTTTTGCTAAATAATTAAATTCAAAGGACAGGGAGGCGAATTAAACGTAAAATAGACGTATATACACTAATTTACGTGACACGTCGTCATCTCTCAAAAAAATGATACAAACGTCATGCAAAAAAAAAAAATTACACATCGACGGTGTATTTGTGGCATAAAAGTCGCTCTCACGTGAGCAGACAATAGGCATAAAACTTATCAGAAAATCATCTGTTTTTTTTCCAATTTTACCCTATTTAGTTTTTAGTGCTGGGCGGGGACAAAAAGGACCACACGCTGTTACAGAGAGGCAGAGTGGCAGAGGCAGCTAATTCCTCTTTTAGGCTTAATCCATGTCATTCTTACCAAATCAAACGAAATTCAGCTACAAGGGAAACAAAATGAATAAAAAGTAACGATTTTCTTTGACAAAATTACAGGTAATTGCTCTTGAATAATGACGCAAATAATAACAGAACCTGAAGCAAACTGTAGCGTTGCCGCGTTTTATACGTCCAACAAGAAAATTGAGCTGTCCATTACTCAAAGGTTTTAATCGCAAATTGTTTTGGTTTTTTAATTTTCAAAATCACTTAACATGGTCACTCAATTTGCTATTGCATGTTAATTTAGTCATTCACACAAATTTTTATAAAAGAATTTCTGTTTTACTTGTCACGCGAGTAATAAAACTGAATTTTTCACAAAAGTGAAATGGAAGGATCAGATTAATGTGCGACGTTAAATTTCAGAAACTATATTGATAGATTCTTGAATAAACGATCAAAAGACATTCAATTTTGGCCAATTTCAGAACTATTTGTTATAAAAACCGTTAACTAAAGGAAAGGAAGGGAAAGGAAAAGAACTATCCAAAGCGGCTTTTCCGCGGCGGTGTGTGGAAACAGGAGGCAAAAAATAAAAGCATCCCCCCTCCATCTCTCTCTCGTTGAATGCGCGGCGCCCCACTCGGATCTCTCCTCATCTCTCTCCTCTTCTCTCGCTCTCTCATTCCAGACCTCATTTTCTCTTCCTCTCACCTCGTCGATCGGAATCGAGAGCTTAACCCCCTCTCTCAGGGCCCCACACTCAAGCTCTCGATCCCGACCCACCACCGCCACCAGCATTACCGGCGGGAACAAGTTCATCCCCAGCAAGACCAAGAAGAAGAAGAAGATGACAAAGATGATCTTGTATCTGTAGTTGTATAACAGCTGCTGCTGCATGCGCATACTTCTTCCATTGAATTGCAATTGCAATTGCTGCACTTGAATTATCACAAAGATTGCAGTTGCAGTTTGCAAATTCTGAAACACCACCACCGCCACCACCATATATATATCTGCAGTAAAAGTTGATCGAAAAGTTCAGGGAGAGACAGACACAGTGATTAAATTAAATTAGATTAATTAAAATGGAGAACATCGCGGCGCAGCTGAAGCGGGGGATATCGCGGCAGTTCTCCACGGGGTCGCTGAAGCGGACTCTCAGCCGCCAGTTCACCCGCCAATCCTCGCTCGACCCCAAGAGGAACAACTTGCGCTTCAGCTTCGGCAGGCAGTCCTCCCTCGACCCCATCCGCCGCAGCCCTTCCCACGACGATGACGACGAAGTCGATCTCTCCGTCCCCGAGAATCTCGACTCCACCATGAACCTCCTCTTCCTCGCCTGCCGCGGCGACGTCCACGGCGTCGAGGACGTCCTCAATCAAGGCATCGACGTCAACAGCATCGATTTAGACGGCCGTACGGCGCTCCATATCTCTGCCTGCGAGGGCCACGTCGAGGTCGTTAGGCTGTTGCTCTCCCGCAAGGCCAATATCGATGCTCGTGATCGCTGGGGCAGCACGGTACTCCTTCCTTGCTACGCTCTTTCTTATCTATCTTATGATCATGAATCAATATAATTATCCTTTCGATTAATTCTCTCTGTGTTAATGTGTTTGCTTAAATTAATCAAATTTTAGTTAGAATATTATGAGTGTAAATATAATTAACAAAAAAAAACATATGCTTACAATTTCGTATTGTTTGTGATATTATAACGGGGGAGATTGCATATTTCAAATGTGTTGAATGTGGACAGGCAGCTGCAGATGCCAAGTATTACGGGAACACGGAAGTTTACAACATTCTGAAGGCACGTGGAGCCAAAGTTCCGGTAGGTCTATACTCCGATCAACTTCCTTCTTTCTCTCTGATTGAAAATTTTAGCCTGTCTACAGGTGGAGATTCATGCCTTTGTTGCATTCTCTTTGTTTTATTTTCTAGAAAACCAGGAAGACACCAATGACTGTTGCAAATCCTCGAGAAGTTCCAGAGTATGAGCTCAATCCGTTAGAGCTTCAAGTTCGAAAGAGCGATGGTATCACAAAGGTTGTCCCTTTTCCCCTTTTCTCCACCATTTATAGATTTCTGCTCTACTTTTCAAAGTTCATGTACACTCCAGTCTACTAGTAGTGGTAGTAGTTATGATGTGTCGTGTCTAAAGTCTTCGGTGAATTGATCGCAGTTTCTTTGTACTCGGGAAAATTGAAAGTCTGAGTCCCTTCAGGACATGCATAATGCTGCAAATGGGCAACACAAGTAACTTGTGCTTTGTTATTTAGATAGATTACTGATATGTTTCTCCCTTTTTCTCAATAGGGATCGTATCAAGTGGCTAAATGGAATGGTACAAAGGTGTCTGTAAAGATACTTGACAAGGATTGCTACACGGACCCTGAAAGCATGTATGTACTCTCATTCCCTGAAACCTGTTTAGGTGACGTCGTACTACCACTTAATTCTAATGTAATACAATTTATATAATCTTGTTATTGTTTGATTGCTCCTTAGTTAATTGCAGATCCATTAGTTCAGTGTGGGATGGCACAATTTTATGTTATAGACTTCTATGACTGTTTTATGATGCATTCTTTCTTCATATTTCCTTAAATCCAACAGTAATGCCTTCAAACATGAGCTGGAGTTGTTAGAGAAGGTTCGGCATCCTAATGTCGTTCAATTTGTTGGTGCTGTCACCCAAAATATACCGATGATGATTGTGTCAGAGTATCATTCAAAAGTAATCTTCTCTCCCTCTCTGCATATAAATTGTATGTGTGCTTGTCCACTCATTATACACTTAAATATCTTAACCATGACTTGGCATGCTTTGATGGTGATATTTTAGGGTGACTTGGGAAGCTATCTTCAAAAGAAAGGGCGCTTATCTCCATCAAAAGCCCTAAGATTTGCTCTTGACATTGCAAGGCATGTGTTTCTTTTTCTGCCAATTATTCTTTTAAATCTTCCCATTTAATTATAAATCAGCATACACACACACACACACACACACAATAAGTTTATGTTCATATGACAAGCACATAAATTGCATCATATGATTCATATCTATGAGTACCTCAAGCAAGTTCTTCCTTCTGACGTCTGTAGCTAGGTTCAGCCAGTTCACATTTATGACATTTTTCTTTCCTTATTCTTGTTACCAGGGGCATGAATTATCTTCATGAATGTAAACCAGACCCAATAATCCACTGTGATTTAAAGCCAAAGTAAGACAACCGAATAAATAAGTTGATACATATATGTGTAATTATTGCCTATTGAATTTTGATGGTTCTCTGGTTGGAATGAATGGTTATTTAATATTTGAAATTTGGGTAAGGTGCCAGAAATATTTTGCTCGATAATGGAGGTCAACTGAAAGTAGCTGGATTTGGCTTGATACGGTTGTCAAAAATCTCACCTAACAAAGCAAAACTAGCACAGCCTTGGGCTGACACTGACCTTTCAAGTAAGTTCTTGTACAACTGAATAACTTTCTTGCCTTGAATTCATCTCTCACGATGTGCACTCTATGATAATATTATTCTTATTTTAAGAGTAGAGAAATATTCATAATTAAAATTTTGAATTCTGATTGTTGCTTAACTTTCTTGGACCACATGCACATCACCAGGATTTGAATTATAATTTTTCCTCTTTCATTCTAGATTTATATGTGGCACCTGAGATCTACAAAGATGAAATTTTCGACAGAAGTGTGGATGCGTACTCTTTCGGTCTTATATTATATGAGGTACCTTTTTACTATCTTCATTGTGTTATAAAATTTGATTCATTGTCAGTTCAGCACTTCTAAATTAGCTCTACTTGCCTAAGTTTCTAGAATATGTTTCCTTTCTTGTCAGTACTTTGCATTCTCAAGCACACACGCTACACATAAACACTGTGCTGTGAATATGGCACTCTTGCAGACATTTGACTTTTGATTCTTATTTTAAAACACCGCTGATTTGGGGGATTTTTTTGTATGGTTTTTTCTTTTTATCTTTTGCGGAAAACATTACATTGTTGTTTATTACATTGAAATAAAGCGTTAACTTGTTCCTTACGTGGATGTGTTTTCTCATAGATGATTGAGGGAATACAACCATTCCATCCCAAGCCTATTGAAGAATCTGTGAAGCTGATGTGTTTGGAAGGAAAAAGACCGCAGTTGAGGACCAAATCAAAAAGTTATCCCCCTGTACTGAAAGAGTAAGTTTGATTTCAATACAAGTCACCAAATGGTCTACTGATTAATATGCAATAACTTTTTCTCATCGTATCTGAAAGGGGAATTGTAATGCTTAAATGATGATGCTACAATGATATGCGTGCAGATTGATTGAGGAATGTTGGGATCCAGAACCTGTTATGAGACCCATTTTCTCTGAGATTATTGTACGCTTGGACAGGATAGTTGCGAATTGCTCAAAGCAGGGATGGTGGAAAGACACGTTTAAGCTTCCTTGGTATGTCCATCTTCCGTGCATCTTCTTAAGGTTCATAGTATTTTCTCTTACACACGATGAAACTGTAGATTTCATTTTCTAACTGCACTGATATGCAGGAAATAAGAGGAGGCAGTCTCAGTTCCATCGCAAAACGAATAGAGGAAAGGACTTGGGGGTAGACTAGCTGCTCGGGCCTTGACGTTGCAGTGTAATTAATAATCAAGAGGGAGGGCTTTGGATTAGAGTAAGCAATCGGGTCAGCCTACGTAAAAAGTAAAATTACTTTCCCATAATCTTTGTTTTCCAGGAGCTGAAGCAGTTCCTTTCTAGTATGTATTAGCTAGATTCATGTGTGAAAAAGAAAAAACTTTTCCTACAGATGACTTGTTTTACATACGCACGCACGCGATAATAATGTACTCCTCCGAAATTCTATTATCATTGCATCCGAAACCCTTTGATTTGATGATGATCACCGCATTTTGCAGCGAAAAAGAAACGATCTATAAAGTGATGTTATTGTACGATCTGTAAAGTGTATAGGAGAAGAGAAGAAGAAGCCTTTCTGAAGTTGCTTTTCCTTTGGGTGAAGATGGAGCCCATAACGTAGACAAATTAACCACATGTGTGAGTAAATTGGTAATGTCATCCAATCATATTAGATTAATTGTCTTCGTACGTGATCGATACTTTGCTTATGGAATTATTCAGTCTTAATTACCGTTTTATCCGAATTAATCGAGCATTTTCATACAACGTTCATGGGTCAAAAAGGCAACCACTTTGTAAATGTAATATGGAAGGCAGGTTCCTTCAAGTTGAAGGGGACGACTAATCCAATATCTTGCTTGTATCCTTACTACATTATCTCTAACTACTATGACTACTACACCTCATCGCTAAATTCAGAAACTCGAACGCTGTATTTGACACGAGGAAAACACGAGCACCCAAAAATGAGCATGAAAAAACCGATTAACTGCACGAGATAGAGAGGCTTGAGGCGCAAGCAATACGAATACAATTATGTCAGTTGGAAGGAAAATGAGTTTTCAAGTGTAAAAGGAAGAAAAAGAATGGTTGGGATTGAGAAATGAGAAGGGGTTTGCTCCTTAATTTGGTAGGGGGGAAGAAAAAGGATGTGACAAAGACTCGTCAACAAGAGTGATATACCTTTGTAGCATGATTGACAAACAAACCCGCCATTTAAACTCTAAAAACTCCTTCCACCTCCTTCCCCATTCATTCCTTCCTTTCAATGGGGTGGCTTCGCTCCCTCGTCTCCCCGTTGAAGAAGCTCTGGGATCGTCTGCACTCGAGCCACAGAAAGCGTACGCAATTCCTCGTTTCTCCTTTCGCCATCTAATTCTATCTTTTCTCTAGCTCTCAGTTAACATCCATACGATCTTCATACTTTTTTGGTTCTGTTTTGTTTTGTTCTTGTTAATTTACAAACTTGCAGGAAAAGGGATATATATACTGTACAAGGATGTGAGGTCCTGTCCATGCGAAGATGTGCATGTTCTCTGGTCCATCCTGGTTGACTCGCAGTCGCACCCTACACCACCTGCATTGCCATCTAATTAATTAATTATCAATTAAGAGGATAATTTTATCTTCATGTACATGAATACTATCCTATTATATACATACATGATGCATCCGTTGATAATACTATTATCCTATTTCGTGTTGCCTTGCTAGTTGCTATCTTCAACTTGACCAGCTTCATTGTATCGTGCCATGTTTTCAATTTAATTCACCACCTTTGCTCGGCTTTGTCCGACTGTATTTTGTTCTATCAATGATCCGATCCCTACCAACTAACTATTTTTTTTAGTGAAACTTCTCTCCCAAAGAGGGAAAGAGGTTTCAAATTCAAATTTATCGTCACGTTGATAAAAAAAAAATAAAAAATTGATTTTCCAATGTCTCTGGAAAACAATGGCAATGCTAAAACTTAAATGTTACAAAAGAATGAGAAATGATTTTTGAACAGAGGCATATATTTTTTTATGCGCTTGACCTTTGTTTTTAGAAAAAGAAAGTGCGGAAATTATTTTCTTAACAAAAATAAAGAAAAAATTACAATAAATATTTATAATTCTTTTTATACTAATAAAAATATTTACAGCCACAAACATTATTTGAAATTTTAATTGGTGTTTTTAATTTGAGAAAAAAAAAAGAAAAAAAAAAGAAGTTGGTGGGCTTGGGTTGAGAAATATTTTGGAGAGCGGCCCAACATATTTTCAGTTGTAGCATCTAAAACTCTTGTCTTCTTTCCCGGAAAAGCTCGCACACACGCACGCACGGAAGGAAAGAAGAGGCACGGAGGCGCAGACATTGAAACACAGGTAGAGAAAGACAGCAATGGCGGATAGCAAGGCGGTGACGATCCGGACGAGGAAGTTCATGACCAACCGTCTCCTCTCCAGGAAACAATTCGTGAGTATTCTACCTACTACTATCCTCCTGTTTGGTCAACTACAAAAACGTAGGAAAAAACAAGAAAGAATTTAACCCAACAATCCCATATCGTAAATTGAACTGTGCTTCCGATGTGGAATCTTAAGCTGTAAAAATGCTTACCCAGAAATGTATATCTTCTACTTTTTAACTTGGAGTGTGTAAATCCTTTGTTTCGGGGAATTTATTCACTTTAACGAAAAACTATATTTTTACACTAAAATGTCAATCATAATAATTCATTTTTCCCTTTATTTTGTAAAACTCAAAGTTTTCAAGCCATTTTCATTAATTTTCCTTTGTTTCGGTGCAGGTTATCAATGTCCTGCATCCAGGAAGACCGAATGTTTCCAAGGTTTGGTTTTCTGTCGTTTAATTATCTAACGTTAGTGCCAACATTTTACTATGGAAAACTTTAGTTTTGTTGGCTTAATGGTATTTTGCAAGTTCAAAGATAAGTTTTGAACCTTAGACAATGGTTTCAAGGTTTGGGTTGTAATGTATCGACGGTTTTTAGCTGTTAATTCATGCCTTTTGTGCCAGTGCTGTTAATCTCACGTTTTCTTTGGTTGTGGCTTTATTTTTTTGGTTGGCGGATTGTTTGTTTTGTCAGCTGAAAACAATTTTTGTTCCGTGTGGTAATGTAGGCAGAGTTGAAGGAGAAGTTGGCAAGGTTGTATGAAGTGAGGGATCCAAATGCCATCTTTGTTTTCAAGTTCCGCACCCATTTTGGAGGGGGGGAAATCCACTGGTTTCGGTTTGATTTATGAATCAGTTGAGAATGCAAAGAAGTACGAGCCCAAGTACAGGCTGATCAGGGTAACTTTACCCTCTTGTTCTCTAGAACATTGCATGTAAATTTTAGTTCTTTATGGTTCGACATCACTTTATTTCTCGTCATTCAAATGTGCATTAATTGGATTCCTTCTTATCGTATGGGTTTGATAAAAAGGCCCTTTCAGGCTATTCATAAACTGTAGAACATAGGGTTATTAACAGAGGTGCATCTGTTTTAAATTATGTTGATTAGTTTATTTCAATCCTCTAATCTATCACCTTCCACAGGAAGAGTTCATAGAATTTGAATAATATGATTTATCGATGCTTCTGCTTCTGGAATGTAATGGTTTTATATGCTATAGAAGTATGGTTTGCTATCCTTCCCAAGTTAATAGGTGTCTTTTAGTAGGTTTTGAATGCTATGATTTTGGTGAATAGGGTATCTTTTAGTTGTTGCATGTGTTTTTGGTTTGGCTTGAAATGGACGTCCTTGGGGGTTTGTCTCTTGAATCCCTTATATCTACACACGCGGACAGTCTCAATCTCTCTCACTCTCTCTCACTCGCTCAACCATGGCTACTTGTGCAGAATGGACTGGATACAAAGGTGGAGAAGTCAAGGAAACAACTCAAGGAAAGGAAGAACGGAGCCAAGAAGATCCGCGGAGTAAAGAAGGTGCTTTTTTTTGTTCTCTTGAACCTGAAATTGTTGGTGGATTTTACTTTTCTGAAGCTTGTTATGTTTTCAGTGCCTTAACAATTTTGTGATTTTCTCAACATTTTCATTGTTTTGTGCCGACTTAGGGCTGGTTTGGTATTGCTGTGCTTTGAAAAAAAGCTGCTGTGAGAATAAGCGGCTGTGCTGTGAGAATAAGCGGCTGTGAAATAAATCAGCAGAGTGTTTGGTAAACTTTTTTGTAAAAGTGCTTTTGGAAAAAAAAGCAGTCTAATAGTGGGTCTTTTCATTAAAGAAGCACTGTAGCTTCGAGTGCTTTGAAAAAAAGCCAGTTTTCCAAAGCTACAAATAGCAGCTTCAGCTTTTTCCTTTGATTTCAGCTTATTCTCACAGCAGCTTCCAAAATAAGCCCTTTTTTTCAGTTTACCAAACACCTAAAACCCTCACAGCTTTTTTTCATGGGTGCTTTTTTTTTAAGCACCTCACTCCCAAACTAGGTCTAAGGCTGGCGATGCTGCCAAGGGCGGGAAGAAGAAATGAGCTTCTACACATTTTGAGTTTGCAGGTGTTTTTCGCAGCTTGTTTCCGCATCAACCTCTGTCTCCGCATCAATCTCTGCATCACAAGAACCTAGGCAGAATTTCGTCGCAAATTTGACAAATCCGTTGTTTTGTAGTTTCTTATCACGGATGTATTGCAATCAAAGAATTCTCCATGATATATATATATATATATATATATATATTCCTTTTAACTACCTCTTGTCTTGTTTATTGCCAAAGATCTATCAATTTGAATGAGAATTCAGCATATATTAACAATCTTTGAGCATATACCTTCACATGCTTCACTAGTTTTCCTTGATCAATCGCAAAAAATATTGTTCTAACACAAAAACCATACAATTAATCCACTAAATTTAGACTTATTTTTAACTACCCTTCTTGAAATGAAATATTATTAAAAATAATAATTAAATATGCATCGTGTTTTTCGACGGCGTCATATTCTTGGATAACAAGTCGTACTTTTCTTTTGTTTTTTTATTTTCCGGGATATTCCTAAAGAATAATAATTCGGGTTGGAAAGGTCAATTTCGTCGCTCTAAAAAATTGTTTATTATTGATAAATATATAAACCTTAAACCCTAAAATTCAAAGGGGAGGATTTCAGGGTTTGAGGTTTTCATTTGGCTTCCTTGATTCGCATTTCTTGGTAAATAGTTTCAATTTCATTTCAATCGAGTGGTTTCTAGAAACCTCGAGACGACATTGTTTCAGTTGTGTGCTGCAATTGATTATGTGTGAGATCCGAAACTGCAGAAATTGAGAAATGGCTTCCAGAGCGATCTTCAGGAGGAACAGAATCCTCACCGACTATGTAACGGCGTCGTCTCGCGCCAGCCCTGGATTCCAGTGGCTCGGGCATTCCCATGGCGCTCAGAAATTGGAGTCCAAGGGTTTCAGCAGTATCCTCACGCTTAAGAGCAGCAGCAACAACGACGATGATGATAAAGTTTCCATCGCAAAGGACGAGTTCCGGCGATTGGGGTATGTCTATATCTCGCCGATGGGGATACATCATCGGCGGATGTCGCAGGCGATTCGAAATGCGTCTACAGCTGCAGCGGCGGCAACGCCCGTTAAGGCGACTGAGCGGGGCAGTCCCAGTGATGACGAGGAGAACGAGCGTTTGGCTGCCAAGAAAAGAAAGGAGGCATCTCCGGAGGACTGCGATCAAGCCGTTCAGGGATTGAGCACTGCAAAAGCCGCCAAGGCGAAGAAGTTGCAAGAATCTCAGAAGTACAAGGCTGTCAAACCCATGTTGCAGAAAGTTTGGGCCACCATCCTGGGAATTGGCCCTGCTTTGAAAGCTGTAGCTTCCATGAGCAGGTTAGCTTAGAATAGATAGGTTATATTTATTTCATTTTCCATTCATCAGCTTTGTCTTTATTTTTTATACAAGCGATATTCTATTTTAAACTAATCTAAACTGCGGGATGGGGTTCGAGTGGGCTGCATATCTGAAGAACATCCGCTCTAGAATGTGTGGCTACGCCCACGTCCTCCCATTTCTTAGCACTTTTAATCAACAAAATTTCACCTTTTAATCAAAAACGATTTCATCTTTTATTCAAAGACGATTTCATCTTCCCACATGCTGGTTTTCGTGCTTGTTTGGTTATGCAGGGAAGACTGGGCCAAGAAACTTGTTCACTGGAAGAAGGAATTTATATCCACGTTGCAGCATTATTGGTTGGGTATTAAGCTACTGGGTGCCGATATAAGGATTTGTTCGAGGTTGCTGCTAAAGCTTGCTGGCGGCAAGACTCTCTCTAGAAGGGAGAGACAACAGCTCACCCGCACAACAGCTGATATCTTTAGGCTAGTTCCCTTGTCGGTTTTCATCATTGTTCCTTTCATGGAATTTTTGCTGCCAGTATTCCTCAAATTGTTTCCCAACATGCTGCCATCAACTTTTCAAGACAAATTGAAGGAAGAGGTAGAGATTGTATATTTCCTAGTGGATTTAGCTTGGATTCTGCATCTGCGTCATTGTTCCTAGGACTCGCATTTTAGAGATACATATATATATCGTTTCTCCCACTTGAGATATCTTCTTTAGTTCAAGAGTTTGCTTAAATACGTGCCTGCATGATCCACATCATGTCTCTGCATGTCCATTCTCCCACGAACTTGTGTTTTCAATACATGTACACATAGTTTGTTTGGTACTCACATATAGTATGTTTTTAAAACAATCTTAAGTATTCACATATGCTTAGGGGCTTTGTTTTCTCCCCTTGTGTTGTAGAATGTTGGATTTCAACTTTTTTATGAATGTGTAGGAAGCATTGAAAAGGAGGCTAAAGGCAAGAATAGAATACGCTAAGTTCCTTCAAGACACGGCCAAAGAAATGGCAAAGGAAGTTCAAAACTCAAGGAGTGGAGAAACTAAGCAAACTGCAGAAGATCTAGATGAATTTTTAAACAAGGTGAGGCTTTCGTTTCCTATGGTCCACTTTCCATGTTTCTTTCTCCAATATTTCTTTTATGCAAACCTGTCTATTTCTAAGTGTAGGTTAGAACTGGTGCACGTGTTTCTAACGAGGAGATCTTGGGGTTCGCCAAGTTGTTTAATGATGAACTTACCCTAGATAACATCAGCAGGTTATCTTTTAACATGATTTCTCAAGGTTTTTGTGTTTGAATGTGATGGGGATGCATTTGTGAGTGAAGTTAGTGACTGTTTTTTGTTGCATGCAGACCTCGGTTAGTCAGTATGTGCAAATATATGAACATCAGCCCTTATGGAACAGATGCATATTTGCGATATATGCTCCGGAAAAGACTCCAGCGGTGAGATGCATATCTTAGCATATTAGATGTACATTTGTTTTGTTGTAGCCTCCTTTAGAAACAAGAACGGTGAAGTGAATATTAAATTAGAGCTATTTATTAGGCTCCTCATGCTAGGCTCTGCTCGATTAGGTCTTGGTTCAAGCTTGGTCATCTGTTTTGTATATGTTTTTTCGTATTTCATCAATGAAATCTTTAGTAAATCATTAGAAATACAAATTCTTCTTTTCAAGAAGAGCATATACTATCTTCTTAGAGAATTTGATCAAAGAATTTCTTACTACAAAGATAAAGAACTTCTCGAAAATGCTGCTATCCCTAATTGGTATTTTAATTAGCTACATATAAACCAAAACATGAGTTAAGTTGAGTATTGTTTTAATGTTTATTAACATTTTTTTTTTGGTCAGGATTAAGGCTGATGATAAGTTAATTCAAGAAGAAGGTGTGGAATCCCTTACAGAAGATGAGCTGCGCGAGGAATGCAGGGAGCGCGGAATGCTTGGTTTGCGTTCTGTGGAAGATATGCGCCAGCAGGTATACTATTGAAACTTCAATTACCTTTTTCAGAATCTCAGAGTCTGAATTATATTTTTCAGTTTCATAAGTAGTTAATGTAGCTTGGTGATTTATGATATATCAAAGCTGATCTCGGTGCTCATTTATTCATTAACGTCTTCATGTAGCTTCGTGATTGGTTGGATTTGTCTCTCAATCACTCAATGCCATCTTCACTTTTGATCCTTTCCAGGTATCCTTAGGCTCCACAAAATGCACACCAAACTCTTTGGTTTTGTTTAATTCTTGATTATTGCTTTTACATTCAGAATCCCTACAGTTCATGCATATCTTGATAGTGGAGCCAGTTTAACTTCAATGTTGTTTGATGTGCGTAATGCAGGGCCTTCATTGTGTCTGGAAGGTTGATGCCAGCTGATGCTGTTCGAGCTACACTGTCTTCTCTGCCAGATGAAGTGGTGGATACTGTTGGTGTTACATCATTGCCCTCTGAAGACTCTGTATCTGAAAGGAGAAGGAAATTGGAGTTCCTTGAGATGCAGGAAGAAATGATCAAGGTTGAAATAGTTTGGTTTTTATTTTGACGGTCTTATAAATAGCTACTGGTGTTTTAGTAACCAGAACTAAACATATGTGTGCGTGCGTGCACGCATATTTTTAAAAGCCAGTTTTGATGCATTTGGTTTGGAGTTGTGTGGAACCAAGAAAGGGACGAGCAACCAAAAAGTAAAAACACAAATTATAAGCAGAAGAAAAACTCCTGAAATAAAATGTTATGACTATCATCTGGCCTAGAAAACTTTAGTTGAAGAAAGAAATTTAAGATGTAACAGTTCACTTCTGTCTCTAATTTGTTGAGCCTTTTTTGTACTGAGTGGCTTTCTGAACTATTATGTGACAGGAGGAGGAAGAGAAAGAGGAGGAAGAGCTAGCCAGAATGAAGGAATCTCAGGCCAAAGAAGAGGATAAGGCATTGAAAGAGATGATTATTCCAACAGCCAAAGAAGCACAAGACCAAGCCAGGGCTAGGACACTAGAAAAGCAAGAGAAGCTCTGCGAAATAAGTCGTGCATTGGCTGTTTTGGCTTCTGCATCTGTAAGGACTGGACTGAATAACTCTCAATATTTATATTGTTGAGTGTTCTCTTTTCATTTTTCTCTACCAAAATTTCAAGCACTATCATCCACACTGTAAGCTTAACAAGTTTCTTATTTTTTGTTTGTTGAATAATAGTCTGTGAGTAGAGAGCGTGAAGAGTTCCTGAGGCTTGTCAATAAGGAGGTAATTTAAAACATTTAATTGCTCTTATTTTGTATTGGGTATCTTTTAAGATGAAAGCATTTATCTTTGGGTATGCATGCTTGTGTTCCCTTGCTCAGTATATGCGGCAGACACATTTGGAGGGATAACTGCTCGCAGTTAATCAGGACGGTACATCATAAGTATTGCCTCCAGTTCTGAGTCATTTCTATGTTTCTGCTTGTTGCTTTTGTCCCTTTTTGTTTGAAGAATGTGCAGATTGATGACTTTTAATGGCATTTAATTATGAGCTTTCTGTCTATAGATTATATGCATGCACTATCATATAATGTTCAATTCAGAAGGATACTTTGCTTAAGTTGATTTCTTTGATCTTTCCAGATTGAACTTTACAATAGTGTGGTGGATAAAGAGGGTACAGATGGTGAAAAGGATGCCTTAAAAGCATATAAAGCAGCTCGAGATGAAAATGACAGTAATGCCGAGGCTGAAGGTGATGATGGGGGGGTTTCATCAGCCCTCGTAGACAAGGTTAGATATTCAATTCCAAGTTATCTACTTATAACATGCTTAACATTGTTTACTTGATGGATCATCATTTATTTTGTGTATTTCAGGTCGATTCAATGCTTCACAAACTTGAAAAGGAAATTGATGATGTAGATGCTCAAATAGGTGATCGCTGGCGGTTACTTGACAGGTGATTTGTTGATTTTAAATCTTGCTTCCTATGTTGTGTTATTATTTAGCATGTATTTTCACATCTTCCCTCCCTTCTTAAATAAGAATATCTTCCCATTCTTTTTGAAATGATACTCCCTACTGGTTGCGATGTGCATATGATAATGGGCTGGATAGTCAGAAATAGGATGAGTCTAAACATATGGTGGCTGGTGAGTTTAAATTTTAAGTGTTGACGGGGTAACCTTTGAATTTACTAGCTACCATAAGTTTAAGAGCTGATGCAGTTAATTTTAAACTCGTTTTGAGTGATAAACACTTTACAGCTTCGAGGATGGTATTGGCATTTATTTTCTTCTTGCAGTTAATATTTTCAATGGTGTGTGCAGGGATTTTGATGGGAAAGTAACTCCCGAGGAGGTTGCAGCCGCTGCGAACTACTTGAAGAATACTTTAGGCAAGGAGGGTGTCCAAGAACTGATAGGCAACCTTTCCAAAGATAAAGGTGGGTGAATTTGTGTTGGTTCTTGTGCTAGGCTCATCTGTTCTCCTGAATATCCACTGCTTGTGTTAATGCATCCGATTAATTAACATTGGTCTCCGTATGCATTGATTTGATTCCTGATTTTGATGATTGTTTTTGGTGTGTTGTGGCAGATGGGAAAATTCTTGTGGAAGACATTGTGAGATTGGGCAGTCGGTCGGAAGATGCAAACTCAGCAGAGGAGGAGGAGGAGGAGGAGGAGAAGAGAGTTTAGAGAAAGATGGTAGCATGCATAATTGCATATCCCTACTCTACTTTTGTCATGAGAGGTTGATTATGCCTGAATCAGATTCTTAATGGTTGTAGTTATTGGCCAACAGTGGATTTGGTTAGCTTATGTCTTGTCCTGTCCTGCCCTATCATATCCTATCCAATCCAATCCTATAGGTTTGGTTTTCCATACGTACAGAAGAGAAGTGCTTTTGAATCTTCTGTTGGTTAAGCGAAAGACATGAGAGAGAGAGAGAGAGAGAGAGAGAGAGAGATGTTTTTGACTTAACATATATATTGATGATGAAGGGAATTACAACCGAAGGGGTAAGGGAGAAAACTTAATCTCTGGATCATGCGGCTTACTCTTTTTCGCTTTACGTATCCGAACCAATAAAATCCAAATTAGTCAAAGACTTATTTTTAACCATGTCTCCTGCAATTTAACTTTGATCTTACTTTGTCCATTAAAACTTAAAGGTCAACTTGTGCTAAATTCGTTGCGAAATCGTTAAAGTAGACTTACCTAGAAAGAATTCCTAATTCCGTTGTCTTACCAATCACTGACACAAGATATGAGGCTTTGACTTGATGTATTCAATTTGGCAACAGCCAAACCCTACATCATCACTACATCATATACCTACGTACTTCATATTATTCGCACACCATCGGCCGTGTTTTTATTTTTTATTTTTTATTTTTTGTATGTACACACTACTACCGGTAAGAATGAAATGAAGGTAATTGCACACGAGTTAACGTGAGGGTATCGAATAAAATTGAAGAAAAAATTGTGGATTGTGCAGTGTGGACAAGGATTTTCTATCCTCTTGTTTGAACACTCAAATTTTCATCTTTGCAAAGAACACAAAAAAATAAATAAATAAATAAATAAATAAATAGAAAAAGAAGAAAAAAACAAAAAAAACTGTGAGAGAAGGGAAGGGAGGAGATGGTAAAAAAGAGGGGAGAGAATCCGCATCCGTAGAGGTGTGGAGTGGATTTAACCAACCACGTCCACTCACTTGGTATGTGTGTGCATATATATTATATATAAGTAATGTTAGAAAGACTAAATTTATAGATAAAAATTTTAAAATTAAACTATATGAAAGTTGATGATTAGACTACTACTGTTTTTTTTTTAGTACAACGATATATTTTATACTAAGGAGAGATGAAGTTCGGCTAAGTCACACAATGTGCAACCTAATTTGGTATCAAATTCACCGTCAACTAGATTCGAACTTAAAACCTCTCATTTACAAGTGAAGATGAATATCATCAGATCGTAATATCGAGTGGCTATTGAACTACTACTTAAACGTTGATAAACGTTAGTTTACTAGTTTTGTTTACATATTTAGTGCCCCTAATAATACTCTATATATATATATAACGTACCCTACAAGGCTTAAAGTCGTTGAAATCTTTGCAGAGAGAATGATAACGCGATTGCGATGGTTGGAGGTGACGAGGTAATCAAGTGAGTAGTGCTTACAAGTCCATTCAAAACAACTTACTTTTCTGCGGATTGCATTAACTGTAGGGAGATATCTCTGCAAGGAAAACATATATGGTCGAAGTCAAGTCATATTCCCATGGTGGCCAAGCATGCATGCATGCCTAATTCTCACTTCACCCGGCACTTACCCCTTTCCATCAGCTCAACCCAACCAACCAATCTCCTCTCATGCCGCTGCCGCTGATGATTAGTTGAAACCCCAGCTGGGCCAATCACATGCACTATTTATAATACTTTAACAAATTCTCCATATTCTTGTTGAAATCTCTTAAAAATCAAAGATTGATACGGAAAAGTGGAGGAGGTGAAATGCAAACTTCATCCTATATCATCAGAATACAGAATAATCAATGTACATACATTTTACCTGAATTCATTGCAGATATCAAACTTTTGATGAATTTTTACAGAAAATTTTCTTTAATTCCGACTAAATCTAGATGAATTGATATATCTCCATTGCAAATTTTCATAACTTTTGTCAAAGGCAACCGATACGAAGTATCTATCAATATTTTCATAAATTTACATATTGATATTTCCATCTAGCTATATTGATATTTTAAATACTAAACACATGCAAATTAAAAGCAAAATTGTACTTGGATAGCACACTAATAGAGATTTAATTTTGTCACGTACCCTAATGTTAAATGAAAAAAAAAAACAAGTTTACTGAGATTAGTCACATTTTTTATTTTGTGTACACGTGAATGTTAATAAGGCATTCAGTTGGAATAAATAAGTAATTAGTTATATGTAATTCTCACATAACAAAAGAGTTGAACAGAGGCGGCGTCGTATTTTTCTTCACCACAACCCTTATTCTTCAGAAAACTTATTCATATATAATGACTGAAATGCTTGCAACAACATCTTTTATTTTTTCTACAACAAATTTTGGATTAAATTAAACTACACAATAAATCTACGCTAAACTCGTCGAACAAATAAAACATAAAAATTCTCACTTTTATGCATATGAGAAGAATACAAATAAACAATGGAATGCAACAACGATGATTCAATACTAAATAATAATTAAGCTGTGGATGTCAATTTGGACACGAATTGTTGGATGTTGTTATCCGAAGTGCCACCGTCACTCACAGCCTCGATCGCCAACTCCCTCCATTTCTTGGCATTCTTTTTCATTTCATTTCCATCCTTGTCATCTCCCATCACTTTCCTAATGCAGCGCTTAATCTCATCTCTTCCTACAATCCCATTAGCGTTCTCATCAACCTTCACTCTAACACCAACCTTCCAAACAGCCTCAACTAACTTGGAATTAGTGGGCTGGTCGGTCCACTGCGGCATTGCAATCATTGGCACTCCCAAGCTTAATGCCTCGATCGTCGAATTCCACCCGCCGTGTGTGAAAAAACACCCCACCCCCGCATGCGACAGCACCTCCAACTGAGGGCTCCATTTTACCACTAACCCTTTACCGCCGTTACTTGTCTCTTGGACAAACTTGGGGGGAAGCTTTGCCTCCTCCGAAGCCCTAACCACCCACAAGAAGTGGACGCCGCTTTCCTTCAGCCCAAATGCAAGCTCCTCCATCTGCTTGTCACTAAGATTGGCCATGCTACCAAACGCCACGTATACAACCGAGCCTGCTGGCTTGGTGTTGAGCCAGTCGGTGCAGGTCGAGTCGGACTTGAAAAGATGAAGCCCGTAATCCTTGTCGTCTTTGATGCTGTTGTCCAAGTAAGTAGATGGGACGGTCGGCCCTATTGTCAACAAATTTGAACAATCTTTTGACATGGAGTCCACCACCTGTACTTGCGTAATTATTGCATATTCGTTAATCAATGGATTCTTTAGATATGAACTCTTTAAATTCTTATTTTTCAAATAAAAACCCACTTAATTTTAAAAATTCAAATAAAACTCCAATTTCAAATAGCCTGCCACATGGAAAAAATATATAATTAGTTATTACAACACATTTACAACTTATGCCATAAAATTCTAATTTTGTCAATATATGTTATTACTCATCCTAATTATGATGAGCGATTAAATCCATATGGATATTAATTTTACCTTTCTTGTATCATAATAATAATAGTAACGCATATAAATTAATTTACCATATTAAAAAAAATAATAGACATAACTCGTATGAAAAAAAAAATAATATTGTTTGAATCATGTAATTAATTACCTACATATGGAACCCATATTTCTTTTATTTGCATGCAGAACCTAAAAAAAAATCTCAAAGATGAATTTTTTTTTTTTACCACAAATCAAGTTGGTACACGCGTAGAAGATATCTTTTTAGGCCTTTAAAATTGAAGGCCTTGTGTGCAAGGGCACCTTTTGCACATGCACAAAACCACAACTGCATAGAACTCATATGCATGAGCAAGTGTTTCCATCTAAATAACATTACTCAATTAATATTTAATACAACGATAATCTAGCTAGTTAAGAATATTCCACTCCATTTGGATTTACCAAAACCAAGAAACTCAATTATATATTTACTAATATAATTAGTTAATTAAACATAGACGTACGTACCTCTTGCTCTAACTTATAGAAGGTATTGGCAAAAATGAAATCAGCTTTGTGGGTGTTTAAAAACTGGTTCAACACCATCTCAAAGTAAGCGGGATAGGAGCCCGGGACAGAAATGAAGGACGGCAAGTCTTGGGGCTCGAGCACATGCAAGCCCGGGATAGAAGAAACCGTCAGTTTCCCACGATGCTGGAGATAGTAAATGTAATTGACCGTGCATGTTTGAGTAAAAAAGGCACCGGCAAGTACACCAAATTGTTTGGCTACTTCCAAAGCCCAAGGTAAAAAGGGATCGTAAACAATGCAATTTATAGGGTGGGGTGAGTTTTGATGCTTTGTAATGAGCTCGGCTAGGGTTTTGGATCCCACGGCTTCCATCCGGGATAGATATTCGTCGATGCTCTCAGCTCGGGCAAATCCGCCTTCATCGTAGCCATCGGAGATGGTGTCGAAGTGGACGGAGCCGGATGATTTGGGCTGCAAAGAGTTGGCGATGAAGATGGTGTTGGCTAGAGTCACTTTGATGCCCTTGGAGGCAACGCGCTTGGAGAACTGGAGAAATGGGTTTATATGACCTTGAGCAGGATAAGGAACTACCAACACGTGAGCTCTGTAACCTTTATTATCTTCCATTCTCTCTCTAAATCTCTCTCTCTCTCTCTCTCTCTCTCTCTCTCTCTCTCTCTCTCTCTCTCTTTCTCTCTCTCTCTCTAATATTTTGGACAATGTAAGCAACTCTCTCTCTAATAATTTGGACAATGTAAGCAATGTTTATATAGCTAGAGGTGAGCGCATACACAATAAAAAAAGTAGCCTAGCATACACAATAAAAGAAGTAACTTAACTATTTATAAGTACAAGGTCTTTTTCTTTCTCGAGTGGATTTGATATTCTCAACGACAAGTTTATCATCAACAACCAAACGCACGCACGTATTGCATACCGTAGCTACCGTAGCCAGCTAGCTAGAGATCATGTTGATAAACGATATGTACATATATGCATAAATTTTGAGTAGGTTCAAATCGCAATCGCTTGTAATACGACGACTGTTAGGTTGAAACCCTCAACTACCTTTATCTATTTTTTATATATATCACTTGCGTACACTACACATCGATTTGTGAGTCCAGCACATGCTCAGTAAGTAGAGAGATGCAGAAAATTCGGCTCGGTATACTAAATATAATGATACAACTGGTTGGAAACTTTAAAAAAAAATTATGAAAAATCGTCTTACTAAACTGTATTCCTGACACACTAAAAAACTTCTCTTGTAGGTAAATAAGATCGATCAGTGTCGAGCAGCTCATGCAATGGGAACTAGCTAGTATTGGGGAGAGAACAAGAACATGTATATATACATACATATTGGATTGATATTAAAAACCCCAGTCCTTATTAAGTAGAAGCAATTATCATTCTTAATTAGCCCTATTTTATTCGTTTCTTGATTGCATGAGTTAATGCAAGTTAGACATATTCCATTTGGCAATGTCAAAAACACCAATCCTTTATCTCATACCTCATGTTTTAAACATTAAACATTGCAATGTCATATTTCAACTCATAAATTTGTTGCAATGTCAGACGTTCTTCGTTAAATTTTCTATCAATTTGGCTGTTAAATGATAACGTGTTAGGAGCAGGGCCCACTCAGTTCATAACTGAAATAAAATTTAATTAATTAATTTTTCATTTAACAATTAAAAAAAATAAAATAAAAAAAACTCTCTTCCTCACTGACCCACTCTCTCTACTCTCACTCGTCTCCTTTTTTCGTCTTTCTTTCCTTCTTCCTGGGCTACTTCAATTCCCGCAAAAACAGCAACAATCAACCATAACCCGCATCTCCACCTGCCAACCATCCACGCCGCACCTGTATCCCGCTTGCAACTAACTAACCACAAACCTGCAATATCGCCTGCATCTACAGTGTAGATTCTACACTCGTTAGCATTTCCATATCGTCCACCTACCTGCACCGCTCGAACCCCTTTTTTTACGAAGGCCAGACCCGATTTCTTTGAATCAACCCTGTTTGTAGGGTCGTGTTCAACGAATCGGGTGCTTAATGGTATGCCCAGACCCCTTTTTTACGAAGCTCAGACTAGACTTTTTTAAATCAGCCCAAATCCGACTCTTTGAATCAACCATATTCGGCAATTTGGAGCTTGATGGCGATGCCCCTTTCTCTCTCCAAGTCCGTGGGCAGATGACTTGGTGAAGGTTGTGGCGGTGGGGGCGGGAGGTTTTGGTGTGGATGAGGGGTTTGGAATTCGAGTAGAGAGAGTAGGAGGGAAAGAATGAGGTGATGATTTTGGGATGGGAACATTGGGGGTGGTGACTGCGGCAAGGCGAAGATCTGGAAAGACGAATCCAAGGCTGCGGAGGTCAAGGTTATCGAGGATGAGTCGGGAGACTCGGCCATGGCTGCCATTGTTTCTCTGCAAGTGAGAGCAGAAAGCGTGAGAGAGTAAAACAAGTGAGAGCAGAGAGAGTGAAGAAGAGAGTTTTTTTTTAAATAATATTGTTAAATAAAAATTAATAATTAATTATTTTTTTATTTCAGTTGAGGAATGAGTGGGCTCCGTTTTTGTCATTTCATTATTTAACAGTTAAATTGACAGAAAATTTAACGGATATCTAACGTTGCAACGAATTTATAAGTTGAGATATAATATTGCAATGTTTAAAAGATGAAATATGAAATTATAATTCGGCTCATAATTAAGGTGATTTGTGTAATTTACCCTATTTTCTATATGAGGAATCAAGATTCAATAGTTAGAAAATGCAAGGACTTGTGGTTCATGCATAACGTGGACTTGACAAATTAGGCCTCGTGATTCATTAAATCTGAAATATGTTCTACCTTACAACCCATTAAGCGGGAGTTACTAAGATAGACGTGTTTATTTTTTTCACGACGTTTCAGTTTAATAATAAAATATTATGCATAAATTTATTTTTGCATGATATTATATTATTCAATCAAAATATGACCATGAATCTAGTCCATGCACGTTGCTTTCGAATATTGACCATCGAAACTTGGTACCCATACTATTTGAAAACTAATGCAAGTTGCATTGTTTCCTCTTAGTTGCCAATTAAAATGCAACTTCGTCCATTTCTTTAAATGGTAAATTTGTACTCATCTTGGCGAAAAAGGTTGTGGGTCTATCTCTTGATTCTCTTCTAATTATTTGGTACGTGATAAAAGACTGAGAACCTAAAGCAGCCACCCAAAACCCTCACGCAACTCTGGTGACCGCCACCACACCTTACCATCCACTACCCCTTCTTCTTCGTCTCCTCACCGAACTCCAACCACCACCACCACCACCACACATGTTTTTTTTGTTTTTCGTTTTCTTTTGCTAGAAAATTCTGGATTGATCTGTAGGAACAATGCAGGGGAGGAGGGGGCCAATTAACCAAAAGCAAAAGGCTCTATAAGCATAAGATTATCTTCAATCCTTGGGTTAAAAGCCAAAATTTTTAACCCGAAAAATTTAGTTTTTAGCCTAGAAACAGCTTTTCTGCTCCAACTATTCTGACCTAAAATTTTAGCCCCAAATTATTAAAAAATAAACTTAGACTAATTTTTTTCTTAAATTAATTTTTTTTTTAAATTATGTGGACTATCGTACATTAATTTTATGAATATTTTAATATTTAAATATTTAAATTCCGATAAATATGAAAAAATCACTAAATCGATTTATGAAACACTATGAAAGAATATGAAAATCATGATAGAGATGTATAAACACAAAATACATAAAACTAGGGGTGGGTTCAAATAACCGAAAACCGAAAAAAACCGAAAACCAAACCGAACCGAGGCCGAAAAAAACCGAACCGAAAAAAAACCGAACCGAAACTGCCAAACCGAACCGAACCGAACCTGGCTGGTTCGGTTTCGGTTTTTAAGGTTCGGAAACCGAACCAAACCGAACCGAACCGAACAGATATATATATTTAATTTTTTTTTCAATATTATAAATAATTTAGTGATACAATCACAACAAGACATAACCAGGTACCAAGTTGGTTTGCTTGAAACTCTTCAAGTCCCTGCGCATGGGTTCGAATCCTCATGCCTCCAGGGTTTCAAAAAAGTTTTTTAGTTTTTTTGAGCAATCAACAAACCTTTTAAGTTTTAACCCTAGCCGCACCTTTTATTTTTTTCATTCCTCTCTTCTCTCTCTCATTCCCTGCCTCCAGTCCAGTGTAACCTAGCCCAGTAACCTTCTCGCGCAGCCGAGCCTCATCTCTCTCACTCTCTCTGTCTCTCTGTGAAGAGCTTCATCGAAGCCAAGCGCAAGGAACGCGAGGCTCGCGAGAAGGACGAGTAGTACTGGTGCGAGGTGAAGGGCAGCAAATCCCCCGTGGCCAAGAAGCGCGAGGAAGGATTTGGGGGTCACCGACTCCCTGGGATGGCTGCAACGAGAATGCTTCATCAGCAAATCCCCCGCGGCCAAGAAGCGCGAGGAAGAAGCCGAGAAGCTGGCGGAGGCTGCCACGCGGAAGTCCGAGGCCCGCCGATTGGCGGATCTGGAGGAGAAGGATCTCCCTATCCTCTCTCTTCTCTCTCTCGCTCTTCTTCCGCATAAGATCTCTCTCGCTCTCTCCGCCGTCGACCTCCCGCCTCACATTGACTGAGGTAATATTCATCTGCTCTGCTCATTTGGTATTTCGTCGAGCTCCGTGGTTTTGCTCAATTGGGTTGTTTTCGATTTTTTTTGTTTATGGATATTTTTCGATATTGTTTTTGTATGATTCGATTTGGGTTCTGTGTGTTGCGGTGTTTGATTCAGAAAGGTTGCTCATTTACTTGTGATGCTGTTTGGGTGTGCTGGAATGTGTAGATCTTTGTAGTTTCTCACTGCTTGCTGTAGATCTGATTGGAATCGGTTTTTAATTGCGAATTTGGATCTTATGATTTGAGATTTGCATTCTGTGGGTTGTAGAAATGGGATTGTTTAGCTGAATTTTGAAGAAATCATCTTTCATTTGCTTTAAAAACTGTGGATCTGCAAAAATTGTAATGAGTTTTTCGTCGATTAAACTTATAGATCTTGCGTTTACCTATCTCACACTTAGCTACAATTCTCTGTTTTAGTTTCATGAATCAGTATTATACTTTAAAATCGAAAAGGTTTTGACTTTTGGGCCTATTGTTCGATATGGTTGTCGGAAGGAGACGCACTGATGGCTAGGCCCTTGTTTCCGTGGTTAATCTTTGCGTTCATTTATGTTTTTCCTTCACCATGGATCACCAATTTGTCTCCCTAGATTTGGATATCATACTGCACTCTGAATGGGATATATGACACCTGTGAGTACATCGAATACATTGTTACAATGAATGTCATAATAGTGTACTTTTAGTCTTTTACTATCATGAATGTTTGGCACGGACGGGAACTACTTTAGTTTCCCACACATTTAGTAAAAATTTGGTAGTATGTTAGCTACGCTAAATGCTTATCCCAGCATATAATTTGATTTAGCGATTGACATCAAATTTATATTGGAATGCTCCATTGACACCTTTCCGTGTTTGAAATTTATAGATCCAAGATGTGGAAGGGGTAGAACTATGTGGAACCCTGAAAAATGTTATGGCCATAGCAGCAGGTTTTGTGGATGGGTTGGAGATGGGAAATAACACAAAGGTAAGCTCAAAAATTTTGGTAAAAGTTGAACCCACATCTCATCTGCTTTTTCTATGTCATTGTGACTGCTTATTTTGAATGACCAGGCTGCAATTATGAGAATCGGTCTAAGAGAGATGAAGGCATTTTCCAAGATGTTATTTTCATCAATCGGTATTGTTTTCTTCGCTAGTAACTATGTACTATAGTTGCTGGAAATTTCAATTATGCCAAGTATGTGTGCCAAAAATATAATCTGAAATTTCAATTATGCCAAGTATGTGTGCCAATTATGTCATGTTCTTATTTTTATTTGTATGTAGAAATGGCAAGGGGAAGCTCAAAGAAAGGTGCTATGTTGCCTCCTAGGCCGCCTATGCGTTGAGCTTGAGCTTGAAGACTTGGAAGATTTTATTTGTGCAAGACATGAAGTGATGAAACCTTGAAGGTTTATTTGACTTGTGTGATGTTTAAATTTGGACTTTTTGAAGACTTAAACTTTGATGTTTAATTTGGACTTTTTGAAGACTTAAACTTGATTGATGATTGATTCTATTTATAGTTGGACTTTAAGTTTTATGAGACTTTTAGTTTTATGAGACTTTATACGTAGAGATGGAAACATGTCATATTTTCTTTTCCTATATTATGTTGTGCTTGTTTTGCATTTTTTGGAGGAAAAAAAAAAACAGAAAAAAAACCGAAACCGAACCAAAAAAACCGAACTGAAAAAAAAACCGAACCGAAAAAAACCGAAAAAATTTTGGGCCGAACCGAAATTTCGGTTTGGTTTCGGTTTTGGCAAAAAACCGAACCAATAAGAACCGAACCCAGCCCTACATAAAACACACAAGACACACATAACACATGTGAAGCACATACAAAACACATGATAGAGATGAAGCACACACATAACACATGTGAAACACATGACACACACGAAACACATACAAAACGCATTATAGAGATGAAGCACACACAAAACACATGTGAAACACATGACACACACGAAACACATATAAAATATGTTGATGCACAAAACCGGAGGTCTTGGAACAACGTAAATCCGACCGTGAATCTGCATGAAATGTAAATAACATAAGATGTATCGTGGTTCACCCCAAGGTTTGGGCTACATCCACACTGATTGTATTTATTTGAGGGAGAGAGAGCTCTGAGAGTGAGAGCGTTGAGAGGGTGAGAGAGGGGATCTCAGGCATAGGAATTGGTCTCTTCTAATTGTGAGGGTGATGGGTCATTTTATAGAATAAGGACTCCTCACTTATTACATATTTGCCCCTTCCTTTATCACATAATTACATTTAAGTCCTCTGAATATTTATACGAGGTCTAAATACGATGCCCTAAATATGGTATAAACAGTAGTCCCCCAAGTCTTCAGTCAAGAGAGTCTTTTGGCTGGAGACTTGAAATTCAGTCCATGTGTGGGCCGAAGTAACTAGATGTTGTCTTGAACTGATGCTCGATATGAGGCGGTGCTCAATCTGAAATGATGCTCAACTAGAAGTAGCACACGCTGCGATGCTGCTCGGCTCGTGGCTTATATTGCCTTGGTTGGCTCGGCTTGCGGCGTTTGAAGGTGAAGGAGTCCCTTTTATAGAATAAGGGCTCGCTCCTCAATACATGAATGATGGGCTAGAGTTGATGCTCTCTAATGATGGTGAGGGAGTCCCTTTTATAGAATAAGGGCTCATTCCTCAATACATAAATGATAGGATAGAGTTGATACTCGCGGCGAGGCGGTTGCTCAGTAGGCAGTGATGCTCTCTAATGGTGGTGAGGGAGTCCCTTTTATAGAATAAGGGATCGCTCATCAATACATAAGTGATGGGTTAGGAGTGATGCTCGCGGCGAGACAGTTGCTCAGTTGGCGGCGTTGCTCTCTAAAAACGACCAAGCACCGGTCAACGTTATACCGTCAAGGACCCAGAAGAGTTTCCCTTTAACCAGGAGGCCAATCATAATGCGATACGTGTCGACATCAGAAGCTAATCACAGCGCGACACGTGTCAACATCAGAAGCCAATCACAACACAACACGTGTCAATGTCAGAACAAAACTAGAAACTCTCTTCTATAAATAGGGATCATTCTCCCACAATAATCTCTAATGCCATTTTGTACTAAACTATTCATTAGAACTCACAAAAGGAGAGCTTGAACCTATGTATTTGTGTAAACCCTTCACAATTAATGAGAACTCCTCTACTCCGTGGACGTAGCCAATCTGGGTGAACCACGTATATCTTGTGTTTGTTTCTCTGTCTCTATTCATTTACATACTTATCCTTACTAGTGACCGAAGCAACCAACCGAAGGTCACAAAACCAGACACTTTCTGTTGTACCAAAGTCCTCACTGATTTTGTGCATCAACAAAATACATACAAAACACATGAAACACAAACCTACACACATGAAACTGAAACCTTCAATCACCCTCTATATAAACACAGGTTGAATATCAAACAATCACACAACATATTCACCAATCTTTCAACTTTCAAAGTGTTTTTGTTTCCTAAAAATCCTCAATATCTCATCAATGGGAGATAGAAGAAGACGTAGCAGGGCAATGCAGATGGCACAATACCAAGTAAGCCATGACAATGAGGATGCAGAAATGATCAACGCATAAGCTGAATTTGCAAACTCGCTTATGCAATATGAGCACCATGCTGAATCTAGCTATCGTGGTTCTCTCCAAGCTTCCCTTCCATAAAGTGCATGCTTTGTTGATAGTCTTCCACCGATCGTAAACACCACCACCTTCTCTCCCACCGCCGTTGCAGTTTTCATGGAACTTTTCAATGATTTTATCCTACAAAACCTTTTTATTTTGATTCGTGCCAACTGCACCATCTTCGCTAACAGAAACTCATACCAAACATAAAACAACATCTTCCTCACAAGTCCAATTACGACCTCTAATATGCTTTCTTGTCATCTTGAAAAATTTGGAAATTGGAAGAAATGGTAGAAAGAAAAATTGGAAAAATTGTAGGAGAAAATTGAGTTTGGTGTGAATGTTTGAACAAATACATAGGTATTTATAGAGTTTTTGGATGAATTTTGAGTTAAATAATTTTTTTAAAATTATTTTAGCCGTTGGATTTAAATTTGGGCTGTTAGATCTTTTTTTTACCGTTAGATTTGATTATATTCGATCTCAGCCATTGGATTCAATAATATATAAATATAAACAGAAAAAACAAATTGAATCTAGGCCGTTGGATCAAACTAGCCGTTGGGGCGCCTGGGGAACGTGGCTGACAAGCCCACGTGGGTGGGGCCCATGTTGTCTAAGAGGTCGTGTGTCTAGCAGAGTGGGTGAGGGGGGGGGGTTTGGCGCACAAACGCTGGGTTTCACTTGATTCGGTGGGGCCCACACTGAATCCTATTTTGGGCAGAATTAGCTTGGGTTTGGCTTTTGGCTTTTAGCCTAAATATTTAGGTTGTGTTGGGTTGGGTTTGGAGGGGAATAAATGGAGAAATTTGACAAATAGCCTAGGGTTATGTTTGGTCTAAGGAAGGTTCTCGCAAGTGGGATTGGAAAATCAGTGAAATACCAGTAATTTTAGTTTCCACGAAAACTGGGATGGGAATGATCAGAGAAAGAGAGTAGTCTAATTCTAACCCGATGCTTTTCCCTCTCGGTATTTTTTTTTTTTCTTTCCATCTTTTCATGTTTTTGAGTTTGCTAATGCGAAACAGTAAATTTATGTGAATAGGTGTTAACAGATGAGTCGTTAATTTAATGGGCTGGTTTGGAGGGTGATCTATAAATTTATTGAGTTGGGTTTGAATGATATGTTAATTTAACCCATAAAATTCTACTGAGGAGGCCGAGCTTGAGTGGCCCGTTTCATGTATGACCATACTTTTCAGGCTTTAAGTTTAAAGACTAGTATACTACCATTTTTGGTACAAGAGAACTCCATTTCGTGAATATATAATAATATGGGTAGAGTTTGAAGGAGAGATTCTATTTTGCAACTAGTAAAACTACTTGATAACCATTTAATGGACAATTTGTGTACTATTTGAATACATGATGATGACATATGTAATCGGTGATCTCATGGAGATAATATATATTAGTTTTCAGAGCATCTATTTTATTTATAAAAAAAGACTTATTTGTCACAAAAACTTGATCTCTCGTCCCAAAGATACAAAAATATGGATTAATTTTCTTTCAAACTTTATTGTGACAATATATGTGCTGTCATATAAGTTTATCTATTGGTAGAGATCAAAATCTCTTACGACCAAGTGGAGCCACCAATCCACCCGTCGTTTTCCATTCCCATGCGGCATTCTACCTTTCCCCTTTCCGACAAATTGATCACCGTCCCTTTCCTTGGCCTTTTCTCTTATTCTCTCTCTCTCTCTCTCTCTCTCTCTCTCTCTCTCTCCTAGTAGGTCGTAGCCGTCCAACACTTCTCTATCTCTCAACTCATCCACGTGTCACTCTCTTATTGCTTTTCTATTTCCATCACGAAATGATCGTATGGGCAAGGGAAGAATACCACCACAGCCCATCAGATCATCCATCCCAACAATGTCCCATATCTTCTTTTATCAAAACGCATGATTTATTTCGTCACTCAGTACTACAGTTTAGTAGTATTATTTTTCACTTATAAATAATAAGTCATAAGTTCGATTGTCATCAAATGCGAATTTAAACTATATTGTTGCTAGTCCATTGTAAGATTTAGCCTACTTCTCCACCCTCTTAGTGTCGATAATATCGTAGTGATTACGAACTCTCTTGCAATTTGGCAATTGGGAAATGATTGTGGGGTTCCCTTCCCTAAAATATCTAACAAAGACACTTGGCATTTCTAGATTTTAGAGAGGGAATTGAGTGGTACACTATTAATAGATCTATTACTAATAATATTGTTTTTAACTTAACTATTTACATTCAGTTTAATAGCTTTACTTGCATACAATTCAGTCCAACTCAAATGGAATATTGACCGACTTTGAAACAATCCTAATAATCCAACACCCAAATACCCAATAATCCTATCTGTAATTTGCAATTCTTCAGAAATATGCAGCACACAGTAGGCAAGAATTCTTCTTCATGGTGAACATTCTGGTAAATCTTATCTTTCATGATTTTTTTATATTATTCTTTGCATTGTATTGATAGTCGTTTGCCGGTAGTTACCAAATTATCTATGTGAATCAGGTCCCAAGTTTAACCACATAGTTTGGCACTACTTTTTATGTCAAGGTTTACTTTAAGGGGAGGGACTCCCTTTTTTTTTTTTTTTTTTTTAATGGTAATTAGTTGTTGTGGGATTTATACCACTTCGAACTTTAACGATATGAACCGTCTATTTTGTAAGTTATACGTCATAGACCATGCTTGCAAAATATTAACCAAACTAGAAATATTTGAGGCATCTAATTGAGTTCAAAAAAATTGATGAACACTTTGTTTTTTAAGAAACATTAAAATTTCATCATGATAATTAAATAGGCAAATGATTTCGGATTAAATTGAATTTTTGCAAAGATGATCTATGAATCGAAACTTACAAAATAAACGGTTCAAATCATTGAAGTTCGATGTGGAGTAGGTCCCATAACTAATCCCTATTTTTTGAAAAAAAATTAAGATCCTCCTCTTAAAGAGCCTATATATATATATGTATGTATGTATATGTAAGGTTACTATATTCAACAACGATATGTTTGAATGAGGGAAATAAACTTGAAATTTTGGTAGTTAGAATTTATAAATTGACATGCATCAATTCCCTTGTTTGGATTCACAAACATAGAAATTTAGAATTTCCGTGTGGAAAAAAAACTTGGAATTTGGGACCTCCAATTCCCAAGTTCAAATTCCATGTAAATATGTGTCATTTCCTAATTTCTATGATTGAGAGTTTAAAAATAACAAATTCCGTATTCAATTCAATTGTTCTTTTAGGTTAACCAAACAAGAAAATTTACAAATTCTCGAAAATAAAATCTTGTCATTTCAATTTCCGTCATTTTAAAATTCCTTAGTAATCTTAAATTTCTTCGTCCAAACATACTGTAATTGTTGTAATCTAGCTGGTTTGTATTTCCCTTTGAGAAATAAACATGGGTTAAATAATAAAAAAAATATTTAGAAAAAAGTAGAGAGGAAAAGGTGAGTAATAAATAACGGACGGGTATGGTTTTTGGTTTATGCAAGCAACGATTTCCCTCGTATTTTAGACACACGTCCGTCGCTCTCTGTCACCGACTCATTTCTTCTTCTTCCTCTGCAATCCCGTGCGCTCCATCTCTTTCCGCCTCCCAACACTTTACTCATTCATTGAATTCGAGCCTCTCATTTCTCACATCCTCCAATCATCCAACCTCTCTTCTTCCTCTCAGGTGATTTCTTTATTTCCTACTTTTTCTGTCGATTTTAGTGACTTTTTGTAGATTTTGGATTTAATTTTTACAGTTTCGTTTTATTCTGTAGATTTTTGCTTTCAATTCCTTTTTCTGTGATAATTTATTACAAATTTTGATTATTTTGTTGGTTTCAGCTTCGTTTGGCATTTGAGTGTGCATCTAGCATGAGTGATAAGACTGCGGGGAAGATCGGCGCAAGTCTCGAATTTTTCTGAGAAGATTTGCTTTTTTATACAAGGTATGATTCAGATTTTCTTGAATTTTCTCGATTGCCAAACAGGGCATTAGGACTAATACAATCCAGTTAATTAGCCGTGAATAGTTAATTAGCTGGCAAAGTTTGTTCATTCAATCCATTTTTCTTCTCCGTTTGTTTTTTTTCCTGTGAATTTTTATAGTACTAAGCATATGTAATAGTTAGCTTTTGCAACGGAAAAGTTGCTTTTTGTGACCGAAGGACACGGGTTCGAGTTGGGGAACAGTCTCTTTGCAAAACAAGATAAGACTGCATTCGATAGTCTATCATCCCCACACTCGCAAAGTAGGGAACCTTGTGAGTTGGGTCGCCTCCTTTTAGTTAGCTTTTGCAAAAAAATAAATAAATAAATGTGATCGTTTTAAACTGTGATGAAGTAAGATTTGATTAGGCTTAGTTGGTGCATGTGGGATCTGCCTTTCGGCACTTTCCTCAAGCTCTTGTGTCTTGGTGCGTAATAATTTAATCAGTGTTGCCGTTGCACGACCAAGATTAGATTCTGTATCAGATGTGTTATTTTAATTTTGCTTACTAACTAAGATATGTTCTGTTTAGGGAGACTTTTACTTTTTAATTATTGGTGTTTCCATACTTAAGAGTAAGAAATATATCCACTCCAGGACGGTTGAAGTTATAAACTTTTACATTTGTGTCTAGATTCGTTGATGCCTTGTTTCCTGTAAACTGGAGCATGTAAGGTATACGCAAAGTTTTTTTCAACCAACATCTTATTTGTTTTAGTGGTAATTCTGGTTTTGGGAACATATACATTCCTGCATCGCCGGTTTGAGATTGGCACATAAGAAATTTCTAATCTCAAAGTTAGGCGTGCGGGAAAGATTTGTTTCCTAAACTGGAATTACCTCTAAGAAGACGTGTTCCTCCATTTCAGAAGCAATTTTGTGATTGGCATACAAGTCAAGACGGCTTATGCAGTTTATTCTTTTCCTATATGGGGCATCGAAGTCTTTCCATTCTTTCATCAGTAGTTGTTGACATTACTTGTTAAGTGGATTTTCATGATATGATCCAACCATGAGATACCATTCAAGCCATACCTATAATAGATATGTTTCCGAAATATCTTTTGTTACATAAGCATTGTAGGAGAAATATTCCGTGCACTGTTCCATCTTAATGTAATTAGTGCATTTACAATTTGTGTTAGAACATTCAAAAATTATTTAGAGCGTTTCTTAAGCTCGTTTTATTCTTTTGTGCAGATCTTCTATCATACATTTTTGTTTATAGTTATTTTAGGTAAACCGCAACAGCCCGATGGCTTCATCTACTCCGGACTCACCCTGGCCATCCTCAACTCACGATTCCTTTTCTGGATCTTTCAATATACATATAGAGGAAGCGAACCCAGACGACATTTTACCTGTTCTGGAAGACCCAACCTCTTCTACGTCCTATAGCCATAATATCCCGAAACCACCTCCTGTCCCTAGTAAAGCATATACACAAAATAAACTTTTCAAAAGGCTTTCACAGAGTTGCTATGTCCCAAATGAAACAATTGATACATGGGACAAGCTTTTTAAAGAAGCATATGGTGCTGATGTCTATATTTGCACCAAGGATGAATCGTGTATTCCAGTTCATTCTAGTGTTCTGGTAAGTTAATTGAATTAACCCCATAATTTCATCCCTTTGCAAATCCTCAATGAAATTTCTAGGTAAGGATTTGGCTAAAAAGTTTCCTTTTTTTATTAATGTGCAGACAATTGCGTCACCGGTGCTAGGTAAATTCCTGCAGCAATCAAAAGTAAGAAATGGAATGAGATACATTAAGATTCCTGGGGTACCTTATGAAGCTGTCTACGCATTCATCCGTTTTCTTTACTCATCCTGGTATTTTTGACTTATGTAGTTCAGTACGCTCCTCCTTTTATATCTGAATTTCTTGATCTGGCTAAATTTCTTAAAATATTTTCTTTTGTGTCCTATGCAGCTATGAAAAGGAAGAGATGAAGAAATTTGTTCTCCATTTGTTGGTTTTGTCACACTCTTACTCAGTTCCATCATTGAAAAGAGTTTGTATATACATTCTTGAGCAGGGATGGATTACCAAAGAAAATGTGGTCGATGTGCTTCAATTGGCAAGGAAGTGTGATGCACCACGGCTATCCTTAATTTGTGTGCGCATGGTTGTGAAGGACTTTAAAGCCATATCATCAACCGAAGGCTGGAAAGTGATGAAGCGAGTTAGTCCTGCACTTGAACAAGAACTGCTAGAGTCCGTTGTTGAAGCAGATTCTGTAAGCTAGTTTTTCTTTCCTTTTTCAAATATCTTATCTTATTCTGTATTTGTAGGGGGAAGAAACAAAATAATACATTTATGTTTGGTTTTGAGATGATATATTCATTTGGTCTCTCATTTAATTTTTAGATCTTGGATTCAATTTTTTGTGCCAGAGGAAAGAAGAGAGGTTGAAGAAAAAGGAAGAGAAAAAAGTGTACTTGCAACTGTATGAGGCAATGGAAGCCCTTCTCCACATATGTAGGGATGGATGTAGAACTATAGGTCCCCGTGACAAGGTGTTTAAAGGAAGCCAAGTTGCCTGTGGTTTTCCTGCTTGCAAGGGGCTTGAGACCTTAGTTCGTCATTTCTCCGGCTGTAAAACCCGGGTTCCTGGTGGATGTGCTCACTGCAAACGCATGTGGCAGCTTCTTGAACTGCATTCTCGTATTTGCAATGAGCCTGAATTGTGCAAGGTCCCTTTGTGTAGGTAAGCATGAGAACTCCACATGCACTTCTTTGCCCTACATTCTCAGGGTAAGAAACTCAAATTTCAGTTCATATTTGGTTGGCATTTGGACAGTACTTACCCTTTGAGAGGTTTTATGTTGTATTGTATCATGACCTCGGATCAATACTGTTACTGCCGGAGTTACATTTTATATATTTTCCATTTTCGTGAATAATACAACTCGAGTTTGACGGTGAGAGGCATCTTAACTACTACTCTTGTGGATTCAGGCATTTGAAGGAAAAAATGCAGCAGCAGACCAAGAAAGACGAGGCTAAATGGAAGCTGTTGGTGAGTAAAGTGGTAGCAGCAAAGGATACTCTGGGACCTATCTCAGGTCGCCACTCGCGTTTATCATGACCTCTTGTGTGTTCAACAGCAAAATGTATCAAGAAAGTAAACCAAGGGAAATGTATTAAGAATCTTATTTCTCCTTCGGGGTTGAATAAATGTAATAGGCATTCGAAGACTAATAGCGTCTTGCATCGGTTCTTGTAAGCCAAGATATTTCAATTGGATGCCGACCATCTCATCTTGATATGAAAGTCTTGCAACTTTATGCATATACTAGCAAAGCACAACTTATTTTTTAAGCTTTTTTAGCTCTCACAACAAATTCACAAGGACACATGACTAACACAAAACCAAATGGTGCACTAAGAAATTCCGTGAAGAAACGCTCGACAGATGTTATCTTCGTTAAACAAGACTTACAGAATCATCATCCTGAGAAGCCAGACTTAAATCTGAACAACAATTAATCATCAGTCAATAGATCATTTCTTTCATTCATTCCAAAATAGATACTGAAAAATGTACCGAATCGACGAGTTCTATTTCCTTCTCATCATCCCATGTAAGCTTACATTACAACATAATTGCATAAAGCATGACAGCAGATGATCTACATGGCTTCATAAAACAACTAAGCCCCATCCGCCACATTCCTCTTCGTCGTGCTAATGTATAGAACTGCATAAATGCAAACAAAACAAATCCAATTATTTCTCATGGAGGCAACACTAAAGAGAAACATAACAAGACAATGCTTAGATAATTACCATTATTTCCGCGAATAAAAGCATCGCCATACTTATTTTTTAACTGTCCATTGACATATTCTTCGGTTTGTTCCATTGCTATATTCATATACCCATCAAGACACGCAAGAATACCTACATAAGAAAATTGAGCCATCAAAATAAACTGATCCCTGCAGCAGTGCAGCTTGAATCTTTACTACACAAAATAACTTTGCAAACTTTAACAATAATATGTTGGGCCCCGATTTGAATACAACCAAACTGGCGTGAAAAGGCGAGAAAAGAAAAATCGATAGACATAAAATCGAATTAAAGAAACATACCTCGATAGTCAACACCAGAATTCAGTTTTACAACAACCGGTCGCCCACGAATTGACTTGAGGAAATCTGCCGGAGTTTTTGTGGTTCCTGTCCCTTTCTCTCCACCTCCACTCATTTTCTCTATTCTAAATCTTAACTTCTTGTACCTCCTGTGATAATTCAAATCATAACCAAATTAAAGCACTAAAGGAGACAACACAGATAGACAAGAAATCTCCATCATGATGAATTACTAGTACCTATCATGAAGAATTGCAAAAGCAGAGCTACTGAAACGAACAGAGATACATCAACCGATCATTGCAGTGCAAAACACAGTAAATACAGTCTTCGCACTCGTACACAATCCAATCCAAACAAAGAATTTTAGCTTGTTGCTATCAGATGATTAACTCTAATTACATTAACACGGACACTATCTATGAAGAAGACTAAAGAGAAGAACAAAAGTTGTGAAGAGCTTTCAACTGAAGTACAAAGACCGTAGAGCATGAAATGTTCAAGAAGTGCAGAAATCCACTCAACTGATGCCTATTGCTATTGTAGCTCTGATAATAGCTAACTAAACCAATCTAACTCTAAGGACAGCCATAAAAAATTAGAAAGATCATCGGACAAAAGGCTATATTCCAAAGGATCCTAGTATACGCCTAATTATACAAACAATTTTGCTAAGGAATACCTTTCCAACCTCCTTCTGCAACAACATATTCTGCTGTGATTGAACTTACAACTCTATAACCTAACGTGAGAAGCGTAATGGGCATCAAGTCCACCGGTCTACACAAGCATCTCATCTAAATTAATTTCTGGAATTACACATTTCTACACCAAAAAGGGTGCTAAAGAATCATCCTTTTGATTACAAAATATACGTCTTCGAAACAACGCCATGTAAATTCATCAAACAAGCAAAGGATAACCATTTTTTTCGATTAAAAAATAAAAGGAAGAATAACTGAGCTAGACTTAACCCCAACGTATCAATAAATTCTCCACAAAAAAAGGTCCTTAACACATTTATGCTGCTACTGGGTTTATCCTAATTTGCATTTCCATCGTCATACGCATCCCAAATTCAACCTTTATTCAGGCAAAAGCTCAAATTCAACAACCCTAAAAAGGGCAAGTTCAGAAAATCCCTTAAATCTGTAAACTGATAAAGAACAACAACGAAACGAGTAGTTGATATAACAGCTGAGACTAAAAGAAGAAGAAACAAAAATGGTGTGAAATAATGAAGAAGAAGACGCGGCGGATCAAAGCACTGACCTTTATTGGTTCCGCTGCCGGTGCTTTTAACTTTTGAGAGAGCGCGAGAGAGAGACGGAGATTAACTATAACCGGGAAGCGCTCGCTGCTACAGCTTTGTATATATTAGGGTGGGATTTTTGGACCTTGGGGTGTATTTGTAAGCCCACCTCCAACCTCCGCGATTGGGCCTTATTCTCCATCCACCATGTGTTATTTTTACTTCGTTTTTTTTTCCTTTGTCAAACCCCAATTAGTCAATAGGTTGTTGTATCCTGCCGATATTTCTCTTTCTAATTATACAATTACCAGTACGCCTATTATGATTCTCATTGCACATGTGGATATAATTACGTTAATTAGTGTTATTCACCAGATTTGAGATTGACACATCTTACTTACAAATAAAAATAAATATTTTTAGATTACAGATATTAAGTGACATAAATATTATTATTTAAATTAATTAAAAAATATATATATATATAATAGAATAAAATCACAAAATGAACGTACCTCGAATATATATTTTCTTGCAAGGGATTTATATTCAAGAAGTAAAAGTGCGTGCATTGAAGTTTTATATTTTATTGTTCAAAAAAAAAAAGGTTTATGTTTTAATTCACCGTTCTTAATGCTTGTACATTAGATGAGTTGATTATCGCAGCATTTTCACCTTATTGCGTTTGCATCTAAATTTCACATTTCGTACACTACTGGTGAAAAGTGTTTTGAAACAATTAAAAGTGTTTTTGATTATGTTTTGATGAAAAGTTTTAAAACGTTTAGTTTTTAAAATTTTTCAATATTTTGTTTTAAAAATAAAAACGTAAAAGCACTCTGTTCTTGAAAGAAGTAACCCTTATCACTCGTAGATAAACATGGAAAAGGATCAATTTTTTAAAAAAATTTTATGATCGTGATCGTTTATCGTATATCATATGATTAATTTTCGTTAATTACTATTTATATTTTTTATTGTATGATATACAATGAACCGATCACAGATCTCGGATCCCCAGGAAAAGGATCAATCATTTTCCAAGACGTTGACTAGTTAATCCCCTAACGCCAACACCGTGACGTTCATTTTCCGCGGTGATCGGAGCAGAAAATAGCTCCTTCAGCTACAAAACTGGAACCCAACCAACCATTAAACAGAACAGATCCTCCTCCTCCTCCTGCTCCTGCTGCTCCTGAGTTTCTCTTCAGTACACCCAGAATGTGAATGACGTACTCTTTCTCTCTCTCCATACGTAGAAGATAGAACCACCATGACACCACTCAGAAAACCACTTCCCCACCTCCTCTTCACCCCCAAATCCAAATCTTCATCCTTCCAATCACTCGCCTCCTACTTCACTCTCACTCCAAATCTTCATCCTTCCTCACCACACCCGCCTGAATCACCCACTACCCGCATACCAAATCCACCACAACAGCCAAAACCCACCTTCAAGATCCCACCTTTCTTTCCTATTCCCCCGCCATTCACTCACACCAGGTCCTTCTCAACCGCAAATTCCGACCCTTCTCAGCCAATCCCGGTTGTTTCCACCGTGACTTCGCCCCACGACAGTTCGCAGCCCATCGATGCAGGCTCTTCTATTCGAAAACCGATCAGTTTATGGCCTGGAATGTACAGTTCCCCTGTCACAAATGCTCTGTGGGAAGCGAGATCAAGGATGTACGGGGACGCATCGGGTGACGCGCCTCCGCAGAGTGAATTGGTGGCGAGGACTCCGGCGCAGAGTCGGACCAGTATTCTGTACAAGTTTTCGTCTGATTATAAACTGAGAGAGCAGTACAGGAACCCCTGGAATGGGATTAGAATGGGGAAGTTGCTTGAGGATCTCGATGCTCTTGCTGGAACCATTGCATTCAAGGTATCAATTTTAAGTCTTTTAGTTAAAAGAGTAGTTCAATTCTTGCTGCAGTTGTGCTGTGTGTGTATTTGTTTGGTTTCTGTAGGGTTTGGAATTCGGATTGGTAGGGAAAACAAAGGGCTGGTAACTTGGTTTTTGTTCTTGCATAAATTAGAGCATTAGTCCCGGAACTATTACCCGAGTTTCAACTTGATCCGCTAACTGAATTATTAAATTTGTAATGCCTTAACTTTTCGAAATGTATTGGCCGTTGAGGCTAGCTCGATTTAGCCTTCTGCGTAACGGGTTGTTTCTTGAATTAGCTGTTGCGTAGGGATCCATAACATGTAGAGGGTTGCTACTTCTTTGAAAATGACCCTAGTTTTTGAACTTCTTGCTGGCCAGCATTGCTGCAATGAAGATGGCACAACAAGGCCTCTGCTACTGGTGACTGCTTCTGTTGACAAGATGGTTTTGAAAAAACCTATCCTTGTCGACACTGATTTGAATATAGGTGGCGCTGTCATATGGGTTGGGAAGTCATCCATGGAAATTCAGCTGGAAGTGACTCAATCGTTGCAGGGTACTGAAGTTTACCTAACCAAATATTCTAGTTCCTTGTTGCTAATTATCTCGATTTTTTTTTCCATTGGGCTGACCATAGATTCGAAACTTAATTTGCAGGATCCTCATACCCATCAGAGTCCATTGCTCTTACAGCAAACTTCACTTTTGTAGCCCGTGATTCTAAGTCTGGAAAATCAGCTCCGGTTAACCAGATATTGCCGGAGACTGAGAAAGAAAAATTGCTCTGGGAAGAAGCAGATAAGAGGAATAAAATGAGGAAAAAGAAAAGAGCAGAACATAAAACAGATACAGAAAACCAGGACACAGACAGACTCAACGCCTTGTTAGCCGAAGGTCGAGTTTTCTGTGACATGCCAGCACTGGCAGACCGAGATAGCATTCTTATAAGGGATACTTGCCTCCAGAACTCCTTTATTTGCCAGCCACAGCAAAGGAACATCCATGGTCGGATCTTTGGAGGATTTTTGATGCGAAGAGCATTTGAAATTGCCTTCTCAACAACGTATGCATTTGCTGGTGTAGCACCACACTTTCTGGAAGTTGATCATGTTGATTTTGTTAGACCTGTAAGTAACTGAGCCTATTACTCATCAAAATTTTATATCCAACTCAAATTGTTAATTCTCTTTGTTTTGAGCCTATTACCCATAAAAAATGAATACAGAACCTTCATCAAATGTCGGGTACATGTTTGGGGCTCACTAATGATGGTTGTTTTCCTGATGCAGGTCGATGTAGGAAATTTTCTCCGTTTGAAGTCTTGTGTTCTCTATACAGAACTTGAAAACCCAGATGAACCTCTGATAAACGTGGAAGTCGTTGCTCATGTTACACAGCCAGAGCTTAGGTCCAGTGAGGTGAGCACATTAGCTTACGTTAACGAGAAGGTTAAAGAAAACGAGTGGGTTGGTTTTGAAAGTCTGTCAAAAATGATCTTCAGGCAGATAATCTCATCTCAGTTGTGTGAAACTGAAAGACAATTACTTTCCGTAGGAAATACAAAATGAAATCCTTTTTCCTGCTTTACAAATGCTTTGATCTGGGATGCTTACATATTTAATTCTTTTCATGTCTGCTATATGTTTGAACAGGTATCAAACAAATTCTACTTCACGTTCTCTGTCCCTCCTGAAGCCATGAAAGATGGGATCCGGATTCGGAGCGTAGTTCCTGCTACTGAGGAGGAAGCACGGCGGGTGATTGAACGTATGGATGCTGAGAACTCCCAGTTTGCTGCCTTGTGAACTTGGCAAGGAGGAGGGAAGGCAAGCGTCAGTGGAAAATCCTAGTCAAGTGATGTCACTTTTTTGTAAAAATAATTTTTGCACATTTTGTATTTAAAAATAAATAAAAATAGAGAGAAAACTGGGAATATAAAAAAAAAGACATCTGCAGTTACTGAACCAGAAGCTTTAAATATACAACAACAAAACATGTTCCCACTAGATAGGATCGGCTATATGAATCCTAAAACGTCATTGCCCGCGATTCTATGTCATGTCCTCCGTTAGATCTAAGTACTCTAAGTCTTTTCTTAGAGTCTCTTCCAAAGTTTTTTTAAGTCTTCCTCTACCCCTTCGGCCCAGGAAGATCTAAGAAAACTTTGAAAGAGATTCTAAGAAAAGACTTAAGACCAAAATATATATAAGTACAAGGAATTTATACATCAGACCAAAATATTGTTCTACTACAACTTATTATCTCCTGATCTAATTCCCCCTATATATTACACAAGATGAACAATTCCAAAATCTTGTGTGTATATTTTATATATAAGTACAAGGAAGGGCGCTGAACCTAAAAAGGTAACCAGTTCATCAAAAGCTCCAGCCAGACGCTCATCCCATCCATACATCATAAACACAACATAAACTCAAGCACTAAGTCGAAATTGTGGTTTCATCATCCGAGTAACCATCATGCTGCTTTGCACTGAGTCCTGGAAAAACCGGTGGAAGGGCTGCATTCGGAACCCTGGGGAACTGACAGGCTGACCCAACGATAGTTCTTTCATTAACTTTTCCAACCACCTTGCACACCTGATCTAGAATAGAAAGAAAATCTCTCACCACCGTGAAAATTCGGAAGGGATGAGCTTCTTCCCTAACTGAGTTCCCATGGAAATATTCTGTTAATTCCTTTACCATAGAGAATGCAACTTTCTCTTGAGCTTGAATCCTTACAATCTCTTCCCCAGCCTTGTTCAAGAACCCACTCATGGAATCGAAGAATTTCTGGCTACTCTCCTTCAATGCACTTCCTTCAATTAATTTTACTACTTCTGCTATTTTTGTAATTCCACCAGCAATCTTCGCAACTTCATTGCTAAGAACATCTGAATCCATAGCAGCAGCCTTCTTTACACTGGTGAGCTCCCCACTCAATCCTGAAACAACTTGCAGGCCAAGCTTCCTAAACTCAACATCATCCCGGAAAGAAGATTGTTGACTATCCTCGGTTGTTTGATTCTGATTCATGCCAGAGAGACGCGAACCTTCAGCTCTGATGATTTCCTGCACAACAAAATGTAACAGAGTAGTCTTCCCATCTGTTCCCTTCACATCTACAAGCTTGAGAAGTGTGTCTAGCTTGAAGGCATGGGCATCGCCACGGTTAGTGCCAACATTCATGCGGTTCCCAGTTTTGAGCACTGCTTCAAGAAGCTTGAGGAACATTCTGCTGTTCCTCAATTCTTCGCAAGCTGCCTGTATTAAGGGAGTTGTGTCAGAAATAGCTGGTAATATTTATGCAAAACAAGTCAGGCAAAGTTGAGAAGCATAAGTATTATAATTAAAACAATAGTTCACACCACAAAATTAGATAGAAAACTGATTTTGCAATCATATAGTACATGTAACTGAACTCCCTTAGTTTTCTGTACAAAGTCAGCTTCTACAATATGTTAAACAGACACAGAATTCCCCCGTCTAGCAGACCGGCCAATCATACTTTTGAGAGCTTCACGCCGCACGGTTGTAACCATCACCAAGTTCTTAAAGTCAGAACGGCGTACAACACCAGACAGAATTAACAGGCTCGGATTAGCAAGCACGAATAGTAAAATTGATTGGACTACAATTAAAATAGAAAACAGATCAACCGGAAGTGGAAAGTGACCAACAGCAGACGAAGGCAGTCTGGTGGTTACACCAAACAAGTCATAAAAAAGGTCGTACCCAAACAAGTCATAAGCTGAACATATTTCAAAACCAGTTCCTTTGCACCAAAATTTAAACTACAGAGAAAAGGCAGCCAACAAAATTATGCTTTTCACTGTTCAACTTTTGACTTGCATAAAGAACCAAAGATCATGAGGCCTCAAGTCTTCCTACCCATCATCAATATGGACAGGAAGGTTTGAATTTAAACAGGTAGATGCTCATTAGCTAGCTCCAACAAGATATTTGAGAATGAGAACGCATCAACAAAATAGAACTTATTGCACCCTTAGTGTTCGAATGATAAGTAAAAAGAGAATATAAGATTTACCTCCAGAGTCTCAAAAGACCTTTTGAGATAATCAACTTCTGAATCAAAATTGGCAATGTAGAGCATTGCATCCACCCTCTTAAACGCGAAAGGTATATCGAGCACCGCCTTCAGAAATTTCTCAGCTGGGCCAAGCTTAAACGGCGATTCATCTTTGAACTCTCTTAGTTTCCGTTCTTCCTCTTTGGTCGGAGCCATCTTTAATAGACTTTCAAGAAGTTCTGTCCCAAGTCCATCAGAATTACCTGCTTGCAAAATTTACAAAAGTTCATATAAATGCAAACACATTTTATCAAACTTCATTTCCGAACATGAGTTGCGGTATGCATCATCACTAATTCAAAATGAACACGTTAAAATTAGACAAAATGCAATAAGCGAGAATCGAATATTATTACTTACCTTCCAAAAGTGCCTCGCAGACTTCATCAAGGGTAACATTAAGCGCCCTCAACAAAATTGCAATGTTCTGAGACTTCTTCGGATCAAGCACGCGGTTCTCCTGATCCACAGAGGGCAGAATCTGTCGCCGGACATTGTCATTTGACGCCAAACCCGAATTGTTTACCATGAACAATGTCTCAATCATCTCTTCATTCAGCCTGCAACACACAAAAAACACAATTCACTAAAAGGCAAGTGCAACAAAAAGCTATAGGATCCGACTTTGGCGGCGAAAAATGACAGAAAAGAAAAGGCCAAGAAATTTGTTCTTGTCTTACTGAAAAGAGCTGGATTTCAAGCGATCCCACACCATGGCGTGGTCTGAGCTGGCCCTAACTTTATCCCAATGTAAAGGTTTCAGCTTTGGCTTTGTTGGAGTCTCCTCATTCTTTTCCACTCTCTCATTGCTCTCTGAACTTTCACCCGCCAAAATGGGTCCCGAAGTTTGAAGCACAGCAGGCCGGGAAGGCGCGATAAGAACCGGTGGCCCTGTGTTCGGATTTCGACCAACCGGAGCTGGAGCTTCCCAAAACCTCGGGGGTGGAGGCGGAGGAGGCGGAGGAGAAAGTCTTATCGGAACAAAACTTTTATTTCTCTCCGGAGAGTGATTCTTCAGCCCGAAAAGGTCAGATTTTCTTGAGGACGACGAGGATAATGATGGGGACGATGATACCGGTATCTGAGGAGGCCGCCATGGAGCTGGGAAATTGATTACTGAGTCCGGCGACTTCGATTTCAAGCTTATGGGGCTCAAATTCAACCCTGGCGAGACCGTGCGAGACCCAGAACTTGCTGGGGAAGCAGATTTCGAACATGGGTATGATGCAGTTCTCGAATTGAAGCTTCTGCTTCCGAAGTTCACGCCATCGACGGCCTTAAACACTCTGTCGGAGCTTGTTATTCTTCCGCCACCATGTTTGGGACTCGCGGAAGATCCTCTGGGAGAAAAGAACTCCTCTTCGTCGTCGGAACCCAGTTGGGAATTCTTGAAGCTCCGTCTGAAATTGTGCTTGGGAAGTGGCGGAAGCGGCTGCAGCTCCGGCGAGCCCAGTTTCTGATACGGTGGCGAGCCAGAATGGCTCGACCCCCCGAACGTCAAGCCCGCATTGCTCGTGTTCGCGGCGTTTTCTTCGTCAGTTCCTCGGGGACTAACTAAGGTGCCGAGGTAGAGGAACTCTCTGCTGGTATTGGGCGTACTACTACGATGCTTGTGAACCGCGTCGGAGGAGGCGGTGTTTGGCGGGAACAGACGCAGACTGTCGGGTCTGGAGGCCTTATCGTCGGATAAGGTGGGGTTAAGCTGCCGGCTTCGACGGTAGTACAGAAATGCGGCGGCGGAAGCGATGATGATGAAGGCAGTGACAGAAACAGAGACGGCGATGGCGATGACGTGGCGGTGGGAGGAGGAGGAGGAGGAGGAGGTTCTGGGAAAGAGGATAGAGGAAATGTTGGCGGGGAAGGAGGTGAGGGAAGTTGGGGAGGGAGGGGGCAGTGGGGAATGAGAGCCGGAGGAGGAGGGAAAGAAAGGTTTTTGGGGAGGGGTTGAGGAGGAGGAAGAGAAGGGTAGTTTGGGAATTGAGGAGGGCTGGGATTGGGGAGAGGAGGATGGGGGTTGGGTTGGAGGGGAGGACTCAAAGGGGTAAAAGGGCTGGTGGAGGAGGTGGCGGTTGTGGTGGTAACAAGTGGCGGTGGTGAAGAAGTAGACAGCCGTGAGCAAGAGGATCATCAGCAGATTGAGGGCTGGCATTGTGCTGTGCTTTGTTGTAGGAAAAGAATGTACTTGTTTGTGTTCAGAGAGAGAGAGAGAGAGAGAAGAGTAAGAGAGAGGAAAAGAGTCTACATGGTGGTGGTGATGGCGGTGGTGGGTGTGAGCGGAAGAAACAAAAAAGAATGGTAGTTGTGCAGATTTCAGGCCATTACAGTGACCATCTACTCCTTTTAGATTTCACGTATGGACAAAGAGAGAGAGAGAGAGAGATGCACAGTAAGAAAAGTGGTGGGTGATAATTCTGAGCATGTGAACTTAGAGAAGGAAGAAAGGTAAAGATGATATCTTGCAGTGGGAGCGGGAGAGAGGAGAGATAGAGAGAGGTGTTAAAATTTGTGACAGACAGAATGCTGTGTTTTTATTGGGATATGGAGTTTTGTTTTGCTTGTGTCACTGTGTGAAAGATTCTTACAATTATCACACAACAACAAACACAGTTATGAGAGTACGGTGTAGGGTTCTCTCTTTTTTTCATTTCTTTTTTTTTTTTCATTTTTTATTTAAATAGTTAGGATTAATTCACTCTAACTTCTCATTTTAAATTTTTTATATAAATAAAAACAAAATAAAAAGTGTGATGAAAAAGAGAAAATAAAACAATAACACGAGGACAAAGAATTTTACTCCGAAAATAATTCAGGGTTGCATTACCTATTTTACACATTGTCTAAGTGAAAGTTGGGAGCTTTCTTTATGGTAAAAATCAAAAGCTAAAATGTAAAGCTTTTCCTTTTATCTTCTTTTCACAGCTCAAACCTCAAAGTTGAGGGATTTTTTAGAATACTTCAAATTATCTTTTTCTTTTATATAGGAAATTTTGCTTCCCGTACCCTCTTATGTCCTCTTGTTTATGTGGTCACGGTTAAGTTACGTCAATATTTTATGTTACTATTCATTTTTGTCTTATTATCTCAATAAAAAATAATAATATAAAATGTTGACATAGTTTAATCGTGATCACATAAAATAGAAGAACACGAAAACAAAGAGGACAGACAATCCTTGTCCGGAAATTTTAACCCTAAAATCATCGAGAGTACAGAATACTACAGAGCAAGTAGAATTTTAGCAAAAGTCTAACAACTTGTGAAAAAGTTGTAAAAAATTTAGTTTGTTCTCCTACTCACTGATCACCGGTACCAAGGGTAAGTAAGAAAAATAGAAAGAAAAAGCCTGAAAAAAAGGTGTTAGGGGGTCCCACGGATTTTTAGTGCGTGGGGACGATTTTAAAGGAGTTGGATTATCTTCTTCTTTTTTTCATCTCTCTTCTCTTATTTGAACTACTACAATTAAATTGTTTCAATATTTTATATTAATATTTTTATAGAAAGAAAATTAAATGAAAAAGGTGATCCCACGGATTTTTAGTGCGTGGGGACGTTTTTAAAGGAGTCGGATTATCTTCTTCTTTTTTTTCATCTCTCTCCTCTTATTTGAACTGCTACGATTAAATTGTTTCAACATTTTATATTAATATTTTTATAGAAAGAAAATTAAATGAAAAAGGTGAAAAAAGGGGAGGGAATGGGAGGAGAATAGGAGATGAGAGGAATGCGGATCATCTTTGTGAGGATCCTGAGATCTTTCAATCATATATGTTCATCGTATATTGTACGGTCAAATATCATTGTAAATCTTTTTATTTAAAATTAAATATAAATAGTATCTGACAAAAACTGATCATACGATGTATGATAAACGATTGTGATTAAAGAATTCTTGAAATCTTCACAAAGAAGATCTGGAGATGATCCTCATACGATGAGAATTTCATTAGGTGCTGCCTAGAGGCTAGCTAGTACATATGCTAGGTAAATTAAATTTTCGGATAAATTTTTAAAATATGATATGTCATCAATATAAAATAAGTACACTAATCAACACTTAAATAAAGATTGTTAACCTTTTGTTATTAAACTTCTTTAAATCATTTGATCTGATTGTCAAATATAGGTTGAGGGTATGTGAGAAGCAAAAATAAGTGTATAGATAACACTACTCTATAAATAATAATTTAATTTTTAACAATCATATCATATAATTTATAAAATTTAATCTAAAAATTTAATCTTTTTACATTATACGGCGGCGTCTTTTGGTAGGAGAAGGCTGAGAGGCCTTTTGGTTTTTGAATATTCGATATTTTTTTGGCGTTACAAAAAGTCATTTTTATTCACGTTTGACCATAAAATAATGTCTCTTTTTCATATGGATTTGAAATGATTCTTGCATCACCGTGGAAATCTAATGATTACCAAAACTTTTCTTTTATAAATCTACCTTTGATGATAGCTTAATCAGGCTTTACACTATCTAATTTTTATCGAGAAATCAAATAAATCATCAAGTGTAGTGGGGTCCTATCTTTGTTTAAACTTTAAAGTAGAGAAATGCTTAAAATACAGTTTGTTACACTGTGTGTTATAATACAATTAGTTGTAAAAAAAATTAATCAATTATATTATTGTATTTAATGTACCGGATCGAGTGCTAGACACACTGATAAATCTCTCGTTTAAAGAGTATTACGCAATTAAAATCTTCTTTGCTAATGTATCTTTGATACCATCCTAAAATAAAACAAAAATAGAAGGTTACGGGAAAAATTAAAAGCTTTTGGTGGCCTTCACAGTTTGGTATGGATGGACTCTGGTTTGTAATTGGACCATCCGGTATAGAGCCCCATATAAAGCCCTTCATTGGAGATGCTCTTAGCTATATATATTTTCGCCATAACACCAACAGCCTATACATACATTAATAAGATTTAACATACACTTTATTTTGTCTTGAAATACATATAGAATCATATTTGGCTACTCAAAGATGAGTAGGAACTCCTACTCAAAATTTGTAGTGTTTTAATCATAGAGATTTGTGTTTATGATAAGAACCGTTCATACTATGAATCACATTGTAAAGATCATCTCTGAAAAAAAAAATTAAAACTAAGGTCGTTTAGTGAATCTATTGTAACAAATACATAAACGGTTAGTAATGCTTTTACCAATTCCGTTCATTTGTTTTTAAACAATTTGATGACTAAACGAGTTTAGTTTTAATTTTTTATTTTTTTGCAGAGCGATATTTATAGGGTGATTTATAATATGAACGGTTCTGATTATGAACACAAAATTTTATAAATTGACAACAAACAATTTTAAAATTTTTTGAATAGAAGTTCCTAATCATTTGTAAGTAACCAAATATTGTTCATATATATATATATATATATATATATTAATCCGATGATATACGTTTTTATAATGTATTTTAACAATCTGAATGTTTATAGAATACTACACCTTCATTGTGGGAGGAAAAATGAGGATGCACATTGTATTTCTTCTCACTTACAATAATATATAGGGACACTTTGGATGCGGTCCCTAGCTATCAATATCCTTTGATTGAAACCTTGTTAGTTTTTAGTTTTTGATTGAGGTCCCTGATATTAATGTAATAATGTAAGTTACTATTTTTTTTAATTAAAAATTAAAAATTGAAATTTGTAATTGTTTATATTAATGAGATTTTAAATAAAACCCATAATTATGGGATTAAAAATAATAAAATATAAATTATTCTCTCTATATATTGTGTGTGTGTGTACATATATGTATGGGTACATTAACCAAAATTAACAAAAAAAGTTATTGTACCAAAACATGGATACATTCTCAAATCAACGAAAAAGAATGTACCCATATAAGTTTAAACATGGATTAAAAAATTTGAATGGATTTTATATTAAAAAATGGTACATTTTACATATAACAAATTGATATATTTGAGAATGGGTACATTTAAGATTAAAAAAATTGAAAAATTATATGAATGGGTACATTTAAGATTAAAAAATTGAGAATCTTTTTATATATAAAAAAAAACTAATAGGTACAAACTTAATTTAATTTAATTTTTTATTATTTTGGAAATGTTTGAATTGAAAATTAATTAGAAGTTTAATAGAGGTGTGAGTATTAAACCCTAAATTAATTACTAATTTTTATATTAAAAAAATTATATAATAAACATGTAAATTCATTATCACATTAATGCTAGGGACTTGAATCAAAATTTGAGAACTAATAAGGTGTTAGTCAATGAACAGTAAAAACTAGGGACCGGATACTAATTTTTCCTAATATATATGTATGTAAGCTTCGCGTACAACAATATATGTATGCATGCATGCACACGCATTGTGTTCGTGCATGCACAGATGCACAGGATAACCTATATATATATGCATGCAAAGGAAGGGGAGAGGTGTTGATAAAAAAAAAAATTAGAGTACACAACTTTAACACAGATGTTGGAGAGACAACACAAGTAAATAAATTACTTGTATTACACACACAAAAATATTACAACACAACAACTCTCAAGGACACAACTTAGAAGTTATGACACTCACTCACTTGCTAGAGGCAAACTTTAGACCACTCACACTCCTACAAGACTACTCTTGCTTATGACTTTCTTACTTAGCTCTCTCTTGACTCTTACTTGTTCTTGATTGGTTGATACAAATGGTGTGGATGCCTTCTTCTTTTATAGGCATGGATGAAACCTTGGAGAAGCATGGAAATATCATACTAGAGATATCTAGATAATTCCATTACATTCCTTAGCTAAAATTATCTACACTAATATTGTATTTTGGTGGAATCCTCACAATTATTCTAGACTCTTCCACTAACTTGAACTTTGCTAGAATTCTCTAGCATGTGCATGGATCTTTCTTTGTACATGGATTGGATCCATTATCTTAGGGCTCTTTGGGCTGGTGTTGTACTTTTTTTTTTTTTTTGGGAAACTGGATGGTGTTGTACTTTTAACAAGAGGGGGATATATATAGGGACAAAGATTGTCTGCCCTCCCACTTAAGATGCCCTTCTGTGCCCTTATGTTTGTGTAGTCATGATTAAGTCACGTCAATATTTTATATTACTATTTATTTTTATCTTATTATCTCTATAAAAAAAATATATATATAAAATGTTTACGTGACTTAACTGTGACCACACAAAACAGAAAAGCACGAGGGGGCACTAGAAGTGGGAGGGTAGACAATCCTTGTCCTATATATATATAGTCGCCATCCCTTCAATTATATATATATATATATATATATATATATATATATATAAGGATGTCATGCTCATAGTCATGAGTCCATGACATTGAGTTCCACTAAAAGAAAATATAATAACACGTAAAACCCTAATTAAATTTGTCAACATGCTTTTCAAAAGCATGACAGAAAACGACTCTTCCACCACCGCCACCACCACCATGCAATGCATAAGTTAACCAAGTCGTTTTCCATGCGAATTCAAATTCAAATACCTCAAAAAGTTTCGTCAAAACCAAATATATTTTCCGGTATGGCCGCAACACACTGAAACATCACACAGAGAAAGAAACAAAACAAAATCCAATCCCAGCAAACAAAATAACAAGAAAACAAATTAACAATCTTGTACTTCTTTGACGCATGCACTCATAATTCTGGTACTACATCATCGTCACGATGATTTATCCCATATATTACCCAAATCACAGCAAACGATCTAATGAAAAGAAAGGATTTACATATCATAAGCATAAAAGGACTTACATGTCATAAGTATATTATTAGCGAAACGTTCGTTGTAAAATAATATATATTAGTCTTTTCATATATCGTTGTATGATTACCCTTGTAATTAAGTTAATCTCGTCATTAAAACATCGGGATTTTGGAGATACGACAAAAGATAAGTCTTTATGTATATGTATATGTATATGTATATGTATGTATGTATGTATGTAGAGTGTGCGAGTGCATGCATGGCACAGTGCAAACCCGTGGTTCACGCATTGACAATTTGGCCAACCTGTGCATTAACAAGGACCTCCTTTACCTCGCAGTCTCACGGACGTCCTGTCCTGAGAACCCCGTAACGCGTCGTTTTTAGGAGCTCGTGCCCTGTCTCTCTGTGGAGAGAGTCTGCCGTACCACGCACAAACTGATAAAGATGATTATTCTCCCGCTGCTGTAAAACTGTCAACATATGTTAACTTTGCTTGCTCCCAAATTCCCAATACAATCTCCTTCTCCTTCACCCTCTCTTACAGAAAATGTCAAATTTCACCGTGTAACAGTGATAACAGTGATATCTTGTATGGAGCAGATTGTCTGCTCTCTATTTCTCATGTCCTTCTCATCTTATCTTATTTGTCGATTACAGTTAAATCACGTCAACATTTTATATTAATTTTTTAATAAAGATAATAAAATAAAAAGTAATATGAATATAAAATATTGACGTGGCTTAACCGTTACCACACAAATAAGAGAGGATGGGTAGGGCAGACAATCTGCCTCCATCTTGTATTAATATTTCTCTTGTCACGTCAAAAACAAGGTTTCATGTTAAAATTTCTTGATATCTCATCATTGTCTTGTGTATGTATTTTACTTTACCACAAAACAAAGTGCCGACACATCGATCGAACAAGTGCAGAATAATGCTATTCATATCATATTTTTGTACCATATTTCTATACAGCCTTAGGTGATGGACATCCACATCATTCAAATTAATCAGATTTTTAAATTTAGTTCAACATTATTTAATAAAGTAATAATTAGGAAATGTTAGTTAATTAAATGATAATTGTGGTATATGAAGAGTCTTTCTCCTTCATTCCCCTCTCCTGAATGGTTGCTACTTCTCTTAAATTTGTAGCTGGGTTTCCCCAACTAAAGAAACCACAAAACCCAATGCTTCTTTGCTCCCCCAATCAAGTATCCACCGTTTCGACTTTGCTCCAATGGCGGCTATCACCGCCACCCCAGCTGGGTTTTGAAAATTTTCATCATTTGGTGTGCTATTTTCTACAATTTTGTTCTCTCATTTGAATCTCTGTTGAAAAATTTGCAAAACCCAACAAATCTCAAGCCTTTCTATACCTAATGAAATTTGCGTTTACAAAGTTTCATGATTCGGTGTGCTTGTTTTGCATGTTTTGTTCTTTCATTTGAATCTCTGTTAAAAAACTTGCAAAACCCACCAAACTCATGGTTTTATGCCCAATGAAAAATTTGCAAAACCCAAGGGAAGGAAGTAGTAAAACTTCTCGTATATCACAAACATCGTATAATTAAATAGTTTTTCTTAATTATTGGCTTATTAAATAATGAATTAAATTAAAAAAATATAATTAATTCAAATTGATGTGGCTATCCACATCATATCACCTAAGATGGTATGGAAATGTTGTCACATCTCGACTTCGCCGTAGCATAATATTGTCTGTTTTAGGCCATGCCTTCGCGGATTTGTTCCTGGGCAAGAAAACCTCACTACCAAAAACGCTTCATGCTAGGAAGAGTGGGGCATGTACATATAAGGCTAGGGACTAACCCTCACCCCGCCGATGTGGGATACTACAATCCATCCCCCTTAGGGAGACCGACGTCCTCGTCGGCACATCCGAATGGATGGTGAGTCTGGCTCTGATATCAAGCTGTCACATCCCGATTCTACCGTAGCACGATATTGTCTGCTTTGGGCCACACCCTCACGAATTTGTTCTTGGGCAAGAGAACCTCACTACCAAAATGTGTCATGCTAGGAAGAGAGAGGCATATACATATAAGGCTAGGGACCAACCCTCACCTCGCCGATGTGGGATACTACACTTCGAGTCATTCTAGTCGAACCAAATGTTTCCTAAAATAAATTAGAATTCCGAAGATTTTCAACACATAAAAAACAGTTGGGACCTGCTATTAGTTTATATTATTTTTTCTATTTTTAACCTTTAAAAATGAATAAAAATAGTTTTGGGACCTAATATATGGTTGGATCACATCCAAATGTCTTGTAACATCTTCCTTAGCTCGCATGCAAAATATTTTATAAAACTAAAAATTTCAAAAATTTTCATGAAAACTGTGAGTTATAAACCTCATTTTAAAACCGATATTGGAAACTTTTACAAAATTTATTATAAGCGAAAATTCAAGTTATTCTCGTTGCACCACATGTTTCCTAAAATTAATGTAGGACATTCTAAAGATTTTCGACATATAAAACAATATTTGGGGGGCTCACTATTAGTTTATATTAATTTTCTATTTTAAAAATCAATAAAAAATAGTTTTGGGACCTAATAAATGGTAGAATCACATCCAAAGGTCTTGCCATATTTTCCTTAGCTTCCATACAAAATATTTCTTAAAACTAAAAATATCAAATTTTCACCAAAAATTGAAAGTTATAGCCCACATTTTCAAATCAATTTTGAAAATTTTTACAAGATTCATTGTAAGTTAAATTCGAGTCATTCTCATTGCACCCACATGTTTCCTAAAATTAATATAGGACATTTTGAAGATTTTCGACAAATAAATAAAATATTTGCACTATTAGTTTATATTATTTTTTATTTTCAATTTTAAAAATCCTTAGAAAATAATGGTAAGAGTCCAAAGGTCTTGGAATATTTCCCTTAGCTCCCATGCAAAATATTTCCTAAAATTAAAAATTTCAAAAATTTTCACAAAAACCGTGAGTTATATACCCACGTTTTCAAATCAATTTTGATAATCTTTACAAGATTTATTATTAGTGAGAATTCGAGTCGTTCTTGTCGCATCCTAAAATTAATCTAAGACGTTCTGAAGATTTTCGATACATAAAAAAAAAAAAAAAACTTTAGGGCCGACTTTTAGTTTATATTATTCTTCTAATTTTATAATCTAAAAATAAATAAATAATAGTTTAGGACCTAATAAATGGTAGGATCATATCCAAAGATCTTGCAACATTTTCCTTAGCTCTCATGCAAAGTATTTCCTAAACCCAAAAATTTCAATTTTTTTTTTCACAAAAACTGTGAGTTATAACCCACATTTACAAATCGATGTTGAGATTTTTTAAAAGATTAATTATAAGCAAAAATTTGAGTAGTTGTTGTCGCTCCACATGTTTCTTCAAATTAATATAGGACATTCCAAAGATTTTCTGTCACATCCCGGCCCGGGGCGGACCACTTCCCGGGCCCGCTCCACCACTGTAGCACGATATTGTTCGCTTTGGGCTTACCACGCCCTTACGGTTTTGTTTCTGGGAACTCACGAGCAACTTCCCAATGGATCACCCATCCTTGGGCGAAGACCCTGCAGTTGGTCCTGTACGGTTAATTCCAAAATTGCTTCCTTTAATTCCATAACATTAGGTATAAACACCTTGTTCTCTTGCATAAGCTTGCCATCTGATTCTCTAACTCTGAGGTCTTTCTTTTTCCCATTATATTGATGCATCCATATTCTGTTTTTGACATTATGACATGGCATACTTTCTGGTTTTGATAAAGAATGATGATTTGAGATATTTGAAGGTATATGCTATTATGTTATTTTCTGGGAAAGTATACAGGTTTTACAGTGAGAGGTTAGAAATGTTGTTAAATGAAATGTTTTCGAAAAACTTTGTTTTACTGACCCACTCAACTTTGTTTTGCGCCCCTCCAGGTTCTAGATAGCAGAGCTTTGGTGGCCACGAGGAATCCAACGGTGTTCTGACAGAATTCACAAAACTAGGACTCACCCTCGGGTGTTTCATCTTAGTAATTGTATTTTTAAAGCTTCCGAACTGTGTAAATGGTTACGTCACTCTCACGTGACGGCCAGCATGCCCTCATTCGGGACGGGGTGTGTCATTTTCGACACAAAACAAATATTTGGGGGGCATACTATTACTTTATATTATTATTTTTCCTATTTTTCAAATTTAAAAATCAATAAAAAAGTATTTTCAGGACCTAATAAATGGTAGGATCATATTGAAAGGTTTTGCAACATTTTCCTTAGCTACCAAACTAAATATTTCTTAAAACTAAAATTTTCAATTTTGTTCACAAAAATTGTGAGTTATAACCTATGTTTTCAAATCAACTTTGAAAATTTTTACAAGATTAATTATAAGCGAAAGTTTGAGCCATTCTCATCGCATTATATGTTTCTTAAAATTAATCTAAGACATTCGGAAGATTTTCGACACGTAAAAAAATATTTGGCACCCTCTATTACTTTATATTATTGTTTTATTTTTCAACTTTAAAAATTAAAAAAAAAATTCGAGACTTAATAAATGGTTAGGATAGCATCAAAATGTCTTGCAACATTTTCCTTAGCTACAACACAAAATATTATTTAAAATTTAAAATTTAAAATTTTTTTCACAAAACCTGTGAGTTATAACTCATGTTTTCAAATTAACATTTTTACAAAATAAACTATAAGAGTCATTTTCGTCACACCACATATTTCTTAAAATAAATTTAGGTCATTCTAAAAAATTATTTACACATAAAAAAAAATTGGAGGCCCACTATTAACTGCTCAAGTCCAAACTGAAGACAGCCCATCAGGTTTCTTCGCATTATGTACAGCCTGTTTAGAACCCAACTTGGCAAATACCAATTTTGCTGTCCACCTTTAATTAAATTTTAAAAATAATACTAATGAAAATGGTTTGAAAACTTTGAGTTTTAACGATAAGGGTAAAATAAAACGTAAAGTGAATAGTATCATGATTGATTTTTTAGTGTAAAAATGTGGTTTTTCGTTAAAGTGAACAGTACCAGAAACTTTTCGTTAAAGTTCCTAATTTTAAATTTATACTTGATACTCGGACACAATTAAGAATATATCAAAATTAAAAGAGGATCATAAAGCTTATTTTCTTGCCAATGTCGTATCATCACAAGCATATTTAAATTCATGTAAGACATTTTAGAGAAGCATGGCCGATGAAGTATCGTTATGGCTAAGTTCTAACCTCGCCAACTTTTTCATTTTTAATTTTTGTTTTCCATACTACAAATTTAATCAAGGGATGAGTTTTGGAGCAACGAAATATTGCTTTCCGTGTGACTAAAATGTCACAAATTTGAGTCATGAAAACAATATCTTTGCAAAGTATGAATAAGACTACATGTTATCGTCATTCTCAGATTCTCGCAAAGCAAAAAATTGTGAGATGGCTTCCGCACTTTCAAATAAGTTATACATTTTCTTTATTTTAGACAAAAAAATGGCAGAGAGATCAAAATTTTAAATTATACTAGTATATACCCGCACATAAAGTGTAGGTGAAATGTTATATTTTTGTTTAAAATTGAATAAGAGAGGAAGAGAGTGAGAGAACATAAAGTGGGAGGGCAGGATAGGTTTATTTTTAATTTTTTTTTTAAATTAGAGATGTTAAAATTTGATGCTTTAAATAAAAAATAGAAAAATTTTGTTTTATAGAATTACATTATTGTCTTTAATTTTATTTTTGTGATAGAAAATTAAATAATATTTTCATCATTTTTTATTTTAAAAAAATTCTATTAATATGTAGTTTAAATTTAAATAAGATGATGTTTGAAAGTTCGATAGCAGGAGGAGTTAGCATTATTCTTTGGAAAAAGCACGATGAGTCATCCGTCCTTGGTGTGTGTTTAATATTATTAACGAAGATTCTTTCCAGATCCTCTTTGAGAAGATTTAGGAAATCATTTAATCATGATCGTTTATCGTATATTGTTGGTCAATTTTTATCAGGTATTATTTATATTTAATTTTTTAAATAAAAAGTTTACAATAATTTATGACTGCATGATGTACGATGAACATACGTAATTGAAGAATCCTTAGAATCCTCACAAAGAAAATCCTCATTCATAAGAGACGATCCTCGCCAGATTCTCTTTGTGAGGATTCCCAGAATCCTGTAATCACATCTGTTCATCGTATATTGTGCGATTAATTTTTTTCAGATACTGTTTTCAATTTTAAATAAAAAAATTTACAATAATTTTTAGCTCACATATAAGACGAACGGATGTAATTGGAGTATCACAAAGAGGATCGCTCATTCATTATTAACTGCTACCCGTACGAATCAAGGTCGAACACGTCATCTAAATCTCTAAGGTCGAACACGTGATCGGCGTTGTTTCTTTGACAAAACTGCTGGCCTCGTCCTGACAGCCTCACCTTGTAATTGTATCACCAAATTCATACGACGAGGAGCAACAGTCACACCTCTTTGGAAAACCCAAACCCAACCTCCTCGTTTCTTCTAGCTGTTCCTAAATTCTCTCGATTTCGGTACATGGGTTGTCCTCCGCGGATACTCTAGTCGTATCTTTTTGATTGATTGATTGATTTTCTCATCTGTGTCTCTTTCCAAATGGGCAAAAATCAAGCTTACAAGGCTATGCAGAGATCCAGGCTCGGCTCCAGCTCTGCAGGCCCTGATGAGGTTGAAGACGGCATGGTTTGTACCCTTCCACACTACCTCACTAATTTCAATTCCCGCCCCCCCCCCCCCCCCCCGAAAACAAATTCTTCAATTCTGCTATTTATTTGCATTCGAATTCAGTTGCCTGCATTTAGTTTTCTCGATGAACTGCTTACTGTGCAATGGAATATGTGATTTCTAAGGAAGCCTTGTTGAAAAGATTCGATCTTCTTAACGGGTGTGTTGTAATTGTTTACTGTTTTACTGAATTTGTGGTTATAGTATCTGACATTCTACGATTATGTGGTGTTCGTTAAAAGGAATTGTTTGTGTCGTATCACGTGTGGAGTGGTTGAATACCATCTACTTGTAAATTTAGATGCTTTATCGCCACTCTGGTTTGACTATGGTAATTGGCTTGGATTATTCCATTGCATATAATCTCGTATGAATGAAGTACAATTCAAGGTAATAGGAATGCGAATACAACATTGTTTACGTTCTTGTTTGTTTGTCATGTGGTTAGCATAGGTTCATAGATATGGAGTTATGGGTTATGGTGCATCCTCCATAATCCATGACTCTTCTACGTGTTAAAAGTATGTTGATGAACGACGAGCTTTTGGAGATGGGTGTCTTTAATTTTTAGCAGCCTAACTTGTAAGTTGGATGTTGTTGGTTTTCTCACAATTGATGGGACTAGTGTGAGCAATTATACAGTTTGTGGAGTACCTCTGTCAGATTCATGATAATGATTAATCTATCTCAAGAAACTAAACTTCGGTAATTAGATGCCACTCATGTATAAGACTTTAACCACTGAAAGAGTTATCGTCAGACGGGGCATATTTCTGATTCCCATACTACGTCACCCACATACATATTTTACTTCTATCGGTATGTGCACAATGAAATTCGTGTCAATTTCAAGTAGGGTACCATATTAAGGTTTTTGGGGTAAACATTTGGTGAAATGTAAGTATGTATCATCTTTCTATTAGAGAATTGACTCGATAATCCAATATAATACTTGTATCCTCCTGTACTTTCACTGATGAGGACTGTCGCAGGTGGATGGTTCATTTCATTCACCAGAATGGCATGCTGCTCGTTTGGCTAGCCTCAAAACTTCTCAGACAATTACCTGGGAGGAGTATAAACAGAAGCAAAAGGTATTCTTTTCTGCTTTGGACTTTCCTCTATCTATTTCTACTGCTGTTTTACCTTCTTGATATCGTGTGTTGTAGAAGGAACATGTTAATTGAGTTTCTGATTTTGCCTGATAGTAAGTTACATGATCTGATGCATTTGGATTTGGAAGATAGAAGGACAAGGATGTTGTTGTTGATATTGGCCTGTAGTCCCGACTACTTAGGCCTAGCATTTCGCATTTACAAATGTTTGGGTTCAGCTAATTTTCAACTGATATTTGCTCTAATATTTTATCTTCCTACTCTGTCATAACATGGTTGTATTGTCTACTTGCTACCATTAATTTTTTTCAAAAGCTTTCTGCATCTGTAGTCTTCTTCACTACATGCAAATTTTCAGTCAATCTTAATGTATTGCTGTACTAGGAAGATGAAATTAAAAAGGGAGAACTGGAGAAGGATACCGATAGAATGATGAGAGAATACAGAGCTCAACTGGATGCTGAAAGGGCTCGCAAGCTTGCCAACGGAAGAAACCACTCTAGCAGTAAGTCTGATCGCAAAAAAGGTGGGTGTCATGGACATGGAATGTAGACACAAACTATTCCTTGTCTCTACTAGCCTCTTTTCTGAAGGTGAATATGTGTCCTACTCCTCGCAGATAGCAAGGATAAAGATTTAAAGAAACGCAGCAGCAGCAGAAAGAGAAGGGTGCCCACTGCCTACAATTTTGTGTTTTTGTAGTTTTGCTTGTTTAATTGGTTTAATATTTTCCTCCTTTTACTTTGTGCTTTGTAGCATTCAAGAAGGAGATCTTCAGAGTCTAGCTCCTCGAGCTCATCCTCAGATTCTTCCAGCAGTGAAGACGAAGACCGAGAATCGAGACGATCCAAGTCCAGGTCCAAGAGAACAAAGAAGGAAAAGAAGCACAGGTCAAAGACCAAACACTCGAGCAGTGGCGATGACGAGGCTGATGGTCCCGTGCCACTTTCAAGATTCTTCGGGAATGCGAAGACCTAACGGGATCATATGAGCTATTGTTGTGTATCTTCGTACAGTAGGAGATTAGTTTGAGATGAGTTTGTTCTTTATTGTCTTCTTCTTGCCTACCACAATCCCCTTGTTTTCGCTAACACGATATATTTAGTTGCCTCAGCAGTTGGCACTGGTGAGGTTTCTTTGGTAGAGGAGGTAAGTGTCGTTTTATTCATCTCATTCGGCATATTCACGTTTTCGAAAAGAATTCGTGTTGCCCTTTTTGTTATATATTCATCTCATTCGGCTCATAAACGGATGTGCAACTTCTGGCATTCCGGCTTCGTCATACACAGACCTATGTGCAATCCAGGTCGAAGGGAATGCCAGCACAGATTTACGGCTGGAAATGGAAAAGAAAAATGAAGGCACATGAATACAATCAGAAGAAACAACAGAGATCGGAGATCTTTATTGATTCTCAAGCTTTCGGAAATGTGTTCAAGAAAATATTAATTCATCAGCATTATGCTCAATTCCATAATTAGACAAACAGAAATCAAAACTAGCCGATACAGATAATCAATCATTCGAATCTAGAACCTTCCACTCTCGGATGGAACATATTTACATGAAAAATCAATCCCGATCACTGAACAGATGGAACCTCGAGATCACATATATGAAATCCACGTGAATAAAATAGCAAATTCCTCACTGTCGCTGGTACTCGGGGTTAAATGCAAGTGCCTCTCGGTAGATCAGCTCTTTCATCTGTTCCTCAGAGAGTGCATGCTGCTCAAAGTCGAAGCTGAAGGGAGTCAAGCAAACAGGCTCATCACTGATGTCATGGAGAGATGTTAAATAGGGGTGAGCTAGGGCATCTTCAACTGCAGCGCGAGCAAAACTGTACTTAGAGAAGTAATACCAAATTGAATGCTAGACTTCCCACAAAAATGCATGGTAACACGTGGTTCTGTAACAGATATTCTATGTAGGGTTAAAGTTTTTGACGGCAATGATGTCTAGTGTTGGAAGAGCAAGGAAAAGCCTCAAAATTTGAGATGAACACACCGACTATAAGGTGTTAGAAGGTGAAAAGGCCGATTTCCATGGATGACCACATGAAAGGTAAGAACTACTACCGAAGCATTATTCTCTGGAGGTGATCATACACCCACACAACAAATAACCTAAAGTCAGTGGGAAGCTGACATCCCAAGCCTAAGAAGGTGGGAAACTGTTGATTGCTACAGCTCTACGGTGGTGCCATCCACACCCTCCTTTTTACCTTCCACACACTCCCTGTTAATTTCTAATTTCTGTCCTTTGATCCTCTTCAATTCATTCGATTCGATTGCCGGAAATTGAGAGGGTGTGTTGAAGGAAGAAGGGGATGTGTGTATAGCACCACCCCAATTCTATTATCTGATGGCAGATCCAAACATCAGTAATGAAACTTGGGAAGTTCTGTAGAATAGAGAATAATGAGGAGTATGAAGATTAACCCATATGCTTGATCGTTGGATTTGGTTGTAGTTTAGCAGAAGGGTGGTTGAGGGGGAATGAGAAACCTTCATCGCCCTTAAATGAATTCTTAAAAATAATTTTTTTCTTTTTTAAATGATATCCAAAAACAGAAGTTTTCTAACACTCCTATTTTGTGATTTATTGATTTCATTGTTTGAACATGCAAACATATTCAGTTAAGGTGGCTAAAAATCAAGGTAACACTAATGTGGGAGTACTCGACTTTACTACACATGAAGATGACATACTAAATGGGAGTCAGCAACAAGTTATTCCGAGTCAATAAAGCACATAAGAAGTAGGGGAAACTGTGACTATTTTTACTCAGACTTGTGAACATTTTAGTAAAGGCAACGTACCAGTAATTCTCCGAGTAGGATCAAATGTCAACATCTTTTCAACAAGATCAATTGCTGAAGGATGGACGTGAGGAAACTTCTCAGTAAATGACTGTCGACGGTAGAGAGGAAGCTGCCGAATGTATCTCTTCGCATTTTCATTTAGAAATTGCAGCTCAGCCTCTGATGGGGTGCCAATCAGCTGCAAGGTTTCTGAAGATTAATCACACTGATTCACAGATATCTACACTACAAATGTACATTTTAGTAACATGGAGATTCTAATTTCCAATTCCATATCATCATGGAATGGTCCGAAGTGTGAGACATGTTATTCTTATTATTCACGTCAAGTGTAACATAAATATGGCATGGAGAAGCCAATATGCTATTCAAGGACCCTGTACTGTGATAAAACAGTTATAATGATAAGGATGATGATGATATTTTCTTGTCCATCATATGATCCTAGGTTTGTGGAAACAAACCAAGCAAACATAACTAAGATACCTCCATAAGCAGACGAAGCTGATGCACGTGATCTCTGCCAGGAAATAATGGCTTCCTATCCATCAATTCCATAAATATACAACCTACTGACCATACATCAATAGCTGCAGTGTAATCTGAAGAGTTTAACAGTAGCTCTGGGGCACGGTACCATCTGGTAACAACATACTCAGTCATAAAATCAGTCTCCGAGGTGACTCGAGCTAGTCCAAAATCGCATATTTTTAAGTCACAATTGGCATTTAGGAGAAGATTGCTAGGTTTTAAGTCCCTGTGCAGAACATTTGCAGAGTGAATGTATTTCAATCCTCGGAGGATCTGATATAAGAAATACTGCATACACCGAAAAAAGAAAAAGAACAAAAGAGAGTAATTATTAGATCTTCAGTGAAATAATAGTAAGTAATAAAAAGATTATGAATTTATAGAAGCAGGAGACTCCAAGTTGAACAGACCAAATGTAATGGGAGAAAAGAGAGGGAGGGGAGAGTTCGGTTCATCTTATTACGCAACCTGCTGATTAGGTGCTCAAAGAGCCATAGGTCATCTAAGTTGCATAAAATACACAGCTTTGATGGAGCACAATACAAATATAAGGAAGTCTGATAAGGAGTACATAAAACTAATCTTGAAACCAATTCTCCATGGAAGACAACCGGCGTAGCTGAAAAGGAAAGAAGCTTAATGTCTAATCTTTATTTTCAATGTTGCTCGAGAATTCTTATAACAAACCAAAACTTTCCTCTTGGTCAATTTCCTCCAATCATTTTTTATCTTTATCAATGAGAACAACGAGAGGAACGATTTGTTGCGCCACAACTGTCCAAATTGTCAAGAAAAACACGCAAGTACGGCAAAGCACTTGCCTTTTTCAGATTTATAACCCGAAAATGCACAAATGAATCAATTCACATGGAATACCAACACGCTCATATCAAGTTTGACTTTAGTTACAAGTAAAGAAATCGTCTTTAGTTTCGAGTAAAATACCAAAAATGTGAGAATTTAGAAGAGTAGAAGACGAGCCAGAACCTGACAGTGCTCCTCGGATAGAGCTTGATTGGATCGAATGATTTGATGGAGGTCAGTGTCCATGAGCTCATACGCAATGTACACATCATTGAAGAAGTTCCTCTGCGGCGGAGGGATTATATCCCGAATCGCAACAACATTCTCATGATCCATATGTCGCAGCAGCTTGATCTCTCTCAGCGTCCTCTTCGCATCGATCCTGTTGTCGAATGCATTCGCAATCTTCTTTACCGCAACGTGCTCGTTCGTCTCCGAATTCAGAGCCGAGCTATTTGTTTTGCAATTTCTCACGATTATTCAATCATTCAAATTTCAATCAAATTTAATTTTTCCCCAAAAATGATGAATCTTTTGCATTTTCCTTTCACAAAGACAGAAAATTTGAACAAAAAAAAAATGAAGAAATGGAGGAATGAAGAGAGAGAGAGAGAGAGAGAGAGAGAGAGGGGGGAGATACAGACCAAACGATGCCGTATGCGCCTTTACCGATGGGCATGATGGGGGGCTTGTACTTGGCGGTGACCTCAAAGACGTTGCCGAAGATATTGTACTGAATGAATCGGCCGCCGTGGCTGAGCGTGGCCGGAATGCTCTCCACTCCCCCCATCGCCTGATGTGGCGGTGGAGGATGTTGCTGTGGGTGGTTAGGGTCCGGTTGCGACGGTGGCGCCGCCTCTGACATCATCGTGTCCGCCGATCGCCCTCCTCCCTCCATTTCTGAAATCGAGTCCTCTTCTCTGCTTTATGTTTTCTGAGATTTTGTCGTTGGGTTCGTTGTAGTAATGGCTCTTGAGAAGCTCAGGCCCTCAGCCCTAATTAGTTAACAAGAAGAAGAAGAAAGGGAAAGAGAGAGAGAGAGAGTAATTTTGATTTTATGGGAGCTTGACTTGTGGAATTAAATCCAACAGTTTTTATTGGTTATGTGTTCATGTTTGTGTCTGTCTTCTGTTGGTTTTGTTTTTTTATTTTTTATGTTGTGTTGTATCCATTTTGTCAAACAGATCTTAACGAAATCTCTAATTTTCAACATTTATCTAGAATCATGCAACAAAATAGTATGTCTTCCGTCGAATCGATTGTTAATTGAGTTTAATTAACGTCTATTTGAAGGACAATAATTGAATGTAATTATTTTTTTGTTTGAAAAATGGGTTAGCACAAACTAAACTAATCAACATTAAATCCAGACCGGGACATCTGAAGTCGATTTTCATGGAAAAAAACAATTGAACAAAGAGGATGTCAAAGTAAAATGTGCCTAAATCCATTAAAACTATAGTTCGTCAAACTATCCATCATAAAATTCTTTTCTTGACCGAATATTACATTGTCAAAATCTTAAATATAACTCACTACATGCCAAAACAAGGGGATCTATAAAATAATTGTAGCCAGCAACTGCAACACGAATTGAATTGTTAGTGTTGAGTCTGATTCCAATAGCAATTGATCAATCTATAATCTCTAATGAACTTTATCAAGTTGGCATGTCGCTCAAATCTTCTTTACATGAATTTAGTGCAAATTATTCCATCGTTTCTCTTTATAATTTTCCGTAGTACTACACTATCTCAATATCAAAAAAGGAAAAAAAAATTCAAATGAAGAGACATTAATCTCCATTAAACAAGAAGTCATGATTTATTTACAAATAAGTAGTTGCCTCGTTCTCTTTGTTTGGGCATTTGTTCCTTGCATTTGTGCATGCTTTGTCGTTTTTATGGTTATGGAGCTCATGTAGCTTGTTCTTCCGTAAGCCCTACTTGTCCTAATCATACTTCTGCTCGGTATGGAAGTTTTGCGTGCTGTTGGAGATTATGGAAGTGCCTGTTATCCATATACCGCAGCCGCAGCCGCAGCCGCAGCCGCAGCCGCCGCAAACTTATACAGCCGCCGCAAACTTATAACCACCCTCATTATCCATATATATTCCGGTTATGGTGCCCCTGCCCTGCCTTGTGTTTACGGTTGTGGTTATGATGGCGGGGAAAGCTATATTGAACAATCAGACTACGGCCAGGCACATGCAGGATCTTCATATGCAATAGATGCTTTAGCTTCAATTTTTAATTCCACATAATTTAATGACAAAAGTAATTTTATGGTACTAATAAGCACGTGGATACAAGATTTGTAGCTCAAACCGTTAAGGAGACATTACTTTTAAACTTGAGGTTTTAGGTTCGAATCTCCAACAAAACGTGCGCCCTATCAAATATTGGAAATAGAATTGGTAGCTCAAAAGGAAGGAAGACTGACAAACAATTCCAAAGTGCGCTACTTAATTTCAGAAAGAAAGAAAGAAAGAAACTATTCAGATGGCTCTTGGATAGGCTTCCCTTTGTCTCTTAGTTTGGCCACAGATTGTTTCATGGCCTCCTTCCTCTTTTTGCTTGCTAGCACTTTTGCTAAAACACCGCTCACATTAGGGTCCCTTTTCTCCTTCTCCTCCGCCGGAGGCGGCGGAGGCCTCCTGGCTGCCGCATTTGCACTTGAATTTGGGTTACTCACATTGAAGCTCAGAGCAGCAGCCGCCAAACCCAAACCCACAGTCCTGCACCATAAACCCCACATCACACTAGCTTGTCACGAAAACATATTCATATCGAAAATACCCAACTCTTTTAAATGTAATAAGAAGTCATTTTCTTTGTAGACAAATCCTAAATTTGACGTGATTTTAACGGGTTAGGATTGCATTTTTGTCAAACTGTTATTTCCATATAAATGTACATTATCCATAGACGGTGGCATGAATGTATAATCAAATACCTAACCTGCGGTTAACGAGATTATTTTTCGCGGCATGAGGGTCATCGGAAGCTTGATGGGAAGCACTGACATTTCGGAAACCAACTGACCGGTAACGGGTAGTCTTGTTAGTTGCCGCCGTTGAGATTGTTGCTGCTGCGGCGGTGGTAGGTGGCCGTGACGCAAGTGGATGCGCCATAATCTCCGTCACTTGTAAAATATGTTGTACTCTTGTTGTCAATAGTGAAGATGTGGGGAAAATCTCATGCGGAAATATGAAGATTTAGGTGTCATTGAGAAAACAAGATCATTGGTTGGCACTAGATAAGGTTTTGTGGGCCCACCACCTCTATAGGGTGGCTGATTTGCTGCCTTTCATCAACACCATCTCTTCCCTTTCTTTGTTTCGTAAGCAAAAACGTGAACTTCATCTGTGTCACTATTGACTCAACTGAGTCCACAATCGCATCAAAGATACGGGAATACGGCATATACCATTCCTCCGTGGGTTTTTCTAGTATGAACCAAAATATAATACACACCGGAAAATATTATTGGATTCTAAGCCTTTAGAAACTTGGCCGTACATGGCCGATCCATTCACCTAGTCCAAGTTATGAGAAAGAAAAGCCTATCCAAAAACCATCTGAATAGGTGAATCGGATCAGTTGTACCTAGGACTAGGTGAATGAACCAAAATACAGATTGTCGCTTCTTTGAGCTTTTGATGCCAAACTCGAATTCAGATTCTCTCTACATTTCTGCGCCCTAAGCCGACGGATGAAGAAATTTAAACCACTCAATTTCCTGTAGGCCTTATTAGTCCACCTCACGCAAAACCAACCCTTGAATAATGGCGCAAATCTCTCTCTTGAATGGTCGGGATTCCCTAGCCCGTAGGCTCTCTTCCAACTAAAAACCACAAAAATTGCGAGTTATTCCAACCCCACCGGATATAGATCCAAGATCCATTCAATAACTATTTCGTTTCTAGTTTTGTGTAAAATACAGCTTTGGTCACAATCTACATGACCATTTTTCCATGTCAATTAGGACTATCAAACAGGACCTAATTGTTCGGGAACAAGTTGAGGATAGCTCACTAATTAAGAAATGAAGGCAAGAGAAAATAAAACCACATAAGCATAAAATTCATGGTTTTAAAAGAAAATACACTTAAGCTTTATATCCCCACTACCACGCTACCAAAAAAAAAAAAAAAAAAAGGCAATACAAGGTTTGGTAACTAGAAAAGTTGGATAGCCAAAACAAAATATAACTTTCATAACATTGTCAAAACTTTAGTAGCGCTTCTAACTCGAACCTCGAAACAAGAAACATATTCTTCAAATGTCTGAATTATAAAGATAGAAGATTATATCGAGAATAATTAAACAGATGTCCTACGCGGGGGAAACAAACTAGAGCACAAATACCATTAAATGCTTAGTACTCATCATCATCGTCACTGTTTTCATCGTTACCAGCTTCATTGAAGGCCTTCAACCTCTCAACCAACTTCTTCTTCCTCTCGTCAAAGGTAAGCTTCTTGAGGTTGTACCTGTTACACAAATGAAAATTCAAATCATTTGATGACTACTTCCTACTGAGCAAGAGACTCTACAGATACTTCCCTCCTCCAATGTGATTAACAAATTTAAGTGCATGAAACTAGGACACAATTTAAAACATCAGCTGAGTAGAGCACTCAATCAAACTTTACCTCTTGTGCTCTTGAGGGGCCGGCTTCTCAGTCTTCTTAATTGTAGGATCAGCACGGATGGCAGCATGAACTTTCTTGTACAGCTCCTCGATGTTATCCGCTTCAATACCTTTCTTAATATATTCACTGAAGTGACTCTGGAATTTCTCTGGCTCATCATCCGCCAAAGTCTAAAATCAAACAATCACAAGTTAAACAGTTTTAAATATTCAGTGATGGTGAAGCAAAATGAGAATGCCTGACAAGAATTCTGAACTCAACGCCCACACAAGTTCAGAAACAAATATATAGAAATTTTGACCAAATGACATCATTATTCTAGACCAGTCAGGTTAATGCTGGTGCATGAAATGAATATTCAACTTACTGTCATGTATGCAGCAACATGGCCACCATAGATGTACTTGCGATGAACCTCAGCGTCAAGTTGCTTGCTATCCTTGGAGAAACCGGCAAACCTCTTTTCACTGTGAGGGATATCCAAACCCCCATCCAAAGCACCCTGTAATCAATTGAAAATTATTTAAATTGATTACGCCACATTCCAAGTGGATTAAAAATTCAGTTACATTAAACAAAAGACCATGTTCTGTATAGCATGGGAAGCAATATGAAAAATAAAGTACAACCAGGAACCAATATATATTTCATCCCCAGGCATGCAAAGAAATGTTTTAATCAAGGCTTCCAAGGATAAAAACAAAAACAAAAAATACTATACAGACAGACAATCATAACAGAAAGGAAAGTTATACTGAAAATAACAAAACCGTTAATTAGAAACTGTCATCGGTATAAGAAAGTTCACATCAAAGTGAAAAGAAAGAACACTACAAAATAACATATTCATCCTGATAAGTCACAAAAAAAAAAAAAAAAAACTTGGCCACATCAAATATAAATAAGCATTAAATGTGGTACCCACCTTCAAGGCACCGAATACACGATTTCCTGTGGTGGTCCTGATCAGGCCAACATCAAGAAGAGCACGGAATGGCCTCCTGCTCTCAGCTGGCTCTACAGAATAATCCTCACCAGTTGCCTAAAATACCAGATAAATTATTTAGTAAGGCCACACACAAAAAGTAGATATAAAGGGAACAAACTCGATAGACAAAAAATAACACACTACCTCAACATTTCCCTCATATTCGTCATCCATTTCAAGCTTTTTCAGCACACGACGAGCCAAGAGTAGGCCAGTGCAGTAGGCTGATCATAAAAATACTGTTACTAACCCACAAGAGGAACTTATATGTATAGAGCCAGAATGAAGAAAGCAAATAAATCAAACGGTGGAAATACCTGCTGCATAGTTTGTCAGACCAACTTCAAGTCCATAGTGTGGCAGCTCATGGGCATAGGCTGCAGCGAGAACCAAATCGCCAGCAATGCTGGCAGATACAATCTGGGCAACAATATCCTTGTTGGTCTAAAAACCAGGTTAAGAGGAACATCACATATAATGCAAGAAAAATCATGAAGACAGAAACATTAAAAAAATCCATCTTAAATTCCAACTCAATACCCACAGACGAAAGAAACATTAAAAAAACTTAAAACATAATTTTTTTTATCAAAAACATAAATATAAAGTGTAAAACTAGGAAGGCCCAAATGCTAGCCGACATATTTTAGGATACAAATCGCACAACGAACCGATACTTGGGTGTGTTGTACTTGTTCTTGTCTTGGTTAATGAGCCTAATCCTGGCACGGTAGTCGGTCTTCCCCTCTGTGGACAACATTCAGAAATAAAATGATCATATGCACACTAACAATTTGCGCAATGGAAAAACAATTTCTCATGAAACAAATAAATACCTCTCCTTCTCTTATACTTGACTTGAAACCTCTTGAAGTAAGCCCTAGACTTCTGAGACTTGACGAACGGCTATAACAAATAATTCAACAAAATGTTCAATGTTTCCTCAAAACTTCATACATGTGTGTGTATATATATATATATATATGTGTGTGTGTGTGTGTGTGCGCGCGTGTGTAAATATAACAGGTAATGGAGCAGAAACACAAAGGATACCATAAATATTAGTCTTTAAGCAAATGACTGGACAATGCATGAACAACATCAACCAACTGCACTCGGTTTTGCCGATTCGACAATGCATACGCATCTATTTATCAAATAAATGAATTTATATATCGATTTAATCCGAAAATTTAGACATAAATTGACACATAAACGTATATTAATTTGTGTAAAATGAAGAAAAAATTCATACAAAATCAAAGAACACAAGTCCAGAGAAAATAAGAAAACACCAATCACTCACTAGAATGAATGATTACTATATTTTAATGACGAGATTAAATAAGTAAATGCGCAGAAATTAGTTCAGATGCACGAAACGGAGAGAGAGATAGAGGAAGCTCACCATTGTCGAGGATGAGCGGCCGAACGAAGGGAGAGCAAGTGAGAGACAAGGCTCGGCTAGGGCTAGGGTTTTTGTAAACAGACAATGTGGAGGGCATTTTAGTCGTTTACACGTTTGAGTTGAGCCCTGTGGGTTGGATGGGGCTAGTTCGTGGCCCAAATTCAAATAATATATGGGCTGAGTTGAAGCCACAGTTGGGCTTTGGGTATGCCTGCTAATAGCTAACTTGCTAATTTCCTCATATTTCTAAGTTATATTTTAAGCAGGATTGTCGTGCTTTTTATTCAGGATTTTGAATACGTTGGGACTTCACTGTAACATAAAGATTGAAGACTTGGTTTGTAAATAGCTACTATTGCCTATTGTATGTATATTTAAAACTTTCTACATAGTTTATACAATTTTAGTTTAGGACTGCAACACAAATATGGGTAATACTAAAAAGATTAAATTTGTAGACTAAAGTTTAAAAACTAAAGAATATGGAAGTTGATGATTGATTTATTACTTAATCGATGATAAACATATTCATTCTTATTAGTGACACATCATTTAATTTGTAAATTTGTCTTCAAATTTAGTTTTCTTAACATTACCCCACAAATATTATCTTTGTTAGAAATTATATATTATAATATAAAATGTTGTAATATATAATTTTAATAATTGAATGAAAAATAATGTTAACCGTTTTTTCAGAAGGGTTATTTACTTTGAATTTAATTGGTGTTATCCAGTGGCTTTCAGTTTGTGCAAATACCTCTTCAATTAAAAAGGGGTAGGTGCATTCCCTAACTTAAAGGTGTCAGATGGTTTATAACCACTCGACACATATAATTTATCAAAGGGTGCCATGAGTTGTATATAAACTCAGGCACTTCGTTCGCAGGATAAGTTTTTTTTTTATTAGTCTTCATAAGTAGAAAATAACATAGTTAAATACTCTTCAGAAATAGGGTTTATCCACACTATTTCTTTGAAGAGTATTATTGTATTTTAAAAACTACGAATAGCAGCAAAGTGATCAGGACTGCAGGTCCGCAACACAAATATTATTTTGTTGGTGCAACTTATGATCCACGAGTCTACCCTTCGAATGCATTATTGTATTTTAAAAACTACGAATAGCAGCAAAGTGATCAGGACTGCAGGTCCGCAACACAAATATTATTTTGTGCAACTTATGGTCAACGAGTGTGCCCTGTAAATGAATTGTTGTAGACTGATAGTATAATACCACTTGACACGCTTAATAATCTTTTGCGGATATTAGGTAGGTGATGACCAGGCTGCCGCTGATCTTTATAAACGGCAACACCATGAAATGCATCTCACAGTAGCTCGCTTTGTGTGAAAAGAAAAAAATACACATAATTAAGTAGCTAATCACACCATGTGTAAGCAATCGGAGAACGGGATTCCGGTGATCGATTTCTCCAAGGAGGAGGAGTTGAAGCCGGGGTCGAGTTCTTGGCTAGGGATACGTGAAGATGTTATCCGTGCACTCGAAGGAACGGGCTGCTTCATTGCATTAGTTGGCGACAAGGTCCGCCAAGAGCTTCGCAGCACCATGTTGGAGGCTTTCAAAGAGTTGATGGATTTCCCCCGTGAAGCCAAGATGAAGGTCAAGAGCAAGAACAAGAAGACCTTGGGTGCATATCACAACACCACTCAGATCCACGAAAGCCTGGCAATGGACGACGCCGCAGATGCTGCTGAGTGCCAGAAGTTCAGCAATCTCTTCTGGCCCAACGGAAATGAAAATTTCACGTAATTCTCTAACTAAATTTTTAATGAAATACTTTAAACTGCAGATAAGTTATCTATGTTGTCGATGTTTATTGATATTGTTGATACTTCGATCTTACAGTTTTTTATAAGATCAATAAACTTACAGTTGCTGATATGCATGCATATAGATATTAACTTGTTTGTTGGTTAACTAGTCGAAGTTCGAACGAGTATGCAACGCAAATGATGAACTTAGACTGGATAGTGACGAGGATGATATTCGAAAGCTATGGTGTTGACAACTACCATGATACACATATTAACACCAACACTCACCACATGTCGTTCCTCAAGTACGAGCGATCGGAGGAAATTGAAACCGACGTGGGTGTTTTTATTCACACCGACAAGAACTTCACCACGGTGCTGCATCAGGTGAACGACAGCCATGGCTTGGAGGTGCAGAACAAGAACGGGGACTGGGTGCTCTGTCAACCACCGCCATCGTCCTTCACTTTCATCGCAGGCGATATTTTGCAGGTGCTACTATTGTATACGGCAATATACAATAATTAATTCACTCAAGCTCTATAAATAGACAAAAATACGCAATATAATTAATAAATTTTTCTGCAACATGAGAAATGCTAAGGAGATTATCTCAAAAGTCAGAGTTTTCATGAACTCTTTGTCACCTCGTAATTTTTTTTAATGTTTTATAATGTTGGGTTGAGAATTTGGTTAAACTGTCAGGTGACAGAGAATTCATGGAAAGTTCCGCATATTCAAATATTTTTTTTTGTATATAACATGACAAATATTTTTTGGTAGGTTTGGAGCAATGATAAAATACAAGCTTGCAAACACAGAGTGACAATAAGCAAAGACACGCAAAGGTTCGTTTTGGCTCTGTTTCTGTTCAAGAGTGGCAAGTGCCAGACGCCGCAAGAGTTGATTGACGAGGAGCATCCCGTCCGCTACAAACCGATTGATCAATCTGAATATTTTGCCGCCGTTATGAACAACGCAATAAATGGAGGAATTAGTTACACTGTCAAAGACCACTGTGGCATTACAGTTTGATCATCACTAATGCATCCAATCAGCACCGTCGATCTCTGTGTGAGTTAATCAAGTGAAACCAACCACGTAATTTTATGCATCCATAAATCCTCTGTGATACAATAAATCAAGGATATATGGGGCTTCGGTTTCTGGCTAGAAGATATAGGGCAGTTTAGTATTCCTTTGATTTAAAAAAAAAAAAAAAAACTACTTTTGTTGTGGTGTGAGAATAAACTGCTATAAGATAAAGTTGTTAAGTGTTTGATAAACTTTTGTTGTAAACGTGCTTTTAACAAAAGAAAAAAATGTTTGAGCGTTGGATAAACTTCTATCTAAAACTGTTGTGTCTATGTTAAATGATTAAAACGGATACGGTGTTATTGTAATATAATAAATGAAAGGGCAAAAGTTGTTGTTTTGAAACATATGCGGGTGTACTTGTATTTAAAAAATTCATTAAATGAGGATTGTTCACTTGGAAGCTTTAGAAAAAGAAAAAAAAACGTTTTTTTATGTGCTGAGTTGAGACTATGGTGCCTTTAAAGTGTAGATTAATAAGACAACTCAAAATGTAAATGGGTAGGGGCATGCATATACTTAAGCATCAAATTAAACTTTGATTTCAATTGCAAAAATAAAGAAAAGAAAAACTAAATTCCATCAAGCAATTGGGTGGCTCAACTGATCACAAATGGTCCTTGAAATTGACTCATACAATTAAGATGATTTCTGAAATTGAAAATCAATCAATGTAGTCCTTGAAAATAAGTGTCACAGATCAATGTGGTTCTTCCATTCAGTCGAAAATTCTATTGTGTGTTGTTGTGGCGTGGGTCAATTGTGGTAAAATGATCATACTGAATTGTGACACCTATTTTCAAAGATTACATTAATTGATTTTCAATTTCCAGGACCATTATCTTACTGGTATGGGCCAATTTCATAAACCATTTGTAATAATAAAACCCCAAAAAAATTTTGAGACCCATATATGTGCCAAAAATTAGCTTATAACATGATTTTTTACAAAGCTGCGATAGAATGGGCACATTAATTTGTGACACCTCTTTTTCATGAATTACATTAATTGATTTTCAATTCCAAAGACACCAAACAATTAAGTTTAAAAAGTTCTTTGGCTCCAAATACAGACTATGGTCTTGAACAAACAGATCTCATCAGATTCTCGCAAAATAAAGACAGACGTGTTTCTGATTTCCTAGCTCTATTGATATATATAGTCTCAACCAAAACGAAAAAAACTACAGGGACAATTTTCCATCAACGAATGATTACAACAAATATGAATGGGGGAATACACAACCACAAAATCGATCAAAAACCAATCCCCAAGACACAAAACCCCTCGTGCTTCGCTGTGTATAACGCTACTTCAAACGGCCGAGAGGCTTGCCCATTTTCCAAGTTCGTATGGATCGGCGTAGTAATACAACTTAATTTTATTGGCCAACGACAACCCCGCAGCCACAGGTACCACTCTGGAACCGGCATCATCCTGCTCTGTTGGGTCATCGGCAAATGCTGTAATATCTCCAAGAAGTTTAAATATAATTGTGCGGGTTTGTATCTCTCGAGGGAAATCAAAGTACATGGCTGTTCCAGACTTGGCCTCTGGCAAACGATATTCTGCAATCGTTACCGTGCTTTGGGGTTCCTGTAATAATGTCTCCAATAAGTTATCTTAAAAACACCGTAATCAATATGGATTTTCACACCGCACTAATTAAGCCACATCGAACTACTGTCGCTAACCAACCCCATAATAATAAAGCAGGTCTAGTAAGTACCTGGACAACAGATACTTGTATATACAGAACGGCTGGAGAGATGTGTCTCTCGTCTACTAGTGTGGCTGACGTATCCCAGACCAGTGTATTTGAAGAGGGTGAATGGGTAACCAGAGGCTTTATTGCACCAAAAGCATCAAGACGAAATCCAGCAAGCAAAGGTGATGCAGGAGAAAGATATTGCTCCAAAACAATATCATTGTCCAACAGCCTCTCGGCCTCAATGGGAACCTGAAAGAACAATATATGACTATAAACGAATCTGCACGTGATAAAAATTCAATAACGAATAAAAAATTATTATTTTTTTAAATGAATAAAGCATAGAAGCGTGGATTTTTTTACCCTAAATCTATTCAGTGGTGGACCTCTCTCCAGCCAGCCTTTCAGATTCATCTGATCGTAGCTTTGTGATGTATCTTCCATCTCTTTTTTCACCGGGCTTCCGACTACCAGTATCCTTTTGGCATGAATACAGGGGTCTCTTTCAACTTCTCCTCCAAAAGAAGATCGCCGAGTTACTTCTGCAAATGGATTTTCATCGAGAGACAATAGATTCAAGTTGTCCAAATTAAGAGATTTTGAACCAGGTCGCTGAAGGCGTAATGTTATCCAAATAATGCGGCATCGAACTGGATTCCTAAATTCAAACTTCACATGCCTCGGTACTTCATTTTCTCTAACCGAATTTTCATGTCCATAATATTCTGAGGAAGCCGTGATCTGGGACTGCAAATCCCATTTTCCCATGCATGACCTTTCTTCCTTGTGTATTTTATTGCTGGCCCAGATTTGCACCTGTGCGAGCAGGTGAATTAGTCAAAATAAAATGTACAGAAGGAATCAATGTTTGTGCAGCACAAAAGGTGTAAAATTCAACAATTTAGGAACAAAAAGCTAGATATACTACAAAGCAAGATTTTCGACGACTTCAAATTTACCAAATAAAATAAAAATAAAAGAGAGTATGTATAGAGGCCGACTTACGGTGGGTGCATCAGCCTCAGAATAACCACATGGACTAATAAGCAAAACAACCCCACTAACATCAGAAAGGGTGCCAAGAACAATAATGAACTCAACACTGGTGGTACTAGGAGGAGCTTTCCAGTATGAATGGCGTGATCCAGATTCAAGAGGAGCAAGCAATGACAAGAATGGTGCTGAATCTGCTCCCGTTTCAACCTACAATGGTCACAATAAACATGTATAATACCGCAACCCATACGAAGATAGAGATGGAAATAAGACAATAATCTACTGCGGGAACCCTGAAACAAGAAAGTAATATAAGCCAAAAAATTACCGAGTGTAAAAAGCTGGCAAATGGAAACTCGGCTAGCGATTCCTCTCTGCCAAGTAATTTCTGCAGAACTTTAATAGTTCTCTTTCTATCCGGAGACTGTTTCCTTTCATAAAGACAATTCCTTACTGAATATCCAATCACCTGGTTCAAGGCCTCATGGGCAGCAGAATCAGCACGTGTACTTCTCCTCATGCTTATCAAGACCCTGACGTAGTCCAAGATCAATGCATCAAGCACAATATCATGGCAGCATCTTTTACAAATAACACTATCCAGCACTACTGTACGATTTGTAGAGACGTCAACCTGGAAACCATGGCCTGATCCCCCCTGATTTACCACACCATTGTAACTCATGGCGTCCCTTGACCCATAGCCTGCAACCAGAAGGGCCCCTCTACCAGCACAGCAAACTTTACAAACTTTCCTTTCACATTGGGAACATAACAAGAGAGACGGGGAAACTTCGCCTGATTCCAAAAAGGAAGGACGTGTAGGTGCATTAGTTTCAGCACGAACCTCACACGTGCCACCATAACAGCAGTCACCAAATCTAGTTATATTCCAAAAATCTATCTCATTATCATCAGTAGTCTCAAGACCAACAGCAGATGTAATTTTGTCTTCCAAGGATGCTTGTCCAAGCAGTGCCAGGGAGTTTGCAACTCTGCACAATCTTCCCATGTATCGTTCATCAAGTAAAACATTAGGGTTTATAGTAGCAGGATCAGTTCCTATAGATAACAAAGCTCTATCCCTTTCAGCAGCAGAAATGTTCAGCCTGAGGCGTTCAATTTCAAGTTTCATGGCTTCCATGAAGTTTAGTTTCTTTTTCTGCAGACAATAGGATTCATCAATTGTGGTTCAACGAAAGATTTTAAAGGACTTCCTCTTTGTAAGGATAAACCACATAATAGCATAGTGGTTCAAAGAAACAATAGAAGAGTTAGTAACATACCATATGTGGCCCAGCAACAGATTTCAAACAATCAATGTACTGCTGGGAACTGCTATCTGAAGGTTTTCCATCATGTGATTTATGATCAGTTTCAGCATCATGATATTCAACAATAGCTTGGTCCAAGAAATCAAGAAGGTCACCTCCCTTGTCCTCAACATTTCCTATCACTGGCGCAGCAATGTGTTCTGAAAGCACCATCTCTCCAGTCAATAGGTCAACTAAATTGTTTGCAGACGCACTTGGTTGCACTGGTGGCAGCACATTTTCAGTAAATGAAGCACCAGAAAATGGATTGGTTTTTGACCCAGAGGAAAAATGAATGTTTTCATTCTGAAGGTTTTTAGCATGTTCAGGTAGTCTTGCACCAGGGCCTTCGTTAGTAAATACACCCCTCCAAGGAAGAGAAACTCCAAGGACTTCTATCTGCAAACAAATTCACAAAAGAATTATCATCCACTTGGGGGTTCTGCAACACCCATCCTCTCAATATCATGTGCCAAAAAATTCAAATGGCATTAGCTTCAACCAAGCTAGAGTTTCAAATCAGAACCTAAATAACCAACTGAAAAGTCACAAATCAAGGACAATGACATATAAATTAATAATTACACAAGTTGCTTTCTACCTCACCAAGAGTGATAGGGCTCTTTCCAGAGACAGCAGGATAAAATGTAAGGGCAACTACACGAGTAAGGAAGTCAAGTTCTCCTTCCAGTTCTTCAAAATCATACAATAATGGAAGGGTAGATGTATCTTGAGCATGAAGACGGGAACCAGCTCCTGTTATAGCCATATCCTCTGGACTAACTGCTCCTGTTAAGGGTATCAAGAGGTTTGTTCCATGTATACATTGAGGTATTGAAGCACCCTGTCATCAGAATCCACTAAAAGATTAGAAACTACGGGAGATATCAGAAATTATTGTAACTTAACACAAGTAGATTAGCAACATATGTACAACAATACATGAAACTAACAAAAAATTACCAAAACCAGAGTCATGAACTTCTTTTGTATTCTAAATATTTAAGTTTTTGCAACTAGGTCCCTTGCATTTCATGGCTTAGCCTAGTTGTTAGTCTTTACATCAGATAGGAACTAAAAGGATCCTCATCTTGTTTTAGCTGGATTCCTGGGACCATCAATTCTAATAAAGTTCAAAGAAAATTAAAGTTGTAGGAGAAGTGGAAGAAAGATTACAGACCTCCAAGACAAGTTTTAGCCCATCTAAAGAGCGTCCTGTCCTAACATCAACTGTTGATGGATATGTTGAATCATCTGCACCATGGGATATTGTGAGAAGAAGCTGACAAACATGGCAAGGTTCACCAAGATAGATAAACAGTTCAACAACATCTGCGGCCTGTGGGCAAACCTGTGTGATAAAAACTATTCCAAATAAGAGACATAAAAGGATTCTGCAGAAAAGACCACCATGGTACAGTCAAATGTTCCATACAATGAAAACTGAAAGAAAAAGTACCCAGACTAGATCCTTTCTCTTGAAACTCAGAAGACTGGCTCCACCTTTGGAACTTGGAAACATGTTAGCAACTGGCTTAAGGAAGAAACCAGATGGTCGAGAGACTACCTGCAAAATCACAATGCTTGGATGAGAGACTTGATGCCATTACATTATATGAAAAAACAAACAGAAAAAAAAAATCATTTATGACTTCAAGAAAAGATCCGACAATTCAATGTAGAGAAATAGCCATAACACAAGTGAACACCATACAATGCAATTACTAAATAAAAATTACATGCAATCAATACATAAATCATGGAAGCCAGAATCTATGGAACTCAAAATGCAAAGGTATTAAACTGTGATCAGATCTAAAACCAAGAATCAAAGGAATTTCCAGGGAAGCCAACATTTTGGAAACAGACACCACTGTGAAGTCTAAATCTGATGCCAAACTCAAAACCACCGTTACGTGTTACAAGTAACAAAAGGGCCTTCCAATATGCAGCTGGTGATTCCATACCATTTGTAGGCGGCACTGGGAATGAAAAGCCTAAATGGTTTATACACTTATACTAACTTAGAACAACTTTTAAATTAAAGGAAAACTAATGAAAAGGGCTTGAAAACTTTGAGTTTTAATGATAAGGACAAAATAAAGGGTAAAGTGAATAGTACCAGGATTGACTTTTTAGTGTAAAAATGTGGTTTTTCGTTAAAGTGAACAGTACCGGGTGCTTTTCGTTAAAATTCCCTTAAATTAACCTATGGCAGTTAAAACTACTTGTTGCAACTTGTTAGATGAACCTAGCACAAAAAGAAGCATAGAAATTAATGAAATTATTATCACTACAACTGATCCAGAGCAGTCCCAGAATAACATACATTAAGAGGGTGAAAAGAAACTGATGGAAGATGCTTGAATAGTCTCATTCCAAGAAATATCTCAAGTTGCTTTTGACGAGAGCTGTCTACAACTGCATTTTTATATCTCCTCTGCAAAGTAATTTTCATATTCTGTGCTGCAGAAAATTGTTTGAATTTTCCTGCATCATCATTGAAGATGCTGAGGATTTGGCTATGCATAGCTTTCGAACCGGTATAAAGTGTTGCATGAATATCACCCGCAAGCAGAAAAATATCAGCAAGCTGGGATACTGGTGATAAAATTGTTGACCTCTTGAACTCCTCAAATGCCATATCAAATCTCTTCCAAGGTTCATCAGGACACGGATGCGTCCATGTTGTGGTCCTAGTATTGTGATCAATATAAAAAGTTTTCCCTGTTACTGCATCAGATCTCTTCTCCCAGCCTGGTGGCAGAGGAGCTGTATAGCCACCATAAGTACTCATTGACTGGTAACCAAATGCCAAATCACTATCAAGTGATATACAAAGCCGCCTACACTGCTCCACAAAAACCTGGAGGGAGCCAAAATAACTTGCAGCATTTGTCCTATCCAAAGAATCAGCACAGTTCAAACGTATCACACCATTTTGACGTGATCTTAAGCAGAAAGCACCTTCAAAGTCATCATTGTAGATAATTTCTCCTCTGCAGTCCTTAATTCTTTCTCGTGAAGGCAAAAAATCTCCTTCAGAAATGCCTATGGAAATAGTGGGTGCTTTTAGATGTTTCCATAATCCTTCGATGGTTTGCTGTTCACCTCTTAACTTTATACTGGCATGCCAGTCATAATTTATCAATTGAATTCGAGTATAAGGAAGTTTTCCAGTTGACTTTATGTAGTTTAAAGATTTCTCAAAATGTTGAACTAAAATACATTCTGACTTTCCTTCTCCACTCCTAAGCAAGTTGATGCATACAATTGGAACAAACGCCTTTCTATTCTGACTCCCCCCAACAGCTACGTCAAAATTTCGTGCATCATACCTCTTACTCAACCTCTGGTAGTACTCCGAACTTCCTTTATAAGGATCGCGATCCGAAACGTATATTTCTGCTTCTGCAGCAGTAATCTTTAACTCTGCACCCCACCAAATTGGAATTGTACCCCGTCGCCACACGTATGTGTTAAAAGGAACAGTTTGACCAGCCCTTCTAGGGATCCATACAAGTTGCTCACACTCCACTTCATTTCCTGTCAGACTTGCCATCTTCATAAGTATGAAAAGTTCACTTAAAACATAAAGTAAGAGGAGAATATTTTTCATTTAGAATGTAAATTCGTACTCCTAAATGAGAAGAATACAAAATACAAGATGAAGCCATCTAAGCAAAACAAAAATGAAATAATACAAACAAAACGAAAAAGAAATACTGTAGATTAATGAATTTCATAAAAAAAAATATCAATATGTTGTTTTCTAAATTACTTTCTGTCCTCAATGTTCTGAGAAACTCCACTGGAAATCAATAACAAAAATGACACAACCATGGGTATCTTCAAAGATTAAAAGTTTGAGAGTTGTTAATAACTTAATAGGTCAGGTTACCTGTGCTAAAACATGAATTCAATCCCCTAGCCAAGTACCGAGTACCAGGATGCAGCCTGCTACGACGAGCTATGAGAGCAACAATTCCTTTCACCTTCCCTAAGGTTCCAAAACTTCGACACTCTGCAAAACCCTGCACATTAATATCAAGTAAGAGAACGGTATGAAAGGGTTAAATTTACATCTAATCACATAATTCCATATGCTATCTTCAAATCTTAACAACAATTTAACTTCTTTTGTCAGTCATATTCAATGAAGGCAAAATTGAGCACCTAATGCATAGATAAGTTCAACAACTTGTTTCCTAATACAACAGTTATGAAATCTTTACCATTATCAGTGGTAAAATATATACTCAAAGAGTTGCACATAAATATAAGTACATGTAAATGCAGAGTTAAACCAGTTGGATATAATGAGCATATCGTGCATAGGCTCGAACAATCATCATCACTAAATCGAGGTGGTAGGCTAAGAAATCAGATGGTTAAAGATAAGGATCAGGTGAAAGAAGATAATAGTCAGCTGAGCACCAATTTGATAATACCAAGAATGAAGCAAAACCTGAAGAAGAGTGACACAATGCTGCGGCAGCCCAATGTTTTTGAAAGGCATCGAGAACCAGGCGTTCCAAACAAATTCATCATCGGGCTCACGCAAGCACATACGGCTAGGAAATGGTCGAGTGATATCCCTTGCGTCACAAAAGTAGTGCTTCCCATTAATGTCAAGATCAGTTAATTCATTAACATTCTTTTCTTCTCCTTTCCCTTGTGGTTGTGGATTCTGAAGTTGAATCTTGATCCATTGGCTCTCAGTCACCGTATAAATGCACCCTCCACCAGGCAATTTCGGAACACTAGCAGTCAACTTGGTAGCCACGAGAAGCAAACCAATGCTGCCCAAAGCAGCATAACCCAATATTGCACGTGCATAGGTCGTATTCTTACACAACCAGGGTGATCCGTTCGTAACGTATTCCAATGCTTCCTTTTCGGATTTGAAAACATCAAATCCTGGCTTTGCATTGTAGCGAAGCACTCCGGTTGTGGGATCAACATGTATAACCTGAGTGTCGAGCCTGGAAGACAAACTTGCAATTATATATACTTCACCAGGGTCCAACGTCACAACTACAACAGATGTCTCCCTTATACCACCACCTGTAATGTATTTAATATAAAACAGAAAGCATAAGCAACCTTGCAAAGAAAGCGAACATGTATGATGTATGACTCTACGCACCATCACAATATACATACGAGTAAGCGTGTGCGTGTGCGTATATAGGGCGCTGTTATTAGCACTCCAAAATAGTCATCGTGCACTCTTCCATAACAAAAGGTCGAAAACAACTCTTTATATTTATGCAACAACAGCAGCAATAATAAGAATTCAATGTCAATTTAACAGACAAAATTGACAGTGTTCAAGGTGTTTAAGTTATCAGAATCCGATTCGAAATGCAACAAACAAACAGACATGAAATGCATAGCTCGCAAGGAAAGAACGAAAACTAAGAGCATATAATCTACACACGCATACTCTCGAACAGAAAATAATTTGCAAGCTGAAAGAGAAAGAAATGATAGAGGTCGCATTCGAAGTTGAAAAGCTCTAGATCGCATCGCATATCAGAGAATTGAAGGTTGAAGAAGATTACCAGCTGATTCCATGCGATATCTCTCTCTTTTGTTACTGCGCGATGCAGGCGGAGTTCGATCTGACGGAGAGAGGAATGATATTATTGAAGGCGCCGGAGAACTGGAAGGGCAGGCATCGAAGGACGTCGGTTGGACCCGTTCCACTCAGCAGAACTCACCGCTTCTCCGGTCTTACAGATTTGGCATCGGAAAATATGAAGTGATACTCGGCAGGAGCAGCGCGAGATAATAAACGATGACTTGTTTTTTTTTTTTTTCTGTACTTTTTACTGTTTTTGGTTAATGGTTGTTTATTTATTTATATTTTGGTACTAATTTGTTCTTATTAAAAACATCGAAAAAAAAACTTTTGTGTTTCCTTATTTGTTAAAAAGAACAAGATTGTTTTGTGTGTTTGTCATTAAACAACAAATAGGATTGGAATAAATACAATTTTTCAATTTGTAAGAATGTCACAATTTTGATTCTGGTTAATCTTTCTTAATTTCTTACGTAGCACGTCTTAAAAATAAAAATAAAAACTACTTGTTTGATTAAAAGCGTATTTGATAATTAGTAATTGTTTTTTAATTTTTAGTATAAAGATAAAAATTAAAATCGGACAATTAAATTTCAAAAACTCACAAAATTAACTTTTATTAATAAGTAAAAAATTGACTTAATAAAATTATTATCAAATAACTCCTACTTTAATGTTTTTAAAATTTAGCTTGGTTTTGATTTTCAATTGCCATTAAAGTTTTCAATTTAAAAAAAAAAATTAAGAATGTAATTAAAATGGTTATCAAACGAGCTCTTAATAAAACTTAAAATTTGCTTTTGTTAAAAAACATCACAATAGACTCTTAAAACCAACACAAAATATGATTTATTTTTTATGGTATTGGAACAAGAGTCAGTACACCACATGTTATAATATAAATAGATGAATAATTAAAAAAATAAATTATCTTCAATTATATTATAACATGTAGTGTATTAATTCGTGTTTTTGGCACATGAAAAAATCTCTGCCAAATTACATACATTACTTCCAAGTAGAGAAATCGTGAAACGTATAAAAATCCGTAAATCGAGTATTTTATTTTTTATTATGTGAAAAATTAAAAATAAAATGTAAAATGGCCAAAACTCGCGGGAAGGAAAACTGAATACATAAAAGTAGAGGGACGTTGAGCCCAAACCCCCGCAAGAACGCCTGAAACAAGCACATGTCCCCACCGCAGAAACGAGAGGCAAAGAAGAAGTTATCTATATTCTTTCACTGGATGATTTTCCCCGTCATATCATCATATATATATATATCTCTATATTCTTTCATTCAACGATTCCTTCACAAAATTGAAAACCCACTTTTCAGATGCTTGATGCAATTTAATGTTAGTTTAGGCTTATTTTAGCAAAGTGTTGGTGGAATTTGATTGTGTTTGTTGCTGAATAATTGAGTTTTGGTCGGCGGGTTGATATGGCCATGCTGCCTGTTTGCTCAGCCACTTCAAGCTGGTCTTCCCTTTCTCAGGTAAGATCTTGCATGCTCCTCAAAGACTGACCCTTCACTGTGATTTTTCTTATAATTTCTTGGCATGCAAAGCAAGCTGCTTTAAAGGGTCCTTTAATTTATACTGATGTGCCGACGTGAGTTAAGTTAATTGGTTGGTATGTGGTCGGCTTGTTTATTCAAATTCGCTTTCATGCAAATTAGAGTATTCTAGAATATCGCAATTTCAGAAGAAAGACGAGTTTTTTACCTATAAGTCCTACGTAATATTAAACTTTAGAAGAAAAACACTTCAAACAGTTTGAATATTTCAGAAGAAAAATTTAATATGAGAAACGGATCAATGAGGTGTTTTTCGATGCGGTTGAACTCTTGAAGTGTTTTTGTAGTTTGTACGTAATGAAGCATGTTATGATCATCTTGTGTTATTTTCTGGGAATTTGAAACAAGTAATTTAGTTTGGCATCATGTCATATTTGTGTAACATTTTGGTCAAAGTTTTTATGATATTCCGAATTTGGAATGTACATGTATGCAAATGGATGTCACAGGTTTACTTACATGGAGGGTTGCATGCCAGTTCCCAATTCCTGAAGGATTTTGAGGCCAGGTGCATTGCGGAATGCAGGGGCTCCCTAGGCTTGTCAAATGCAATGCATTTTCAAAGAGGTTCCTTTAAAGCACATGCTACAAAGTCTTTGTATCCGAACTTCGTGAAAAGCGCAGAACAATCCGTCTCCGTGGATTTTGTTTACAGGAGTTCCTGCTCAAATGAATCAGACCATCTTAAGTGCCAGTATTCAGACATGTGGAGTTCCTCTACTAGAACCATGTATGAACAACACCTGCCGGGAAGGGTGGAACTGAAATTTGTAGACACCTCTAGCCTATTGGCTCCTGATGAGGGACTCGTTGACTTTACTAATCCGTCGACTGAAAATGAAAGTATCTTATCGGCACCCATAGAACCTGAAAGCATATCAGCAACTGATTTAACACCAGGGAATCCCACCTCTGTATCCGACTCCTTAGACATGGATAGTGATAAATTATCCAGTGTGAAAACTAGTATTGAGGACTTCTTTGATGGGGTTAGCAAGTCTTTCAGTGCTTCGCTTGATAAGGGAGAATATACTGTTAAAACGTCACTAGATACAATCACTTCATCAACAACAACTGTTGTTAAAAGTGCAACTGAAGCAGTGGATAATACTGTTGGCGGATTGTTTTCAACGGTGGATCAAGTGGGACAATATGGTGGTAGTAAAACGACAAATTTTTCAAGCGACTTTAAGGAAGCCACAAGTAAAGGAGCTGTTTTTGCTATTGATGTCTTGAGACGTTCAATTGTTGTGGTGGAGGATTCTCTATCAAATGGGGCTTCCTTTTCTGTTAGTTCTTACCAGTCTGCCAAGGACTTTCTTCCTCCTGACATCAGTGATGCGCTAAATTTGTCTGAAAAGAGATTTGTAGAGCTCTTGGGGCCTGCCAAAACTGCTTTTCAACAGGTATTAATATTACACTTCCAGTCTATAGAGCCTTTTGGTTGAGCTGTAAAAGAAAAAAGATTGCGGTTTGCAGAGTTGTAAGTTATTCTAAATAATTTGTAAGTTTCAAACTGGTTCTCTGGAAAAAAAAGAGCAGGTTAGTTGATTTCGGTTGGATGCTTTTTTTTTTTCCAAACCATCAGCCCCACTTTGTTATAGTTTCCTGTATATTCTGTTTGACAACTTACGCTAGAAGGTAAACTTTCCGTTTTACGCTTAAACTATACATTCAATCATTTATATCCTCAGTTTGCCGCTGTTGTAATGACAGTTTTTTGAGTAATATTGTCAGCTGAATCTGAATCTGTGAAAGCAGGTTTATATTTCGATTGAGGGGTTGGAGGAAAATCTTGGGTTGGACCCTAATGATCCAATCGTTCCATTTGTTCTATTTCTTGGCACCTCAGCCATTTTATGGTATGGGTATCCTTTTGTTCTAATGAAGACTGTTTTTAAGTTTCTATTGTCCTGCTGTGTGAGAAATTTATATTTCTTATCAGATACGCTGCAGGGTCATTTATCGGGTGTGGATATACAGTGGTTACGCTGGAGATTTATCTCCTCAGTCGACATTGGAGCTCTTGACAGGGAAAGAGAATGCTGTGCTCATTGATGTCCGACCTGAGGCAAGATATTGCTTACTTTTGGCCTTTATATTTAGTTGCGCTAATACTATTATAAGACTTTAAATACTGTTGCTAAGTGTTTGCTTCTCAAATTTGCCAATGATTGGTTCTGGAATTTCCTTTATGAAGGTTCTGAGAGAAAGAGGGGGTATTCCTGATCTTCGACGAGCAGCTCGCTTTCGCTATGCAAGTGTGGCTCTACCTGAGGTTGGCTTTATAATTAGATTGCAATTTGAAGATATGAATGACGTAATCGTATTACAGATTTGCTAGGGTGAAAGCAGTCATATCCTTTCTCTCCATATACTTTTTGTGCCTTTGTTCTGAACTTGTTGAACAAAAAACTTCAGGCTGATGGCGCTGTATGGAAATTAGTGAAGAGTGGAAGGGATCTTAATGACACCTTAACTGCTGCTGTTATTTGGAACTTGAAGATTGTTCAGGTAAGCAGTTTCAGGCATTTATATATCTTAAACTATACCAATTTGAAGCTTACTAAAAGTTCATAGGAAGATCTTGGACTGGGACCTATTAATTATCCGTTCTTTAGTGATAGTACCATATTTGGTGACCATGGACGCCTGAAAGTGTCTCACATTCTCCACCTAAAGAACTTCAATCACAATTTTTTGGCCTGCAAAAATATGAGAAAGGAAATTCTTTAGGCTAAAAATCATTCAAATTCAAGTTTTAGCACTGCCCTGGTGACCTTAGGTATATTGTTATATATGTCCAAGGACTTGAATGGGGTTGTATGCTCGTAACAAGTTGTTCACATCTAACAGCAGGATCTCCTGTCTAAAACTATGGGAAAGTGTGATGATTAGCATCTGCTTGAGTAATGAATAATGAGTTCTATACTGTTTTGTACTCTTTGTAGGGCAGGTCCAAGGTCATAGTTATGGATGTTGATGGCACTCTTTCCAAAGGTATTGAAAGATCCTTCAGAAAGCTTGGGCTCAAGGCAAGTACATAATGCAAGATAAAGATTCATATTTTAATTAATAAAAATCATTAGCACTTTTCTTATGGATACTGGTATGTATCTTAAGAAAACAGCTCAATGCATCATAAATTTTTGGTATTTCTGGAATTGCTGAGCAATTTCGTAGATACTAATACCTAGAGATGTTTAAATGACAGAAACCGTACTTGGTTCAAGGTGGCTTTCAATCTTGGGTGAAATATGGTCTCCGTATTAAGGAACTCAAACCTGAGACAACATTTACCATACTCAATGAGGTATTTATCTCTTTGAAGCTGGTTATTCTTGTAAGTTATTATAAATACAGAGATGATAATATGCTGGTTGGTGAATTTCTACGAATGGCATCTGATTCCCTTGATAATAACCGATGTGATTACTTTCTTTTCAACAACGTTGTTGGATTGCAGTGGCTGAGGTTCTCTTGTATAAGTAACGTGGAGTTGTGGACCCATTTTGTTTAGCTTTGTTGAAAAAGAAGTGAACGAGATAAATATGTTTGACAACCAGAGCAATAGTCATGACTGCATTCAACACAGAGATTATTGCTGTTTTCCCCCTTTCTGCCGCTTTTTTACAGAATTGTAAGACCAGATTTGAGCTTTTCACTTATGCACAATTGCAAAAAATTGTATCATTTTAGGATGCTGAGGCAATTCTGGAGGATATCAGTCCTTCTCCGGTGCAAGTTCTTGGGTCTGGTGTGGTAAGACAAATTGTCTTCATTAGTTTCTACTTTATATTGATCCATCTTTTGTTATTACCAAAACTTGATTTTGTTTTGTGTGTTGTAGAAATGTTTAGTTGCCATGCAATTTCAAGTGCATCATTCGCTAACTTACGCAACTACCTTCTGTGCAGGGATTGATTGCAGCATTGTATGCACTACTAGGTGTGTATATGTGCCTTAAATTTCTCTCTAAAAAGAAATTGGATTACCTAATTGTTTTCCACTCAAGTCTGTACAGTTCTAATTTCACCATATATACAGTTAAATTTTGCTAGTGAATTGTGCCGGATTTCTTCATCTCTAATCAGCATGATTCATTGGATACAGAGTGGGAGAAGACGTTACAACTGATTGGTGTTGTTGGCGTTGGTCAGGTATTATAATCTTCCTAGAATGAGTGCTGTACTTTTTTCTTCTTCCCCTTTCTCATTGCTCTTTTCTTCAATTCCACCAGACCATTTATCGGCGGGTGGCATCTTATGACACCGCAGAAGATTTTAAACAAGACGTGAGGTAAAGCTAACTACATTAGGCCCAGTAGATTGTGTCTTTCACCGTGCTGTTGGAGTCAAACAACCAAACACCACATTATTTAGATTGTGCTGATTCGATGTCGTGTTATTGTCGTCTCTATGTTATGTTCCATGAAGGCTGCTGCTTGCTCCTGTTAGACTGGGCGCTCAGGCATTTTCATGGACTGCTGGAAAATTGGAATCGAACGGCATTGGACTGCCAACATCTCCTTCATCCTCAGATGTTAAAAACCGAGTATTGCAGGCTGCTGCAAAGCATCAATCTCAACCGTCTGATACGGAAGGCATCCAAGATCCATCTCCTGAGTCAACACTTCCAATCAAGGAGAATGTCGATCTATCAGAAGCATAAAGGTTGATATTTTCTTGCAGTAGGCATCTCCTGACTCGTGTTCTAGCTCGAAAGTTGATCTGAGCTGTATTAGCAAATCAAGGAAGGTTAATTAAGCTAAATAAGTGATAATTCTGTAACAATGTGCACTCAAGTTGGCTCTCTCAAGTTTCCTCCTTATACAAGCCAACTCTCCACCCCTTATTTTAATATACAAACAACGTGATTTTAAGCTCAATTAGCCATCGATGTCGTCATCATCACATTTACGTGAGTTGAATGTGAGAGCTACTCCAATTAGATAGAGCCGAACATGAGCCGAACGTGACACCTCTTCCAGTGACGAGATGAATATATCTACCAATGGACTTCCAACGTCAATTGATAGCTGATAATTGACACATATTTCCCCCAAAATTTAAAAGATTTTAGCTTAAGAGATTTTGCTTGGGGACAAAAAACACATAAACAGAAAGGTCTCTCCTTTTTTGTTCGAAACGGAAAGCTTTCTGGAGATGACGTATCCTACTGTGTGAGAAATTTATATTTCTTATCAGAGATGCTGCAGGGTCATTTATCGGGTGTGACATACAGTGATTATGCTGGAGATTTATCTCCTCAGTCGACATTGGAGCTCTTGACAAGGAAGGAGAATGCTGTGTCATTGATGTCTGACCTGAGGCAATATATATATTGCTTACTCTTTGGCCAGACCCTTATATTTGGCCAAAAAGGGAGACCCGAAGCCAACAGAGCTCCCCGCTTTGGTGGTGCTGATAATTTATCAAAATTTTGCCTAAGTGGGGCTGAAAAGACCAAGAATCCTTTTAATTGCCTAAAGTAAAACATAATATGAGAGAGGAAATTCTAAGGATAAAAATCATTCAATTTCAAGTCTTTCACATCTAATTAACAGCAGGATCTTATGCCTAAAACTATGGGAAAGTACGTTGGTTAGCATATATGCCGTGAGTAATGAATAATGAGTTCTATATATTGTTTTGTACTGTGTGTAGGACAGGTCCAAGGTCATAGTTATGGATGCTGACGGCATTCGTTCCTAAGGTATCGCTAGATCCTTGAGAAAGCTTGTTGTGTATAATACATCTTTTAATTAATAAATTCATTAGGACTTTTCTTATTTGAGACCACTCATTTGACATTCCTCAGGAATAAAGAGAAGAGTGGAGAGAGTGAGAAATAGGCTAGTTATGGATGCTGATGGCACTCGTTCCAAAGGTATCATCGCAAGATTCTTAAGAAAGCTTGGGGCTCAGGGCAAGTACATAATGCAAGATAAAGGTTCATATTTTAAATAAATAAAACATTAGGACTCTTCTTATGGAAACTGGTTTGTATCTTAAGAAAACCACTTAGTTCATCATAATTTTTTGGTTGGTATTTCTGGAATTGCTGAGCAACATCGTGGATGCTAACACCTTGAGATGTTTAAATGACAGAAACCGTACTTGGTTGTTATATGTACAGTATAGAGTAGCTTGCGTCATTCATAGGAGGCATTTTCGTTAATTATAGTTAACTTGCTGTAATCATCTTTTGGTGTATTGTATTTCCGCCTATATATGGCAGTGGTGATATTTAATGCTGCCGTGATCCTGATTACATCTACCCGATTCAGTGCAGTATACCGATGCTCTTAAGCTTCAAACTGTCAAACTTTGGCGTGCCTGGTACTGGTATGATGATGAGCAGGAAGATAGCACTTGAAGAAGCCTTTAGTAGCATTTGGAACTTTTTCTTCTTGTTCATGGAAACATAATTGTACAATCATCATGATTTATTACTTGTGAAATGATCATTATTAGGGGTGGTTTGGGAGTGAGGTGCTTAAAAAAAAAGCACCCATGAAAAAAAGCTGTGAGGATTTTAGGTGTTTGGTAAACTGAAAAAAAAAACTTATTTTGAAAGCTGCTGTGAGAATAAGCTGAAATCAAAGGAAAAAGCTGAAGCTGCTAGTTGCAGCTTTGGAAAACTGGTTTTTTTTCAAAGCACACCGGGCTATAGTGCTCCTTTAATGAAAAAACCCACTATCAGACTGCTTTTTTTTCCAAAAGCACTTTTACAAAAAAGTTTACCAAACACTCTGCTGATTTATTTCACAGCCGCTTATTCTCACAGCACAGCCGCTTATTCTCATAGCAGTTTTTTTTCAAAGCACAGCAATACCAAACCAGCCCTTAAAAAGAGTAATGCCTTTTATGCGCTTTAATCCATTTATTTATGCATGCATGCAAAGTCAATCCCAACCGTTGGATTAAATAACAAATTGTTTTTGGGTTTTTCCTGTATGTACCCTTTAACACACAAAAGCCCCAAACCGACCGAAAATTGTAATAGAGAAACAAAAGAAAATTAGGGTTTGAGAGCAGAGAGATGGAGGAGCCGCAGACTCAGAACGTGAAACGACGGAGGGTGGAGTCTGAGGAGTGTAGGTCTTTGTATCTCTGCACGGAACAGATTGCGGAGGATGGCCTTCGTTACAATGTCCACGCCATCAATCTCGCAGATTTGTTATCATGCTCCTGTAAGATTCACGTTCAACCTCCTACTGTTTACCGCGGCGATGAGCTCGTGACAACCAAAGTATGCGACCTTTGTTCCTCCGGTGCCGGTCAATTGCCTTTGCTGCGAGATTTGGCTTCCATACATGACGAGAATCTTTGCTACTCGCCTGGCTGCGGCGTCTTCGGCTCCCAAATCATTTTTGCCGGCGGCTTGGAGCCCGGTGAAAGACGCCGAGGACCCTCAAGGACCGCAAGTAAGAAGATTTATGTGTTTGAGACAGATTCTAGTGTCGATTCAAATCCTTCCATTAAGCCCCTTTCTGAGAGCAGCCGCAGAATTATACCCGAGGAATTCATTGGCAACAAAACCCAACCGTTTATGGTTGAGTTCAACGGGGACGACGGGAAAAAGGATCTCTATGCACTCTCCGGTTATCCCTTTCCTTTGTGTTTCCCTCCCACTTTTGAGGTACTTTACGGGACATCCAAGGAATGGGTTACTCTGCCGGATGTTCCATTCTTCTACCGTCGATGTCCTTATTTTTCTTATGCTGTTGTGGGCACTAAGATATTGGTCTCCAGCCTCGATACTCCGGTGTTCTGCTTTGATGTGGCCGAGAAGGAACCCAAACGGCAACACTGGAGGGAACTGTCCTTCTTCAATGGCATGGACTTTCCCTTTTCGGGCACGGCTTTAGTCCTCGACTTGGATGATAGTGACGATGAAAAGCTAATGTTTGCATATCAAGAGACTGCCGAAGAATATTCTCTTTGGAACCTAGCTGCTTACCGTGTGTGTATGACGGAAAAAAGTGAATCTGTTGAGCTGCTTGGCTCTAATCTGATCCCCCCTGATCAGTTGCCTTTGCAATTTCGCAATAATGTATTCTGGCGGTATAAGTTGCTGGATTTAGGCGGTGGAAATGTGTGCCTTGTCGTAGGCTCCGACAACCCACCAATGGACGATGACGACGGCCCACCAAGGGACCATCCACCAAGGGACGATGACACTTACGGGCAGCGCTCCGCGATGCACTTTCTTGTCATAAGATTTCACTATTTCTTTTCGAGACGGAACAATACTATCTCCGTCGACATCCTGGCGTCTCACATCTTGGAATACGATTTCTCTTGCTACACTGTCATGGCTGAAATGGTTGGTTGCTTTCTGATAGGCAAGCCAACCTTAGAGAGCGAGTGCCATCCATGGACTCGTGAATGATGATTGACCACTAACGCTCCAGTGCTGGGTTGCTTCTGGTTTGTGCTGTAAGTAGTCCCTTTACCTTTTCCAGTATCTTCGAGCATGCATATTTACCGTATGATCTAATTTCTAATGTTATTGATTGTGTGGCAAGATTTATTTGTGAGTATTGGATGTGCATAGGTGTGACCACTGAATCAATACCTGCTATTATCGGGCTGGTGGTCCTTGATGAGTATTAGCAATTATATACATTACCCTACGTATACATATGTAGGCAGGCGACAAGAAGTACAAGTAAAACTTAATACTGTTGTCATTTGTGCACTTGATCATCAAGTAAGACAAAGAGGATTCGGATTACTGGTACCGACATAAATCTTAAACTTGACTGGATCGTTCATTCTTGTGCAGCAAGCCAATTGAATCGAAACATTATATTGCGAAAAAAGGATTCGGATTTGTATAGCCGTAGCCAGGCATTGACATTGACCTTCTGTTCTAGTCATTATGTATTGATAACTTAGATTTTGGATAATTGTTTCTCTTTTGGAGCTTAGAAATTCATAGAATCCTGCTCTTTCTCTTGCCATGGACCTCCTTGACGCCGTTACCACTTATCGCGCGCCTAATGGTATTTTTCTGAACCAACCATTTGTAACTCACCAGGAGTTTCAACTTTTACTCCGACTAATTAAGAGTATGATATCTAATTCCCTTCCTCCTTTTCCTAGTGTCTCGTTCCGGTGTAACCAAAATACAAACCAATTTTAAGTATCGCACCATGTAGTTTTTGAGTGACCCTAATTTGAGCCTGTTAACAAAGAGAAGACTGAGTACCGTTAGGCTAATTGATCACGTGTACATATGTGAATGACACCTTTTTGTTGATAGCGGATAATTACATTGTCGAAATGAAGAGCGCATGTTATACTTCATGAGCTAGCTACCTTTCTTATTTGTCTTTTCCTGTCTACCTATCCTGCTCATCACTTGACACGTGTGATAGGATTTTTAGGTACCTGCGCAAAGAGGTTAAAATCACACAAAATACTTGCAAGAGAACAAAGTTATTGTATAAACAGCTCAAGTAAAGTCGTTTTCCGCAAGGATTATTTAAAACAATTTATGAAAAACCAAAATTTTAGTTAATTATTTAAAAACAAAAATGAAAAAATGGTGATTTAATTAAAAAGAAATTAATTAAAAAGGCTATTAAAATCTGCAATTTTTAGAAAAAGAAAAAGGAAATAATTTTTAGAATTCAAAATGAGAAAATACTAGGGTTCTGCTGTCATCCTAACAATCCTACGTAGTTCTTCTAATTCCTTATGAATTACACATGCATATTTTGAAGGTTAGGTGTTCCTAAAGTATGCCATACTTGGAACCTCCAACATAGAACGTATATCTTATATGCAACACGTCCGTGGCGTCCATATCGAATGTGAACATGCAAAACTTATTAAGTTTTGTGAAAACCTTTTGAAAAACCATATAACTCCTAAGACGTGTCGTCCATCCTAAGTAGCTACACATATTAACCACAAGAAGCCTTAGTAAATTTTAGGGACAATCATTCGCCAAAATTGCATCAAATTACTTTTATAAATATCCTAATGGTCGCGAATCACTATGACAAATGCATAGTTTAAAGCACAGTGATTAACAATCCAAAACTTGCATGCATAAATTCATAAGAAAATTAAAAAGAAACTACATATTCTTGCTAAGGATCATGACTTCACCCTAAAAAAAGAATTAGTTATGCATATTCATAATTAAAATCAAAAGAATTGTATTAAACTAGAAAAATAATGAAAACACCTTGTAGAATAAAGTCTGAAAATCTCTAAGCTCTGGCCAAAATCTTATTCTCAAATCTTGCGTACCTTCCCCCTAGGGCTGGCAAAAAAGGCTTATTTATACTACTCTAATTAAAATCCTCATAGTAAAAGGTCTTAGAATAAAACTAAGAAACCTAATAAATTGAAATAAAATAGGAAACATAATTCTAATTTAAGTTGGTAAAATCATCCAAAAATATGCACATCCACGTTTTGGACCCAATTCATCTCCAAAACTGGCCCAAAATAGTTGGATTTAAAGCTTGAACTATTCTGAACACTTTTCTAGCAGGCCACGAACCCATTTGAGGTAATCTTGGGCTCAAAAAACGCAATTTAAGCAAAAAAAGTCACTTTCCAGCAACGCGCACTGCTTCTTTCTTTGATCGCGAGAAAATAACCACTTGGTAGAAAAATCCCAAATTTTGACACAAACAAGCCAAGAGACACACGAACGTCCTTCAATTTGAATCACTCAAAAATTCGTTCATTGATATTTTTCTTCTGAGGAAATTGAATGTCCTGTATTGAAAATATAAAGCAAAATATGAAAATTCTACCAAAATAATTACCAAATTATACTAAGAATGGAGTAAAATATATAATATAATATTGACTCATCAAAATACCTTCAAACTTAGCTTTTTGCTTGTCCTCAAGCAAAACCAAACTAGAAACAAAAATAAAAGCTAACAAACTAGAAACTAAACTAAAACTAAATGACAAAAAATTTCACCTTCAAAGTTGCAATTTGTAGAAAACGTTAAACATCATAACATCTTTTCAAAAGTTTCAGCCAATCCCACTACAGAGTCTAAGCCATTTATAATCGATTAGAAAAGAATTCACAAACTTCATTTGGTGTAAAGTGAATCAACATAACTAAGGAGATTCAACTAAAACCCTTACCCCTCGTCCTTTTATTCAACACATCACACAACTTAACTTGAAACATAACTATCATATTTTTTTTCTTCTTTTTGATTTTTTCTCTCTCTTTTTTTATTTTTTATTTTTAGTAACAGTATTGGTCGTGCAATGTCAGTTCACTTAAGTTTTCGATCCAACCCATATAGCGAGCTTTAGGTTAATGACTCCCAAACCACTAAGGCTTTAGGGCACTAGGTGTATAACACCCCTAAGGACTTATTAACTCGAGCTGGAAAGGCTACGAAACCAACTAACCACCCTGCCCCATGCCAAAACTCTACCATTTGACGCGAAAATCATTGCTGATTAAGTAGAACTGGCCCGGTTACTAGGCAAAACCTTAGGTGGAACAATTATTACTTTATTCATAAAAATAACTAACTTTACTTGGAACAAAAATTTAAAATACACTTGGACTAAAAGTAAATGTTTCAATCTCACTCTCCACAAATCATGTTGGTGTGAATGTTCAAATTTTCAAAGTATAACTCATGAATTAGTGTCTAAACAACGATAAATAGAAAAGACTCCAATGTGGGGTTAACCTTAACCATGTCCATTTGTTCTAACGTTTAAAATAATCTATAGATATTAACTTAAAAAGAATGAAAATTTTTGTCCTCAAGACGTGAAAAACAAAAATGAGATCAAAGACACCAAAGAAACCTAACTAAACGAACAAAGAAACGAAAAAAAACAAAATAAAGAAATAAAGAAATACAAGATAGGAGAGCACCTGGATTTAAAAATTTGGACTTTGGCACGGGTCATGGGGCCTGATGCAAAAGAACATGGAGCACGATTGGCAGCCCTGGGAACCAAAAGAATCTGGGCCCTGAAAAGATCCATGATCAGATTGTGAAAACTAGCCCACGCTTGGCACACGTATACCGCACACGTGCACCAAAACCTAGCTGTTTGTGACCAAGCTTTGGATGCTCTGCATGCATTTGTCTCGAGCCCAGAGCGGCTCTCTCTCCCTCTCATTCAAACCGGTTCTCCTCGGGTAGCACGGAGGCTCAGAATGCGCACACGTGTCGTGCATCAGGAAAGGGAGCTCCCTAGGATTCCAATTGAAAGGCTAGATCTCTCTCCCAGTTCTGAATGCTTTATAGAACCCTAGGTCTCTCTCTCATTTCTCTAAAGATGAGGGATATCTCTCAAGAAAATCACAGAAACCGCTCTCTCTAATTCTCGAGAAAAACCATAGCTACTCCTTCATTCTTCAAACCCAGCAATCCGTTTCTCGCCCTCTTCAAGAACGAGGCAGAACCACTCCCAAACTCATTTACTGCTGCAAAAGACGAAGGAATCTAACATCCATTCATTTTCTGAGTTAAAATGTGCGTAGACTGCTCACGGATCTGTCGCCGGAAAAATAGAAATCGGGAGCAAATCGTCTCAGAACCACAGATCCGAGCATAAGAAAGGTAAAAACTCATGTCGTGAAATGTTCAGCTCCGTATGGCTACGAATGGTTCAATGTCACTGCATAGCTCAAATGTCCGTCTCTCTGTGCATGTAGGTGGCTCGGATCGAGTGGAATTCCGAGAAAAAGAATCCTCAAGCTGCAAATGTAGTTGACAAAATGGCAAAGCAAATCTCGAAGTCGCCGCGACCTTGGATCTGAAAGGTATAAACACCCATCTCTGCTGGAACCATGTTGGATGTGGAAACTTTTTGTAAATGAGTATAGCATGCCTGTATTATCTTCTCCCCGTAATAAACCTATTGAAAACCTGATCACCCCAAAACATATATATACCCATGTGGACTTGAACTGTGTTGAGGACAGAGAATGAACCAACCCCCAAACTTAAATACTGGCATCCTTGGCACTTTTGAATGTAAAAAGAGATGGATCCCAGAAATATCCTACATTTGTTGATATATGATCATGACCACTGTAACTCGTACACTTGATTGCTGTGTTGCAGGAAAGACCCCAGATTGGCAACGACACATTTGGCTGACCAAACTATCGGCCTACAATGAAGAATGGCCGCGTAGCAAAATAGAGAGGTATAACATCCCATCCCTGCTATGTGAATCACAGATGTGGTTGATGTTGATGTAGTTATGTTACTGGATGCATGATTCAGTCTAAAATTAATTGTATTTATATTTTCTGAGACAGTGGCAGAAGAAAAGTAATAACAAAACCTTGGTTGAGGCAAAACGGCTAAAACATCAATTTCTCAATATTGACAAAGACATCAATAGAACAAGCTGGAATTTAAGGAAACTAGAAGCATAACCATAAATAAAACGAAATGAGTAGCAAAAAAATTCTCATATTCAAAACAATAAGAAAGAAAACTAGGAGGAAGTGGAATAAACCATGAAAAGCAGCATGAAATGTTCATATAAATGGAAATTAATAAATAAAATTAGAAGAATATAGCAAACAATCCGTATTACCTCCTACGCTTGAAGAAGCTTAAGCTAACATTAAACTTCACGAACATGCCAAACACCATAATCAACAAGTCGGGAAAAACTGAACTCAATTTGGCTTCCAACATCATTTTCTTCTCCAGGAGTTGTTCTTTCATGTGTCGTGCAAAATTTATTTTATTATTACTAATTTTATAACAGTAAGTTTTGTATGATATTCATGTAGAGATCAATAAAATAAATTAAGCAAAGGTTGCACATATACACGTAGGGTTCTGATTTTTGTTCTCATAAAAGTGCATGACTATCGCCCGTGAGAAATTAAGCGCTCCAACCATATTATTTCTAAAGGAACCTTGGATCACTTTAAAATGTCATATGTATAGATAAACTTGATTGAGGCCACCTAGTTTTAAGGGCGGTTTCTATTCTCTAAGATTTCTAATTTAATTAAGGCTTGACATGATTTTAGCGGGAAGGTAAAACCTCTCGCAGCTAGACTGGAGAAGTGGATGATACCACAAGTCCATGGTATCACGCCTATTAACAACTAAATAGATAATATGAAGTTGAATTGATGGAGATTTTTATTTTTTTATTAAATAGAAATAATTTCACTTAAGCACAAAGTTAAAACCAGTGAACAATAAGTCCACTAGAAGACATACACATAAAATAGAATTAACAGAGCCCTACAGTAGCCCCATTGGCATTAACACTTGAAGTCATAACCTCTAATGCATGCAACCAAAATGATATTAGGCGGTTCATGACCAAAATCCTAAGCAACATCGCACCGGTTGTATTAATAAAGAAAAAGATAACATGAAGTTTATTAGATAGTGGTTTTTCATTCTTTATTGAAAAGAATAATTTTACTACCTTACAAGAAAGTTGAAGGAGAGAGGATCAGAGGCGCAGGTAGCGTCGGAAATAAAGATATCGAGGTTTTTGTAGAAGTTTCTCAGCTAGGGTCGTCCAACACGCCTTTTATTGGGTAACATATAGAGGGTGTGTAGTAGTAAATGATTTCGGCGGCGGCTTGATAAGCAATGAGCCATTTATAACCTTAATTGTATCATCATTTAGCAGACTGCGCTTGATTTTGGGTCGATTGTTGAACCCAAAATCAAGTTTGTTGAATGATAATACATTTAAGATTATAAATGACTAATTGCTTATGGAGCCGCCTTCGAAATCATCTACTGCTACACACCCTCTGTTACACAATTGTAGGTGTGTGTGAAAGGTATACTTGGGGACGATAATGGACGACCCGAGTTGATAGACTTATACAAAAACCCCGATATCTTTATTTCTAATGCTAACTCCTTCCCCAGTTCTCTCTCCTTCAACTTTCTTGTCAGGTAGTAAAATTGTTTTTTAATTTTAATAAAGAATGAAAAATTTACTATCTATTAAACTTTATGTTATTTTTTTCTTTGTTAATACTATTGGTGCGATGTTGATTAAGATTTTTGTCATGAACCGCGTAATATCAATTTGCATGTATTATAGGTTATGACTTCAAGCATTAATGTCAATGGGGCCACCGTAGGGTTTTGTTAATTATATTTTATGTGTCTTCTGGTGTACTTATTGTTCACTTGTTTTAACTCTCTGCTTCAATGAAATTATTTTTATTTAATAAAGAAAAAATCTCTATCGATTCAACTTTATATTATCTATTTCGTTGTTAATAGGTGTGATATCATTGACTTGTGGTATTATTCACTTCTCCAGTCTAGCTGCAAGAGGTTTTATTTCCCCGCTGAAATTCTATCATGCCTTAATTTAATTAGAAATCTTAGAGAATGGAAACAGTCATTGAGATAGAATGGCCTCTATCAAGTCGATAAAATCATCTATACGTGAGATTTTGAAGTGATCCAAGGTTCCTTTATGGTGGGAGCGCTTAATTTCTTAAGGATGGTAGTCATGCACTTTTATAAGAATCAGAACCCTACTTGTGGTATGTGCAACCCTTTCTTAATTTATTTTATTGATCTCTACATTAATGTTATACAAAACTTCCTGTAATAAATTTTGCACGACCCTTTTAACATAGAAAAACAACTCCTGGAGAAGAAAATGAAGTTGGAAGCGAAATTGAGTTCAGTTTTTCCCGACTTGTTGATTATAGTGTTTGGCATGTTCGTGAGGTTTAATGTTAGCTTGAGCTTCCTCAAGCGTAGGAGGTAATATGGGTTGTTTGCTATATTCTTCTAAATTTATTTCTTAATGTTATTTATATGAACATTTCATGGTTTATTCCACTTCCTCCTAGGTTTTTTTCTTATTGCACGTGAATTTTATGCCACTCATTTCTTTTTGTTTATGCTTCTAGTTCCTTTTGGTTTCCTTAAATTCCCAGCTTGTTCTATTGATGTCTTTGTCAATATTGAGAAATTTATGTCTTAGCTGTTCATAACAGGTGGAACACATAACTTAAGATATCATTGATGTGCAAGAAGGCTGAAGGGGTAATAAAAATTACCAATTCTAATCCCCAGAACATGGAGGTTGTCGTCAGGAAGAGGATTGCAAGCATGTAACTCTCTCTATGTGCATAATTTTTCAGCTTGACTGTTACTTACGGTTATATATTGATGATAAGTTAGTCCGACAAAGAGAAAAATCATTTTCTAGCATTTAACTTGATGGAAGGAATAAATGTTCATGCTATTGAAGCGAAAATTGCAAAGTACCAGGAAGAAAATGCTGAACAAATAATGATTAACAAAGCTCGTAAGATAGTTCAAAATAAGATCGCCATGTTTTTTACCCTTAGTACCTGCTGATTTTGTTTAATGGGAAAAGATGATCCTAATGCCGGCAAAGTGGCAATATTTGAACTCTTAAATGTTTTTTGCTTAGTTTATGACATGGTTCTAATGCTGATTTTGTATAATGGGAAAAGAGGATCCTAATGCCGGCAATATTTGAACTCTTTAATTGTTTTTAGCTTTGTTTATGACATGGTTCTAATGCTGGTGTTTTCAATCGAATAGGCTGGAGAGCTTGCTGCAGCTCTAGCAGCAAGCAAGGGACATCCTCTACAGAATGAAACTGATGCGGTAAGAGTGGTTTAGGGATTGTTACTTGTATGCATTCTCTTGTGTTTTCTTTAGATGACCTTCACATTTTAAATGTTGAAACACTTCAAAGAGATTTTGTTAACTGATCTGATGGGTTTATTGATAGGGTGTGAGTGAAGGCTCTCAAGCAGGATTTGGTGCTGGCAGACAAGGGGCAGTATGCTCCCTACAGTTTCAGGGCAACTAAAGACCAACCGGCGGCATGGGTCCACAACCACCACCTCTTGGAGGAGGGGGGCATGATATGCACGGATACGCTTTTGACGATATAGAAATGATGAAGGTGCGAGCAGAGAGAGGTGGTAGGGCAGGAGGGTGGAGTGGAGAGATGAGCAGGAAGAGGGCGGTAGGGCAGGGGGGTGGAGTGGAGAGATAAGCAGGAAGAGGGCACTTGAAGAAGCCTATAGTAGCGTTTGGATTTGTTAGCTCTGTAATTGTAAGAGCAGAAACATGCCTTCTTTTTCATGGAAACAAAATTGTACAATCATCATTAGTTATTAGTTATACAATGATCATTGTTTAGGACTCTTATGGAAATTGGTATGTCTCAACGAGGTATTGAAAAGATGTTTCGTTTTATTTTTTGTTTTTATAAAAAAGGGATAACTGGTGATAAATTATTGTTATTCATCTCTTTCGGGCCCGGAACTGGCTAGTTGGGAATTCGCCACTCCTTTAGGGCCAAGAGGAGGCTAGTTGGGAATTGTATCATCCTCGGGGCCACAATCAAGCATAAAGAATGCTGGATTAGAGCCTGATGAAACAACTTACTGTTCAATGATTGAAGGTTGGGGTCGAGCTGACAATTATAAGAAAGCAGAACTGTACTATAAAGAGCTCAAGCGGTTGGGGTACAAACCTAATTCGTCTAACCTGTACACTCTAATAAACTTGCAAGCCAAGCATGAGCATGAAGAGGGGGCCATCAGGACTCTTGACGATATGCTGACAATGGGGTGCCAATATTCCTCGATTCTTGATAGTATTCTGCAAGCATATGAGAAGGCAGGAAGGATTGATAAAGTGCCTCGCCTTTTGAGAGGTTCTTTCTATTAACACTTTCTTGTCAGCCAGACTTCTTGTTCCATTATGTAAAACACTGTGGAAGGACCCTCCTTTTGAAGATAAATTATAATGGCATGTTAAAGGTAATTTTGGGTGTATTTTAAAATTTTTTAAAAAAGCTTCTGAAGTCGAAATTGTCTTTGCATGTTAAAGGTGGTTGCTGCCTTGCTGGGAGATTTATCCAATCTTAGAAAGAATTACTTCGGTTTGTCGAATTCTAGGAAATAAAATACGCCTAACTTCTAGTGTACTGCTATCTATATAATTAAAAAGAAGCCCGCGCTTCAATTCGAGTATTGAAACTATAACCACAATTTAACACACATATCTCTAAACAATTCAGAAATCGTTTAAAGCAGCTAAAGCCACATGGTATAAATAAGTTTTTCAATTTGCATTTGTATTCTATTAATTTACATTAAATACTTATGTACAACTAAAATGATAGATTTGTATGTACCAATCACAAAGAGAAAATAAATTGTTCCCATTCATCAGTTTGCACCCAAATGATAACAGAGAAGTTAACGTTGTAAGTAAATGGACAGGTGTTGCGTTTTTAAAGAAACCACAGAGAGGCCAGGGCTTTTATTAGGTACAGAAGATTTGCAGAATTATTGTGTCATGCAGAAGATTTCAGTCCTTGCATAATTATGTGTTCCCAACCAACCGTCCTTGCAGAATTATGTGTTCCCAACCAACCGTCCTTGCAGAATTATGTGTTCCCAACCAACCCTCCTTGCAGAATTATATGTTCCCAACCAACCGTCCTTGCATAATTATGTGTTCCCAACCAACCCTCCTTGCAGAATTATATGTTCCCAACCAACCATCCTTGCAGAATTATATGTTCCCAACCAACCGTTGGATCAACTCCCCTTAAACTGATAACTTGTGCCTTGGCAAGAAAATAAAACTTGTGCAAATTCTTAGTCTTCCCTCTTCTCTCCCCTCTGTCCTCACCTTTCCTTCTGTGCATTTTCATCCTTCCAGGGCTCCTTGCTTTTCTACGTGACACTCTTTTGCTACCCATTTTATTTTCTGGGGTTTTCCCTTTTTTTTTTATATTATTTTCTCCTTATTGGTTTCTTTGTAGTTGATATGCTCATTTTGTTTTTTGGGTTTTTTCCCCCAGTTTTACGTAGTTCCTGAGCTTTTGCCTTGTTTGAGTGAAGTGGTTTTTTTTTCATCATAAAAAAAAAAATCCTGCTCCTTTTGTTTTTTGGTTTTTTTTTTCTCTCCTTGTTGGTTTCTTGTAGTTGCTGGGCACTCGTCTCATTTGGTTTGAATAAAGTGCTGTCTTGAATATTAAAAAAATATATATGTTTTTCCAATTCATTTTGTTTTCTAAGGTTTTTTCCAATCTATTTTACGTTATTTTTCTACTTGTTGATTTGTTTGTAGTTGTTGTGCTCATTTTGTTTTGTGGGCTTTTTTTTTTCTTTCGTTTTGATGTAATTTTCCTCCTGGTTGGTTTCTTGAAGTTGCTTGACTTTCCCTTGTTTGAGTGAAGTGTTTTTTTTAATAATAATAAAAAAATATTTTTCCTGCTCATTTTTCTGGGTTTTTTTTCAAATTTTTTTTCGCTATTTTCCTCCTTTTTGGTTTCTTTATAGTTGCTGGCCTTTTCCGTTGTTTGAGTGAAGTATTTTTTTGAATGATAAAAAAAAAGATGTTTTTCCTGCCCATTTTGTTTTGTGGGGTTTTTTTTTTTCCAATTTTTAAAAATTATTTTTCTACTTGTTGTTTTCTTTGTAGTTGTTGTGCTCATTTTGTTTACTGTGTTTTTATTTTCCGTTTTTTCAATATTATTTTCCTCATTGTTGGTTTCTTATAGTTGTTGCGTTTTGCCTTGTTTGAATGAAGTGTTTCTTTGAATAATAAATAAAAAATATTTTTGTGTAATTTATTTTGCAGGTAGAGAATGAGCAATATTCAATTTGGGGTTATTGATGCCGCTGACCTTAAGCCAACCCTAGATTCGAAGTTGTGGGGTGACTGGAGCAATATAAAGATATGGAATAAGGCTCTTCTCCACGAGCTTAAAATTTTTATCAGGTAATAAGGGTGTTCTTCATACCTTAAAAATTTTGTGCCTTTTTAAAATTTAATTAAGTTGCTTTGACAAGTAACCACTTTAGCATTTTTTTGTTTACTTAAATTACATGTCATTATTAAAATACTAAGAGAGCTTTTTTTTTTCACTATGAATATGATGATATATTTGCATATTTTATTCTCATTTTAAATTTTGAAATAAGCTTGGTTCATCTCCTCTTTGTTCATGTTTCATTATTTTTGACTTTTTTTTTTACAGAGGCTGGTACAAGTTAGTTAGGTTGGTAACAATTAATTATTTTTTAGGGATTCATAATGTACCATCATATTAGTACGTATTAAAATAAACATTTCATAGCGTACCAACATATTGATACATATCAAAATAGACATTTCATAGCATACCAACATATTGGTATGTACTAAAATAAGGTACATTGAAATTCAGATACTTATTGTTCATCAATCCTTCCATATTTATTCCCTGGGTAATTAGTACTAGGGTCTAATGATATTTCTCTTCACTGGTAAGTTAGAGGTCTTAGGTTCGATTCTTCTCAAGGCAGATTTGAAGCTAAGTCCACCATCTTCCTTTTAGTATAGATAACAGTGTTTGTTCAAAAAAAGAAAAAGTGGGGTAATTCAAATTGTATATATTATTTTTCAGATCAATTAACGTTCTGATTATAAAATCAGAGAAAAAAGGACAGATGCATGGTGGATTAAAAAATGATAATATCAGACTTGATGACAATTCAATTGGATTAATCAAATTCCATTTAACAATCTGAGGGTTGAGTTCAAGCTGTTGGTAGACTGACCGATTTCAGTCAAAGTCGGAGATGATATTAACTTGGTTGAGTTAACTCAGTTCCTTCACCTCATCAGTCTTCATCTGCCACTGTAAGAAATATATATTGCTTTATATTTAAGTCAAATTACGTTTTTTAAGGTTAAATTTAATTTTAATACTTAATTATTTGTTAATTAGGGAATATTTTGCCTCTCTCTTTTACCACTCAATTATGTTATCGATGGAGGAGAGATTTCATGGTCCATTTTATGTGGTCATGGATTCACGTCTCATGGCTATCTATAATTTTTTGGAGAAAAATATATCAAACTGTGCTAGGAGAAAAAGTGTTTTGATATCAAGGAATATGTCGAAAACAATGGAACGATAAAGAGCATACTTAAGTATAGTGTAGAAAAGGGTGATCATTATGACAATGAAACATAAACATATTTCAGAATCAGTTCTATTACACAAATAAATTTAAACTAAAGATTCAACTATTTCACTTTACAACATATAAAAGCTCATCGTGTGTCGTAGAACATCGGGATAAATTCTCTAGCCTTAGCCTGTGCGTCTTCCTCGGAACGGAACCTCAAATTCTGCGGTCACATTGGTAGCACAGTTTTCGCCGGTATGGTCGAAAGCAATTTGGTATTCCACCTTTTGCCCTTGGGCGAGTTGCGGTTCATAGCCTTCCTCAGTCACTACATACTTCTTCTTCACTTTTATTAATGAGCCATCTGGTTGGCTTATTATTCCACAACTATGGACTACATCCAACAATCTTTCAAAAGGTTACCAGACGGTTCATTAATAAAAGTGAAGAAGAAGGATGTAGTGACTGAGGAAGGTTATGAACCGCAACTCGCCCAAGGGTAGAAGGTGGAATACCAAATTGCTTTCAACCACACTGGCGAAAAGTGTGCTGCCAATGTGACTGCATAATTTGAGGTTCTGCTCCGAGGAAGATGCATAGGCTAATGTTAGAGAATTTATCCCAATGTTCTACCACACATGATGAACTTTTATATGTTGTAAAGTGAAATAATTGAATCTTTAGTTTAAATTTATTTGTGTAATGGAACTGATTCTGAAATATATTTACGTTTCATTGTCATAATGATCACCATTTTCTACACTGTACTTAAGTATCCTCTTATCGTTCCATTGTTTTTGACACACTCCTTGATGTCAATACACTTTTCTCCTAGCACATATTGATATATTTTTCTCCAAAAAATTATAGCTAGCCATGAGACGTGAATCCGTGACTGCATAAAATGGACCATGAAATCTCTCCTCCACCGATAATAGAATCGGGTGGTAAAAGAGAGACAAAATATTCCCTAATTAACAAATAATTAAGTATTAAAATTAAATTTAACCTAAAAAAATGTAATTTGACTTAAATATAAAGCAATATAAATTTCTTATAGTGGCAGATGAAGGCTGATGAGGCGACTCAACCAAGTTAACATCATCTCTGACTTTGACTGAAATCAGTCGGTCTACCAACAGCTTGAACTCAACCCTCAGATTGTTCAATTGGTTGTGATGTGAGGTAGGGAATTTGATTAATCCAATTGAATTGCCATCAAGTCTGATATTATCATTTTCTAATCAACCATGCATATGTCATTTTTTCTCTGATTTTATAATCAGAACGATATCTGAAAAATAATAAATACAATTTTAATTACCCCACATTTTATTTTGAACAAACGATATTATCTACACTAAAGAGGAAGGTGGACTTAGCTTCATATCTGTCTTTGGTGAAAATCGAACCTAAGACCTATCACTTACAAGTGAAGAGGAATATCATTAGACCATAGTAATAAGTGGCAATTATCCCAAAGAATAAATATGGAAGGATAGATGAACAATAAGTATTTGAATTTTAATGTACGTTATTTTAGTACATACCAATATGTTGGTATGCTATGAAATGTCTATTTTGATACGTATCAATATGTTTGTACGCTATGAAATGTTTATTTTAATACGTACTAATATGATGGTACGTTATGAATCCCTAAAAAATAATTAATTGTTACCAACTAACTTGTACCAGCCTCTCTAAAAAAGAAGTCGAAAATAATGAAACATGAACAAAGAAGAGGTGAACTAAGCTTATTTCAAAATTTAAAATGAGAATAAAAATATGCAAATATATCATCATATTCATAGTGAAAAAAAGCTCTCTTAATATTTTAATAATGACATGTAATTTAAGTAAACAGAAAAATGCTAAAGTGGTTCAAAGCAACTTAATTAAATCTTAAAAAGGCACAAAATTTTTAAGGTATGAAGAACACCCTTATTACCTGATAACATTTTTAAGCTCAGAGTGGAGAAGAGCCTTATCCCATATCTTTATATTGCTCCAGTCACCCCGCAACTTCGAATCTAGGGTTGGCTTAAGGTTAGCAGCATCAATAATCCCAAATTGAATATTGCTCACTCTTTGCCTGCAAAATAAATTACACAAAAATATTTTTTATTTATTATTCAAAGAAACACTTATTCAAACAACAAAACACAACAACTATAAGAAACCAACAATGAGGAAAATAATTTAAAAAAAAAAGGAAAATAAAAACACAGAAAACAAAATGAGCACAACAATTACAAAGAAAACAACAAGTAGAAAAATAATTTTTAAAAAAATTGGCAAAAAACCCCAAGATAGAAAATGGGTAGGAAAAACATTTTGTTTTTTATTATTAAAAAAAAACACTTCACTCAAACAACGGAAAAGCCCATCAACTATAAAGAAACCAACAAAAAGGAAAATAGCCAAAAATATTAAACCAGAAAAAAATGAGTAGGAATTTTTTTTATATTATTATTAAAAAAAAAACACTTCACCTAAACTCAAACAAGGAAGAGTCCAGCAACTTCAAGAAACCAACCAGGAGGAAAATTACATCAAAACAGAAGAAGAAGAAACGCTCAGAAAACAAAATGAGCTCAACAGCTACAAACAAATCAACAAGTAGAAAAATAATGTAAAAAAGATTGGAAAAAACCCCAAAAAACAAAATAAGCTGGAAAAACATATATATATATTTTTATATTCAAGACAACACTTCATTCAAACAAGACAAGAAGCCACCAACTACAAGAAACAAAAAGGAGGAAAATAACTTTGTAAAAACCGAAAAAAAAAACATAGAAAACAAAATGAGTACAACAGCTACAGAGAAATCAACGAGGAGAAAAATAACTTACAAAAAATTGGAAAAAAAAACCCCAAAAAACAAAATGAGCAGGACAAACATCTTTTTTTAATATTATTATTAAAAAAAAAGGAGGGAAATAAAGTTAAAAATTGAAAAAAAAAAACCAGAAAACAAAATAAGCAGAAAAACAATTTTTTTTTTTTTTTTTCACTCATTCAAACAAGGCAAAAACTCAGCAACTACATAAAAACTGGGAAAAAAAACCGAGAAAACAAAATAAGTATATCAACTTCAAAGAAACGAGAAAATAACGTTAAAAAAGGGAAACTAAGACGGGAGAATTGCAGGTTACAATTGCAGGGCTTGCACCTCTCAAAAGTACGATCGGCCCCTGCACCAGACGGGGGAATTCTGTATTTCTGTTTAGCATATTGTAGGACCTACTATATACAGAAAACTAAGATAATTCAGTATCAAGTATATGAGTTCTCTGTCTAACACAGTTGGTGCCAACATTCATGCGGTTCCCAGTTTTGAGCAAGGCTTCAGGAACACTAATTCTAAGTGTTTGCTACTCGAATTTGCCAATGATTGGTTCTGGTATTCCTGATCTTGGATGAGCACCTTGCTTTCGCTATGCAAGTTTGCTTTACCTGAGGTTGGTTTATTACTAGAACGCTATTTGAAGGTTTGAATAACATTATTGTATTACAAATTTTATGCGGTGAAAGAAGTCATATCCTACTTCTCTTTGTTGCTAGATGGGCATTTGGGTTATGCTAAAACTATTGTAATGATGTACTACTGGAACTCAGCTCCACATACTTTCAGCAACTTTGTTCTAACCATGACATTCTTGTAAAGTGCCTTACCTTTTGAGAGGTTCTTTCTATCAGCACATTCTTGTCAGCCAGACTTCTTGTTCCATTCTTGTCATGGTTTATGTAAATACTGCTTGGTCGACGATACTATCAAAGTGTTGGGGGTAAAACTGTGGAAGGGTCCGCCCTTTGAAGATAACTTGTATTTTAATTTGCTCACGTAAAGAGTTGGGTCGTCCTGAAGATGCTGTGAAAATATATCATGTGCACAATGATTGACACCTATAGCATCATAGGTCTGTTAATAGAAGCGGAAAAACTTTATTTCAAGTTAAAATCTTCTGGAATCGTTTGTATGCAAAGCTGCTTCTTTGGAAGATGCTTGCTCTGTTCTAGATGCAATGGAAAAACAGGAGGGAATTGTGTGTTCCAGACATCTACATGTTCCGTGATATGCTCCGGATTTATCAACGATGTGGCAGGCTTGATAAGTTGAAGGACCTGTTCTATAAACTCTTCAAAAGTGGAGCGACATGGGATCAGGAAATGTACAACTGTGTCATAAACTGCTCTTCTCCTGCTTTGCCAGTCAATGAGATCTCAGAGACTTCAACGTGGTTTTGTCCCTCATAACATAACCTTCAATGTCATGCTCAATGTATACGGAAAAGCAAAGCTTCTGAACAAAGCTAGGGAGTTGTTCAGGATGGCTCAAAAGTGCGTTTGGTTGACATGATCTCTTACAATTCTATTATAGCTGCTTACGGGCGAAATAAAGATTTCAGAAGTATGACTTCAACATTTGAAGAGATGCAGTTCAAAGGATTTTCGGTTTCCCGGGAAGCCTACAATACCATGTTGGATGCTTATTGGAAAGAAAGCCAAATGGAAAGATTTAGAAGTGTTTTGCAGGGAATGAAAAAAAAAAAAACTCGCTTCTGACCATTACACTTACAACAATACTATGGAGAGCAAGGATGGATTGATGAAGTTGCCAGTGTGACTGAGTTGAAAGAATGCGGACTTGGACCTGATCTGTGCAGCCATAACACGTTGATTAAGGCATATGGAATTGCAGGAATGGTCGAAAATGCTGTCCATCTGGTCAAGGAAATGAGAGAAAATGGTTTAGAACCTGATAGGATAACCTATATCAATCTTATCGCTGCACTGCGAAGAAACGATGAATATTTGGAGGCTGTAAAATGGTCCCTGTGGATGAAGCAGATGGGGTTGTAAAGTTTACAATGCTGATGTGAGCCTCCCAACTCCTGATTAAGATCTGGCTCATAAATAAATGAAACCTGCTTTTGTTGATTTGAGATATTTCTTCAGCATTCTTACAACTTTACAAGCAGTGTGGTTTTAAGGGGTAGCATATTTTTCTTCTGTATCTCCTTAGGGTTCTGGTCAAAACTCAACTGAAGTGAACGGTCCTCTCTCGGAGGCCTGTTCTGTATGTGCAGGACAATCTTTGCTTAACAACAGCCAAGTATCGCTACCGCCGGTGCTGGAGAAACTTATGCTTGTACTCAGTAATACAAAGTGATGCGCAAAATACGACTCCAAACACGATGAACCGAACTATTGATAAATTTATTTCATTTCTTTACAGCTCTTGCTCACAAATTTGCAAGAACTTCCATTGGCAAAGTGTACATGTATCATGTATGTCTAAAGAATGATCTTTTCTCCTCCTACTCTGATACCGATAAAACATATGTTAATATGTTATACGTCCGAATACAATGAAAAGAAGCATACGTGACTTGAGCACCACTAAGATGACCTCCTACGCTGGCTGCTGCTTCGTATCTGCTTCTCTTGACTTCTATATCAGAGAATACAACCTTGAATTTCTGTAGAAGAGTCGCGCTTTCTGTACATGGGTAAAATGAACCAGATCGTTAACACTGCAGATGATCGATACCCATGAGAATCGTGTAGACTCGCTGATCGTGGGAAATCAAAGTTTGTCCTTTGTCTTTCACAAAAGCAACCTTAGGTTTTCGTTTCCCACTTCACGTTTAAATGCATACACGAATGAACTCTTACTACAGCTTCTCGGTCATTCCAGGAGTGGCATCTGATACGTGTGGCAATGTTTTTCAAACATCGTTATCACTGCTTGCTGCTCACGTTTCAGTTGAAAAAGTATGGAGATTCCAGAACCTCTTGCAAGTCGAAGTCACCTCTTTCTGGGAGGGGAGGGAATGTCAACGCTGGATATGATGCTTGGAAGCTTTCTAGCAACTGGGAACAGGCAGAGTTATTATGAAGTCAATGGAAATAAACATGCAATTTAATTCAGGATGGGCTGCTGAGAGGAAAGTTTCTACTTACATTTTCAAGTATCGGCATGCTATAGAGCTCTATAAACTTTTCCCGAAGTATCTCGTTCATTTGGTCTACGTCACATGCATGAGTCCAGAAGGAGTCATGTACCCCTACAAACATTTTTTTAACATGCATGTGAGAACTTAAACATATTTCAACATGTGAGTGAGAAGTAAACCAGTAGAGTTAAAGACCAGACTACTGAGACAAACCTGCAAAACGCAGGCCCGCGTCCCTGCAGGCAAGTGCAGTCATCATCATGTGTGAACCGTCAAGTGAGTGAACAAAATTTGGAGGAAATGCAGTCCTTTGTTTTCTAACATCTATCTGTAATAGACAAATGTTAACTCTGCAACAATTCATATAACATATAAGGAAAGAGAACATTGAGTAAGCAGCGCTTACCAAGTTACTCTCCCGCTGCAAGGCTAAAACCTGAAGGGATGTTCTTATCTGCAACTCCAAGGAGGGATTAGTTACTAAATTATCACTACAAAATTAATAAATTAAAACTTTAGCCCCATCAGTAGCAACATGGAAAGAAGAAATGATGCATGAATGCAATAGTAGATGCAATCATGCAACATATCCTGACATTCTGTACTAAACAATTTCATCTGAAATGGAATTTTTCCAGATAATGGTTTGCGGTGTTTGCCTGTTGATGTAAATTTAATATTTAACTAAGCTGCCAAACTTACAAGATGTCGTTCATTTTTACAGTAGGGTTGCACAACAGGAAGACCTAGAGGAGTAGTCCAACGCACAGGTTGATTTTCTGAAGCAATCACCTGCAAAAGTTTGATAACACAACTTATCTACCAGGCCTATCATTTAGCGTCCAGAACATGACCCAAGAAAAAAAGTAACCGCACCTTGGCACAATCACCGAGCCAGCCCATTATACCACGTGCAGCTTGGAATATCTCGCCAAGGGCAGCCAAAGTAACCTGTGGAAAATATGAAAAATTAGAAGGTATGATCTAGATACAAAAGTTAATGTTTTTCTTTATAAGAAAGCAGCTTATGTTTTTCTTTAGAACCTAAACTGGCCAAGGAGAATAACATGAGGTAATCATCTTTAAATCTAACATACATATTAAATCGGCAAACCATGCATTGCATTTGCATGTTAATTATCAATTAATTATCCAAATGAGGAAATCAAAGAAACGTATACGGTTAAATCTTGATCCACAAATATTTGGTCGCAGGTACACTAAGGTGGCTATTTGCTTACTTTAGCAGCATAGCAAGCTGCAGTGAAAAGTAGTCTATCGTCTGTAATAAGACCCTTCTCCTCTAATCTTCTTTTTATTTGTTCGCGTGCCCCAACGTAAGTAACTCCATACACTGAAGTCATGACAGTCTGTTTCACCAATTTCCGGTCAATCTGAAAGATTCCAAAACCATAGATTGTTAATTTCATAAATATGCAATTATGCATAGACTTTTATAATCTATAAGCACTATATACATTCTCGCATGCAGAATTACATAACTAAAGAAATCCACATTTAATAAGTAGAAAAACTCATTTAGACAGCATATTGCAACTTTGAACTCCAGAAGAAGCAAGGAAGATCAACCTGATTAACTAAGACTCGGGCTAATAAAGCATTTGGGCTTGTAGTCGGATCCTTATTGCTGTCTCTTTCCATAATCTCATGTACCCTGACAACATATAGATATAGAAGATAAGTGTTAGTCATGTTACCTCTTCATCTAATATTTTTTTCACCTTGTGGCACTATTCTCTCGTATTTTTATGCTTGTCGCACATCTAAAAGGAAGCAAAACCTAATGAGTAAAATGTGGAAATTTAATATACCTTGCAGCAATTTCTGAGTAAACATCGGCAGGTTTCTCTCCAGCGACTAAGTTGACTGCAGCTGCTTCCAACTGAGAATATCACAGCAATTCAAATCAACAACAAAGCAAAACTTTAACATAAAAGTAAGAAAATAAGTTCCTATATTATATTATATATAACAGAACACTGAATATTTCGACCCCAGAACAAATAGTAAATGAGGAAAACTTAAGAAAATCTGCATGTAAAAAGCCCTTTACAATCAAATTTTCTAGATAATGACGACTATAGTTCATTTACTACAAAAGTAGAATAAATAAGCAGAACATATAATGGAGTACAAGAAAATTAGAGTGCAGTAACATGAAGATGTAAACAGAAAACTTATATCAATGAGGATAAAGCCAACTTACACTATCTCTTCCCAAGGCTGCATAGTGCTGTAAGCCATTGCATGAACCATCCTAGAAAATTGAAAGCTCATCAATGAAATATAAATGGAAAAATTAAAAATAAATTATCATTTGACCCACACAAATAAGTTAAAAAATTCTTATCATTTGCATAAACTTTTGAAAATATATGGTTTTGAGTATTAGATAATCCTAAACAAACTTGCATAAACTATGGTATCTCTTTTTGCCACTCTAACGACTAAGAAAGCAATTTACCTGATGGATGGGCAAATGAGAAATGACAGTATGTGGTGATGGGCTATTTAACGCTTCTGACAGATTGATACAAGCCGCTAGGCACTGTAAAGGATCTTCAGCTGTTAACCACCATCGGTTTCCATTTACAGGGTTTGTTGCTGAATCAAATATATCATCAATGTGATGATCCACAAATGCATGCCGTTCCTCATACGAAAGCTTTTCAACACCGCCCGCATAAAGGTTTGCTAAATGAATCTTCAGCCAACGTAAACCAGACTTCCCTAATGGTCGTCCTTCAGCAAATTCAAGGACTCCTCGACAGAGATCAGAACTCAAATGATTTAAATGTGGATGCATTGGGTAAGCTCGGCCTCGAAAATCAAGATTGTGAGGATAATAAAAGCCTTCCTCATCCTTCATCTTGCGAGCAACCTATTTCAGAATCAATTTACTCAATATTATTTCTCACAAAGTGAAATCTAAAGGTGGTGACCATATAAAATAGGAAAATAACACAATAAAATATCATAAACATTTTATCAATAAATAAAATACTATCTAATCAGATGGGGACCTTACAGAGAGCTTAAGTTCTGTGTCACATCGCAGAGAATGCCTTTCTTGGTTAATCTTCTTTGCTTTTCTTACACTCCATTTCCATTCCTGAATTTCTGTTAAACCCTCAAGCGGTGGTTTATCTGGCACTGGAACCTACAATCCCATAAGGATATTTAAGCCAGATGAAATTTAAAAGCAAAATCCAAACAAAATGATGTCAACAAACCCAAAATATGTTGCTATAACGAAAATCCACCAACAAAACCAAGTAAACTCTACTGACAAGGGAAGTAACTACATTATTCTAACTCTAGTTTCTTTCTTTTTCTTGGATCATTGTAGCTCGAGGCAGATATATCAGGACTAATTTGTTATTTGACAGAAATTTATACATCATCCAATTAAGTTACACTAAAATTTTCACAAAAGAGAAACAAGAGCTATCCCACATTGGGGTCCTGGCACCGTATAGGTGCTCATACTTTATACTAATGCTATGGCCGTTAGATTCATAGGTTTATCTCTGGACAACATAGTAACACAAAGGTAGAATACAAACAAGTTCTTAATAAATTCAAGAGATCATTATGTGCTCACATCTTCACGATCAACCAGGCCTGCAATGTTGCCACCTCTAGCCCAGATGCTCTCCACCACGTTAAGTACTTTTTTATTCACCCTCCATTTGGTACTTCCAAGCATATCTAGGGCCTGCACATGCCATCAAAAGTGAATATCATTTTCACATGTGTAAGAGAAAGTACATGTTAAAGAACTAGAATAGATCAAGGTTTGCCTATATGCACAGGGAAAGTTCAGTTCATGATCTATTGTTCCATCACAGATAACTACTAATGGTTGCACCCAGTATTCTCGGTCACTAATCCATCAGAAAGGGGCAGTGACAGGAACAATGAGAATGGAACTCTAATTTAGCATCTCACCAAGTCTTAACTAGATAACTGAGCAAAAGCTCTGGTCTTGACCTATTATACAAGGGAAACATAGAATGGAACTCTAATTTATGTACCTCGAATACTTTCTGCATCTGCTTTCCAGAAATATTCCTCATTGTATCTACCTGCTTCCTAGATCCATGAGTACGCATGACATAAGAAGGTAGGAACAAGTGACCACCCTTATCATACCTGCAAAGATTTAGATTTTATGGGCATCTGAGTGCAGGCTTCTGATTTGTTTGACATTTTACTAGCCAAAAGTCAACTTGAATAAGATTTCGATTATTTCTTAACCGCATTCTTGCTAAAGAAACAAAACGAGAACATGCTAAATGAATTTCATTTACTGTATCTCATACCCTTTCCACTTTCTGGGAGGCACCAACATTGGCACATAAGGAATCAACATATGTTTAGCCTGTAAAGAAACAAAGGCATAAAATAACAGTAAATAGCTGGAGCGCACAGATATGTCCAATGTAAAAATGTAAAGAAACAAGTTGCAAACTGATTTCAAGTGTACGGAACAAGTAAACAGAAACAAAGGAAATATATCTCAACTTACAGTTTTATCAAGCCCAGTAAGAACTAGGGGATCACATTCTATAACTCCATAATTCTTCACAAGTTTCTGCCTATAAGGACCAAAAGAAGTTACATTATAACAAAGGAATAGTGGTAGAGTTTAAGGTATATGAATGGTTATCCTTTATGAAAATACATAGGTGTCCATATCACCATAAAAGTTCTTCATATTCGGATACTTCAACTAGTTGCAGAGGCAAATACCATGATAAAGTCTTACCCTGGAGTTTTTGCTGCAGCCTTAAATCTGTGCCTAAAGGCCGGTCTAACATCAGGTGGACCATCAGCCAACTGGTTAAGTGGAGGTTGTACGTAAGCTGTTTCTGTTAATAATTCTATCAGACGACTTCCCAGCTGCAAAATCACATTGCATAAAAAACCCAAAAATAAAAATGGGCACCCACAATATATTATGTAATCTAAAATATAAAAAACGCTTCCTCAGCCATACTGAGAAAAAAAAATTCTGAAAGCAACAAACCTTAGCCTGTGTATCACGACCCCAGGGTTTAAATTCTTCTTTTACCAAGAGTTTTTGCACCTCTCTGAGTCTTTTTCTTTTAATTAAAACATTAATACGTTTCCGCAGTATCTCCTTCTCCTTAATCAGACTGTCTTCATCAGCACCAGCAGTCTTCTTTCTCTGGAAATTTTTGGTTTTCTCCAAGAAACTGTGAATCCTAACCTGAATTGTACGGTAACAATATATGATATTTCAACTTCAATTCCGTGATATCGTTGACACTGAGTACAAACAAGGAAATTTTGATGAAAAGCTATTGCATGAAATTTGCAAAAGGTTCCCTTTCTCTTAACTGAAGTTCCTCAATGACAAGTCTTAATAAAACAGCCGAGCAAAGTCACTTTCTTTTCAAAACAAATCAATAAATGAGCTAATCAGTATGCTTAATTCCAAAACTTGTCCATACATAAACAAGAAATCCCGATTATCATGGCAACATTTCATGAGTGTAATATCCTTAATGTTTAAACCTTTAGCTTTTATAGTGCACATCATCTCGCATTAACTTAGGGTGCATTTGAAAACCAATACATATCATATCATCATCGAAAATTCGAAACACACACAAAAGATTAGGAATTAGAACTCACCTCCTGCTCAATGGCCATCCCAATATGAACAGCAGCTTGAACAACCTGCACACACCCATCTTGATTCCCCACCATAACCAAGCCCATCATCTTATGCATAACAATCAGCGCCATCTTATCCGGCGGGAGCAAATCAATGTGCGGCGCAAAAGCCGCCTTGTGCTTCTTCGTTTGCTGCACCTGCTGCTCCCTCGCAATCGCCTCCCTCAGCGGCTCAAACCACCCCAAAAACAAGGTCTTCACGTACGGCAAGCTCGGAGCCAGCTTCTTCTCCCGCATTACTCGCTCCAAATCCTTGTACTCCTCCACCATTCTCTCCCACGCCTCCGTCTCCGCCTTTATCTGCCGCCGCCGAAGCAAATTATACTTCCGCCGGTCGATTTCCTTCGACTCCAATTTCAACTCCTGGTTGGCCTTCTTGTACATGCCTTTCAGAAAGAGCGCGGCAATCCACGGAGGGTCCTGGATAAAAATCCTGGGCGCCGATTCCTCGGGCTTAATTAGGTGAAATTCTCTGATGGGTAGCTGTAAATTCATCGAATTTTCAACGAGATTGTCTTGGACGGAGTCTCGGACCAGGTGGGAGAGGACCGGTTCGGGAGGGGGCTTGAGGCTGAGGGGGAAAGGAGTGGAGGAAGAAAGCGAGGGCTTGAAGAAGAGGCGGTTGGAGGCTGAGCTGAAGAGGAACTTGTGGCTCAGCTTCGGCGGTTTCCGCCATGTGGAGCTGTACGTTTGAGCTTGCGGGCTTGGAGAGAAGGAGGCTGTGGAAGCCATTTTTTGAGAGAGAGAGTGAGAGTGAGACGCTGCTCTGGAAGAAGATGAAACCTCGCTTAAACCTTTCTGTTGTCCATTTCGAGATATTTACCCAACAAAACCAAAGTACTTAATATTTTTGGTGGCAAAAAAAAAACAAGAGGGCCCGCCGATACGTTTAGAAGCCCAACAGGCCCAAATACCGCTACTTTGAAAGCTCAAAAGGCCCATATTCCATGCATTAAGGACATGTTTGAGAATTGAAATTACTTATTATTTTTTTTATCAAAGAATTGATATTACTTTAAAAAAACTAAAAGCGTTTTCTGCCACACTACCTGATTAGTGTAGAAGTATTCTAATTAAAACATTTATAACCAAATTACTTATAAGTGTTTTGACAAAACAGTCCCAAGGGTACCTTTGCTTTTTAGTGGTATGGTAGTGGTAAAAGCGACATTATATATTTTCACTATTTGGCCTCGAATATTTGATCAATTTATTCTGAAGTCCCTTGTATTAGATGTCGTCACGTGTAACAGAAAAAACATAAATTTCGGTAAAAACTTATGAAATTTCCCTCGGCCGCCAACCTGACTTTTGGTTGCCGATGTCTCCTCCTAGTTCGATTTTTTCTTGATTAATGTAATTAGTCTTGTTCTCCTCCTGTAGTTTCTGATTGAGTTTTTTTATGGGGTTTGGGAAGCAGTTCATACATTTGTTACTTTTTCCTTAAAGCAGATTAGTTCGAAGTTTCCCACGATTATGGAATACCCTACTTAACCATCTGTACAAAGATTAGTTGAGTAATTAACGTCTTAATCAAATCTGGCTTTGTCTAAAACCAGACCTAACTCCATTAACCAACTTGCTTGTGTGCCAACCACCGAGACAGATTTGATGGTCGTTGCTACTTTGCGATCGGGTAAAGTTTGGAACTCGGGGTACTTGAGTTTCAACCTTGTCTAAAACCTCATACTACAAATGCTTCAAAGAATGTCTTTGATCACTCATAAAATCAGTAGGTCTAGCGACACTCTTCTTCACTTGGTTTGAAGTACAAGATTCGGCTCACATGAATGCAAGGACAATACATACATTAAGTTAGATATTAAGTTGTGGCTTGTTGTGGTTGAATTTTATAAGTACATATCTTTGTATATATTTTGACACAAGAAGAGAGAGATATATATAGACATATTTTTTTTTTTATAAATTTTCAACAAAAAATAAAAAAAAATCACCAAAAAGACATTAGTTAACACAGGTTTTTATTGGCCGTTAAGTGGCGTTTTAGTCAAAATTGGTTAAGGTTGTTTGGACACGTAAATCGAAGACCTACACATGTTTTAGTTAGAAAATGTGATTATGAGACAGAGGTTAAGGCAAAACGGGTAGAGAAAAACCTAGAAAGACTTAAAAAGAGACTTTAAGAAAAAACATAGAATTCTTGGAGCTAACAGAAGATGTGTTGCAAAATCGAACGTGATGGCGTTCTAGGATTCATACAATCGACACCACTTAATGAGAAAAAGCTTGTTGTTGTTGTTGTACTAAAGTTCTGTGGTTCTATCTCTGTATTAATATCATATACCCTTTGATGTCGTCGAACCAAGTGAAAATATGCTTAAACAGGTAATCAGGCGATACTAAATTGTAGATGTAGTTTGTGTACGGCTTCTTGTCTGTTTAGTCTAGTTACCAGGCTGGTTGCATATTTGTAGAAACTTTTGAGTTGTTTATTTGTGTTGGTGGCATCCTGCTGCCTGCGTGTTAAATATGCTGTATAAATACATCGCCCAAACACGTACTTAACACATCAGCTTCCCTTGAGCGTGCTCATTAACCAATATTATCTTCCCCCCACAGCACACAATCCACTAATCCAACAACATAATATATAATTAGTAGACAATTACCTGACCAAATTAAGCATAAAATAATATGGTTAGGCCTACTGCTGCTGACATGGGCTGCATTACTGCTCTAAGCGCGGCTTTAACGTTGCTTACTTGTCACGTTACACGCACGGCATTTGTATGAACGCGATTGGTGGGATCGAAAGTCAAAGATCGCCGGCGCCAAACGTACGTCCACGCCTTCAACGGCAGTTAGGCACAAGGTATTTCAAATTTCCTGGCATTTGCAAATTGCTTACTTATTGGCATTGGACGTGTCCAAGCTTTTACATTATCTTGTTCTTAAGTTCATGCAGCTTGTGCATGCTTCTCTTGATTTGCTCTCTCTGTACTTTCTGATCACTTTGTTTTCGCCAATTTCTTCGAAACTTTTAGCTCGAAGAAGATTGACGTGATCATGATATGTTTTCAAAGATTTTCCGTGTTTAATCTTCTCTGTTTGATCATTTTGTTGGAAGCGGTTTTATCCCAAGAAAATGCTCAAACAATGAGGGACAAGGCATCCTTGCTTTCTTTCAGGGAAGGGATTGTTTCAGACCCCCACCGCACTTTGGAGGACTGGAATTCTTGGGGTGTTCATGTTTGTAATTGGTCAGGCATCAAGTGTAACAAAGCTAGAGACCGCGTCGTGGAGCTTGATCTTAGTGGAAAGGCACTCGGAGGCACCATTTCCCCGTCTCTCGCTAATCTTTCTTCCTTGCACATTCTTGATTTGTCAAGCAACTTTTTTGAAGGTCGCATCCCACCCGAGTTAGGCTCTCTTTCTCTACTTGAACAACTCAGCTTATCTTCTAACCTTCTCGAAGGAAGAATTGCTGCTGAACTTGGTTTTCTTCGCAAAATAGTATATCTTGATTTGGGAAGCAACCGGCTCACTGGTGAAATCCCAATGCCGCTTTTCTGCAATCATTCTTCGTCCTCTCTGCAGTACATAGACCTCTCTAACAATTCTTTAAGCGGCGAAATTCCTTTGAAAGAGGGATGTGAGCTTAAACAGCTGAGGTTTCTTCTGTTGTGGTCCAACCGTCTAGTTGGACAGGTTCCTGCAGCCATGTCGAACTCCTCAAAACTTAAATGGATCGATTTGGAATCTAACATGCTGAGTGGGGAGTTGCCATCAGAGATTATACGAAAACTGCCAAAACTGCAATACCTCTACTTGTCTTACAATCGCTTTATGAGCCATGACGGTAACACTAACCTCGAACCTTTTTTCTCCTCTTTGGTTAATGCCTCTAACTTTCAAGAGCTTGAATTAGCTGGAAATAATCTTGGAGGAGATTTACCTCCTATTATTGGTAATCTTTCTACCAATCTTGTACAGCTCCACTTAGATGCTAATCGCATTTATGGTTCAATTCCTCCTCACATTTCAAATCTTGTCAACCTCACCCTGTTGAATTTGTCTAGTAACCTTCTAAATGGAACCATCCCGCCCAAACTGTGCCGAATGACAATGCTAGAGAGGGTGTTTTTGTCAAACAATTCACTCTCGGGTGAGATTCCATCCGCCTTTGGTGACATTCCCCATCTAGGCCTTCTAGATTTATCGAAAAATAAGCTTTCCGGTTCCATTCCAGATAGTTTTGCAAATCTTTTCCAGTTAAGGAGGCTCTTGCTTTATGAAAACCAACTCTCGGGGACTATACCACCGAGCCTAGGGAAGTGCATCAATTTAGAGATTCTAGACCTTTCTCACAACCAAATTTCTGGAGTGATTCCGAGCGAAGTTGCAGGGCTGAGGAGCTTGAAGTTGTACTTGAACCTGTCTAGCAATCACTTGCATGGATTGTTACCGATGGAGCTGAGCAAAATGGACATGGTGCTAGCAGTGGACCTATCTTCCAACAATCTTTCCGGCACAATCCCATCACAACTTGGGAGCTGCATTGCCCTTGAATACCTCAACCTTTCTGCGAATTCCTTAGAAGGCTCTCTACCGGATTCAATAGGAAAGTTGCCTTATCTTCAAAGTCTTGATGTATCCTCGAACCAACTAAATGGAGAAATACCAGAATCTCTGCAGGAATCATTAACTCTGAAGAAACTCAACTTCTCTTTCAACAACTTCTCTGGGAATGTATCAAGCAATGGGGCCTTTTCTTCGCTGACTATAGACTCTTTCCTCGGAAATCCTGGTCTCTGTGGATCAATAAAGGGCATGTCACACTGCCGGAAGAAGCGTGCTCATCATTTGGCTATTCTGTCAATTATCTTGTCATTACTTATCACCCCCATATTTTGTGTATTCGGGTACCCCCTCATGCATAGGTCGAAATTCCAAAGGCACCAGGCAGTTTTCGATCAAGAGGAATTGGGGGATGATGAAGAAGAAGGGAAGAAAGAACACAAGTACCCGAGAATCTCTTACGAGCAGCTCATTGAAGCCACTGGCGGTTTCAGCCCTTCGAGCCTGATTGGTTCAGGCCGGTTTGGGCATGTCTATAAGGGTGTCCTCCAAGACAACTCAGTAATTGCTGTGAAGGTATTGGATTTGAAAACGGATGAAGAGATCTTAGGAAGCTTCAAAAGGGAATGCAGAGTTCTGAAGAGAACTAGGCACAGAAATTTGATCAGAATCATCACGGCATGTAGTAGGCCGGACTTTAAGGCTCTTGTTCTGCCATTGATGTCAAATGGGAGCCTCGAGAGGCATCTATACTCAAACCATGGACTGAGCGTTCGGTTGAATTTGATTCAGTTGGTAAGCATCTGCAGTGATGTAGCTGAAGGCATGTCCTATTTACATCACCATTCTCCTGTTAGAGTTGTGCACTGTGATCTCAAACCGAGCAACATTCTACTAGATGAGGACATGACGGCGTTGGTAACTGATTTTGGAATTGCGAGATTGGTGAAGGGCGATGATGGGAATGTTCCAACGAATGATTCAGCATCCTTCAGTTCAGCAGATGGCTTGTTATGCGGATCCATTGGCTACATTGCTCCTGGTACGTATTTTCTAATATGTACAAATTTGAAAGTGATTTCCGCACACCTTTTTTAATACGTACTAATTTCCTTCATTTACTTGATGAAATGCAGAGTATGCATTGGGAAAAACCATTTCTACCGAGGGAGACGTGTTCAGCTTCGGGGTCCTTTTGCTAGAAATCGTTACAGGAAGGCGACCAACGGATGTCCTTGCTCACGAAGGTTCAACTCTTCATGAATGGGTGAAAAGGCAGTACCTGCACAGGCTCGATCCAATAGTTCAACAAGCGCTCGATAGGTGCGCTGCTGATTCGATGCCTAAACAGTACAACAAAGTCTGGAGGGATGTTGTTTTGGAACTGATTGAGCTTGGTCTGATGTGCACTCGGTACACTCCTTCATTGAGACCTAATATGCAGGACGTAGCTCACGAAATCGGTCGGTTGAAGGATTACATCTCCAATCCTTCATCGTTTCTGATTGAAGAAATTGATCTTAAAGTTGAAGCACCCTAGTTTTGATCTTTCATCATATGTGATTATTGAAGTCATTTGTTTAAATTTTTTTGGTAAAACGCAGGCGGCAAACGGCAAAAAGATGTGTGCAGAAATCACTTCCTTATTATGAAACAAGCTCTTCTTAGGGGGAATCCCTTTTAACTGAAACGCTCCAGCTATATTTCTTGATATTATTCTCGTTAGAGTAGAGTGGAATTCATATATTTGCAATGTATTAACAACGTATCAACGGCTATATGAATGACATATGTATAGTTGATATATTTTTATATTTTTATTTTGTTCTGAATATGTTGTCGATATGAATCCCGCTCCAAGTGGTGTCATGAGAGTTAGGGTTTAGGCGGAATCCCTTCAACTGAAGCGCTCCAGCTATAGTTGTCAATACAATTCTTGTTAGAGTGGAGTGGAATTCATATGTCAGCAATGTATCATCAACATATCAATATATATATTTTTACAGTTTTGTTTCGTTCTAAATATATTGTCGATATGACTTTCGCTCTAAGCGATGTCATGAGAGTCAGCAAAAAGTAACAATCCGCTAAAGCAAAGCTTCTTTTCACTAGTGAACAAATTAATGATGAGCATCCTAGCTACCTTTTTATTGATGGCTAATCTCTGAAGTGAGAACCAACCAAAGACAGCCTTTGTCGCTTATCACTTTAATGGAGTTTAGTTCATCAAATCAATAATTATGATTGCGTATCATGGATCATAATTCTTTTTTTTTTTTTTTCAAAATATAATCTTCTTCTTGTGGCAACCAACGCAGACAGATTTTGATATCCACAGTCCAAAAAGGCATATCCTTCTCTTTCTCCCTACCCTTCGTATGCAATTTGCCCACTTAACACAAGAGTTTTACTATTTAAACACGGAATTTCATTTATGTTTACCCCGTTACTTGGGAACCACATTTAGAGATGGAGCCATGAAGGGACTATGGTTTCAAGCTCACCTGACATTTTTTCACGCATAAAAGTTTAGTGTTATTCTTATGATGTTCAAGGTTTTTTCTTAAGCTCATGGTTCTAATCTGACGTTTTTAGTTTAATTTCTTTCATCGAGTTTGATTTGAGGTTAGTGGCTCTTATAGAGTTCGAGCGAGTAAGAGAATCAGAGAGGCTTGGGGTTTAGGTTTAAAGAAGAGGATGATGAGGATGACATTAAAGCAGACTCAAACTATAGTGGTCGGTTGCTCATCACACGGCAAAGTAATTTTTGTAAGATTATAAGAGTTTCAAATTGAGACTTTTGGGCTTCTTCTAGCCTAAAATTCTAGCTCCGCCACTGACCACAGCCCGCATGGTAATATTACAATCGGCAACTTCTTGCCGAACAAAAGTTATTAAATCAACCAAACAGGGCCGAATGATTAATTATATTTATCAGTAGCGTTTTCGTTGCTGCATTTTGTCCCTCGAAATGTTACTGATAAAACTATGAACTGATCAGTTATTAATTGAAAACTCAAGATTAACAGCGTTGCATCGAGCATCATCTTGTTCGAGAATTGACCACTCTGCGTTTTCCTTCGATGATCTTCCCCGTCCCAATCGAGAAAAGTTTAGGTAACAGTCCATGAGAGAGCCTACATCATACTCTCATCATCACTTCAAAATATTTCATATATAAAACTTTGCTGGGTCTGAGTCGATATGCACTTCATTTGTGCTCTATTCAATTGTATCACGTACTCTGCGGCACAATTTCTACATAAAATGTACCAGGTAAGGACTTCAATCGTTTTCCTTCGATCAGAACTGCACTAACTTTTCACCTGATTACAGATACTGTTGCGGAAAGCAAGAACTTCAGTCGCTTTCTTTTCGCTAGCTACTCTTTTGGTCGATTTTCGCTAACTAGTTAATAGCTCTATATATTCAAAAGAAGCTTTAGGGGGTAGGGACAAAGGATGATAAAACACAGTGCTCGTTCCACTTGCAATAAAGAATTAAAAGAGGAAGGGCATCAGTATGGTGCTCCAAGATTATGACTTCCATAGCCAAAACCTTACTTCAAGTATCGCTCTGTTTTCGTGTGACATCCAAAGATACCTACCCTCACTATCTGCAAGTGAAACTCCTGTCTATCTTTTAATAACTTAACTCTGCAGTCGCTATAACACTGTTACATTAGAAGTTAAAAATGCATTTTGGACTTAAATATGCAATACGTAATCTAGTACATTGGAACTTAGCGATCGTTCTCTGAAAGAATCGATGTTGCAAAAGAATGTGGAATTCGGACTACCAGTTCTTAATCAAATGATGTAATCTTCAATAAACAAGAACGTGAAATTCTGCACTTATTAGCAAAACTGTGAATCAATATAATGCCAGAGTATGCGTCTTATTCTTCTTTTGACTACTCGTAAACTCGAAAACTCTGCTCCAGAATCCATCTTCCCTAATGTATATACTGCTTCAAACAATAGGAAGTTACGGAGTACTAACTAGTAACTACTATATTAGCAAAGAATTTACATGATATGCCATGCTGCGAGGAGCTATTTCGAATCTTTGCCACGTGATATAATTTAAGGGAAGCCCCTCCCAATTATTAGCAAGAGACCGAATTTAAGGACCCCAAAAATCATGAAATTCAACTTCTAAATCAAATCGTTCTTTGAGATGCTTAACGATTCACGGAGGAACAAGATAACAGACTGGAGTAACCTTTTTCCCTGAGTTCTTGGTCCTCGTGAGAAAGCACCTCCTGCATTAGATTTCTCCAAATATAGTAGATTTAAATACCTTTCGGTCATATTCTTCCACTGTGGATGGGAAATGTCATAAGGTTTATGATAATACAGAAGTTTAATGTAGTTATGCTCAAAATTTTAAAATGTCATATACTTTTCTATATGGACGGAAAATGTAGAACACTGTATGTTTAGAAAGTACTCCTTCCGTATGTATATCACTTACAACCGGCATCTCAATTTCAAAATTATAAATGTACACGAAAGCATTCCGCTTACAATCCTACTAAGATGACAGTTTTTTTTCTTTTTTTGGGTGGTGGGGGGACAAGCTTAACCTTAATGTACAGATTGAAAACTTTACGTTGTGTAAGTTATATGTACTTATGTCAAATCTAAGAATCTATCCACACAAACCACTGGAGAGTCAAGATACCCTTACGGAACAAGTTCATCAGCGTCACTGGATTGCTTGATCAAAGCCAAAAGTGCAGCATTGCCTGTTCAATGAATTTGAGAAATGGAAACAAGTCATCAATCTCTGCAATCAAGGTGAAACAAGGTTCATGCCGAAAGGAAAATGCAAGAAAATCATACCTCCATAACATTGTGCAAGGGCTCATCATCCTGTGGAGAGAGTTTCTTAGGCTTCCAACTACGCATGTCAGACTGTATTAAATTAAGATGCTCATGTATCTCCCGGAACAGCTTCAACTCCTGTTCTCCCGCATGACTAATTTCTTGCCTTATATTATTCCTCTCTCCCTCCAGACGCTCTATCCTCCTCCACAACTGTTGAAATTTTGCTTGCTGAGATTCAGTAACGCCACCACTCACCCCTCTCTCTCTCAGATTCGAGTCAACACTACTTATCCCATCTCTTGGTGTAGGTATTTTGTTCTCCTGCTTCTTGATATGCAACATTTTCTTTACCCTATCTGTTTCATCTCTAACATATGCTTCACTCTTCTCATCCATCACCAGATGCGGCTTACCAAGCCTGTTCTCGACTTCCAGAGTCAATGTATTAAGTTCTTTCTTCTCTCCTTCACCGGCTTTATGATTCTCATAACTTTGTGGGACTTCGAAAACATCATGGACTCTTGAGGAGCATGAAGGGCCATCCCTTCCCGGTAGATTCTCACTCTGCTTAAGTTGATCCAAACTAGCAATCATTTCTTCACTGGCTGGCTCATTTTTTGGGCTTATGCTTATCTTCGGAATTGGAGGCAATGAACAAGTCCTGGATGGAGGACCCTTCCAGAGTGCAGATTTGCCATAATCCTTACAATCGGATATCTCCTTCACTCGTGCGTCTAACTTCTTAATCTGCTCCCAGATAGTATTCATGTTCCCGCCTGCATAATTTGGTGATTTCTTCTCAACATCTACGCTCTGGACATTGACTTCCTGATCCACCTTCTTCTCCTGTTTTTTTGTTGCAGGTTCGGGTTTGGGGATCATTGGTCTGTCTCTTTCTCGTTCTCTTTCTTTATCTCTGTCTTTATCTCTATCTCTTTCCACAGTGCTTTTGAGCAATTCCTTGAGCTCAAGTGGAGGTAGAGAGTTGATTCTTCTAATAGCCTCGCTAACACCCGTTTCCCCATTGCCAAAATCACCTCGAGAGTTGATTCTTCTAATCGTCCCACTAACACCCACTTCCGCACTTCCGAAATCATTTCTTTGAAACAACAAATTCTCCGGATATACATTTTCACCAGCTCCTAGCTCCGTGCTGCAGCCCATGCTTAAAAGCTTGTACCTATAAGCCTGAAGTTGGAACTCAAGCGAAGCAGTTTCCATTTCTTTCTGATAAATGAGGTCTTCGAAAATGGCAAGAGCTTCCTCGGCATGGCAGATCTTTTCCTCCGCCAATCTCTTGTATTGATTTGCTTCCATCTTCATAGCGGACTTTTCTCCTTGCAAACGCAGTATCATGGATAGAGCTTCATCAGCTGCAGTAGATGATGCTTCTCTTTCCTTATCCAGATCAGAGTAAAGCTTTTGCAGTAGTTGTTGTTGCGCTCTAAGCGCTTCGGTTAGCGTTATCATATCAGTTTCAGGCATTCCACAAGGCACACCACCCTCCGCCATCTCGGTTATATGGCAAAATTCGGACTTCTAGAAAGAACAGAGCTATGCAAAATTATCAGTATTTACTTCAAATTCACATATGCAGTAACAAACTTAAACTCCACTTGATATTCCTAATCTAAGAACTTGAAAACCGCAGAAACAACACACACAAAGGAACCAAGAAGCAAAGACGGATTACCTGATGCTGCGCAAAAGGCGAAAACTTGATCTTCACAAAACCCAGTTGAGAAAAATCACTGCGGAAAGATTCAACCATGTCAGAATTTCTTCTTTTACAACGTCAAAAAAGGAAAATAAATAAATAAAATCAAATTAAAACTTACAAGAAACCTGTTTCTGCAGAACAACGAATTAAAATGAAGCCAGAAACGAAGAATTCTCTATGGTTTGACGAAATGACATGAAACCTATCCGCGCTTTTCGTTAAGGAACAAGCGCAGAAACAAATCCACCTTCTTTTACTCTGCAATCAAGGAGAAAACGCGGAACATCAACAAAACGCCGCGAGTGATTAATTCGAATCTTCCCAAGTTCAATTAGGTTCTTCATTCGTCCAGACTAGAAGCATGTACGCGTTTAGGATTGAATGCAAGCACAAAAAAATGGCTAACGTAAAAAAACACCTACCAAAAATCGAATCTTTGTTATTTTCCTTCCTTATAAAGCAGGAGCATCAGCAGCTGAAGCATTCTTTTGGACGTGTTCTGAAACAGAAAGCATTGATTAAGGTTAAACAAAACTGTCGTTACCTTTGTTTCCACGAAGGGTGAATCGTACGACAACATCGGCAAACACAAAATCTATATCCTTTCCTACCAACCAAATAGATCAAACCAGAAACGATGTCGTCTTACCTTCTCTCCCGGCGATTAGAGCTTCCCACCAATTTCGATCACTGTCTCAAAAGACTAGTAATCTAAATCTTAATCCAAATTAATTTCTTCTTAATCATTACGAAGTGGGGCCGCTTCTCTTCCTTTTCTCCCGCTACCGTTATTGAAGGGTCCTTCAATATTTCAAAAGTCGTTAGTAACTGGTTCAACGGCTATAAATTATACAAGATGGCAGCAGGGTCCTAGATATTGCCAGACACACCGACCACCTGAAATATTTATATAGCAACTCGGGACGGGAATTGGGAATCCGGATCCTCGTCGGATCCTCTTTGTGAGGATTCAAGAATCAGATATCATATATGTTCATCGTACATCGTGCAGTCAGAAATCATATTAAATATTTTTATTTAAAATTAAACACAAACAGTACTTGATAAAAAATGACCACACGATGTACGATGAACGAACACGATTCACGAATTCTCATGATCCTCGTTAAAATGATCCGGAAATGATTATGTTGGGGAAATTGGGACGTCAAGGTGGCAGTATCCAAGCCAAGCTGGCTTGTTAACTCTATTTCTTCTTTTTTCCCCTTTTGGCTAATTCCTTATCCTTGTGGATGGGTCAACCATACTGATATACTATTTTAGCAATCATGATTTATGAAGAATCCAATGGGCATGATGATAGTAAACCCAGCCTGGAACACACCCCGGAATTTTAGTACACATTACATTTAATAAATCTTCAGTGTTTTTTAGAGAAATGACTTACATGTAATCGATCACAATGACATTCAAAATATAATAAAATAACTTCATAGCATGAAATTGTGCGAAAATTTCCGCTGAGTGCATGTAAGTCTCTTTTCCGGTTTGCATTTGGTTTAAAATCATTGAAAGGGAAATTAATGATATAAGAAAAAGCTAGCAGGTGGTCCATTTATTTGCTTGTGATTTTGAATTTGTTAGTTATCCACATGATACATCACCTCCTTATTAAAGATGGCAGGATGGGATCATAAAGAGAGAAAAGGATGCACGAGCAGAAATAATTAAGAATAGAGTAAATTGTAGCAATAGTCCCTCAGCTTTAATTAAATTGGAGCAATGGTCCCTCAACTAAAAATTCATTACCATTGGTCCCTCAACTTATCAAAATGTGTAGCTATAGTCATTTTCATCAATTTCGTCAAAATTTTGTCAAAATAAGTTGTGTTGGAATAACCATTTATATAATTAGGATCCTTCAACTCATCAAAGTGTGTAATTATGGTCATTTTCGTCAACTAAGTCAAATTTTTTGTCAAAACGAGTTATGTTAGAAGGACCATTGCAACAATTGGGTTAAAGTTAAAGGATTATTTCTCCAGTTGAATTAAAGTTGAGAGACCAATGTTAATAAATTTTTAATTGATGGACCATAGCTGCACATTTTGATGAGTTGAGGGACCAATGATAATGAATTTTTAGTTGAGGGACCATTGCTTCAATTGAGTTAAAGTTATGGGACCATAGCTACAATTTACTCTTAAGAACAATAACATCTGAAAGGACACTTGAACTAATGTCAAACACAAATGAAAATAGCTTTTTAGCCAAAATAGTATTTGAGATTGGCATAACTCCTCATTTTGATCCATAACAATGAAAATCTATAGAAGTGGTTGTCCGCTGGAAATTATTTTGGTCATTTTGTGAAAATTTTGTCAATATCCTTGTTAAGTGGAAGGGTTTGTTTGACAACAATACCCTTAAAAGTTGGACACTCATCGTTCAATTGACATTTAACGAGGATATTGACATTATTTTCATGAAAGGACCAAAGTGATTTAAAGTGGTCAAACTCATGGCCCAACTTCTATCAATTGTCATTGTCAGGGACCAAAGTAAAGTTATGTCAATCTTAATGACCATTTTAGATAAAAAGCCAACGAAAATTGATGAAAGAAGACGAAGAATATAAGCATGGTTAGCTAGTTATAATGAAGGGTGGACATGGATGATGGATTTGAATACCGGTGCCATGCAAGATGCATCTGGAAAAAGATAACACACAGATACGATCATTAGCCCTGGTATTCTCAGACACTCACAAGAACCAAATACTCCAATGGTGAAGTTGATAACATTCGTATATGAAGCGAAGCTGTCTATAAATTACGTTATTCAACAAGCAGAAGGCTCAAAGCCATGTAATAGATAACTTCTAAGAAATACATTGTGCTACTGTTCAACAAATCAGTTGGCAAAATGAGCAATGCCACTCCGCTTAGACACTACTTACAAGGAAACAAAGAGCGTGTTGTGCCTCTGCTTTTGGCCCCGAGAAACCTAGCTCTGAGATCCATCAATGTCATTTCAATCCACAGGAACCTCGACCTCCATCTTCAATTCAGAGTTGCCAAGAGTCTGTACACAACGCGGAACAAAGTTTGACATCATTTTCTTATTTTCGGCATTCATATTATGCTTTCTACAAATTTTATTGCTTAAACTGAATTTCAATGCACGTAATGTTTGCGAAAGTATTAACTATTCTGATTAGAGAAGAACCAGGAACGAATGGACAATTAATTTACTTTACACTCTTCGGTATGTCCCAGAGTATAGGAGTATCAAGAAGAATACAACGTGTTCAAAGAAAAGCAAACCAGAATGAAAACAAAACATCTCAACTTCTTGAGATATTAAACCTTCAAGCCATTCTATCACAGCGCTAACCTTTATCACATGTATGCTGGACCCAACAAAAGTGTGATTTTTAGTGAAGATAACTTACGAACTTGGGAAAAAATTCTGGGGGCATCCATCCCCATGAGGAAAATGAAGCTATGGTTACATGAAAATAGTAAAATATTGTTTCCAAAAGGCAAACAAAATCATACTAACCAGACCAGTTTTATATCTATAATAATGTGCACCAACTACAACAGAGAACTCATTATGTTGCGGTACCTTCACAAAGTCCGATATGCTTAACAATGAATCCTTTGTATAGCCTGATTCCTCTAGGACATGCGTCAATACTTGCTGTAGAAAAATAAACCGAATAAGCACAATATCGAACACACAAATACTCACAGTTCCAGAACAGATAATTCCATTAATCTTGTACAAAGAAAAGCTGAAGTCGAGTTTTCAATCAAAAGTCCTCTTTTTTAATAAGAAAACCAATACATGGTCATTTGAAAAACTAGGTCTCAAAGAACATACTTTCATGAAGGTAATACAAAGAGCACATTCCGATTTATGATTATAAGCATTTTTCCCCTTTTTTTGCCTACAAACCAAGTGTCACGTCCGTTTGAAATGAGAAATCCTAGATTAAAACCCAGATTATGTTTTAATTGGTAACTTTAAAACAGATGGTGAATGGCTCTATACCAGGTTACTGAACATAGTCGAGATAAACATATCTGTGATGGGAAAATCTTGTTTGAGACGCTTCACAAAGATAATTTTTTGAACATGAACTAAAGTGCCCCAAGCCTCATTCCAAAGCCCGAAGGAAAGCATTCCAGAGTTTACAAAGAAAGGTTTATAATGTTGCATAATGCACTTTTGAGAAATGTGCTTAAGCACCCGTGCAATTACCAAGAACTCAATGTAAACATGAATAGTGAAAAGTTAGTAATTTTCCATTCAAAGGTTCTAACTTTAACATGGATTGTGAGAGAACCAACCTCCCTCTGTTGCTCAGATATGAACTGCCCCGTCAAATCCCGCAAAACATCCAACATGTCGCTGAATGCGACTTTCCCATTACCGTCTGAATCATATACCTTAAAAATAACTGCAAAACAGATATACACCCCAAACTGCAACTCAGAAATAAGACAACAAATCAAGCAAGCTCATAGCAGCCAATATACTCCTAATACCGAAATTACTAATGAAGAAATTATTACACTCGATTTTTTGCTGCAAGCTTGCACGAGAACTGAATGCTGATAAGAACAATACGAACTCCTTAAAGTTCAATCCATCCAATATCTTCAGCAATCTCTGAAATATGAATTTTAATAAATTTACATTAAAAAATGTGAAAAGAAAGCTTCAATCTTAGAGGGAGAGAGAGAGAAAGAGAGATTACCTGAGAGAGAGGATTGACGGCGAATTCGGGAACGGACAAGAACTCATCGGCGGAGATAAAACCTCCCCCGCTGCGATCGAGCTGACAGAACCGCTGGTACAGAGAAACTATCTCCTGCTGGGAAACTTGAAACACGAGACGCACAAATCGAATCGAATCAAAACGAATCAAATCAAACCAAACAGCTCACAAACATAAAAGAGTTAAGAAACGTTTACATGTGTTGTTACAGTGCTCCTGGACTTCTTCGATGTCGTACTGCGTGAGCATCGAGGATGTGTTGCCCATGTCGGCGGTGGCGAGGACGAGACGAGATCAGGTGGGGTATTGTCTACGGGAAACTGAGGAAAGAAAGCCCTAACGAGCAGCGGAGATAACAAGGCGCTTGTAAAGCCGCCGCCTTTGCAGGGAGGGACAGGCTACAAAGGTTGTTGGAGCTAACTCTTCGCTCGCACGCAGCGTGTTTGAATAAGATGTAGTTAAATATGACGACACGGGAGAAACTGAAAAGTTATAAAAGTTAAGGGGAAAATTGATTAAAATAAAGTTTGTAGGGGCCAAGTCGCCAATTCGTTACAAGTTCGGCGGCAAATCGCGGAATATATTTTGTTTTGCGGTCAAGAAAGGAACCGGATCCCTCCGGACCAAAGGAACTGAGCCACCGGATTAAATGATTCGGACCATTGAAATTTGATCTAACAGTTACAAATAAAGAATCATTCTAAAAGTTATAATAATTGTAACAATTTAATTAAATTTCAATAGTTCGGATCATTTGATTCTTGAGCTCTGTTCTTTGGATCTGGAGGGGATCCGGTTTCGTCAACGAATATTTGTTGAGAGTTTTAACGAAAAACTACATTTTTATACTAAAAAATCAAATATACTACTATTCACTTTACCCTCAATCTTATTATCTTATCGTTAAAATTCAAGATTTTTATTAGCGTTCTTACTTTGTTTTCTCCAGCCCGTGAGCTAGCACCTGCCGCTACCACTCCCTCATAACTCAGCCGCTCTCAACCCGAGAATCGCCCTGAACGGCGGATAAGTCTGAGCCAGCATCCAAACACACAAAACAGTCGCCAGACGTTGTAGCAGGACCTGATTCGCGAGCAGGGACGGCGGAAGAAAGAGGCTCAGGTTGATTTCCGCGCGCAGATTTTGGCCGGCAAATCAACTCACCGCTCCCAGGTGGCTTATATCTGAATTGCAAACAATTCATAGGTTAAATCTCATGTTCATAGTAAATGCAGATGCCCAGATTAATTTTTCGATAAATAAAAAAGAAAACTTTGGTGTTTGTGTAGCCTGTTGGGTAAAATTAAATGCTGCCCAGTTTCGAATTTTCTGGAAAACAAGTAGGATTCAATTGCAATTGAAGAATTATGAAATAAAGTAGCTACCTTTGTTGTTGAATTGTTCAATTTGTGATTGATGCATATGGATTTTCTAGCATGTACACCGGAGCATGGTAGAATTTTCCCGATGCTAACATCGACATATCATATATTTAACTGGATTTTTTGGGCAGGTTAGTAACGAGAGAAATACTGATTCCTGCGTGTGTTCGGTTCGGAGTTGAAGAATGGTGTGTACATACATGATCCACTCTGTCTCCTTTTTATCATTACATTGTAATTGTTGGCATATATGGATGAGAACATTAAGTTAACGAAGGAATGAATAAATCCTGCAAACATAATCGCTATATTGTAAGGAGATCGTGGTTAAAGGAAACTCAGGGGTTCGTTTTGATCATCTAGTCGAAATTCATTTGGTTATTATCATATCAATATAGGTTGGAACAATGACAATTTGCAAAAGAACCTGTGACCATGACTCCTCCGAGTGGAGGAAGCAAAAGTAGGCGACTTATGGAACATGATATAGTGTGTCCTCCTTTAAGTAGTTTCTTGTGTAAAGCCATGTCATGTTGTCGGGTGCTCGTTGCACATATGAACTTCTTGAAACTGCCTTGGGTGTATATTGAAGCTTCCGTTTCATAAATGACCAAATTGAGAACATAATCTGAGGTTTTAGGACACAATTCGGATTATGACTGCCAAAACTGTAAGTGTGTATATCTGAAACCTTGAAGCCTTTGAGATATGGGTTCGATGCTAAGTTGCGTTTTGGTCATATTTGTGCACGGAGATTCAACCTATCTATTGTGATTTCTTTGATCAAAGTGCATCTAGAACTTGAAAAAAAGGGATTGTTGAAATTGTGTGTGGCCTTTATATGGTGTTCATTTTAGCTGTTACATAGGTTTGATATTAAGAAATTTGTATGGAATACAAGACTAAGAAATGCGCTATTTGTTTGTTTGTGTTTCAGGCCATGTATATTCGTGTTAAGCGTAGTAAGACAACTTACTTTATCCAGTGTGAACCAACTGAAACAAGTTTAGATATAAAGCAGAAATTACATGATCTTATTGATCGACCGGTAAATGACCAGCGCTTGATCTTAGTCAGTACTGGGGAAGTATTGGAGGATTCAAAGGCGTTGGCGGATCAGAAGGTATGAAACAAAAATTATTGCAGTTCTCTCCCTTTTACTTGAACATAGAGATTACTACAATTAATTTCATCAGATAGATACTGATCCGTTGAGCTACAATTATGTTGATATCTGCAATTATGTTTTCATGTCTGTTCAGGTTGAAAATGACGCCGTTGTTGCACTGGCTTTCAGAAAAGGCGAGTCTCTTATCCTGTTGTTTTTCAGTTCTCACCTTACGTTTAAGCTTATATTTGGCATTTCTATTTTGTTCGCGGGGTTGTTAGCAGTTGATATGGATTTATCTTACGCTTGCTTTGGGCCAGCCTGATAAAAAAAATTCTTCGATTTCCTCCAGATGACAATGAGTTTGAAGAGGTCAACATTGTTCGGCCAGACGACTTCTATCCGTCTCGTGATGCAGATGCAGGCAGTTGGTGAAGCCGGAAGTTTTGCTCCAGAAAAGCTAACCAGCTGCAATCCAGCCTGCAACATTTCGAGTGTAGGTCTAGCTATCGACATCAATGGAGGCCGAAGTCCATCTGCTTCGATCGTTTCCTACTCGTGCTCAGATCTTTAGGACAATAATATTTAGGGGTACTTTGATCTAGGTCCAAAAATTCGATTTGTTATTGGATTTAGTCCAGTGTTCTATTTTTCTACTTTAATTAAACTTCTTGATTTATCCATCTCTATTCGCATTTTTAATTTGAATATTTAAATATAAAAGATTTAACTGCTTTATGAAAAATAGTTAAAAGTCTTTACGTCTTTCATATGTGATACTTACACCATAGATTGAATAAATACATTCAACATGTGATGGAGATAGAATATACAAAAATAAATAAAATTTAAGGAAAACTAAAGAAAAAGATTTGAAAACTTTAAGTTTAAACGATAAGGGCAAAATAAAGGGTAAAGTAAATAATACCATGATTGACATTTTAGTGTAAAAATCTGGTTTTTCGTTAAAATAAACAGTGTCGAGAGTTTTTCGTTAAAATTTCCTAAAATTAATCTGCCTGCCGTCCATGAAAATTGGTCCAAAAAAATTTAGTCTTCATACATTTATAAATCCTTATATTTAATTCAAAATTAAGTTAAAGATTATTCTATAAATAAGAGTTAATTTTCATCAACGACTTTTTTGGGCTTGGCCCTTTTTCCCATTGGGCCCTGAGACAAAGATTTGCGACCCAAACGGCATGTCGCATCACGGGAAATTTGCCTCCTTATCCCAAACCAGAAGCTCGCTCACTGGTCAGGAAGCGCGAAACACTCCGGCCTCCACAGCTGAGTCGAAAAGCCATGTCCCTCCTTCCCTCCACCTCCAAGCTTTGCTCTTTCCACCCTCCAAACTCTATCCCTACCCGCGTACTCCCTTATCCTCGTCCCCAAACACTCCGAATCCTCGGCGCCAAGAGGGCCGGCAAGCGGAGGTACCCGTCGGAGAAGAAGGAGCTGAAACTGAAGCATAAGGAAATCGCAGGGGACGTCAAGAACAAGTACGAGGGCATCTGGAGGCTGTCCAAGCTCGGCGTCTCCGTCGACAAGGACCCGGGAAAGGACTTTCTCGGCGTCTCCGATGGCTTGCTCGAACAGATTGCCAAAGTACTCGAATTTCCGGTAATTTTATCCGGCGGCACTTTATGTCAAGCATTTTTGTTCAAGTTTTCACATTTTTTTAATCTTCGTCTCTTGTTTTTCGTTTCAGGTTCCTTCGATGCTGCCGACGGAGGCGTTCACGGTGGTTCGGAAATCTTTTGATGCAAGGAAGGTATGTTATGTTGTTTTGAATTTTGGTTTATCGTTGAAAGTTCGAGTCTTGGAAAAATGGCGATTCGCATCGCGTCTGTTCCATCTGTGAAATTGTTTCAAATGGTTATGGAAGAGTTGGGATCATTTCGATTTTGTTGCCGAGCAAGTAATCTGATTTTTTTGTTTATGTTCCCCCTGATTAATTTTTGTGTAGAGGCTGAAAGAACCGAAATTCGTATACATTGTGGAAATGGATGTCGACAAACTTCTGAGTCTCGAGCCTCGTGCTTGGGACTTCATTTCTGAGTTGGAGCCGAAAGTTGGGCTAGTAGAACACATGCCTGAAGCTAGAAAATCTGGAGATTTGATCAATATAATACAGGACTTTAAGAAAGTCCATCAAGGTATAGTTTCAAGAGGAAGTGGCAATAACAGGAGCAATGGGTCTGAAGGATCACACACGCATCCCACAGCTAAAAAACCAAAAATTGCGGTGGTGGGTAGTGGACCATCAGGGCTGTTTGCCGCCCTTGTTCTTGCAGAATTTGGTGCAGATGTTACGTTACTAGAAAGAGGTCAGCCCGTTGAACAGAGGGGCCGCGACATTGGCGCTCTGGTTGTCCGCCGGATGTTACAAACAGAAAGCAATTTTTGCTTTGGGGAGGTTATACTTATAACTTGATTCACATTGTTTTCCTGCTCGATAACTGCATGTGCCATTATGTTTTAAACACACACACCTCCCTCTGTATATATACGTCTATGTTTTACCATTGAGCCATTTATCGAGGACTTATTCATGGCAGGGTGGTGCAGGTACCTGGAGTGATGGAAAGCTGGTGACAAGGATTGGAAGAAACAGTGGCAGTGTTTTGGCGGTCAGAACCATTCTCTATCCTTTTGTTTGTCTTCTCTTTGTGTAATTTGGACAATGAAATACTGAGCTGTCACGGCATAAATAATAGACTACGTAGCATCTCTTTTCTTTTCTTCTAGGTGATTAGTATCATTTAAGCTATTACCTGACCTTATGTGAGTTGATTCAGATTTATTTACTTTTCAGGTTATGGAAACGTTAGTTCATTTTGGGGCTCCCGAAGGAATCTTGGTTGACGGAAAGCCTCATCTGGGAACAGATAGATTGGTTCCATTACTTCGCAATTTTCGGCAACATCTGCAACAGCTGGGTGTGAGTCACACATCTATTTTCTAGCTAAATCAAATGCATATTATTACATTTATGTTGCTTACCACTTCCATTTTGTATGTTCTTAGTAATTCTTTTTTTGGCATGTTCAGGTTACCATAAAGTTTGGGACTAGGGTAGACGATCTCCTTGTAGATAACGCACAAGTTGTAGGTGTCAGAGTTTCTGATTCGGCTGACAATAGTCAGAAATGGGGATATGATGCTGTTGTTCTAGCTGTTGGGCATTCTGCACGCGATTTTTATCAAACACTTCTATCTCATAACATAGACTTGATCCCGAAAGATTTTGCTGTGAGTTACTTTTCCTCCTCTTTCATATGGATCAATGGAACTTTGTTGTCCAGCTCTGTACGTATATATGGAGGCATAAATCCTCCGCATCAACGGGCCACTGTAGCCTTCTTACCCACATCATTTCCAATACTTTACCTTCCAGATTTCTGGCACTATTACCGTATGTAAAGATCACAGGAGATAAGCATGTGCACAGAAATAGTTTATATCATTAAATATTGTGTAGTTGGAGACTTGGGAGCAGCCTCTCCATAAAATGGGGGTAAGGCTAGCCGACATTCACCTCTCCCAGACCCTGCGTAAAGCGGGAGCCTTGTGCACTGGGTACGACCTTTTTATTAAATATTGTGTAGTTGGAGGAGTTACGTTCCTTGTTGCCAGAAGAATGTATCCATCTTTCCATATTTGTTTTCGAAATTATGTATGTCGTCTTTTTGGGTGAATAAAATGGCATGAATTACTGTGAAGCCACATTCCTTGGTATTAGTTGTAGTGCTAGAATCAATTCTTTGGTAGCTTGATAAAAACTTAACTTGGCTAACAGGTTGGCTTGCGTATTGAGCATCCTCAAGAAGTAGTAAACAGCTTACAGGTTAGTTACTTCTTAGCGTCATTTAAAAAAAAAAATTGGACGTGTTGTTATTAGGTTAAGTAAATTCTTTTATCACTCTTTATACCTATTTATTTTTTTATTTTTTTCCTTATTACAAAAATGTAGTATTCTGGATTGGCAACTGAGGTTCGCAGAGGACGTGGTAAAGTGCCAGTGGCAGATTACAAGGTTGCCAAATATGTTAGTGGAAAGGATGGGGAAGAACCTTCAGGGGCAACAAGTCGTAGTTGCTATTCCTTTTGTATGTGTCCTGGTGGTCAGGTGCGTATTCTGTTTTCAAATTTCTTGATTTTTATTTCACCTGACTGAAAGTATTAGCTTCTTAGTGCACCAAGGGTGCAAAGTTTCGTATGTTTATTATCAACCAACAATTGGCTTCTTCTGGGTGGGGAATTATATAAACTTCAGAACCATGTTTGAATTTTAAATACCTAGTGAAGAATGATTGTCTATATTAGACTTAGAATCGCTAAAATGGTATTTTTCAGGTTGTTCTCACTAGTACAAATCCATCTGAAATCTGTATCAATGGCATGTCATTTTCTAAACGTGCGTCGAAGTGGGCAAATGCTGCACTTGTTGTAACAGTCTCAGCGAAAGATTTTGATGTTTTGAATCTCTGTGGACCTCTTGCTGGGGTTGAGTTTCAGGTAACTTTTTCTTTTGATTATATCTAGTGTTCCTTTTTCTGCAGTATCATATTTCTTTATTTACCTACCAACTGAATACAACTTTAAGATCGGCAATAGGATTCTCTAAGATAAAATACTAAAGCATTGTCGGACCAAAAAAATCCAAAAATCAGCTTATGATGTTATAATATTTTAGAGGGAATTTGAGCAAAGAGCAGCTAGAATGGGCGGGGGGAATTTTGTGGTGCCAGTGCAGACAGTTACGGATTTTATGGACAATAAGTTGTCAGGTAGAATTGTTATGCCATTTCTGGATTAGTTTTGCAATCATATGTTCAGCAAGCTAAGGTTTTGATTGTTTCTTCACTAGTGACTTCTGTGCCACCATCAAGTTATCGATTAGGAGTGAAGGCAGCAAATCTCCATGAGATTTTCCCCATTCATATAACAGAGACGTTGCAGCATTCACTCTCTGTGTTTGACAAAGAGGTGTTGCTTTTCTACTCTTGTTGTAACTTACCTTTATATTTATGATTAATGACAAACAATTACTGATCACAATTACTTGTCTCGGACTTTGGAGCTTTCAGTTACCAGGTTTTATATCCAAGGAGGCCCTTCTTCACGGAGTGGAGGTAATCCCAGTATTTAATATTTGTTTTAACTTTTAGTTTCTTTTTATATTAACTGGATATTGATCGTGTTACATAACAAATAATCTGGTTGTATCTCAATTCGGTATAGGTTGATCATATATCTATACAACCACCAAAGTTCTTTATGTTATTGATGTCAGTATCTTATCAATTGTTGTAAAATTGCTTCCAGACTAGGACTAGTTCACCCATCCAGATTCCCCGCGACAATGATACTTATGAGAGCACATCGTTGAAAGGTCTCTACCCTGTTGGTGAAGGAGCAGGTTATGCTGGAGGGATTGTGAGTGCAGCTGTGGATGGCATGTACGCTGGTTTTGCAGTGGCAAAGAATTTTGGTTTGTGTAATGAAGGCATCGAGTCAATTTTGGGCAAGGCTCGGAGTGCTGGATTTTTGGAGTACTAGAAGCATGGTTGATGTTTCTTAAAGTTGGTTCGGAGTGCCCAACAACACAAGCTCAATCATCCACATTGGAGGGCTGAGGTTAGATAATAACTAATTGGTTTCACATCCACCAACTCAAACTTCAATGAAATAATTAGTACGTTATCGACGATCAGTTTTAAGATTTGCTCCTGTTCTTATGCTTATGCAGCTCGATAAGATTTCCTGTTCCGTCGATGATTCAAACTCCGCAGTAGAGTAATCCAGTTGATGGGTTTGGATGAAGATTGTTGGAAGAACGCAGTTTTGACATTTGCATCCCATCAGAGACTGGTTTATATATGATTTAATTTGGATATATTGCTAACTTGACATTAACATAGCTCGATCTCTAGCCACGAGGCACATTTCAATCAAGCAACATGAACTCGGGAAGATTCCTGTAAGATTTTGTAGATCTGAGTATATCAGATTACTTGATCAGAAAGCTAACTATTTGTTGTTTATCATGCTATACATTGTTTGCACACCCCCAGCAAAGTTTTAGTGTGGACTGTGGAGTTTGTTTTCTTGTTTTTTTTACTTTCAGTATGAACTGAACTTTAAGAGTATCTCCAGTGGAAGATGCAAAATGCCTTGAAATGGGGCATTTTGCATATTTTGTTGGGCGGACAACTCTCCAATGGGAGAGATGTAAAACACCCATCTTGGCCGGGAGATGTAAATGAAAATGTAAATTTACATATTCTTTTACATCTTTTAAAGATGGATCCCGCCAGTTAAAAGAGAGAGAAAAAATGGTATCTCAAATTTGCCTCTCTCTCGAAAATATAAAATAAAATGTAAATTTGGCTCTTACGTGTCATATTTGTATCTTTCCGTTTACCTACTGTACTGTTTCTAAAAGGATTCCTAACGGAACCTTACGAGAGTTCGTTCCACTAAATGCAGAGGCTCGGGATCACGTATTAAACTTGTACAGTAATGTGAGAAAGGCAATAGCATGAACGAAGTAACTTTTATTTGTGTATTTCTGTTAGTTCCCTTTTACGTACGATTCATGCCCTATCAAATTGGTATCAGAAGCCTCTCGACCCTACGAGCAAAAAGGATCCAGGCGCCGCTCGCTGAGGCCAACCGTTTCTGACGAACCACCGATCGCCTCCATCAGCGTTTGCAATGACTCCCTTCAATCCAACTTCAACGACATTCACTGAATTCAGCCAAATTTTCACGTCCAGTTTCGTTTCTGGCGAACCTCGGATCCTCATTTTTCAAGTGGATTAATTAGAGCATGTGCATGCGCAGTATACTACAATTGCTTAGTGGATTAATTAGAGCATTGGACAAGCTCAACCAATCTCCACCAATCATCTTAGTTACTTGTATATACATGCATGCGGGCGGGGGTCTCTTTATTCTATATAAACAGCGTTATATATACACACACACATATATATATATATATATATATATATATATGTATATAAAATACATACCTAGCTTCGCATAATCTACGTACGGTTCATCAAAGTATAGTACGTACGTGCTAGTATATACACACACACACACACACACACAGCTACAGCTCCTTAAGCTGCTTGTTTGCATGGTGACGTACGGCTATGGTGGTGGCTGGTGCGGCCGTGGCGGCGGCAGAGCCAAAAGGCTTGCGGCCAAACATGGACCCCATCTTTGGAAGTGGGGGCGTTGACTCAAGCTTGCCGCAATGGGAGGTCAAAGACCATTTACAAAGACGCTGGGAGTTAGAGACTACAGTTGACCGTCGAAATTAAGGGTTGCGGATTAAAAGATTATTTGCTATCGTTAATTAATGGTTTGTTTGGAAGTGTTTTTAAAATGATTGAAAGCGTTTTTAGTAAAATTATTTTTTAAACTAATCCTTAATCAAAATGCAAGCGAATCCTAAAAACATTTAAAGTGCTTTTGAAACTCATAAATATTTAAAGTGCTTTTAATCATTTTAAAATTACTTTTAAACGAGTTCTAAACTAAATAAAAATAAACGGATAGAACAAGTCAGTCTAAACCCTAAAATAAAACAAGCTAGCCGGTCAGAATTTGACCCCATTATACATGGCATGAACATGTTGGAGAGAAAACATATGAATATATTAATTAATACAAGCTGAAAATACAAATACCATGTACTCAGACACGAGAGCATTTCGGTGAAGATCATATCAAATTATAATATGAACACGACAAACACGTAAATTTTAATTATTTATATTCCCAAAATAATAAACCTTTGTGTCTCATATTAATTAATTATTGAACTAACTAATAAAATAAAAGCTACTACCCACATGGGAGCACAAAAGTGACAATTAAGTTTGTCTATTTAGAAGATTTTTCTTTTTCCAATAAGTGGCCTTGACGGTATAAATCTTAGAACATAATTGTGTACGATTTTGCATAAAGTTTTATGTTAAATTCAAGTACTACATATTTTTTTTAAAATATCTTTTTAATATCTCTACTTTTTTTTACGCTAAGCATCTGTCTCATTATCTTATCTTCCAACTAGAGTATCTAGTTAGAAGAAAGAAAGTGGCGAGGACATAAAAAAACCATGTGTTGGAATTGCACTAGTAGCCAGGACATGGAAAAAGTAGCATGCCATTGGCATATGCATCATGGGTTTTGATGATTCTCCGTGATTTTATACTTTGCTATTATAAATTTATAATTCCATCACATGAGCACCCATCATTTGGTCTTTTGTCTGCTTTAATTCATGAATAAAATTTGTGTAGGCCATTTAGTACTACGGTTTAGTGGTATTCTTTTTTACTTGTAATTGAGAGGTTTTAGGTTTGATTCTCACCAAAGGCGAATTTGAACCATATTATTGCTAGCTCATTGTAAATCTAAGCTCACCCTCATTTCCTTTAGTATAAATAATATTGTTTGTTCAAAAAAAATATCGGTGTAGTGCATTCTACACTTCAACTATCTGAATTATGGAAGGATAATCTAACTTAGGAAGATAGGATGACTACAGTGCTTTGGCCAACTTGATTTTTGTAAAATCTCACATGAATTAATATCAATCATTGATGACTAGTTGTGTAAGCATGTAGATTAACAAATAATGATCACTAAATTGAAAAAGTAATTCAATCTCATCAATAAAAACAAAAGGATAATTAATTTGGGAGAAATTAGGTTCACGTCATTCTTTTTGCTACTCCATTAATTAAAATCATATTCATTTTCAATTTTTGATCAAAGTTCTTGGGTATTAATAACATCATTAATTATTTGAATAATAAAATATTTTCATTTTTAAATATATTCCTTTAATGTTAAAAATGTTACAATTAGTATATTTATATTTATGGCTCAATTTTTTATCATATATTTTTATTTTTAGTTTGTACCAATTTTTTTTTTCATTTTATATTTGTACCCATATATTAGTTTTTTTTGTTCCCATATTTTTTAAAGTTTTATTTGTGTTTGTACCCATGTGTATACCATCACGTGAAATTGTATATTTAATCAATGATAGAAAAATTACAACATTTTTAAAAATTTGTAGAATTTTCTTTTAAGTTTTGTTTTGTACCCATGTATTAATTTCTTTTAGCATCTATATTTTTTAAAAATTCATTTGTTCTCATAATTTTTTAATCTTTTATTTGTACCCTAATTTATTTATAATGTACCAATTCTTCTTTATTAATGTACCACTTTGTTATATGTGAAATGTACTGACTTTTTTTGTAAAATGTACCAATTTTTTTTAACACTGTGGACACATTCTTTTGCCATTTATTATTTCTTATTTTTACATAGTTTTTATCCATTTATTCAATCAAAATGTTTGAATTTTTTTATTGTAACCATTTCTAATAGTATTATAATGAGGGATTTTAAATTTATAGGATTATAAATCTCATAAAATATCAAACAATTAATGTCAAAACTATAAAAATATAAATATTAATTGTAATATAATAAGGTGTACAAAGTTAAGGGACTTTGATCAAACTTTGAATACCATTAAGGTTTTAGTCAAAGAATGTTAAAGATTAGAGACCGCATCCAAAATATCCCATTAATTTGATTGCTTCTGAATTCATGACAAACAATAATAAGATTGCATATTCTCTGCAGCTGCATGATAAGAAATTATTGTCTTGTATGCATCCTCTAAGCATTGTTTCTGACCAACTGTTCCAATTTGCAGGTGAAAAGAAAAAAAAAGAATAATATTAATTAAAGTCAGAAAACCCGAAGCAATATGAACCAAGACAGACAACAAGGGAAGAAAACTGTAGGCCCTGAAAGATATGGGACAAAGGTTAGGGTTTTCAAACTTTTTAGCAGACATGTTATTTCATATCATATTATGTGTCCACATCTCCACACGTCGCAGCTATTAGAAGAAAACTCTTCAAAGAAAAAGCAAAAGATTGCATCAAACCTCATAATTTTCAAGTTTGTTTTTTTTTTTTTTTTTTTTAAAGAATCGAGATCTTCTCTGGATCTTTGTGTTCGAAACTTAAGGACTCGGAGGCTAGAGATCCATGCCATTGAAGAGTGAGAGAGAGATTCAGACTCTTGGTTTGTGTGAAGTAGATCAGTGAAATTGGCTAATGAGACTGTAAAATTGAAAATAAGTAGACCGGATCTTCGGGTTCGTCTACTTCATATACAAAAATCCAAAAATGATCTTAATTCTCTTTTCCGGATTATTGCACCTAATTGCAGATTAAATGATTAGTCTTTTTCAAGATCTGGTGATTATATGCAGGGCAATTTGGCTCCCACTGCTTTCGAGAGAGACTTAACCTTATACCCACGCCACCTCGGCATTTTGCTCTAAGAACAAATGGCACCGCGTTATTTAGTCTAGAATGTCACTGTGGTGTACACAGTTATAGATAAGTCTCTCTTTAACGCTTGAAATGATTAATGTGTGACCAACTTTTACTTTTCCTGGGTTCTTCCAAGCTGTAAATGGGCCTTCCAGCTTTCGGCCAAAAGCAACTTATGCTGCCAATGCCATATATGTAATAATATAATATACTGGCAAGCTGTTTAAGTGGTTCATTAGTGTCTAGCTTATGGTTAAAACAATATCATAAGGATAGTTTGTATTATTAATTATCTTGCTGCTGTCATGGCCCTTGTAGACTGGTAGTTGCCTAACAAAGACTCAAAGAGGGAAAAAATATTGGTGGCAAACATGAGGAATTAGGGAAGAATTAGCAAACAAGAAGGGATTAATTAACAATAGAGTAAAAAATATGGAAAAAGGAAGAGCAAGGAGAAGTTGCTTTGGGATGATTACTATGCGAGTTTGTTATTATTTTTATATAAGTGATATAGGGGAGGATGATTCAAACTCAAAACTTCAAGTACACATGTAAATACTCGTAATGAATTGAGCTATAAATTTTAACATTAATTAATTATGCAGATTTAATATAAAATTTTGAAGTGGAGGGAGAGGGAAAATAAAGATGAGGGTAGTTTGTGATCATCGCCCTTCTTTGTTTTCCTTTTTCTTTTACTTTTCTTCATGCATTTTTTAATAATATAATAAAACTTAGAACTCACACATGCATTGCTGATGATTATATTGCTAGCAATTTGGTAAAAACGTTACTTTTGGTCTGCTTACATGTGATATATATATACACACACACAATTTTTTTCTTTGTAATGCACTTGATCCTATTGGGTCCAATCATATTAATAAAATAACAAATATATATATATATATATATTTCATTTAGAAGTGTTTTTAAAAGAATTAAAAGAATTTTTAGAATCAATATTTAATAAAAATGTAAGTGCATTTTGGAAAAACATTTGAAGTGTTTTCTGCACGAAGCATGTGTTTTTTTTTTTTGCATAAAGCATTTTGAGTGCTTTTGAAAGCAAAAATACTTTCATAAAAAATATATTCAATCATTTTAAAATTATTTGCAAACAAACTCGTAGAATAAAAGTAATTGTAAGATCCTTTCAGTCTGGATCATCTAGCAGCCTGTTTTGGCTTGTCGATTCTATTTTTAAAGTGATGAAAGAGTAAAACTCTTTCTGAACGATGGTGATTTTTACCATTAAACTAACCACATTGAAGTATAAAAAATTCAACAAAATTTAGTGGGTGTGGATTTCAACATTGTCAAGATCCAAATTAATCCTAAATAATTACAGTTTCAAGCATATATGTTTCTTTGAGAGTAATCAACCATGCATCAATGCTTCATTTATAGATGAAACATCTTAATCCCAACTAATTACAACTAATCTTATATTTCACTTATTTTGTTGGTTTAACATTCTTTCTTTTTCAAGAAAAAAAAGGATAAACCTCAAAGTTGGTATTGCATCAATTTCCATCCTCGTACACTATTGTTTAATTGACACTTGAACTGCATCTATCAAGTTAGAATCAGCAGACTCAAAAAACAAATAGCTGTGCAGAGAAAATAAATATGCGGATATTATTTTTTGTAACAAATTAGTATGCAGATTTGAGCGAAACGAAGTTGATTAAAACAATATACTCTGAAGTACACTCTCGTAATTTAGGTTGAATTAAAATATTGGTCTTGAAAAAAATGTAAACTAGTTTGACATTTTTCTTAGTATATATATATATATATATATATATATATATAACTATAAAAGCATCAATGGAAAACAAGTTTGACATTTTTTTCTCAGTAAATGCAATTTAATACATTGATTTGGATCATGATGTTCTACTGCATGGAACTGGACGCAGGAGATAGGGGCCCATATTTAACTTTGTCAAAGGACTTATCAAGTAGGTGGCGCGAAATCAACGTCATCTCGGAGTGCCTCCCTCCAAATTGTAACCGTTTCTTCGCAATTTATATATTTAAAAAAATTCCAAAAACCCTTTTTTCAAATTAAAATACCCAGAAAATAATATTAAATTATTTCCTCAAATATATACCTTTTCCTTTCTCCATTTCCATCTCGGCACCTCTCCTTCAAACTCCGCCTCCCGCCGGAAATCTTTGACTTCCCGCCGGGAATACTTGACTCTCCGATCACCGCGAGGCGAATCCCCTCCGTTTCCGGCGACGCCTCCCAGCCACCGTCGCGTGACCTCCTGATTCGAATTCTCAAAGAGATTAAAGCAACTTCCTTCCGTTTTCGGTGAGTCTCAAATATCTCTTGGGATGCGAGTTTAGGGTTTTGATGATATGAGGAATTCTTGCAACGTTTTTTTTTTTTTTTTAATTTTATATTATTTGTTGTTAACTTTCGAGATAAACCGTAGTTACCAACGGTTAAATTATTTCCTTTTAAGTTGCAGGAAATTAATTGATTTATCATATGTTTTATTTTTTTTGGGAATTCTCGAGAGTTCTATTGAGATTCAATGAACTCTCTCTCTCTACAAAGACTGAAGCTTTGGCGTTTAGAGAGAGAAATTGCATGAGCAGTGAAGCAGTAAACGTGTCTTGGATTTGAGGGACACTGCCCTGTCGGCTGCAGACATATGTCATGGATCCCTCGTTGGGAATCCTTTTCATTTTTCTCTTCCGAATTTTTAACAAATGTTTCGACTTCGGTTCCTAAATCTGTGAAACAAAAACAAATGAACAACGATGGTCAAAACAAAAAGAACCACCTTATTTTTATCGACTTTCCGATTAACGATGTGTTTGCATTGCTTAATTTTATGTGTGTACGATTCTAACTGCTGTCCCAAAAATTCATGGGGATGGACAATGATCCTTCGTCCACGTGGACCTCCATGTCTTTTTCTCATTTGCCAAAGAACATTAGCACCTGCAAGTTTCAACCTTGGAATAATTGGAGATTTTAATATTGTGGATACAGACAAAACACCGCAGAAGCAAACCCTTAAGCATCATTTTAGTAAAGTAAGTAAATTTCTGGCAGTTGATCCCAGGTTTAGTCTGTATATTAGTTGGAAAAAAGTTAGAGAGAGAGGGGGTAGAGAGAGAAAGCTAAAAGCTTTGGATTGTTTTTGCAAGTTTTGTGATCGCTTTCATTGAATTCCCTTTCAGACAAAGAGTTGTGAGAGAAGGGAAAGCTGGGCACAGAGAGAGAGAGAGAGAGAGAGAGAGAGAGAGAGAGAGAGAGAGTGTGTGTGTGTGTGTAGGTGGTTTTTCTGAGTGAGAGTTGAGTTGAGTTGACCCATTGTCCAGCCCAACCGACCATGGCACTCCCGTGAGAGGGACCAGAGCAAAATTAAAGGCAGGGCGCTTATCCAGCACATACAGTACAACCCTTCAGTTTCTCTTATCCTGCACCCTCACCACTGTCCACTCCCTCTTCCCAGTCTCCCCAATGTTCCTAGGGTACCCTACCAGGCTGCCCTTGCATTCAGTTTTGTGGGTTATCAAAACCAACCTCTAACCATAACCGTCTTTGGCACCAGATGTTGTTTCCCCCCCTGCATAATTTCACTGCCGTGGCCTAATCTGATTGGATTTGCGGTTGTTTCTGTGAAAACAAATTACCCTTTTGAGATTATTTGCTGTAATTCTCAGATTGATTCTCAATTGGATCTGAGTCTCTGTAAAGATGTATGCTTTTTTGGGTTTTCAATGTTCCTTTTTCTTTTTCTTTTTTTTTATGGGTTGTTTATTCTTTGCTTTGCTTAGCCCCTCACTCTGCTGCTGTCTCTTACTTTTGATTTGTGCGTTTTGTGGCAGATTTATTGCAGAGAAAAGTATCTTCTTTTCAAGCAACAGGTTGTGTTATTCCATTGAGTGTTGGTATATGAATGTGGTGGGATTATATGAAATGCAAAGGCTGTCAAATATGTAAATTTGGTTCGATGAAGTGAAAGAACCAAATTCCATCTATGTGGTCTGAATTGGATTTGGATAGTGTGGATGGATGTGCGTGAATCAGCTCTAGCAGCGCTGAAGAAGAAAACAGCCGTGGAGACCCCAAGACCGCCGTTGGTTCCGGCGGAGAGGAACAACAATGCAGTCACCACCCGCCGCCCTCGAACGAGGGAAGTTAGTTCTAGGTACAAGTCTCACACTCCATCCTCAACAACTCCCTCATCACCTTCTGGTGCTCGGCGTTGCCCATCTCCAACCCTTACTAGCACCTCACGTCCAACATCGCCATTGGTGTCCAAGAGATCCCAATCTGTTGACAGAAGGCGACCTTCGACGCCCACTTCCCCGCCAAGTCCATCAACACCGGTCCGCGATGCAGATGTGCAATTTTCGTTCAGAAGACTAGCAAATGGTCGAATGCCAGAGGGTTTATGGCCTTCCACTATGAGAAGTTTGAGTGTTTCCTTTCAGTCTGATAGCATTTCAATTCCTGTTAGTAAGAAGGAAAAACCAGTGTCGAGTGCTCTGTCTGACCGCACTTTGAGGTCATCTTCGAATGTGGCTCATAGGCAGGCCGAAACACCTGCTGCTCCAAGAAAGCTTACAACGGAGAGAAAAAGGAGCCCTCTTAAAGGCAAAACTGCTCCTGATCAATCAGAGAATTCTAAGCCGGTTGATGGCTTGCATTCCCGATTGATAGATCAGCATCGATGGCCAAGTAGAATAAGTGGGAAAGTATCTTCGAATTCATTAAATAGAAGTGTGGATCTTGGTGCTAAAATTGTCAGGCTTGCTGCGCCAACTCCCGGAGTTGGGTTGTCTACGCTGAGGAGAACGCCACCATCTGATTCTTTGGGCAAATCTTTACAAAAATCCGCCAGTGATACTGCTGCATTATTACCGCTTCATCAAAGCTGTAAAGCAGGACTAGGAGCGAATTCAGTTGATGGTAATTCCCTGCAGGTATCCAGACCTCACAAGCTTGCCTCCACAAGTTTATCGGACAGGTTGTCATTAACATCTCATTCACTGAAATCTCAATCTTCGCTTAGTACTCCATCACAATCACGACCATCCTCGCCTAGTAAGAGCTCAATGTTTTCATCTTCTGTTACAAGAGGTTTAAGCCCGTCTCGATCAAGACCATCTACTCCTCCTTCTAGAGGAGTTAGTCCATCTAAGGCAAGGCCGTCCAGTACTTCTAGTCAATCAAGCAGTTCAACATCTGTGCTTAGTTTCATTGCAGATTTTAAGGGGAAAAAGGGTGCAAGTTACATTGAAGATGCTCATCAGTTGCGTTTACTTTACAATAGATGTTTGCAATGGCGATTTGCTAATGCAAGGGCAGAGGTTGTACTTTATGTTCAGAAAGTAAATGCAGAGGTGGGTGTTTGTTCTCTTTGAACTAGAAAACTTTTAGGCATATTTCTTTGCTCTACTAATTTCTTAATTATTTCCTACTATTATTTATCATGTCCCGTCTTACTAACTTCCTAGTGCTGAATAGTTTGTTCAATGATATTGATTTGTTGTATGGTCAGGGTTGTGCAAACTTATTCTAAGTGACGAATATTATGTCAACTTACATCGGAATTTAATTGATCTTGCAGAGAACTTTATTGAATGTGTGGAACAGTACAATAAGCTTGTGGGATTCAGTAATCAAGAAACGAATCGATCTCCAGCAGTTGAAGCTTGAACTTAAGCTGAAGTCAGTATTGAATGATCAAGTAATGCATCTTTTCCACGACAGTGATGTCATGTTATCTGCAATGTTTTCAGTGATTGCATTAATCCTTTAAGGATTCCTGTAAGTCAAAGACTAGGTTATGATGCAGAAAATATGTGAAACTTTAGTGTGGTCCTCAAATTATTCTGCACCGAGCAGTTAGGATGCATTCTAAGATTTCATCCGTGTGAACCTTTGGAAATGCTTGGAATAGCTTATAACCGGCCTTGTTATCAAGGAATAGGAACTATATAGTAGAAGAGAGTTGATGATGAAGGCAAAAGTTCATCATGTTCTGTTTGTAATCAAATTCAGTTTGAAAACCCAAGCAAATTAGTGCCAAGAGTGACATTTGTTGGAAATAATAAATCATGTTAGGCATGTCTTAGTTCAGAGGCTTTCCTGTTAAATTTTGGTCCCATATTGTATCTTACTCGTACCCTTTCTAATGATTGGTCAGATGGCCTACCTTGACGACTGGGGTTTACTTGAAACCGAGCATATTGCTGCATTCTCTGGGGCTATGGAAGATTTGGAGGCAAGCACTCTACGTCTTCCAGTGACTGGAGGGGCAAGGGTATGTTAAGTTGTAAAAGATCATTAATTTGATTTGTGGAAAGAGACTTTTTCTCCTCACTATACTTACACTTTTACAGGCGGATTTGGATTCTTTGAAGGTAGCTATCTGCTCAGCGGTTGATGTGATGCAGGCAATGGCATCCTCCATATGCTGTTTGCTCTCACAGGTGAGATTCATGCATCCATAGTTTACGTTGACCATGTTGTGATAGCTTTCAACCTCCGTCCTTTTACTACATTCTTTATGACATACACCGGGTAGCACTAACGATCAATGATGTAGAGGTTGCGTATATTGTGCACACAAAGTTTGTGTTTGGAGGATTTATCTTTCAGAAAAGACAGACGTAATAACACAGAACTTTACATTCATGTGATGTAGGTGGAGGGCGTGAACAGTTTGGCTTCTGAACTTGCTGTTGTAGCAGCACAGGAGAAAGCCATGCTTGATGAGTGCGAGGTGCTGTTGGCTTCAGCAGCAGCTATGCAGGTAAAACAATGAGACCATTTATTTTTAATGAACAGAATGTAATTAGGAAAAGCAAATCCTCGTGTATGTTTGGGGAGGTCGGGGGCTTTCTGTCACATTTGTTCTGTCGTGGTATTGAATATTCTTCAGTTTGATGAACACTGATTTCTGTTCAGCCGAGCGTGTCTTCAGTTTGATAAATCATGTTGCAACATTAACTGCTTATAAACATTGTACTTAATTAACTTTTGATTACTGGCTGCTCAAAACAGGTAGAGGAATACAGCCTGAGGACCCATCTCATGCAAACGAAACAAGACTTTGGAAAAGCGAGCGCCCAATTTTGGCAACCAAGACTTGTTCTTGATCCTGACTAGCTTCAAAGCCAACAATATAAACTCGCGTTGTCAATTCCGAAGGGATAAATACATACCGGGGCAGAGATAAATGTCTCCGTCGGTTCTCCGTGAATGTAAATTGATTTTTCTTTTTTCCTTGGAATGTCATCTTGCTTTTTTCGAAAATTTTCCTTTTTTTTTCTGAGCAGAGGGCCGTCGGCTCCATGCTTTCCGGTGTAATTTTTGGTGCTACGCAGATGAAAAGGAAATGCAAAGGAAGCAAAGGATTGGAATTCAGTGTAGAAGCAAAAGTTTCAAAGGAAATGAAATAGGAAATCGTCGTAATTACCAATGTTCTATTTATGCTGCCTTGGATTTGAGTTTTACTTGTTTTATGGCTCGTTTGAAACTGTTTTTAAAATGACTGAAAGCGTTTTTAAGCTCCTTCACCATTGTTTTATGTCTTTACTGCTGAACAAGTGTATGTTATTGGTCTAACAACCGTTAGGCCTCAACTAGCCGGTCTGTGTATACCCGACCTGTTAATCTGGCCCAACCTACCCGTTGATCCGTCGAGTTTCACCTCAAGTCCGAAAGACTCTTAGGCTGACTGCTTGACCCCATCACCTGTTCGACACACCACATTCAAAGATCTTCCAACGTTTATCTTAGTTCTCATGCAAAATATTTTCTAAAACTAAATTTTTTTAATTTTTTCACAAAAACTGTGAGTAATAACCACCATTTTCAAATCAATTTTGGCAATTTTTACAAGATTAATTATAAGCCAAAATTCGAGTCATTTTCGTCGCACTACATGTTTCCTAAAATCAATTTAGAAAATTTCGAATATTTTGGAAAATTTTGGGGGCCTACTATTAGTTTATATTATTTTTTTTTTCAACTTTAAATTTGGGACCTAATAACTAGTATGATCACATTCAAAAGTCTTGCAACATTTTCGTAGCGCCGACGCAATATATTTCCTAAAACCAAAAATTTTAATTTCTTTTACAAAATTGTGAGTTACAACCCACATTTCAAATGGATTTTGGGAATTTTTACCGTATACAATATAAGCAAAATTTCGAATCATTCTCATCGCACCACATGTTTCTAAAATTAATTTAAGACATTCTAAAGACTTTTGACACATAAAAAAAATTTGGTGGCCCACTATTAGTTTATATATACTTTTTCTATTTTGCATCGTTAAAAATAAATAAATAATAGTTTCGGGAGCTAATAAATGGTTGGATCACATCGAAAGATCTTGCAACATTTCCCTTAGCTCCCACTCAAAATATTTCATAAAACTAAAATTTTCAATTTTTTTACAAAAACTGTGAGTTATAACTCATGTTTTCATATCGATTTTGGAAATTTTTACAATACACATTATAAGCCAAAATTCGATCCATTTTCATCGCTACGCATGTTTGTTAAATTTAACTTATGACATTCTAAAGATTTTCAACCCATAACAAAATATTTAGTTTTTTCCAATTTACCCTAATTGATTTTGTTTATCAAGAGAGAAACAGGAATTCCCGCCAAAATAAAAAAACATCCTCAAACGCTCCGTAGAGACACAAAACAAAACACAAACACATGATTAGCAGGAACATAAGCAGCTGCCGCGCGCCACAACTTGATCGGAACTTCTTCCTCGGACTCCTCAACAAGGCGACCTGTCTCTCTCACCTGACCCAGACCCACGCGCAGATCATCCTCAATGGCTACCAAAACGACCTCGCCACCGTCACCAAGCTCACCCACAAGTTCTCCGACCTCAAGGCCATGCGCCACGCACGTGACCTCTTCCTCTCCATCGCAAGACCCGACCTTTTCCTCTTCAACGTCGTCATCCGAGGCTTCGCCGCCAACGCCGCACCTTTCTCTGCGATTTCTCTCTACACCCATTTGCGGAAGAACACTAATCTTAAACCCGACAAGTTCACTTACGCTTTCGCCGTGTCGGCCGCTTCGGGCTTTAAGGACGAGAAATATGGGGTTTTGCTGCACGCGCACTCGATTGTTGATGGGTTAGGATTGAATTTGTATGTTGGGTCGATTGTTGTTGACTTTTACTTCAAGTTTTCCCGGGTTGAGTTAGCACAGAAGGTGTTTGATGGATTGCCCGAGAAGGACACGGTTTTGTGGAATACGATGATATCTGGGTTGGTGAGGAATTGTTATTACTCTGATTCGATGCGGGTTTTTGGAGATATGGTTGTGGGTGGGATGGGTTTTGATTCGACGACATTGGCAACCGTGCTTCCTGCAGTGGCAGAGTTGCAGGAGTTGAAAGCAGGGATGGGAGTTCATTGTTTGGCTCTGAAGGCTGGATATCATTCAGATGTTCATGTGCTTACCGGCTTGGTTTCGTTGTATTCAAAATGTAAGGAGCTAGAGACGGCAAGGTTGTTATTTGGGCACATTAGTCGAACCGATTTGATATGTTATAATGCAATGATTGCCGGATACACTTGCAACAATGAAACTGAATCATCGGTTAGTCTTTTCAGGGATTTGCTTGCTTCTGGGGAGAAAGTCAATTCGAGTACAATTGTTGGGTTGATTCCTGTGTCTTCTCCTTTCGGTCATCTGCATCTCACTGGCTCTCTTCAAACTTTCTGTGTGAAATCTGGTATTGTTTCTCATCCTTCAGTTTCGACTGCATTTGTTACAGTTTATTGTAGACTGAATGAGATTGAATCGGCAAGACAGCTTTTTGATCAGTCTAAGGAGAAAACTTTGGCATCTTGGAATGCCATGATCTCGGGATATACCCAAAATGGGCTGACGGAGACTGCAATATCTCTTTTCCGTGAAATGATGTCTGAATTCAGTCCAAACCCTGTTACAGTTACAAGTATTCTTTCGGCATGTGCTCAGCTCGGAGCTATAAGTCTTGGGAAATGGGTCCATGGTTTGATTAAGAGCAAAAATCTTGAGTCTAACATCTATGTATTGACTTCTCTAGTTGACATGTATGCAAAGTGTGGGAGCATTGTGGAAGCTCGGAAGTTATTCGACTCGATGACAGAGAAAAATGTGGTCACTTGGAATGCCATGATATCTGCTTATGGTCTTCATGGTGATGGGCACGAAGCACTAAAACTCTTTACCGAGATGTTGCATTCTGGGATTTCCCCAAGCGCGGTTACTTTTCTATCCATCTTGTATGCTTGTAGCCATGCTGGCTTGGTGAGAGAAGGTGAAGAAATCTTCGATCATATGGTTCACAACCATGGCTTTGAGCCCTTGCCCGAGCATTATGCCTGCATGGTTGACATCCTTGGCAGAGCTGGAAAGTTAGAGAAGGCGTTGGAATTTATAAAGGAACTGCCAGGTGAGCCAGGTCCTCCCGTTTGGGGTGCATTGCTTGGTGCTTGCATGATTCACAAGAACACCGAACTGGCGCGTGTGGCTTCCGAAAGGCTATTTGAATTGGACCCAGATAATACAGGATATTATGTCTTGCTCTCCAATGTGTACTCAGCTGACAGGAACTTTCCGAAGGCTGCTTCGGTACGACAGGTAGTTAAGAATAGAAATTTGGCAAAGACTCCGGGATGCACTCTCGTTGAGATTGGTGAGACCCCACATGTTTTTACATGTGGTGATCGATCTCATCCTCAAGCAAAGGCAATCTATAGGATGCTGGATAAGTTAATGGGAAAAATGGCTGAGGCTGGATTTCAGACTGAAACTGTGACTGCTTTGCATGACGTTGAGGAGGAAGAGAAGGAGTTAATGATGAAGGTTCATAGTGAGAAGCTGGCCATTGCTTTTGCCCTGATTGAAACTGCACCAGGGACAGAAATTAGAATCTTTAAGAATCTCCGGGTTTGTTTGGATTGCCATAATGCAACTAAATTTATATCCAAGATCACAGAAAGAGTTATCGTAGTCAGGGATGCTAATAGATTCCATCATTTCAAAGACGGCGTTTGTTCTTGTGGAGACTATTGGTGACAAAAAGTTTTCTGCACCAGTATGCAAGCATCTACTTCTGCAGTTTCACATTGCTTCCATGGTAAAAAGTGGACAGTCACTTCATCAGTAACTTTCACATCTTAACAAGGACACTGAGCATTTTTCACCGGAAATAGATGAAGCTGAACCCCGTCCAGTACTCTGGCATGGAATGACAATTGTTTCGACGCTCTCTTTCTGGTATACTCCCGGCAAGCACTTATAGCATATATCCTGTTTGCATTGTATTCTGATTCATCTGGCTATTCAAATACAAGCCTCAGACGATTTTCGAAATTCCAGTAGGAAATCATCTTTGTAATTTATTTGGTTTTAACATTTTTAACCTCAAAATAGAAGAAATTGTTCAAATAAGCACATCAAACTGCTTCGATTCTTCGATGCTTATGTTTCATGCACCCTTCTTCAATAATTTTTCTGAGAATTTTTTTCTTTCTTCTGTGCTAAACCCTAAATCAGGAGAAAAACTAGTGGTGCACCTGGTGCATCCGACATCCCTCACATTTGCAACATCATCTGAGCAGCACGTAACTATAAGCGTGAGATAGATGTGTTGAAAAACCCGCACACCTAACAAGATGTATGTAAGTTTTTCTTGTAAATCAGACATAAGGTAGATGTGATGGCACAACATAAGAACAGAATAATAAACTGAGACTCCATTGAGCTCCCTTGTGAGGTAGTGCCAAAGGCATTACAAACAACACTTTTCCAATTCACTTACAAAACTTGGTACATTGATTGCACTTCAAAGCTACACAAAAATTCTTAATCTACCTTTATTCGTTCTTGTGCTGCATATATATCTTCAGCATGCACATTTCAGAAAAGGATGAAAGGAATGCAAGTATTTTCAGCAGTTGATTCCGCATTGCTTCGTGTTGGGTCCCTTGGTTTTCATCACAAATGGATCGATTCGGACCCAGAGTAAAGAGAAGATGGAAGCCAGGAGAATTGACCAAATGACAACAATGGTCGGCGTCCGGTTCTGCCTCCCCATGAGACCTTTAAGGAAGGGATAGAGATGGACAATCACCCAAAATGCAAAGAAGAGCTTCCCAAACAGAGGCCCCCATGATTGGTACCCGTTGTTTATGGCGTCCGAAACCCCAGCAACGACTCCAACAAGGTTGATGACTAAGATTGTGGTTGGAGGGATAAGGAGGGTTGTCCATTTAAACGCGTATAATTCCCCGAAATCCTCATCGTCTGATGACTTGGCTGTGACTGTGAAGTTGGTGTCAATGCCGGCTAAAACCTTGAGAAGACCTTGCACAACGGCGAAGAGGTGAGCTGAGACACCACCAATCACCCAGAACTGCTCGTTTCTCCACCATTCTTCAATGCTCACTCCGCTCCACCTCAGCTCAAGAATGCCGGTTCCAAAGATTGAGAGAAACAGCGCAATGAAGAAGAGACTTGCAAAAGTGCTTATCTGCAATTTAAAAAAGAAAACACAAAAAAGTACAACTTTGATAAAAATGGACGCTTTCATTTGTTATTTATCAACTCCTATGATTCAATGTAATGCAAACCTGTGGCATGATGAATTTATCGGTGAGCAAGCAGACGGCAGGGAGGATACAATAGGCAAGAAGAGGGAGGGAGGTGAAAGGGTAGACAGTAGTGTTGACATAAGCAAAACGCTCTAGCCACTTGAGTTTCCCTCCCTTGTAGCCATACCAGAGTGGACTGTGGCGACTGAAAAAGATCTCAATCGAACCAAGTGCCCAACGAAGAACCTGGTTGAGTCGATCTGACAAGTTGATGGGAGCTGTGCCCTTGAATGCAGGTCTATCCGGCATGCAGTAAATTGATCTCCAACCACGGCAATGCATCTTGAATCCCGTTAGGATATCCTCTGTGATAGATCCGTAAATCCAACCTAGCTGCATATATCCAAAAGTAGCAACATATTCCACAATGAATCAACAAAATCTGCACTAACTTGACTCATAAGGTACCGAATTTAACAGCGGATAACTGAAGAAAATTGTTGAAAATTTTACCTCTAAACCCCATTCGGTTTTGTCTTCATAACCGCAACTGATCACATGAATGGCTTCTTTAAGCATCGCTGCTGGGCTTGAGGAAGGAGGGACACCGCCTTGTTCCATCAGAGTTGAAGTCACGAAAATTGCAGACTGTCCGAATTTCTTTTCAAAATTCATATGGGACATCAGTAGCTCTTTGTCATCATCCCTTCCTGTTCAATATTATGTAACTTTAAGTTTTACTTGAGCCAGAATAAAAAAAGTATCATTGAAAATGATTGCTTTTGATAAATCACCTTGTAGGTTTGTACCATCTCCATTTGCATCATGCTTGGAGTACTTTGGAAGCTTCTTGCGGCGTCCAAAACACGGGCAGCAGTCACAGCTTATCATCTTCGGGCGCTTAGGAGCCTTCGGAGGATCATAGCCGTATAAAGCTTGCCTTCTGAACACACATCCTGTTCCCACATACACAGGACCTTGAATTCCATCCAGACCTTTCATGTTTATCTGAAAATCAATGAGAATAAAATTGTCATTTCGGTTCATTTTATTAGCACATCTTAAGAAACAACTGATCTCCGTGTTTCCTGTGATGATCACTTACATCGAAGAAGACTGTATTTCTGTTCGCATAACGATCATTTCTGTCAATGCCATCGAATCTTTGAGGGAACTGGACATAGCAAACCTTCCTTCCGATTTGGGGGTCCATCAAGAAACACATTGCCTCTCTTGCAGCCTTGCTGTTGTTTACGTAATGGTCACAATCCAAGTTGAGCATGAAAGGAGCATTTGTAAGTACTCCGGAGACACGAACCTGATCATATACATATATATGAGTAGAATTTGTTACTTGGTAATCAAGAAAAAGAAGAAAAGGAATATGTTTGAATTGATAGTTTTGTTTAGTTACCAGGGCATTCATGGCACCGGCCTTCTTGTGATGTTGAAATCCCGGTCTCTTCTCACGAGACACGTAGACAAGACGGGGAAGCTCATTTCCTTCAGTATCAAGACCTCCGCTGTGACCAAGAAAGACTTGAATCATGCCGGGGTGATCCTTGGTGTTGTTTCCGGGCCACGGTGTCCCATCTTGCATAATCCACCCTTCTGGCGGAACCTTTGTGGCTTTTGCAACAAGCGCATTTATCCTAACCTTGAATTCCTCATACTCTCTCTGCATGTCATCCGTACACAAAAATTACGGTCAGTCAGCCTTCATCTTAATCAAGCAGGTTCTAGTACTGATATGAATGTGATTATATACGCACACATACCTTCATAGCTCGGCGTTCCTTGACAAATGTTGGCTGCACTTTGTCCTTGAGATAATCAATCTTCTCGCAGAAGTAGAACTCGGGCGCTCGAGGCTCAATCGCAAACTTCTTGCAGAAAGGTACCCATTTGCGCGCAAACTCTGCAGTTTCTGACAAGGCTTCGAAGGTCAGCATGGAAGCTCCATCATCAGAGATGTAGCATGAGATCTTATCGACAGGGTAATCCATGGACAAAATTGAAAGAACTGTGTTGGCTGTATTAAGTGGAGGTTCCTTCATGGGATCCACAGTACTCACAAACACATCTACCGGACAAAGCATGTTCGGTTCACCTTCCCTCTCATACCTGCATCAGTTGATAGCATCGTATTAACTTACTAACTAGTTATCGCTCGGGTGCTACTGTACTCATATTTCACAAATGTGTGTGTGTGTATGTATATACCTGAGGGAAAGGCGATCGAGGTAGGTCTCGCGATCAATGGGGTACCACTTTGGGAACTGATCAAGGATCCATGAAACTGCAAACCATATTTCACATGTGACAGACACTAACCAGAGACCGAATGCGTCAGTGACCGGATTCAAAAGCCTGTATCGAAGGAAGAAGGCCAAAATGAAAAGCCGAGCCACAATGATCATCCGATAAGGGTTGATCTTGCTTGAAGCAATTGGTACTTTCCTTGAGAGTGGCTGCCTAGCTTCATCTATCCTGCATTATGCAGTACAAATACACAACATATATATGTTGGTAAATGAAATTAAGGACTTAATTACTGGGTTGAATTGAGTTAATTAGCTTAAAGATCATATATGTACATGGCCATGTCGGCATCATTCAAATCATCGGGTTGATCATTGCCACCGAGGTTGCCTTGCTGCATTTTCCAGTCGTCCATTCTTTCTTTCCATCCACCTCCCTCTCTCTTCTCAGCGTCCCACCTTTCACTTCCTGTATGAATGCAAGGCGCGCGTATATGTAAAAGAAAGTTTGGATAGATAGATAGGAGAACAAGTGAATGAACGAAGTATACCAGTCTCAGAAGCCGGATACGGATGCACTCGTTTATGCAACGAAGATGATAACATCTGTGGATCTCCGTGAGCGTGCGATGAGTATGTGAGCTCACCGCTTACCTGCACGAAATTAAGAATGCACGTATGTGCATGAATGAAAAATAGTACTAGAGTGATCCTTATGCATGGATCACAATTTATCGAGAGAGCTACTATTGGTACTCCAAAAAAGTCATTTTGCACTCAGCCTTACAGGGCGGGATCTGCCTCCGGCGATTACAGGTGGTGGGAAATGTGACTCCTGATCAGGATCATCGGGGCCTCTTCCGTAGCTCATCTTTCCATGGAGCATGGCTTCAGCCATCTGCTCATTATTAGGCTTGTAATACGGCGATCTGGCAGCAGCGTTGCTGATAGTTTGATCATGGTCATCTTCCGGATGATCGTGATTCATGTTGAATTCGTGTTCAATGTCATCAAGGTCCTCTTCGTCATCGTCTCCTTCGACACGGGGGCTGCCTTTGAGACGCTTGTATCGGGTTTTGCACTGAGGGCAGTTCTGGGAGCCTTCCCTGCGCTCGTACTCGTAGCATGGCCTGCACACTGGGAAGCCACACTCGTTGCACGCCACGAACAAGTCTCCGTCCACCGTCAACCCCACGTCGTCGCCGCATATCTCGCAGACCTGTCCGTCCAAGTTCCTTAATGGCTTGTGCTGCACCCATTAAAAACAAAAAATATAACTTCAACTATTCACAAAACAAACTGAAAGCAAAGCGTAGTTGCTCAAGAACACAAAAATCCCATATTACACGAGGGTTTTGCGACAAAATTACTCCATACATGACATATTGTGCAGATGAAGATGCAAGTGTGAGGAAAAATATAAGATCGGCGTGATTAGTAGTAAGTTTTTGACCTAGTGTACATATAGTCACACATACCAACATGCAAAGTCATAGGACATACTAGTCGTTTTTTTTCAAATGGCAGAATTAGGGCTCGTTTGAATATGCTTTTAAAATGACTGAAAGTATTTTTGATGAAATTGATTTTGAGTTCTAAAAGCACTTTTAAGTGCTTTTTGGAAGAAGCACCAGATATGCGTTTTTTGCAGGAAACATTTGAAAAGTGTTTTTTCAAGATTCACTTAGATTTTTGCTAAGAATTGGTTTCAAAAACATTTTCACCAAAAACGGTTTCAGTCATTTTAAAAGCACATCCAAACGAGCCCTTAATCGAGATAAGCTCTTTGGTACTGGTCAAAGGCATAAGGTGCCTTGATCAACATCGACCATCCCCTATTTGTATTAAACCAAACCCCGCAGAGAAAGAGAACCAACTAAAGAAAATCCAACACCATCAAAACAAACATGGTGATGAATGTATTAGCTACCTCTTCATGGCCACGAATGACGACGAGTTCATTGCGGTTGTGAGACCCGGCAACAAGTCCGGCGCTGGCTTCCATGTCGGCAGCCTGTGTCGATTCGAGGTTCGATAGCGATCAATAATGCTGATGGTCAAATACGGTGAGGGTTCTATTTTATGATGAAGGATGGAAGAAGTAGTTCGTAGCTAGGTGGGGAGGGTAGCTTGGGAGAGGTCTTTCTCTTACCTAATGTGAGAGAGAGAGAGAGAGAGAGAGAGAGAGAGAGAGAGAGAGAGAGAGAGAGAGAGAGGGAGGGAGGGAGGGAGTCCACGTAACCATCGAGGTGGCTGATGGTGGTTGTTAGTTGCAGGGTCTCCGTTGCCTTGAAGCTAAGCTTTCCTTCCATTCTTCAAATATACTCCACAACCGTCCTTCTCGTTTTTGCGCTGTCGCTCTTCATATTTTTGTTGTTGTAAGTTGTAACTATTAAATTGTTGGTGCCTCTAGCTACAAATTTTAGTGCTCAATACACGAAAAAATATTTAGTTTTAATATACGTCAATCATACAACCCCACATACAAATTTTTCTTTACGTATTATTATATAATTGATACGCGACGTTGAAATTCCACTTTCATTTGGCAGAGAGTGCTGTTAGAGATGCATGGTGGAAATCCAAAGTTCCTCTTTTCGAAATGTCGTCACAAATTTTATTTTTTTATTTTTCATTCTTAATTTGACTTATTTTTGGTAAGGATAAGTGTGATCATAATGTGTTGAAGGCCGTGAAATTGTAAATAAGATATGAGGTACCTTAAAATCTTAGGACAGCCAGCCCAAATCACGTCTGTTGCTTGACCATTAAATAAAATATTGTCATGTTGTCGTTTACTATTCACCTAAATATCCATTGACAAACATATAAAATCATACGTACATGATAATCAGTAACGTATTAATATACTTGTCGATATTTAATGGACCGACATATGCCACGCAACCAAAAATTCTCTCTAGGTCAAGATGTTCCTTCGTTACGTTGTTAACTTGTTATCAACTTTGATCACAAATTCAAGATAGATTCTTTGAGCTTTGACAAGAGCACACTTCCATTTTGAGAAAATGTTAGTTTGTGTTAGATATACTTGAGAAAGAGTGGGCCCCATATCGGGATACGAGAGATCTTTTATTGTGCCGGGAACACGGCCGATGCATCAAGTGTAATAATACAATTAGTTGAAAACTTAAAAAACAAATTCCAACCAATTGTATTATTACACTTGGTATACCAGTATATGTTCTCGACACACTTAAAATTTTCTCAATAACAAATTCTAATACGCAAACAGCCGCCAACAGAAAATATTTAAAATACTGTGGCAGTTGCCCAACTTACCCAGGAAATATATAAGAAAAAAAAAATATGGGAGATCCAGAGAATACTTGGGTTCTAAGCCAACTTTTGAATCAGTTAGGTAGGTGAGTTGAAGCCTCCCCATCTCACACACACAGAAATCAGCAAAATACCCGAATTTTCTATATAAAATCGACCAGCAAAATACATTACAGCTTACCAGAACATGACCCGATCCCAGGCGTAACCAGGTTTTCTTCGTTGAATAACGCAGGCGTAACCAGGTTTGACCACTCCGTCTGCTTCAGCAGCAACCATCCAGCACCAGGCCAAATAAGCGATTAAGACTATTTGATGATGCATTGCAATCGCCTACACTTTCCTTTGGCCATATTCGTTTCCTCCTACCGAGAAAACAACTAGAAATACGAGAATTTATATCAAACACAGTTACAACATTGTTTGATCAGACGTCCACACAAGATGAGTTGCTTTTGTGGGACTGTTTGGGTCCTGACCAAAATACAATGTTCATCTGTGGACCGGAAATGTTTCTTAATTGACATTAAGAGTACGTTGTAAGAAATTCTGCTAGTTTCTTGATTGATATTAAAATCTAATCTACATGTGTTCTTCTCGTACAATCATATTACACTAGTGCTGTACACAACCTCAGAGATTCCCAACGTAGTTGAAAAAACAAAATGAAAATACAAATGATTTACCTATATATAAAACCTGCGGTTGAAACTTGGAGTCCACTCAGACACCAGCTGATATTTCATTCGCGGCCGGGCTTTCTTTTTTCTTTGGCGGTTCTTGAGGTTTCTGCAGAACAGCCTTGTTGGGAACTAAAACCATAGTCATCATCTTTTCGGTGAAGTGTCTAGATTCTTCTGTTGCAAGCTGCAACCCACATAAACAATCATACAATTGAAGATCAAAAACATGAGCAGCCGAATAACCCTAATGAAAATAACCAGAACTTAAACGGGGTGCAGACTGCAAGCAGTTTATTTTTTAGATCAATCTGACCAATCTGAAGCATTTCAGAAATTTGAAAAACAAGAACTTTGGATTCATTTGTGAATCAAGACATAAAGAAGATAGACTTAAACTCAGGCAACAATTTCAGGTGGTGGATTCGTGTAACTCTGTTTATGATTCTAAGTGCAAATACACATTAGTACCTCCCCGACATCACTCTGGAATTTTTGGATAAGCTCAACAGCAATATTACGGAACCATTTTTCACGGCCTTTCAAGTTGACTATAACCTTGACCTGCAAAAATTGGTAGCAGCTCTCAATACAGAAAAACATAAGAACAATATACGAAGGCAAACTCTGACAGCAATGAGAAATGTAAGCAAACCTTATCACCATCTTTCAAAAACTTCTGGGCAGCTCTCAAACGCACAGCGTAATCATGTTGGTCAATGTTGTAACTGTAAACACAATGACAATGGTAAAAAAAATTATGCATATAAAATTTTTTGGCAGCTATCTATCTGAGTATATCGAACATTTTTTTCATAAGCATCTAATCTATGCAATTCAGGCATTAATTAACTTATATGTCAAACAAACACGTTAATAATAGGGATTTGAAATAAGACTAAATGCAAATAAACAAGGGAAGATTAGTGTTTTACCCCATTTTGAGCTCCTTCAAATCCATGCGGCTCGCTAGCATTCAAGAAAAGACTGATCAGTTCGGTGTCTTTCCTCAAATCAAAGAATTATGCATGAGGGAAAGCCAGCGGAGTCAAGACAGAAAACACTCACCTGCACTTTTCTTCTGCTGGTCTCTTTTCTTCTTTTGCTGTTCGTACCTATATTTACTGACAATGAGAAAAGGTACAGGTAATTAGATCTACTTGTTATAGGATTCAAGAAAAAAAGTACATAATATTTAGGGCGATAGGTTTCTGTACATACATATGTATAAAACAGGATATATAGGTAAAAACACCGACATCCCAATTTTTCATTAAAACTCAACATACTGGTCAATGTGCTACCACAGTTTGTCATTAATGCACAAAGCATTTAACAATGTCATCCTAAGCTACCGAATATGAAATTAAACCTCTTGCTATCTATGATTAATTACTTCAATAAACTAACATAAACTATGAGGGGATGTATTTGTAAAGTTTGAGCATTTATCGCAAATAAGAAACGGGAACCAGAAAAACGAAGAGAATTGTGAACTCTTCTAACATCGTATAAAATACATACTTGTAATCCATTATCCTGAGAACTGGAGGATCGGCCTCTGCAGATAATATTACCTGCAACAATGCAGAAGATATTAGTCTTCAAACCATGTCATAAAAGCATTCTCCTAACATCAGAAACTAAAAAATAATGATTGATTCTCAAAGAAACGAGATTTCATACAGCATGATACACTAAATGCAGGTGCTTCGCTGCCACTAATTCAAAACACATCGTTTCAAAACAATAAACTGAATGGAACCAAGTTCATTGGCACCACCAATGGCAGCCAACATGTTCCAATGCATGCACTGTATAGGTGAAGGTTGGATTCACCGTTGGCAGATGAGCTTTCTGGAACTGATTTTCTCCTACACTAATCTCCCTACACATGCCGTATAATATTATGTGCGGTATGTATATGCACACAAATTTAAGATAAGTATATATATATATATATAGGAGCCCTTTCTTAAGAGAGAGAGTTATGGGATAGTGTCCTCATATAAACTGTTTCTTGACAATGTTTTCAAGTTCAGTGTTTTTGCCCCACAATGTGGCCAAAACATGGTCACGAAGCAGTTAATGCGAGGGCACTAACCTATTCCGCTCCATGAACGGAGGAGCGGAGTCCCCCTTATGAAGTTCTGCTAGTATGTATATACATATACATACACATATACATATAATCTTAAATTGTATGTAAAACAAAACCAAAATTAGTGGCAAAATGCATACCAAATCGAGTTCAGCTTCGTCAGCGAGCCGAATAGCCTCACTTTTACTCACCACTCCAACCTACGCAGAACAACAAACGATCCCACAATTCATCCACAACCGAAAAGAGCACATTTCGACCATAATATTAGCGAAAATTAACAAAACAAAAACACAAACCATGTTCTGCTTGGCGTCGATTAGCCGCACAGTATCCGACCTGTTTCAAAAACATCCAACAAGGAACCACCTCAAAATTCGATTTTGATTAACGTGATCACAAAAACATAAAAACGCACATTAAGCACTTAATAAATTGATTAACTTGACACTGGAGATATCGAGGGCCTCGTCCTCGTCGGAGGAGTCGCCTTTCCGTGAGCGCCGGGAGTCATTGCTGGAGTTGTTGTATCGGGGCCCGGCGCCGAAACGGGCGGTGATTCGGCTGCTGGTGGATGAGAAGGAGCTGAAAGAGCTTGAATTTATGAAACAGGAGCTGTTGAAACGGAGGAGGCCGCCGAAGTGTTTGGAGTCGGCGGAGGAAAGTGAGAGCGGAGACGGCGTCGTTTTGGAAGTGGTGGTTCGGGATGACAGCATGGGCTGCGATGCGAAGCTGGTGGTGATCCCAGCCATGGCTAATCCAATCAGTCAAAAAGCAACTACAGCTCGTGTGCTGCACTGAGATTTTTCTTCTCCTTATCCATAATCCTATGTTTGGTTGAAGACGAGTGAATCAGAGTGGACTCCGTGGGCCTTGGACCTTATTGGGCCACAATTGTTTGGGCCTATTACTCCTACAATAAGACCCAGACCCAGAGTTTGTTCGAGACTTCGAGTTTCTACCATGATGGCGTGTTTGCTACCCATAATCGGAATCAAAATACGAAACCAGACTCCGCTACAGTTGAAAAATCTAAGGTTATAAATAAAAAAGCCACTATTACATAAATCAAATTGCAACATCAATCACAAATGTGATACATCTAACTCAGATTTGTTTTGTTATCTTGAATTTGTGGCACGAAGCTAACAAAAATACTCTTTCGATTCTATCAGTCCTACTCTTTTGTTGCAAAATACCTTACTTTGGAAAAAAATAACTGATAAATCTATCAATTAATCATCAAGTATAGACATGTCACCAAAATTATATAAATCTAAGTGTGCGTTGATAAATGATCACTTAAGCGGATAGAACGTCTTATCTCCCTCTGGGGGTTTGTCTAGAAGCAGTCACCCTTGAAAAAGTGCGTACTGATCGAATGTCCTTGCGCTGAAGATGAATGGAACTAAGCAATCTACCAAAGTTGTGAGAAGTAAAAATACTACGGTAAGAAAACATTCCGATTAAAGAGAAGCACCCGCTCGAGCAGCGATAGATGAAGCAAAAGCGAGAATGTCGACTTAAATAACGCAAATATTGGTGAGAATCTAACAAAAGTAAATTGCTGACTTCTTATTGAATTCACATAAACATACTATTTAACAGAGGTTTTAGTATAAAAACAACTAAAACCAAAAACATGTCTACAAGCTATGAACTCGAATAACATAACATTAAACACACAAACAAAAACAGAGCACCCCAAACCCCATTCCAACTTCAAATAACTCAATCAACCTCCTCAATCTTGGGGCCGGGTCCACTGGCAGAGCCAGTGGAAGCGCCACCAGGCATGTCATCACCCATCGGCATGCCACCTCCAGCGCCGCCGGCACCCTGGTACATCTTTGCAATAATAGGATTGCACAGCCCTTCCAGCTCCTTCAACTTGTCCTCCAACTCATCAACTTCTGCCAACTGGTTCCCCTCCAGCCAATTAATCGCGTCGTCCACCGCCTTCTCGATCTTCTCCTTGTCCGCCGGGTCCAATTTCCCGGCAAATTTATCATCCCTCACGGTGTTCCTCATGTTGTACGCATAATTCTCCAACGCATTCTTTGCCTCCACCTTCTTCTTCACCTCCTCGTCTTCCGCCCTGTACTTCTCCGCATCCTGTACCATCTTCTCTATCTCCTCCTTGCTCAGCCGCCCCTTGTCATTCGTAATCGTGATTTTATTCTTCACCCCCGCCGTCTTGTCCTCCGCCGACACGTTCAAGATCCCATTCGCATCAATGTCGAAACACACATTGATCTGAGGCACGCCCCTGGGAGCAGGAGGGATTCCGGTGAGCTCGAATTTCCCCAACAGATTATTATCCTTCGTCCTCGCCCGCTCTCCTTCATAAACCTGAATCAAAACTCCCGGCTGATTATCCGAGTAAGTCGAGAAGATCTGCTCTTTCTTCGTCGGAATAGTCGTGTTCCTCGGAATCAGCACCGTCATAACACCGCCGGCAGTCTCCAGCCCGAGACTGAGTGGCGTGACATCGAGCAGCAGCAAGTCCTGCACTTTCTCATCCCCATCGCCGCTCAAAATCGCCGCTTGTACCGCCGCGCCGTAAGCGACAGCCTCATCGGGGTTTATACTCTTACAGAGCTCCTTCCCGTTAAAAAAATCCTGCAAAAGCTGCTGGACTTTCGGGATCCTCGTCGACCCGCCGACGAGAACAACTTCATGAACCAGCGACTTGTCGATCTTCGCGTCCCTCAAACATTTCTCTACCGGCTCCATACACTTCCTGAACAAATCCATGTTCATTTCCTCGAACCTCGCCCGGGTAATCGTCGCGTAGAAGTCGATCCCTTCGTACAGAGAATCAATTTCGATTGTCGTCTGGGAAGTGGAAGACAGAGTCCTCTTCGCCCGCTCGCACGCCGTCCTCAGCCGCCGCAACGCCCTGGCGTTTCCGCTAATATCCTTCTTATGCTTCCGCCGGAACTCCGACACGAAGTGATTCACCATCCTATTGTCGAAGTCCTCTCCACCCAGATGGGTGTCTCCGGCGGTGGCCTTCACCTCGAAAATCCCCTCCTCGATCGTCAGAAGCGAGACATCGAAAGTCCCTCCGCCAAGGTCGAAAATCAGGACGTTCTGCTCCCCCTTTCTGGACGCCTTCTTATCAAGCCCGTAGGCGATGGCGGCGGCAGTCGGCTCGTTGATGATCCGCATGACGTTGAGCCCGGAAATCGCACCAGCGTCCTTGGTGGCCTGCCGCTGAGAGTCGTTGAAGTAGGCAGGGACAGTCACGACAGCGTTCTTCACCGTCTGACCCAGATACGCCTCCGCGATCTCCCTCATCTTCGTCAGCACCATCGACGAAATCTCCTCCGCCGAGAACTTCTTCTCCTCTCCCTTATAGTTCACGACGATCAAGGGCTTGTCTCCGGGGCCCGGAATAACCTTAAAAGGCCAGAGCTTCATGTCGCTCTGCACCGACGCGTCGGAGAACTTCCTCCCGATGAGCCGTTTCGCGTCAAATACTGTGTTATGCGGGTTCATCGCCACTTGGTTCTTCGCAGCGTCACCGATAAGCCGCTCGGTGTCGGTGAACGCCACGTAGGACGGGGTTGTCCGGTTGCCCTGATCATTGGCGATGATCTCGACTCGGTCGTTCTGCCAGACCCCAACGCAGCTGTAAGTTGTGCCGAGGTCGATGCCGATAGCCTTTCCTTCGGTCTTGGCCGCCATTGAAACTGCTTAAACAAACAGACCGCTTATAAAACAGAGCTCGAAATTTACAGACAAAATTTGGACAAACGTAAAAGATTTCTGAGAATTTGAAAGCTTTCTAAGATTTTTTCTGATCAAATCTGAAATTGGATTAGGAAAAGAAGTAGGGGTTCATCAATTTATAGTGAATTGAAAGATTATTCGAGAGAAATGGAGAAGAATGTAAAGGGGAGGCGGTGGAAAGCTTAGGTGGTTCAGGAGGGTTCTGGAATTTTTGGAGGGAAGGTTCGGCTCAGGAAGGTGGGCTTGGATTGTGTATAATCCACGTGGGTGCCATCGCTTTTGTTGGGTTAAATTGGCGGGTGAGTGAGTGGCATTTTGGGAATTTGAGGATGTTTTGGTCGTAACGGTGGGGTAAACTGGTGATGCGGTGGCAGGTTGGCTGCCGTGTCTGTGTACGTAGCGTTGGTGATTTTTGGTGGGTATTGTTTGGGCCAGATATGTGTCGTTGGTGTTTGTTATTTTGTTCTGGTCCCACCCTGTGAGTATGGGCTAATCTTTATCAATAGCCCAACATAAATTTAAAAATAAATTGATGGCTGGTTTCGAAAATGCTTTTAAAGGCAGAAATTGCTTTTAGATAAAATATTTTGAAATTAATTTTTAATACAAATTTAAGTTAATTTTTAAAAAGAATTTAGTTAACTTTTAAAATCCAAAACTATTTTATTTAAAAGTGATTCTAATCATTGAAAAACACTTTTCAAACGACCTGAAAATTAGGAGAAATTGTGGGTGAATTTATTTACTCAATTTCTTGGGTTTTCTGATTTATTTTTGAAAAATTCTCAAACTTCTTAAGCAGAAATATAAAATCAATAGTCCAATTAGAAAGATGCAATTGATGATGAATTAATTTAGAAAATAATAGGTGTTTAATTATATTGTTTGTTCTTAAATTTTGTTTTATAAATCGATAGCAGTAGGGGCATTGAAACATTTTTTATGAAAATGTTTTTAAAATCAATTTATAGTAAAAATACAAGTGACTCCTGAAAAAAAAAACACTTAGTTTTTGAAATTCAAAAACAATTTAACCGAAAACGCTTTCAGTCAAATTGAAAATACTTCCCAACTACCATATGAAATGATGTGTAATTTGGTGGAAAAAAAAAAGCTAAAGAAAAATGCTTGAAAACTTTGAGTTTCAACGATAACGGCAAAATAAAGGGTAAACTGAATAGTATCATGATTGACTTTTTTAATGTAAAAATATGATTTTTTTTGTTAAAGTAAACATTACTAGAAACTTTTCGTTAAAGTTTCAAAAAAAAAATTCAGTTGGTTAACTTTTACACAAAATGAGAATCACTTGCGATTCACGAATGATCTAGTCGGACATCCTCTAGTTTTAGGTATGTTAAGTAAATTTGATCTGACCTTTATATGGATCATGATGAGTAATTTTGCGGTTATACAAAAAGAAGCAAAGCCCCCAAAAGCCGAAAGTACACGAGAAAGTATTCGACACAAGTAGTTGGGCAAAAGGACACGTTCGTCATTTCAAGAAAAGTGCACGCAACTCTGCATCCTACCGACGGCACGACAAGCGGACAACAACGTAATCACACTCGCCCGACATTACCCAAACCAAAAAAAAAAAAAAAAATAATGAAAAAGACTTGAAAATTTTGAATTTTAATGATAAGGACAAAATAAAGGATAAAGTGAATAGTACCATGATTGACTTTTTAGTGTAAAAATGTGATTTTTCGTTAAAGTGAACAGTACCGGATACTTTTCGTTAAAGTTCAAAAATAAAACTCGAACCAAAAATCTGAGGTCGCAAAAACAAAAGAAAAAAAAAAGGCAAATCCAACTCTGACGCGCACACTCTCTCACTTCACCAACGAAAGGAAGGGTTCTTAGGGCTGGTTTGGTATTGCTGTGCTTTGAAAAAAAACTGCTGTGAGAATAAGCGGCTGTGCTGTGAGAATAAGCGGCTGTGAAATAAAGCCAGTAGAGTGTTTGATAAACTTTTTTGTGAAAGTACTTTTGGAAAAAAAATCAGGATGATAGTGTGTCTTTTCATTAAAGGAGCACTGTAGCTCCGTGTGCTTTGAAAAAACTGGCTTTTTTTCAAAGCAGCAAATAGCAGCTTCAACTTTTCCTTTGATTTTCAGCTTATTCTCACAGCAGCTTCCAAAATAAGCTATTTTTTTTCAGTTTATCAAACACAAAAATTACCCTCAACTTTTTTTCTGACTTTTTTTTAAATCACCTCAATGCCAAACGGGCAAAGCCTGTCCACCGCCCCACTTGACCCTTCTCTCTCTCTCTCTCTCTTTTCTGAGTTTCTCTCTCTTACCCCCCGAAGAGAGAAAACCAAACCAGACCAAGAAATCCGAATCAGCGTCTGTTTTCGCTGTTGTTGTTGTTGTTCTTTGATCGGACGGCTGAGATTCTTCAGGAGATTAAGATCAAGGTATGCAGCAGGGTGATCAACCGGTGTTGAACTTGAGGCCTGGTGGCGGTCGCTGTAGACTCCGGCTCAGGTCTGCTGTCCCGTATTTCATGTCTCATTTGTGTCTCCTGTTTAATTCACGCCTAACACTGTTAAGTTAACTTAACAAAAATACTGTTACCTTTTTATAAAAAAAATTAAAAAAAAAAATTAAAGAAAGCAACTTTGGAGACCCACCCCAAGACTTTTCATCTCTTTTTCTCTCTCACCTGGGAATTCTAATTCTTGTGTTGGACTGTGATTATTCAAACGACGGTTCCGATGAGGGGTGTCGTCAAGCACAAATTCTCCAAAAAAATCAAACAACTGCATACCATTGCTATCATGATTGATCAGATCTGGAAAAAAATCGCAGCGTATGGGCTCCGGCCCTCTTGGCCGACCGATCTCGCCGGTCTCTTTATTCAGCAACCCATCGTCGTCATCTTCTTCTTCTTCTTTAGCTTGATTTTCTAGTTTTTCTGCGATGAGTTCAGTTTGCTCCTTGCTGGGTTTGCTATTGCGAGGCGTACGAGCACAGAAGCCGAATGCTCTCTCTTTCTGCTGGATTTGCCATTATTCGAAGAGAATAGAATAGACGCTCCAGATTAACCCGTTTGGTTTAACTTTGGTTTTTATTTATTTTTTAATTAGTTTTATTAAAACTTTAACAATGTTAGATATGGATGTAAAATATGAGACAAGAGACCCAATCGGGGCATGAAATCCGGGACAGCAGACCTCAAGCCGTAGACTCCTTGGTCCTCGTTGTATAAACCAATAAACACTTGTCAGTTGTCTATTAGTAATTACTATCACTCAATCAGTTGAGACTGTTAGAAAGTTCGTTATAAAGGGTATTGCTGTAAAAATCCATGTATTTGGATACCATATAACATGTAAAGGTTTGTAATAAATCATTGAGAAGTACAAAGAGACTCCTTCGTTTCTAAGTTTTCATTTGGATACTATATAACACAAAGTACAGGTTTGTGATAAATCATTGAGAAATACAAAAGTCTTCTGAGATTCCTTCGTTTCTAAGTTTACATTCTTCTCTCTTCTTTTCTTCAAAGCTCAATTCCTCAGTGTTGTGAGCTTCGACTCCTCATCCGCCGCTTCCAGCCCGTCGTCTTCATCGTCTTTGGCTTTCGGTTCCTTTCTTCTGATCTCCCTCTCCTCCGTCCCCATGGCGGCGCTCCCCCACAATTTCTCTATCAAGGTATACTCATCAAGCCTGTAAAGTTTGCGTCTTTGGATTCAATTGTGTCCAAACAAAGATGGGTTCCCAGGGATAATTAGTGTTTTAATGCGTTGTTTAGACTATTTTGTATCGATTTTGAATGTAATTTGAGCAACCCTTTAATGATTTTAACTCCCCCTACCGACCCCCTTGAGACTCGTTTGAGTAGATGAAAATTTTTGTTTATATCATAGGAGGTTTTGTTGCAAGTAATTTTAAGGAGCCAATGTCCTAATTCTTGGTGGGAGTTTGTGTGCCTGCTTTAAATATGGATGAACATCTATATGTAGGCTTTAGGTGGGCAAGCATTGAGTTGTAGGCTGCCCATAAGGGACCTACAAACATCTGATTCATCCAATGCTGCATAATTGGGAGTTGGTTACTTTGCAATTTGAAGCTTCTGTTTGCACTGTAATGTGGCCAGACTTTCTGAATTCTTTTTTCTTGACAGGCTGGAGACGCACGGTTTGAGGATTGTGACACCAGAGACCAGATCTTACAGCTTAGAGAGGTATTCAATCTTGGAATGCACTTCATGTTGAACAGAACAGTATTATTTGTGAACAAAAATGATAAGACATTCTCATAAAAACTTCACCAATCTGCGTAATATTATACCGCTTCTTTGTAGGCTGTTGAGGTCCCTGATGGAATTCTAAAGGTGAAACAAGAAGTTGACGCTGAAATTTTCGGCAGTGAAGATCAGAGCTGGGGTCGTGCAGACACCAATGTGAGTTTTCGTCCGTCTAATATTACTTGTATTTTCAATGTTTAAGTGTTGAAGTTGATGGAACTGTATATTCGATATCATCATTTTCAAATATCTTTTGGTTGCATTCGATTTTATAATGCTCATATTCTTTTTATTGGTGTGATTAGTTATGCAACCTTGAAGTTATTGATCTCCATATTTATGATATTAAGTGTGTACTTTATAAAAGACTTATAATTTTTTTATTTACCTCTTCAGCTTCCAGCTCAAACTCCAACTCCAGCACCAGCTCAAAATCGTTATTCTGAGCCAGACAGCCAGGATTGGCGTGGCCGTTCTGCACCAGTTCCTACCACTGGAGAGGAACGGTCTTGGGATACTCTTCGGGAGAATAAAGAGTCTGGTAATCGGTTTGATTACAGACAGCAAGAAGCAAATCAGTCTCAATTTTCAAGGACACAGAGCCAAGGGGTAATATATTTTAAGAACTGTGTAATTTGATCCATATAGTTTTTCCTCTCTGTAGTTTTGGTTTGTATTTGTCTCCCGATTATCTTTTGTATTGAGTTTTGCCAGAGGGAATAGGTTAGAGTTTATTCTCATGCAGTTATATCCAGTGGGAGTAGGTTGAATGTGCACCTTTGTTTGGTTCTGGTGTATTCTACTGTTCTTTTTACCTTCTGTACTTGTACATGAGGACAATATCGACTCAGATTCTTTTCTGATATCATTGGTTTCTCGTCATTTCAGGGAGGGCCTGCTCCCACTTTAATCAAAGCTGAGGTGCCATGGTCAGCTAGAAGGGGTACTCTATCTGATAAGGATCGCGTGTTGAAGACTGTGAAGGGGTAATATATCATGAAACATCAGCATATTCTCTTACATCTTGATTATTTGCTCACTATATCCCAACACGAATAATCATGGGATTACCCTTCTGTCCCAAGTTGTCATTGTTTGGTGATCTTTTGGTCTACCATATAGTTTTATGTGAGAACATTATGCTTAATGGCTTTCGCTTTATGTTTTCTATGCAGGATTCTAAACAAGTTGACTCCGGAGAAGTTCGATCTCCTGAAAGGACAACTTATAGACTCTGGCATTACGTCAGCTGATATCTTAAAGGTTTGTATTGATATACCCTTAATCCTTAATTATAATGTTCTCTTCGGTTTTGTTTTATTACTTCTGGCAACTCTACTCACATTTTTCCTTGCATTCCAGGGTGTTATTTCACTGATATTTGCTAAGGCCGTGCTAGAACCTACATATTTCCCCGTGTATGCTCGTCTCTGTTTTGATCTTAGTGAAAAGATTCCCCGGTTCCCCTCAAACGAACCAGATGGTAAAGAAATCACTTTCAAGCGGATCCTCTTGAATAACTGCCAGGAGGCTTTTGAAGGCGCTGACAAATTGTGGGAAGAAGTGAGACAGTTGACTGCCCCTGAACAAGAGATGGAGCGTAGGGATAAAGAAAGATTGGCCAAGATTCGTACCCTGGGAAACATCCGTTTAATTGGAGAGCTTCTGAAGCAGAAGATGGTACCTGAAACGATTGTACATCACATTGTTAAGGTACGTCGTGGGTTTCCTCCTTCACCCCTTTACTTGCTCAGCAATTACCCTTCAATATGTTGTTCATGGTTGTTTTTTATGTGAAACAGGAGCTCTTAGGATCTGCTAACAAAGTTTGTCCTGCTGAGGAAAACGTGGAAGCAATATGTCATTTTTTTAGCACTGTTGGAAAGCAGCTTGATAAGAAGCCAAAATCACGCCTTATAAACGACATGTACTTCAGCCGAATGAAGGAACTGACAACAAACCCTCAATTGGCTCCAAGGTTGAGGTTCATGGTTCGTGATGTAATTGACTTGCGTTCCAACAACTGGGTTCCCAGACGTGAAGATGTAGGCTATTGTAATATGTGCTCGACTTGTATATTAAATTGCTAATATTATTTTTAAAACTAATTGTCATCTTATTTTGAAATTTGATTGCAGATAACAAGCCAAAACCATCACTGAAAATACGTACGGAGGCCGAAAAAATTCTTCGATTGCGTCCGGGTGCTACTGCAAGCATCCGAAGTGGTCGTAACAATGTTTCTGGTGCTCAAGGGAGTACCAGCCCTGGAGGATATCCCAACAACCGACCTGGTTCAGGGGGCATGATGCCTGTAATGCCAGGAACAAGGAATGTGAAACCCCGTCTTTATTTTTACGTATTTTGTAATATTATCGAACGTGTGAATTACCAAATTACCCTTGAAGCGTGAACATTGACTTTGTGTTTTCGAAACGTCGAACGTTTTCTTGGATATTTTCATGTTTCGTCTTAAGTAGCCTTAATTTATGAGCCAATGAGAACCACTTTGGATCCTCATCCCCTTGTTCTTCCCCCTTACCCGTGAGTCCTTCCCCCTTTTTTCTTTTACTTTCTGTCAACTTTTTCCCTTGCTAACTCTCACTTCTTTCTACACTCTCCCTCTCTTCCTCTCGGCTTGCTTTAGAACCACCATCTCCGAGGGTTTTACACACACAAACAACAACACACAGCAACGCACAACAATCTTGGCACCACCACCATCACCCCTGTGAACTCAGAAACGAAGAAAAACCCTCTAAACCCTTCCAAACTCGCTGCACAATGCACTCACTATTCACTGAGCTTTTCTGATGAATTTTCATGTTCTCCGGCGATGGTAAGCCTCGAACCTCGTCCAAAAGTTGTAGATCGTGTCTTGGTGTATGTTTAGAAGAAGTTTTGAGAAGTTTTGGTGATGTCTGGACGTAGGAAACTCACGGGGAAAACTTTCTCAGTTTTCAGGAGAGGACCACCACTTTCGAGGCATTTTCAGCCAAACCACGACGAGTTAGCCATCGAGAAATGTGCCATTCTCTTCATCTCGTTGAGAAGTATGATTTTTTTTTTAATCACTTGATTTCGTTGAGTATTGATGAAGTTATAAACGTTTAAAATTTACCCATAATCCAACGAGTTTCGCAGATTCTCAATAACCAACCAACTTTCAAGCCATTTTCCAATCAACTTTGGCCACTACTTGGTCCCCACTTGGTATGAATTTCTTCTCCACATTCCTAACAATATTTTGGCTTTGATCACTCGATTTGGACATGTATTGAGCTTGGACTGGGCTCTTGAAGTTGGGGGAAATATCTGGGATTTTTCCACTTTTGAAGGGTCGCGCATAGGTGCCTGCCATGGCCAGCGTGTGGAGCACACGCGCCTCCGTCGAAGCTATTGTGCTCCGCCGTTGTCCACGACAGCGTCGACAACTTTTCCAGCTGCCTTTCCGACAACCAATCCCAGCGTGTGGGGGAACCCGAGGTCCCTCCTTAGGTTTTTCGACATCTTGAATCCATTTACGACGTCTATTTTCAAAAATTCAATCATTTTGGTAGAGTTTTATTAATTTGTCCCCTTATGTGCTTAGGTGCATTTGATAATGACGTTTCCGTCCTCCCTAATTCGAAGGGCTCTTTGACAACAGAGTATCTGTGAGTGAACCTCTTCTAAAATGTATGATTTTATTATTAGAAATGCATGATTTTATGACTACGTTTTATGAAACGTTTATGAGTAAATCGGATTTACGCTTTAATAATTATCATGCTTTATTGAATTTATGTTTACTGAGATATTTATGTATATGAATTATGATATGATTTTGAGTTATTGAGCTCCGATAAGATATATTTTGGAAAAATTATGTTTATAGTTTTCTATGCTTACATATGGATAATGATATTTATATATGTCTTCGGGCGGGTAATGAAGGGCCTACGAATGAATCATAATTATATATGGCTTCGACTGAGCGATGTAGTGGCTTAAGTCGGAAGATATTTATATATGGCTTCGATCGGGAGATATAGGGCCTTTGAGCGATTATGATACCACTACTAAACACACTATATACGATATATGTTTTAAAAAGGTTTTATGACATGCTAAGTTTTCGAAAAACCTATTCCTTATTGGTATGTTGAAAAATAACTATTTTAGTATTATACATATATCACCACTCATGTTTTATTTTATGCCCCTTCATGACCTAAGAACGAGGCATTCGACCTGAGATACGAGGCATTCCCATATCAGTTTCTCTTGTAATAACACTTTCTAATATTCTTTATGCTTGTACTTTGAATTAGTAGTATGCTCTGAATATATTATGCATTATCACTTCTAAATTATTGGCAGTTAAATATTATATTTTATTAAGACTTGTACTTGATTGTTATATTACGTTGTTACGCGCAAAATTTATATGCATGTTTTACATGTACTTAATATATGTATTTATGAAATAGCTTGCATCATCTTCGGATGTCGGCCAACATATCATGTTGTCCTTAAGACACGGGGATCGGGGTGTGTCAAGGAAGATGCCTGGGATGCCTGGAATGGATAATGACAATTGGGAGGTTCAAAGGACACGGTCAATGCCAAAGGGTGATGCCAGACCCCAACGCAGCTGTAAGTTGTGCCGAGGTCGATGTCGACGGCCTTTCCTTCCGTCTTGGCCGCCATTGAAACTGCTTAAACAAAGAGACTGCTTATAAAACAGAGCTCGAAACTTACAAACAAAATTTGGACAAAAATAAAAGATTTCTGAGAATTTGAACGCTTTCTAAGATTTTTTCTGATCAAATCTGAGATTGGATTAGGAAAAGAGGTAGGGGTTCGTCAATTTTTAGTGTTTTGAAAGATTATTCGAGAGAAATGGACAAGAATGTAAAGGAGAGGCGGTGGAAAGCTTACAGGTGGTTCGGGAGTGTTCTGGAATTTTTTGAGGGAAGGTTTGGCTCGGGAAGGTGGGCTTGACTTGTGTGGAATATACGTGGGTGCCATCGTTTTCGGTAAATTGGCGGGTGAGTGGGTGCTATTTTGGGAATTGGATCATCTTCGAGGCAAACAGTTGGAATTCTTAGAATCATTTTACACAGATTGTTGAATCAAAATTCAACTGCTACAATTATTATAATTTTGAAAAAAAAATCTTTATTCGTTGAGTTGAATTTCGATACAACGATCATGTTAATGAATTCCGAGGGTATGCCTCGAAGAGGATCCAATTCCGTAACGGTGGGGCAAACTAGTGATGCGGTGGCAGGTTGGCTGCCGTGTCTGTGTGCACGTAGCGTGGGTGATTTTTTAGTGGGTATTGTTTGGGCCAGCTATGTGTCGTTTGTGTTTGTTATTTTGTTCTGGTCCCACCTTGTGAGTATGGGCTAATCTTTATCAATAGCCCAACATAAATTTAAAAATAAATTGATGGCTTGTTTAGAAAATACTTTAAAAGACTGAAATTATTTTTAGAGAAAATATTTTAAATTTAATTGTTGGTAAAAATATAATTTTATTCTTTAAAAGTACTTGAAGTGTTTCTTGTAAGAATTACCAATTATGTGTTTATTACATAAAGTACTTTAAATATTTTTGAAACCCAAAACCAATTTATTTAAAAGCGATTCTAATCATTTAAAACACTTTCCAAACGACCTGAAAATCAGAGAAAACCTATTGTTATATAGAAGGTGTATTGGGGGTGAATTTATTTACTCAATTTCTTGGATTTTCTGATTTATTTTTTAAAAATTCTCAAACTTCTATGCTTAAGCAGAAATATAAAATCAATACTCCAATTAGAAAGATGCAATTGATGATGAATTAGGTTAGAAAATAATAAGAGTTTAATTATATTGTTTATTCTTAAATTTTGTTTTTTAAATCGATCACAGTAGACGTTATAGGGCTCGTTTGGTAGTGCTTTTAAAATTATTGAAACATTTTTTAAAAATCAATCAATAGTAAAAATGCAAGTGACTCCTGAAAACACTTCAGGTGTTATTGAAATCCAAAAACAAATTAGCCGAAAATGCTTTCAATTAAATTCAATGCACTTCCAAACTACCATATGAAATGATGTGTAATTTTGGCAAAAAAATTTCAATTGGGCAGTTCTTCTAGCTTAATTTTTTACACAAAATGAGAATCACTCGCGATTCACGAATGATCTGGTCGGACATCCTCCACTTTTAGGTATGTTAAGTAAATTTGATCCGACCTTTATATGAATCATGATGAGTAATTTTGTGGTTATACAAAAAGAAGCAAAGCACCCAAAAAGCCGAAAGTACACGAGAGAGAGAGTATTCGACGCAAGTAATTAGGCGAAAGGACACATCCGTCATTTCACGAAAAGTGCACGCCACTCTACATCCTAGCGACGACACGACAAGTGAACAACAACGTAATCACAGTCGCCCGACATTACCAAACCAAAAAAAAAACTCGAACCAAAAATCTGCGGCTGCAAAAATAAAAAATAAAAATGGCAAATGCAACTCCGACGCGCACACTCTCTCACTTCACCAACGAAAGGAAGGGTTTTTAGCCTGTCCACCGCCCCCACGGACCCTTTTCTCTCTCTCTCTTTTCTGAGTTTCTCTCTCTTAGCCTCCGAAGAGAGAAAACCAAACCGGACCAGGAAATCCGAATCCGAATATTTGGATCCGTTTTTTCGTTCAGGGATTTAAATCCAATTCAACAGGATTCAGCGTCTGTTTTCGCTGAGTCTTTCGTTGTTGTTGTTGTTGTTCTTTGATCGGACGGCTGAGATTCTTCAGGAGATTAAGATCGAGGTATGCAGCAGGGTGATCAACCGGTGTTGAACTTGAGACCTGGTGGCGGTCGCGGTAGACTCCTTGGTCCTCGCTTCGACTCCTCATCCGCCGCTTCCGGCTCGTCGTCTTCATCGTCGTCTTCTTTGGCTTTCGGTTCCTTTTCTTCTGATCTCCCTCTCCTCCGTCCCCATGGCGGCGCTCCCCCTAATTTCTCTATCAAGGTATACTTATCAAATCTCTCCACTTTGTCTGGATCTGGGTTTGCATCTGGATGTATGATTTGATTTGAATTTGTTGATTTAGCAATAACAAGCCTGTAAAGTTTGCGTCTTTGGATTGAATTGTGTCCAAACAAAGATGGGTTCTCTGAGATAATTGGTGTTTTAATGCGTTAATGCGTTGTTCAGACTATTTTGTATCGATTTTGAATGTAATTTGAGCAACCCTTTAATGATTTTAACTCCCCCTACCGACCCTTGAAACTCGTTTGAGTAGATGAAAATCTTTGTTTATATCATAAGGAGGTTTTGTTGCAAGTAATTTTAAGAAGCCAATGTCCTAATTCTTGGCGGGGCGCTTAGTTTGTGTGCCTGCTGTAAATATGGACGAACAGCAATATGTAGGCTTTAGGTGAGCAAGCATTGAGTTGTAGGCTGCCCATAAAGGACCTACAAACATCTGATTCATCCAATGCTGCATAATTGGGAGTTGGCTACTTTGCAATTTGAAGCTTGTGTTTGCACTGTAATGCGGCCAGACTTTCTGAACTCTTTTTTCTTGACAGGCTGGAGACGCACGGTTTGAGGGTCGTGAGCGAGTGAAGTACACCAGAGACCAGATCTTACAGCTTAGAGAGGTATTCAATTTTGGAATGCATTTCATGTTGAACAGAACAGTATTATTAGTTGTGAACAAAAATGATAAGACATTCTCATAAAAACTTTACTGATCTGCGGAATATTATACCGCTTCTTTGTAGGCTATTGAGGTCCCTGATGAAATTCTAAAAGTGAAACAAGAAGTTGATGCTGAATTTTTCAGCGGTGAAGATCAGAGCTGGGGTCATGCAGAAACCAGTGTGAGTTTTCGTCCGTCTAATATTACTTGTATTTTCAATGTTTAAGCATTGAAGTTGATGGAACTGTACATTCGATATCATCATTTTCAAATATCTTTTGGTTGCATTTGACTTTATAATGCTCATATTCTTTTTATTGGTGTGATTAGTTATGTAACCTTGAAGTTATTGATCTCCATATTATGATATTAAGTGTGTGCTTTATAAAAGACTTCTAATTTTTTTATTTACCTCTTCAGTTGCCAGCTCAATCTCCAAGTCTAGCTCCAGCTCAAAATCGTTATTCTGAGCCAGACAGCCGGGATTGGCGTGGCCGTTCTGCACCAGTTCCTACCGCTGGAGAGGAACGGTCCTGGGATACTCTTCGGGAGAATAAAGAGTCTGGTAATCGGTTTGATTACAGACAGCAAGAAGCAAATCAGTCTCAATTTTCAAGGACACAGAACCAAGGGGTAATATATTTTAAGAACAGTGTAATTTGACCTATACAGTTTTTCCTCTCTGTAGTTTTGGTTTGTATTTGTCTCCCGATTATCTTTTGTATTGAGTTTTGCCTGAGGGAATAGGTTAGAGTTTATTCTCATGCAGTTATATCCAGTGGGAGTAGGTTGAATGTGCACCTTTGTTTGGTTCTGGTGTATTCTACTGTTCTTTTTAACTTCTGTACTTGTACATGAGGACATTATCGACTCAGATTCTTTTCTGATATCATTAGTTTCTCGTCATTTCAGGGAGGGCCTGCTCCCACTTTAATCAAAGCTGAGGTGCCATGGTCAGCTAGAAGGGGTACTCTATCTGATAAGGATCGCGTGTTGAAGACTGTGAAGGGGTAATACATTCTATTACATCTTGATTATTTGCTCACTATATCCCAACACGTATAATCATGGGATTACCTTTCTGTCCCAAGTTGTCGTTGTTTGGTAATCTTTTGGTCTACTATATAGTTTTCTGTGAGAACATTGTGCTTAATGGCTTTCAATTTATGTTTTCTATGCAGGATTCTAAACAAGCTGACTCCGGAGAAGTTTGATCTCCTCAAAGGACAACTTATAGACTCTGGCATTACGTCGGCTGATATCTTAAAGGTTTTTTTTATTTTTTGTTTTTTTTTTTGTATTAACTCCGCCTATGTACTTACATTGCCGGTCCCAAGCCCGGATAAAGGAGGAGGGGGAGGGCGTCAGGTAGTCGACAGCCGGCACTCCATGATCACGTCGAATCCTTATGAAAATGAATTCAGAACAAAATTGCGCTAAAGCTAGGGCGTCACCCGTAAGTGGCGCGCTGTGTGGCCCGAGCACAGTGATAAGTGAGCAAGGGTCGCTGTATCTCCATCGGCACCCGGATGCAGTGTTAAATGAGCAAGGGGGCCATAGAAACTTCTTTTCGAACGACTCCACTCAAAGTTGTTTAGGAGCATATGCTCCTATCAACTTTACACGGGACACACAAAAGAAGTACTTTGATCCTATTAGACGGGGGAGGGTGAAGAAGCTAGGACAGAAGGGTAGAGTTCAAGAGAGCAAAATGCGTTTAGGAACGTGGAATATAGGAACCTTAACGGGAAAATCTATGGAAGTAGTGGAAGTTATGGTGAGGAGAAGGATAAATATTATGTGCCTACAAGAAACTAAGTGGGTTGGTAGTAAGGCAAAGGATCTAGAAAACTCAGGGTTTAAACTTTGGTATTCGGGCACAAATAGAACGAGAAACGGTGTTGGCATCATCGTGGACAAGACCTTGACACAAGATGTTGTAGATGTCAAGAGGGTAGGAGATAGAATCATGGCAATCAAGATTGTAATAGGACAAGAACTTATCAATGTGATTAGTGCGTACGCACCTCAAGTAGGGTTGGATACGAGTTCGAAGGAGAAATTCTGGGAAGACCTTGGAGACTTGGTGCAAGGAATTGCTCAGACGGAGAAGTTATTTATAGGAGGAGATTTAAATGGACACGTGGGCAGGGAGACAGGCAACTATGGAGGTTTTCATGGTGGCCATGGTTTTGGGGAGAGAAACGAGGATGGGGAAGCTATCTTGGATTTTGCAATGGCATATGATCTCTTCTTAGCCAACACCTTCTTTAAGAAGAGAGAAGAACATGTGATCACCTACAAGAGTGGGTCGTCAAAAACACAAATAGATTTTCTTCTAATGAGGAAAGGGGATCGTATAACTTGTAAGGATTGCAAAGTTATACCAGGAGAGAGCGTGGCTAATCAACATCGCTTGTTGGTGATGGATGTACATATCAAAAGAGTGAGACAAAAGAACAAGACTTGGAAGTGTCCAAGGACTAGATGGTGGAATCTAAAAGAAGAAAAACAAGTCATTTTCAAAGAGAAAGTAATCACCCAATGTGTGTGGGATAGAGATGGGGAAGCTAACCAAATGTGGGATTCCATGGCTAGTTGTATCCGAAAAGTAGCAAAAGAGGTATTAGGAGAGTCCAAGGGCTTTGCCCCACACCAAAAGGAATCTTGGTGGTGGAATGAGGAGGTACAAACAAAGGTGAAGGCTAAGAAGGAATGTTGTAAAGCCTTATACAAGGATAGGACTGATGAAAATGGTGAAAGGTATAGAAAAGCGAAGCAAGAGGCGAAGAAAGCTGTGAGAGAAGCTAAGTTAGCGGCTTACGACGATATGTATAAACGACTAGATACCAAAGAAGGAGAGTTGGATATCTATAAACTAGCTAGAGCAAGGGAAAAGAAGACAAGGGACCTAAACCAAGTGAGGTGCATCAAGGATGAGGATGGAAAGGTTCTTGCTACAGAGAACGCGGTTAAAGACAGATGGAGAGGTTATTTTCATAATCTTTTCAATGAAGGACATGAAAGGAGTGCTTCTTTAGGGGAGTTGAGTAACTCAGAAGAGTGTAGAAACTACTCTTTTTATCGTCGAATCCGGAAGGAAGAAGTGGTTGTAGCTTTGAAGAAGATGAAGCATAGAAAAGCAATAGGCCCAGACGGTATACCAATCGAAGTGTGGAAAGTTTTGAGAGAGACAGGTATAACATGGCTCACTGACCTTTTCAATAGGATTTTGAAAACGAAGAAGATGCCAAATGAGTGGCGAACGAGCACTTTGGTGCCTATCTACAAGAATAAGGGCGACGTACAAAATTGCATGAAGTATAGGGGTATTAAGCTAATGAGTCATACAATGAAGCTCTGGGAGAGTCATTGAGCATAGATTGAGGCAAGAGACACGGGTTTCGGACAACCAATTCGGGTTCATGCCAGGGCGCTCAACCATGGAGGCAATCTATCTCTTACGAAGATTGATGGAAAGATATAGAGATGGGAAAAAGGATTTACACATGATCTTTATAGATTTGGAGAAAGCGTATGATAGGGTCCCAAGAGACATTCTTTGGAGGATTTTAGAGAAGAAAGGAGTACGAGTAGCATATATCCAAGCTATAAAGGATATGTATGAAGGAGCAAAGACTGCCGTAAGAACTCATGAAGGACAAACTGAAAGCTTTCCCATAACTGTAGGATTACATCAAGGCTCATCCTTAAGTCCTTATCTTTTTGCGTTGGTAATGGATGAGTTAACAGGACATATTCAAGATGATATTCCTTGGTGTATGCTTTTCGCAAACGATATAGTGTTGATAGATGAAACTCAGGAAGGGGTAAATGCAAAGCTTAACCTTTGGAGAGAAGAGTTGGAATCTAAAGGTCTTCGCCTAAGCCGATCAAAGACAGAATATATGGAGTGCAAGTTCAGTGCAAATGGAGGTCAAAACGAGTTAGGGGTGAGGATCGGAGATCAAGAAATACCAAAGAGCGACCGTTTTCGTTACCTAGGATCTATCTTGCAAAAGAACGGAGAATTAGATGGAGATCTCAACCATAAAATACAAGCTGGATGGATGAAGTGGAAGAGTGCATCTGGCGTGTTGTGTGACCGCCGTATGCCACTGAAGCTCAAGGGAAAATTTTATAGGACGGCAATAAGGCCGGCGATGCTGTATGGCACAGAATGTTGGGCGGTGAAGCATCAACACGTACACAAAATGGGTGTAGCGGAGATGAGGATGCTTCGTTGGATGTGTGGGCACACGAGAAAGGATAAGATTAGGAATGAGGATATCCGGGGTAAAGTAGGAGTAGCCGAAATTGAAGGAAAGATGAGAGAAAATCGGTTACGGTGGTTTGGACATGTGCAAAGAAGGCCTACTGACGCTCCGATTAGAAGATGCGACTATGGGACAGAGGTTCAGGGCCGAAGGGGTAGAGGAAGACCTAGGAAAACTTTGGAAGAGACTCTAAGAAAAGACTTAGAGTACTTGGATCTAACGAAGGACATGACACATGACCGAGCACAATGGCGTTCTAAGATTCATATAGCCGATCCCACTCAGTGACTTGGATTTTCCAAGTCTCCAACCGAGAAGTTTTCCTCACTCAGGAAATTAAGGGAACACTACCTCAACCTACATGCTCCACTCACAAAGCTTCAACAAAAGAAAAATCAAAGAACTTAGCGAAGAAGGCTTTGGTGTATTTAACACAATACGTTGAAATGAAGGAAAGCTTATTTATTGATATCCCCGATAAGCTACAAATATGTACATATACATAAGTCAAAATAAACAAACAAGAGGGAGCCTTCACAAATGTTGCTTAGGAGAAGTCTCAGCAGTCGGTAGAGCCCCAGAAAGAGAAGGCACCGGAGGGGGATCATTCGGAGCCTCAGTACTGGACAGAACCCTAGAAGGAGGAGGCATCAGAGGTTGATCATTTGAAGCTTCATTACGCGGTACAGCCCCAGAAGACGAAGGCAATAAATGCCTTTGGAATAAACCCACAAATCTCTGATGATCAAGTAAAACCTGACCATCAGATTCCTTCATCTGGTCAAGCTTCCTCTTCATGTTTGTAGCATAGTCATGTGCGAGCCGGTGCAACTGTTTATTCTCATGCTTGAGCCCTCTAATCTCCTGTTTGAGACTCATCACTTCAGCCGCCAATGATTCAACTTGGCGGGTTCGAGCAAATAGGCGTTGGGCCATATTAGACACAGAACCTGCACACTGAACACTGAGAGCCAGAGAATCCTTAACAGCTAACTCATCAGACCGTTTGGAAAGTAGTCTGTTATCTTTGGGAGTGAGAAGGTTCCTGGCCACCACCGCAGCGGTCATATCATTCTTCATCACGGAATCCCCAACGGTAAGAGGACCAGTAGGGGAGACGAAGGATGGACGCCATATGTTGTCAGGAGAAGGCGGGGCTGCCTCTTCAACAAGGTTCAAGTCAAAACGACGGTCGGAGGGGCCAGACATTTTCAAAGGTGTTGAAGAGAGAAGAGGTCGGACAAATCAAGATCTTAGAAGTGCAAGAATGGAGCTTCTACTGGTGGAGATTCAAGTGTGCTTTGGAACTTAATGCCAGCCCCTATAAAAATCTGCACTCGACGGAGCTTTAGAAATCGAAGAGGCGTTTGCTTTCTCAAAAGCAAGGCTGCTCAGATACCACGAGGGTCGATCTCAGAAATCGAAGAGGCGTTTGCTTTCTCAAAAGCTGGGTTGCGCAAAGACCACGAAGGCCGATCTCAGAAATCGAAGAGGCACTTGCTTTCTCAAAAGCTGGGCTGCTCAGAGACCACGAGGGCCGATCTCAGAAATCGAAGAGGCACCTACTTTTCCAGCCTTGTCAGCACCTGTCACACGCACACTTAGCTTTGCGGAAATTATGGGCATTCGGTCGAAGACTTCTGGTGAAGCAGAAAGCACATGAGTTTTACTGTTCAATCACCCACTTCCCACACGCAACAGTAGCTCATGGGTACCACAGATAACTTTGCCAAAGTTCTCTGTCAAAGTTGAACACGTGAAGCTTGCAGCTCCCACTATATCGCTCTGACCAAGAAGGGTAAAAGAATAGCAAAGAAACAACACTAACAAAGTTTAGACACATAAATTTTGAAGGTCTAGCTACCATATTATTACCCACAAGGGTAAAGGAACAATACCACTGCTGGATAATTGGAAAATCCCTGTGTGTCAACTTCTGTGCTTCATGGCAAGGTAGACTAGCAAACATGCCCAACCTTTAATCACATTCGAGAAAACACTCCCAACAAGATTGCTTGCTCCAAAATCGAAGAGGCACCGTCCTCCGAATCTCGAGAGCCAGACTCCCAACATGACTACTTTCTCAAAAATCGAAGAGGGTAAAGGAACAGTACCATTGCTGGATAATTGGAAAGTCCCTGTGTGTCAACCTCTGTGCTTCGTGGCAAGGTAGACTAGCAAACATGCCCAACCTTTACTCACATTCGAGAAAACACTCCCAACAAGATTGCTTGCTCCAAAATCGAAGAGGCACCGCCCTCCGAATCTCGAGAGCCAGACTCCCAACATGATTACTTTCTCAAAAATCGAAGAGACACCGCTCTCCGAATCTCGAGAGCCAGACCCCCAGCATGATTGCTTTCTCAAAAATCGAAGAGGCATCGTTCTCCGAATCTCGAGAGCCAGATCCCCGATAGGATTGCTTGTTCGAGAACCGAAGAGGCAACACTTTCCCAACTTCAAGAGCCGGATCTCCTTGGATAAAGTTGTCTGTAATCTTCACACGCAACATCAGCTTTCCAGATACCACAAACCACTTTTTCAAAGTGCTCTGACAGCGTTAAAACATGTGAAGCTGACAGCTCTTACTACCGTGCTATGACCAAGTAGGGTAAAGGAATAGCATTACTACTTGTTGTTAAGGAGACTCTTATATATGTCGACCTCCATCCCCAACGGACAGGCAGACCTGCAAAAATGCTCAACCCTTCCTCATATCTGAGAGGGCACTCCCAACGAAGCCTTTCGAAATATTCAGCTTTCTTTCCCCCCCGATAATCCCTCTGCAAACAAGCTATACTAGAGCAAAAATATCTCATATCATCACGGTTAAAAGCAAGAGTATCCCATATCATGCTTTTTCCCTGTCTTTTCCTTGGACCTTGTTCTTACCTGCAAGACAAGGAGAAAGAGAGCAATCAGTTAGTACTTGGAATCAAGCTTCCAGCCAGGAACTGACTGCCTGGAACCCCTTACCTGATTACTTACCTGACATTGCTCTCGAGTACTCATCTTCAACATCTTATGCTTCCAGGGAAGATACCGCATCTGCCTGAGGAACAGATAGGGCAAGGGAGAAGGATACAAGGAAGCATGTGGAGACAAGCGTAACAGCACACGTGCCGATACATCCATTACTCTGTCAAAGCAAAAGTATCCCATATCAGCAGGGTCGAACGTACTCTAGATTTGATGGACTTGTTTTGACCCTCAAATTCTTCAGTCGGCCTTATACTCTGGAGGAAACCAGAAAACCCTCCAGCTCAGTTCAAGAATAAGCCTGTGGAAAGTTACTTCTTCAAAAGCAAAAGTATCCCATATCATCTCATCTCATTTTCTTCTCTTTATCCTTCATGCTGCCTGCAAGATAGGGAGACTGTGAACAATCAGCCGGAGCTATGATTGCTTACCTTGTCTGTCACCTCTTTCAGCAGATCCCCTAGCTCGGCGACTTGGGGGACTCCTACTACATGGTTTGTATCGCGCTTGACCAAGCCTGAAACTACAAGTAAGCTTCAAGTGAAATTGATACATTACCTTGTGCATCTCCACCAGTTAAAGATACCACCCCGGGATGGAGGAAGAGTACTTCCAGAGAAGATGCCCCATCTACCTATGAGATAGATAAGGCACGTCAAGACGATACCACACTCCGATACTTAGAAGTTTCGTGATTACGAGATCATTCTCCCACAATATTTCCTAATGTCTTTTGTACTAAATTATTCACTTGTACTCACTAAAGGAGAGCTTGAACCTATGTACTTGTGTAAACCCTTCACAATTAATGAGAACTTCTCTATTCCGTGGACGTAGCCAATCTGGGTGAACCAAGTACATCTTGTGTTCGCTTTCCTATCTCTATCCATTTATATACTTATCCATACTAATGACCGGAGCAATCTAGCGAAGATCACAAAAAGCGACCGTTTTCGCTACCGAAGATCTATCGTGCAAGAGAACGGATAATTAGATGGAGATCTCAACCATAGAATACAAGCTGGATGGATGAAGTGTAAGAGTGCATCCGGCGGGTTGTGTGACCGTCATAGGTCACTGAAGCTCAAGGGAAAATTTTATAGGACGGCAATAAGGCCAGCGATGTTGTATGGCACAGAATGTTGGGCGGTGAAGCATCAACACGTACAAAAATGGGTGGGCACACGAGAAAGGATAAGATTGGGAATGAGGATATCCGAGGTAAAGTAGAAGTAGCCGAAATTGAAGGAAAGATGAGAGAAAATCGGTTCCGGTGATTTGGACATGTGCAAAGAAGGCCTACTGACGCTCCGGTTCGAAGATGTCACTACTGGACAGAGGTTCAGGGCCGAAGGGGTAGAGGAAGACCTAGGAAAACTTTGGAAGAGACTCTAAGAAAAGACTTAGAGTACTTGGATCTAACGGAGGACATGACACAAAACCGAGCGCAATGGCGTTCTAGGATTCATATAGCCGACCCCACTTAGTGGGAAAAGGCTTTGTTGTTGTTGTTGTTGTTGTTGTTGTTTTTTTTGTATTGATATACCCTTAATCCATATTTATAATGCTCTTTTCGGTTTTGTTTTATTACTTCTGGCAACTGTACTCACATTTTTCCTTGCATTCCAGGGTGTTATTTCACTGATATTTGATAAGGCCGTGCTAGAACCTACATTTTGCCCCATGTATGCTCGCCTCTGTTTTGATCTTAGTGAAAAGCTTCCCCGGTTCCCCTCAGATGAACCAGATGGTAAAGAAATCACTTTCAAGCGGGTCCTCTTGAATAACTGCCAGGAGGCTTTTGATGGTGCTGACAAATTGAGGGAAGAAGTGAGACAGTTGACTGCCCCTGAACAAGAGATGGAGCGTAGGGATAAAGAAAGATTGGCAAAGATTCGTACGCTGGGAAACATTCGTTTAATTGGAGAGCTTCTGAAGCAGAAGATGGTACCTGAAAAGATTGTACATCACATTGTTAAGGTACGTTGTGGATTTCCTCCTTCACCCCTTTACTTGCTCAGCAATTACTCTTCAATATGTTGTTCATGGTTGTTTTTTATGTGAAACAGGAGCTCTTAGGATCTGATAACAAAGTTTGTCCTGCTGAGGAAAACGTGGAAGCAATATGTCATTTTTTTAGCACTATTGGAAAGCAGCTTGATGAGAAGCCAAAATCACGCAGTATAAACGACATGTACTTCAGCCGAATGAAGGAACTGACAACAAACCCTCAATTGGCTCCAAGGTTGAGGTTCATGGTTCGTGATGTAATTGATTTGCGTTCCAACAACTGGGTTCCCAGGCGTGAAGAGGTAGGCTATTGTAATATGTGCTCGACTTGTATATTAAATTGCTAATATTTAACAAAAAAAAACTAATTGTCATCTTATTTTGAAATTTGATTACAGATAAAAGCCAAAACCATCACTGAAATACATACGGAGGCAGAAAAAAATCTTGGATTGCGTCCGGGTGCTACTGCAAGCATCCGAAGTGGTCGTAACAATGTTTCTGGTGCTCAAGGGCAAGGGAGTACCAGCCCTGGAGGATATCCCAACAACCGACCTGGTTCAGGGGGTATGATGCCTGGAATGCCAGGAACAAGGAAGATGCCTGGGATGCCTGGAATGGATAATGACAACTGGGAGGTCCAGAGGACACGGACAATGCCAAGGGGTGATGGGTTTGGTGTGCAGCCGGGTGGTGGGCGTGGCCAGGTGCCGTTGGTTGGAAAATCAACATCAGTGAACACAAGGCTGTTACCTCAGGGTAGTGGTGTCCTTGGCAGTGGCAGGCCTAGTGCCTTGTTGCAGGGTAGTGGTGCCCCTCCTGCTCGTCCGTCCAACTATGCTTACGGTGCAGAGCCTGTAGCTCAAGTGCCAGTTCCTGCTAGACCTGTTGCAACTCCTTACGTGGCACCAGTTGTTGGAAAGCCACAAGCTCCAGCTCCAACCGCGGCTCCAAAGTTGAAACTAGATGAACTTCGGAGAAAAACAATCTCCCTTTTTGAGGAATATTTCAATATCGGACTCTTAGATGAAGCATTACTGTGCGTGGAGGAGCTACAATCTCCAGCTTACCACCCCGAGGTTGTCAAGGAAGGTATCGCCCTTGCCCTAGAGAAGAGTCAACCATGTGTTGAACCGCTTGTGAAGCTTCTTGAGTATTTGTTTTCTAAGAAGGTGCTTACGACCAGTGACGTAAGGAGTGGATGTTTACTCTATGCATCTATTCTGAACGATGTTGGCATTGACCTGCCAAAAGCACCAAGTAACTTTGGTCAAATTATAGGGAAATTAGTCTTGGTTGGGGGTTTGGATTTCAAGGTGGTGAAGGAGGTCCTGAAGGCGGTGGACGACGACTACTTCCAGAAAGCTATATTGGATGCTGCACTGAAGGTCGTTAGCTCTAGTCCGTCAGGGCAAGGCCTGTTGGATTCACAAGCATCTGATATTGACGCTTGCCGGAGCCTATTCTAGAAAGCGGCCTCGGACACGTTTGCACGCACGAGCACGCTCGAGTTTCTGTAACCACGTGGGACTACGTTCGCCCTCTTTTTCGGGTGAGTGATTTGTATTACACACTACATGATGTGATAAGGTAGAGATGCCAAAGGACAAGACAGGTACTATTTGTTTGAGTTGTATATTTTCCGAGGTCATAGTTAGTGTGGGTTTAAGGAGGAAAGAAGTCGAAATCGTAACGCGAAGGACTTTGCTCTCAAGACAGGTGCTAAATTTGCTCGAGAGTGGCCCCTCGAAGGATCCCGTTGTTTTTGTACTCGATGAGTTGTTTTTGTCATTTTATTTATCTTCTTGACTGATTAATTTTAGTTCAATGTCGAACCTGGCTAGCTCATAAAATGCCTTGTCTTTGTACTCCAAATGTGAAGGGAAATCGATATGGTTTTGAGCTTATTCCTTGAATTTGAGTGCAAATTTTCACAAAATCGAATTTACATTTTTGTACTGCTCCTCTGCTCCGAGTCCCGGGGATCGCCGATCGGGTTTTCTTCATCCCTTGCTGTGAGTGCCGGGGATGGGCCATCGGTTTTCTTCATCCTCTGCTCCGAGTCCTGGGGATGGCGGATCGGTCTTCCTCATCCCTTCCTCCCAGTCCCGGAGAGACAACGGATCTCAAACCAGTGGCAACCCATACTTAACCCGAATGCGATTATTCACCTACGAGAACCAAGACAACCACGATAAATGAATAATGGAGACATTGGGGGATTCATGAAATAAAAATTTGAAAGCAAGAATAGCTGAATGACTCATATGGAAGAGCTTTAAAATAACTGAAACGTTTTTGGAGAATGTTTTTGCGTTTTAAACGCACTTGTGTGTTTCTTGCAAGAAAAAATTTAAAGGACTTTTGAAGATTTACTTACATTTTTACTAAGGATGAGTTTTAAAACATTTTCACGAAAAACGTATTCAACAATTTTAAAAGCACTTCCTTAAATTTATCTACCGTAGTAGGCATCTTACGTTTTAGAGTAGTCACTTTTTACGTTCTTCATTGATTTCCAATGAAGCGAGATTTTGATATGATTTCTTGAAATGTGGATGAGAGGATCCAACTTACTAGTTTTTGGTATCCGATTACTTAATAGATACCATTTGGTACGTGGGACGGGACGGAACAGATCTGTCCCACGTTTGGTGCGCCTAAAACGGGTGGAACGGGTTATTCCACGGGATGAGTTTTGGGTGAATTTTCGTTCCGTCTCACCCCCCTGGAATGACTCGTTCCACATCCATGAAACACAAAATTATAACATCTCCGTCTCCTTCTTCTTCTTCCTTGTTTCCATCCGAGGACATCTTTGCTCCCTCTCCGTTCCGTCCCGTTCCGTCCGCATACCAAACGATACGTGTAGCAATTGCTACTCATTTCACAAGCTTTCGAAATCCTAACGTTTTTCTCGCCATGTACAATGCAGCAAATGCTGATATCTTGAACTGAGACATAATCGAACGATGGTGTGTTATTTGCAGTGCTGTTTGAACAGTGGGTGGCGTCGGTTCTTCAAGCACGTAAAGGATTACAAGTTTTGGAAAGCAGAAACGGGCTGTATGTGTTGTACATGGATCGAGTCACAGGCGAGTCGGCAAGACGCGTCCGCCAAAATATGTCCCTGCAGAAGCTCAAACGCCAACATCTTGATAGTCTGTCCTAATGAATCAACTCATTTCTGCACATTATATTTTAAGAATCCTTTTTCTTTGGGAAATTGGGATTACAGACACACCAACCAAATTAGCTTTGCCCTCTAACCTCATTTGGAGAAATTTTTAGTTGTGACGGAAACATAAGTGGTATACCACGTGTTTTAAAATGAATGGTGGGAAATTTTATTTTTTAAGTTATTAAATTTTTAGCACACATATCCCACCCACTGTTCTAAAAATCCCCGCCTAAGCGCTAGGCCCAAGCCCACCGCTCTGATTAATGCCTAGGCCCCAGCCCACCGCCTAGACCACCTAGGCACCCGCCTAGCCCGCCTAGGCACCCGCCTAGACCCGCCTAGGTTGCAACTCACTTAGACAGAAAATACATAACTTTCATTTTGCATTTTGTTTTTTTCAATAAATTGTAAGAGACTGGTTGCATACTTGAATGAACAAACATTATATCCTTATTTCACATGTTTTCATTATGTTCCAATACTTCATGATATATATGCATTCTATTTTGTAGTTTATGATGAAATTATATATATTTCAAGTAGAAGCAGACACTTATTTACCTGAAATATGATAGATTTACTTAAATCCGCCTAGTCCGCCTAGGCTCCCGCCTAGTCCGCCTAGGCTCCCGCCTAGGCCCCACCTAGCCGCCTAGGCGCTAGGCCCCAGCCCGCCGCCCGACTAGCGCCTAGCGACTTTTAGAACCTTGATCCCACCATTTGCATAATGACACGTGGTGTACCATTTCATGTACCGATTACACTGAAAAATCTCTCCCTCATTTGACAAAAATACTCTTAATATTCAGTCAATTATTTACCAAAATTAGGTCGACAAGGAGAGTATTTTCGTCGACAAGACTAATAAAGAACGCATTAGCATGGCTATTTTTAATCGGTGGCTTTGTAAAAGGCTACTAAGCACAATTACCGTTTCTTCTTTTGGAGCTTAGAAATTCAATGAAAAGATAAGAGCGAGATGTAGATTCTTTCTTGCCATGGACCTACTTGACACGTTTAAATTACTGTTGTGCTAAAATATCTTTTTTGATTTTGTGAAAGTTGAGAATAAAGTCGCTGGCATCACAATCGGTAGTATTTCTTTACATCTGTAAGTATATTCGATTTTAAAAGATTGTGAGTTTGATATATGATTATGGCTGACCTTTTGTATAGCATTGTCCGAATTTCTTTTTCTGTCCAATATCATTTTACTTAATTAAAACTGTCTTACTAGCCCAGCTCTCAAATAGGAAAATAACCAATAAGGCTCAAATAGAACCAAATACAGATTGCATTAAATACCATATAATATAATGTTTATATAAATCAATATAAGTCGAATTTGAGACTTCCTACTACTACGAAGGGTGCTGTGAGCGGTCATCTTTGTAGTTGATAGCTTTGAAGGGTTGGTGGTGGCGTGAAATTTTTGACTTTGACAATACGGTCGAGTATAAGTAACTAACAATATAAATCTAGCATTGGATTGGGGATGGAAATGGTCCATGCTACGCGTAGTCCTTAACTATCACTGGTTTCTTTGTGGCCTATATTCTTTTACTTGGTCTTATCAATTTCAAAACCATCACCGCTAGACACCACTGTTTTATAATAATTATATCCTGAAATTGGGATCTTCTATTGGAGTAGAGTTCTCTACCCTCTTATTTTCATCCTCTTTTCTCTTATTTTCTCACACATTATTTTCTGTCTTAGTGTCTTTATAAAAAAAATCAATATAAGATGTTGACATGATTTAACCGTGACCGTTTAAATATAAGAGAAGAGAAGGGGAGAGAAATTAGGAGGGAAGAGAATCCTCATCCTCATCCTCATCCTCATCTGATATATTCAATAAAAGAAGAAAGCTTCAACATTTCAAAATATTTCAACTTTGGTGTCCTTTAATTAATCATATATTATGTATGATTATCCATATTTAGCTATAATTAGTCGTGTTAGCTTTGTTGACTCAGATGAAAAGTGTGGTTCACTAATTCGTCTTTGCTCTATGACTCACCAAAGGACCTACAAACGAACGATGCAGTCGGTGAACTTAATTTCGTGTCCCATACAGCTATATATATATATATATATATATATATATTTTTTTTTATTTATTTATTTATTTATATATATGTAATGTAACTGTGTGTGTATATTGCATTAAGTTTTAGCAGGCCTGCAGAGATGATAAGTGAGATGAAATCTGCAGTCTCTCTCTCACAGCTCGTCGTCGTTCTCCTTCTGCTAATATCCTCTCAATCTCTTCCAAGCTGCGCCCATGCAACTGCCCACCTGAATAATCCTACCAGGGTTCTTGGCGGCCAGCAAATCCGGATGCAGCAGCAGCGGCAGGAACCAGAAGCAGCTGCAAATAATTACGATTTGACTAGTCGGAAGCTTGGGATTCACATGAAGATAATACGTAGGCCGACTCCCAAAGTTCCACGTGTCAAATCATCGTCATCCCCAATTTCAACTCAGATGCCTTCTCTTGCTTTGGGTTTATCCCTTTGCCTCTTCTTCTTTCTACTGTTTTAGGTAGTTGATTATTGAAACTGGTTTGTATGGATGAGTTGTATGTATGAGTTGTAATTCTCACTTTAGTTAAGTCATAGGTTAAAGTCACTTTCCATAGCTTGTCATTCATCAGTCATTTTTCATAGTTTGTCATTCACTTTACATCAACCTTTCTTAGTTGCTTGTAAAAGCTTCTTTACTTGTAATTTGGTTTTTGCTTTTCCACTTGTTAGGGCAGATTTTAGGGATTGTGTTTGTGTAGTTATCCTACAATCTATTGTAGCTTTCTTTTGACTCTCTATAAGAGTTAGTCTTCACTCTCTTGTAATCTTCATAATGAAATATACAACAAATATTGAAACCAAAACTCAACATGGTATCAGAGCAAGAACCATAGGGTCCTGACTCTGTTCATTTTTTTTTTACTTCTTCATTTGCTCATCATCGATAGAGATGGCAGAAGAAAATGTGTCTAGTGCCGACATTGCCTCATCCTCCTCCCCAAACTTAACCCAAGGGGTTGAGAACAATCCAAATCAACGAATGGATGGGTTGTATGTATGAGTTGTCATCCAGAGCTTGAAGCTCTTTAGTCATAGCATCTTGCCACTCAGGCATGCATGTGGCTTCTTGAAAATTCCTTGGTTCAAAATGTGGGACAATTTGTTAAGGAAATAAGTATGAGAAGATGAGAATTTGTGATAAGAAATGGCTGCAGAGATAGGATGCATTGTAGTGTAAGTAACATACTCTTGTAACCTCACTGGTAGATATCTATCTCGTGTAGGATTTCTTCTTGGTGCACTTATAGCTTGCTGATTTGGTTGAGCTTCTAATGGTCCAGAGGAGTTTGGCACTGCATCAATTACACTCTCAGTGAGTTGAGAATTATCAGTCCTTGAAGTTGCAGGGTTCAAAAGGAGTCATGCTGACTCTTCTTTGTTTGTTCGAAGTAGTATTGCTGGCAAATTGGTTGTGCTTATATATGTTGACGACCTAATTATTACAGGTGACAATATAAGTGAAATCAAGACGCTTAAGCAGTCACTTCACCAAAAATTTTCCATTAAAGACTTGGGGCCCTTGAAATACTTTCTTGGAATTGAGGTGGCTACCTCTTCAAATGGATTGTTCTTGAATCAAAGAAAGTATGTTCTCGATCTTCTAGATGAAGCTAACATGATGGAATGTAAACCAGCTCAGACACCCCTAACTAGCAAACTTCAGTGGCATGAAAAAGGTGAACCTCTCTTGGACCCTAGTGTTTATCAGCGAATGGTTGGGAAATTTATTTATCTCACCATTACTAGGCCCGATATCTCATATTCAGTTAGCCTAGCCAGTCAGTTCATGCACTCTCCTACTCTAGTTCACTGGGAAATCGTCAAGAGAATACTTCGATATCTCAAGGGCTCAGTAGGAAAGGGGATAATTATGAAGAACAATGGATCAAATCACATCTTGGCCTACACAAATGTTGACTGGGCTGGAAATGCCCTTGATCGAAAATCCACAACAGGTTTTTGCACATTTGTTGGAGGGAACCTTGTCACTTGGAAGAGCAAGAAACAAACTGTTATTGCTCGATCTAGTGCCGAAGCTGAGTATAGGGCTATGACAGCAATAGCCTGTGAACTCATATGGTTGAAATGTCTTCTTTCCGAGCTCAGATTCACAAGCATGGCACATATGTCCTTGTATTGTGATAACCAAGCTGCCATGCACATTGCCTCCTCCAATCCAGTATTCCATGAAAGGACCAAACATATTGAAGTTGACTGCCATTATATTCGTGCTCAAGTTCAATCCAAGGTGATAGACACCATGTTCACACGCAGCCACGATCAACTTGCTGATTTATTCACAAAAGCACTAGACTCTACTCAGTTTCAGCGTTTGTTGTGCAAGCTTGGATCAATCAATCCCCTTGATCCAGCTTGAGGGGGTGTATTGAAACTGGTTTGTATGGATGGGTTGTATGTATGAGTTGTCATCCTCACTTTAGCTAAGTCATAGGCTAAAGTCACTTTCCATAGCTTGTCACCTTACATCAACCTTTCTTAGTTGCTTGTAAAAGGTTCTTTACTTGTAATTTGATTTTTGCTTTTCCACTTGTTATGGCAGATTTTAGGGATTGTGTTTGTGTAGTTATCCTATAATCTATTGTAACTTTCTTTTGGCTCTCTATAAGAGTTGCCTTCACTCTCTTGTAATCTTCATAATGAAATATACAACAAATATTGAAACCAAAACTCAACATGGATATATTTACACACACACACACACACACACACACACACACACACATATATATATATATATATATATATATATATATATATTGTTTGTGTCTGTATTTGCCTACTCTCATCAAACCAATATAGAATTTACAAATATTATTGTGTTGTCATTTCCTAGCTATGTAAAACATGTATACACTTGTATTGAAAAGAAATGAAGCTGTACGCAAGCATCGTGATCGCGAGCGTTATATTGAGCTGTATGCGAGCAGCATCATAGAAGGCAAACAAATGAGGCGGTTTCGTTGCATGGCCTTACGTTAATTGGTGGTGGTGGGGTGGGTGCTTCATCCATCAGGAAAATACGGTGCCGGGAATTTCTATTTCGTCTATGTCAGCTGCTGCTGCTGCAATCTCAATTTCTCTTCATATCTGCCTCACCATCCTACCGGCTGTGTTAATCTTCATTCTTTGTTCATTCTTTCCATTGTGATGTATATTATGTATATGCTCTTGATATCACACAACTTCATGTTCCTGAGGTTGACGATCATGTACGACGTATGTATATACCAGGAAAAATTATTGTATGGTACCCCAAGCATTTCTATCGTTGATATATTTATGTTGAGGGTTAATTTGGTTTTCAGATATATTGGATCGGAATTAATGGATGAATTCAAAAAAATTTAAATTTCAAAAGACATTATAAATATTGGATGAGAAAAGCAAAAGGCATGTGTATTTTTGAGATTCAGAATAGATTTGCAGACATGGAACAAGAGATGAATTTCCATATATACTAGTTATTTTTCCCCTTAAGATACTATCCACCATATACTATACTAAAGTAACTCTTTTTGTTACTTGCTTTATTCTTTTCATCGAATACCTTAACTTTTATCACAGATGATGTTAGAGAGATCAGATTTTTAGATCATATATTATAGACTATAGGATTAGTAATTCTTTTTTAAAAATCGAATAGATTCGGTCTTATACATACGCGAGTTGAATATCAGAGTGTGCAACGAACAAGACTAACAAATAATAAGAATATTATTAAACAAACTAAGAATGCCGAAACGGCTACAAAACTCTAAGAGACTACATTGTGGCTAACTTGTTCTCAAACTAAATTACAAGCTCTATTTATAGAGCAATAAACCTAAGAAACCCTAATGCGTAAATGCCAAAAATACCCTACTACAAAATCAAATCAACTCTCTAATTAATTTCCTAAATAAACCTAATAAATTCCAACACCCCCCGTCAAACTCATGGCGGTATACGACATGAGTTTGCCAACAGACGATGTGGATGCAAGCTTTGTTATGCTAACTTCCGATGCCAATTTCAATACGAAATTCCATCGGTGCAAGTGCAAGATTTCAATGCCAGTGCCAGTGCAAGATTCCAATGTCAGTGCAAGATTTCCATGCCAGTGCCAATGCAAGATTCCAATGCCAGTGCCAGTGCCAATGCAAGATTCCAATGCCAATACCAATATCGATGCCAATGCCAATACCAATGCCGATGCCAATGCAAATTCCAACTTCCGAACAAACAATAAAAAAACCCAACCAAACGGACCATATTTCTTTCTTGCCCATATGGGCCTAAGCCTCAAACAATCAACCATTTTTTTATTTTTTATTTTTTTTACTCCCCCTTTTTTCATTTTTTTTCCTTCCTTCTCTCTGCCTTTCTTCAATTCATGCAAAACTAATTGCAGCAAACGAGGCTTGCAACCAATTGCAGCAAACAAAAAACTTCTAGTGCAAAATCAAACTGCAAAAAGGGACTTCATAGGATTGTGACAAATCCGACTCGTACGAGTGGGTGCGGGTACGGTGAACGGGTGGATGTAGCAGTGGAGATGGTGGTGTTAAGCGGACTGCAGGTGATCCAAGGCGGAGAAGAACTCGATCCGAGTTTGTGGTTCTCGGGTCTGGGCTTCGTCAAACAAGCAGGTGATCAGAGACGAATACGGACGACAACGGACACAAGCAAACGGATACCAACCTAAAGCAAATTAATATCTCGAATGATCAAACCTGCTCTGATACCAAGTTGAATATCAGAGTGTGCAACGAACAAGACTAACAAATAATAAGAATATTATTAAACAAACTAAGAATGCCGAAACGGCTACAAAACTCTAAGAGACTACATTGTGGCTAACTTGTTCTCAAACTAAATTACAAGCTCTATTTATAGAGCAATAAACCTAAGAAACCCTAATGCGTAAATGCCAAAAATACCCTACTACAAAATCAAATCAACTCTCTAATTAATTTCCTAAATAAACCTAATAAATTCCAACAGAAGGTAATAAAATAAGAAAGAAGATGAGTTCTTCTTTCTTTTATCATTTTGGAGCCGCGTGAAATGAAATTATCATGCACAGTTTTGAATGAGAGAAAGAAGTGAGGAATCCTCTTTTCATTGAGTGTTTCAATACAATCAATAGAAATCCCCAAGGGCACCATATTCTAGGAGACCAAATCCTTCTAAAGAAGGAATTCAATCATCAATCACCACATCTTGCATCACCACACTATGCGTGATTATAAATATGCTCTAAAAAATGGTCTCCCTAAATCTTCCTACTTACTAAGTTGTAGCCAGAAACATTATGAATAAGCTCTCCAAGGAAAAGATAATAGAGGCATCACATTCTCTTCTATCCTTTGTTTCCTCTCAAAGAGATTTGGTCGACAAAGGTCTCTAGCTAATTTATTCTTTTTCATCTAACCACAGCACAAAGGAAGATTCGAACTTAAATATCTTCTAACATTGAGGTTTGTGTCGCTAACTAAAAGGTAGTTACGTCAAAAACACAACTTGATCGATCACAGCCACCATCAAACCGCAAATCCCTCTACCCAATAGTGTTATCCACACTCATTTTTATTTCTGACATACCTTTCTCAATTTCTAGTCATCGAATCAAATAAATTAAAGATATCAATGAACAAAAATTTAACAAGAGGGTGAAAAGTAAAAAAAAAAAAGTGTGAATCGCGCTACCCTACATAAAATTGACCAAGTACTGCCCTACAAAACCACACGCATACACATATGCATGTGCCTGCGGCAGGTTCGTTTTATTACGATTAACAAGAATCTTTACTTTATCCACCAGCCATGAAAACCCTAATCAACTTTTTTAATGCTTTCACTTTTCTCGTTATCTTTATGCTTAATTAGTGCTAATTACACTTAGCAACATAAGTCTATTTAAGCGTGTCCCTCTTCTTCATCAACCACTTTTGAAAAATTAGTTACTAGTATTAGGTTATCAGAAAACCTAATATTTGAGAGAAGATGAGAAGAGAATTACTAATATGGTCCTTTTTTATTCTCTCTGTGGTTGTTCATTCTGCATGTAAAACCACTTCCAACCGTAAAACCCGAGATTATACACCTCTGAAGAAGCAGCATGATTACCTTAAGCTTAAGGGTAAGCTCACAAATTCTCTCGACAGATCGAGAAATATTACTGATCCCTACGTTCTTTTTCGCTAATTTTATCAATGTTATAAGCTCCGCAGATGTATATGATACGATGAACAAATCAAGAACAAAAGGCCATCAAAGAATGCATGAAGTTCAGCATCTAAGGATTTCCCAGAAACTGAAAGCAAAGCCAACCTCCGGTGGTGCCTCCGACCTTAGTCGCACCCGTCCCAGCAAGGGTGCAGCAAGCTCTGTACTAGCTAAACCCCCCAATTTCTTCCTCTTCGCAGTGTTCAGGCATGTTGTTGTTGGACTGATCATCTTTGCGCTGTATTAATCGCTTGAGGTAATTTTGCACACGTTATTTAGGACGCGATGGATGTGGAAGTTTTGCGATGAAACTTTCGCTGTTAAACCCGTGTTTAAACCCGTTTCTCAAACCTGATTCTTATGTAATTGTAAATTAGAATATCTACTTATTGCATTATTTGACATTTCTTCCCATCTTCCCCTGTTCTTTGCCAAAGCATATGCTGTTGGGTTACTGTCATGCCACGCAAAACACTATGGTCGACGAGGTGTAAACAATATAAGCATGGCGATGTCTAAACAAAAGCAGAAACATGATTTGTATATGCCATGAAAGTGTGATACTAAATACAAAGAGAAAAGCATTCATACATGGTTTATTTGGTCTTATCAAATTCAAAGCCATCACCGCGAGCGACCACTGCCTTATAATAATATATCACAAAATTAGGATCATCTATCATATTATCTTCAATTTATAAAAGAAGGAAGCTTCAATAGTTCAAAATACTTCAACTTTGGTGTCCTCCTACTCCTTTAGTTAATCATATATTATGTATGATTATCCATATTTAGTAACAAAGTATGTTAACTCAGATGAAAAGTGTGGTTAACCTATTCGTCTTTTGCTCTATGACTCACCAATGGACCTACAGTCGATGCAGTCCGTTGAACTTTCGCGTCCCCCATATATATGTAATTGTCTCTGTAGATTGCGTTAACTTTAGCAGGCCTGCGGAGATGATAAGTGAGATGAAATCTGCAATCTCTCTCTCACAGCTCGTCGTCGTTCTCCTTCTAGTACTAGTAGTATCCTCTCAATCTCTTTCAAGCTCCGCCCGTGCAACTGCCCACCTGAATTATCCTACCAGGGTTCTTGGCGGCCAGCAAATCCGGATGCAGCAGCAAGAACCAGAAGCAGCAGCAAATAATTACGATTTTACTAGTCGGAAGCTTGGGATTCACATGGAAGATAGTACGTAGGCCGACTCCTAAAGTGCCACATACCAAATCATCATCATCCTCAATTTCAACTCAGATGCCTTCTCTTGTTTTGGGTTTATCCCTTTGCTTTTCTTCTTTCTACTGTTTTAGGTAGTGGATAATATATATATATATATATATATATATATATATATATATATATATATGTGTGTGTGTGTGTATTTATCAGGATTGTCTGTGTCCAGTGGCGAAATCAGGATTGGTCAAGGGAAGGGACGAAATTCAAAAGAGTGTAAGGTTAGATTGAAGAGGTTGCTTTTATATTGGAGAGTGCAAAGTTTTGAGTCAATATTCATAGCATAAAATAGTCTCTCCACAAAAGTGGTTGTAAGCAATATTATCAAAACCAATGTAAGAAGCTTAAATTTGCTAGGATTAGATCCTAAAAAATGTTAGGCACTAGTCAAACAATGGACTGGGACCTAGCAGCTTGATGCCTAGGCAAGATCTAGGTAGGAGTCTAGATGGATTTAAATTATCGTAAAATAAGCATTAAACAATATTTACATTGTTTTTAAAAAGTAATACAATATTTATCAATAATGTAAGAGTTTAAAATAAATACGGTGGAAGTCTTAAAAAGAAAATAAAAATACATACCAGAATAAAATAAAATAAAATAAAAGGAGAGAAATGGCATAATAAACCACAAAAAAAAAAAAAAGAGTTCAAAAGAGAAAAAAAAGGGGGGGATGGGTAAACAAACAAGTGGGGCAAAAAGACGAAGACCGAAAGAAAAGTGGTGGGTCATCACAGTATTTTAAGAGAGAAAAATGTAAACAAATGGCTAGCAAGATAATACTTGGTAAGGTGTCAGTACTCAATTTTTACTAACTTAGATGACACAATAATGGTTCAACATCTGTCTTTAAAACTCACATCCAAATTCTTGCTATCCTGATAACCGGATCCAGATCCTTTCCCGATCATTCACTACAGATCCACGCGGACCAATTCATCCTAGCCTTTGATTTAAATCTCACGGCCTAGGTTTAATTTTCACTTTTTTAATTTCCTTGACTCTTTCGCGCAAAACGAAGTCTTTTTTTCTTCCACCAGATGCATCTTCTTCGTTCTTTCCTCTTTAAGTTGTCCATTCCCGATGAAAAAAATGAAGCAACAATCACAAAACAAATCTGGTGGGGAGGTATCAAAAGAATTAGATGGATTTAAGAGGCCTTGTCCTACTCTCACTTTCTTTTGCCCAATCTCTTTCTAATTTTCCCCTAAATTTAGCCTTCCATCATCGGAATTGACGCCAAAGACGACGGGGTCGATGATGTCGCCGAGTAAGTGGGTGACGTATCAAGTTTGAAATCAAGATTCATCCTCGTTTTGGCCTGGATGTTTTTAAAAAAAAAATTGAACTTAGCTTTGCTGTGCGCAGAGCAGAACCAGACAGGCACCGACGGAGAGCAGCAGCAGCATAACCAAATGGGTTTTCCGGCGAGGGGAGGGGCTGAACCAACGCTCCAGTCTTGTTTTTCCGGCGAGGGGAGTAGCCTGTTAAAAGTTAATGCTTTACTTAAACTGATTCTGCTTGACTTAAACTGATTCTGTGTAAAAGGGTTGACTGTTGCCTTTATCAGTCGACCCATTCTCTTTATCAGTCGACCCAATTACTTCAGTCGGCTTATGTATTGAGCCATATATATCAGAAATATCTGAATGAAAATATAAGATCTCTGTTTTAAGAAAAAACATCAGCCCTCTGTTTCCAAAGCTCTCTGCACTCTGTTTCTTTGATTTTCAATCTTTATCATTTTATTCAAGTTTTATTAATGATGAAAGATTGTCTAAATACCAACATGGTATCAGAGCCAATCTGATCAAAGAGTGGGGCGTTTTTTGATTCTCAAAAAGGGGGAAAATTCTAAGTGAAACCCTAGAATCAAAATTTTTCAAATTCATGGCTGGTTCAAGTAGCAGTGGTGAGATTCGAACTCCTATCTTCAGTGGAGTGAACTACGACTTCTGGAGGACAAAGTTGAGAACAATTTTTGTATCTCATGATTTGTGGAGCTTGATTGAAGATGGTTATGTTGTACCTCTAAGTACTGTGGTTTTGACAGAGACTCAAACAAGGGAGCTGAAGGAAAACATCAAGAGAGATGCAAAAGCTCTTGGGGTCATCCAAAATGCTATCTCAGATGAAATTTTTCCGAGAATCTCAAATGAGATAAGTGCCAAATCAGCTTGGGATGTGTTGGAGAAAGTCTACAGAGGCTCTACTAAGGTAAGGGCTGTCAAACTCCAATCTTTGAGAAGAGATTTTGAGTATATAAGAATGAAAGATGATGAATTGCTAGATGATTACCTGAGTAGATTGTCTGAGATTATAAATCAAATGAAAAGCTATGGTGAAATCTTGTCTGATGAGAGAATAGTTCAGAAGTATCTAATTAGCTTACCAAGAAAGTATGACAACATAGTTTCAATCATAGAGGAGACTAAGGATTTGTCAACTTTGAGTGTTGAAGAATTGATTGGATCTCTCAAGGGTTTTGCTAAGAGACTATCTAGACATGACAACAATGATGTAGAAAATGCTTTCCAAACACTTACAGTGAATCCAAAAACTCAAGCTAGTTCAAGTCAAAGCAAAGCCAACTCCAACAAGAATTGGAAAGGCAAAAACAAAGCGTGGGAAGGAAAGGGTAATTTTGAAGAGAAGAAAAAGGTTGAGAAGAGTTCGTATGTTTCGAAGTGCAAAATTTGTGACAAAGCTCATTCCGGTGAATGTTGGTTCAAAGGAAAAGTGAAATGCCACAAGTGTAGCAGATTCGGGCATATGCAAAAGGATTGTACCTACAAAGATAATCAGCTAGCTCATTACACCAAAGCAGAAGATGAAGAAACCAATATGTTTTATGTTGGTCATGATACAACCGTCCAAGAAGAAGCTAAAGTTTGGTTTGTGGACAGCGGCTGTAGCAATCATATGACGGCAAATAAGAACATTCTCCATAATGTTGACACTACAAACCTAACCCGAGTGAAGATGGGAAATGGGCAGCTAGTCGATACATTGGGAAGAGGTACTATTGCCGTGCATACGAAAAATGGAAAGATGTTCATCAAGGATGTCATGTTAGTTCCTGATTTGAAGCAAAATTTGCTAAGTCTTGGACAACTCATTGAGCATGGCTACTACTTATATTTTGGAGACAATACTTGCAAGATATATGATAGGAGGAATCGTCAACAACTCTTGGCTAAGATTGAGATGAGGAAGAGTAGAAGTTTTCCTCTCACAATTGAGTATGCAACTCAATCTGCATTCAAGATGGAAGTGCAAAAAGATTCAAAGCTATGGCATAAAAGGCTTGGCCACTTGAATTTTCAAAGTCTCAAGAAGCTACAAGAAAAATAAATGGTGCATGGGTTGCCAAGTATCCAAGAAAATGAAGAAATCTGTGAAGGGTGTGCACTTGGAAAGCATCATAGAGATTCATTTCCACATGGTAAAGCTTGGAGAGCAAAAGTTCCATTGGAATTGATTCATACAGATGTTTGCGGACCCATGAAGACCTCTACTCAAATGGGAAACAAGTATTTCCTAATCTTCGTGGATGATTATTCTAGAATGACTTGGGTATACTTTCTAAGACAGAAATAAGAAGTGTTCTCAATCTTCAAGAAGTTTCAAGCTATGGTTGAGCGACAATCTGGTTATCTAATCAAAGTTCTTAGAAGTGACAGAGGAGGAGAGTATACATCCACAGAATTTGATAAGTTTTGTCAAGATATTGGCTTGGAAAGACAACTTACTGTCAGCTACACTCCACAACAAAATGGAGTAGCTGAGAGAAAAAACAGAACCATAGTCGAAATGGCTAAGGCAATGTTACATGACAAGGGAATACCTCAATATTTATGGGGTGAGGCAGTTAATACAGCGGTCTACTTGATGAATAGGCACCCAACAGTGGCAGTTGAAGATAAGACACCATTTGAGGCATGGAGTGGAAGAAAGCCTTCCGTGAATCATTTGAGAGTGTTTGGGTCAATCTGCTTTGCTTATGTTCCGAAAGAACTAAGACAAAAACTTGATGAGTCAAGTGAAAGATGCATTTTCGTAGGCTATGCTTCATACACAAAAGGGTACAGACTCTACAATTTAAAAAAGAAGAAAGTTCTGGTTTGTAGAGATGTTCTTTTTAGTGAGAAATCTTCGTGGGATTGGAATCAAGCAACCATCCGAGAGGAATCTGCACTAATCAGAATTGAAGAAGAAAATCAACCAAATGAAGAGGAAATTGAGCCAGAAATTCCACAATTATCACCTGAAAACAGTCCTCAAGTTCACTCTCCTACACCTTCAAGTCCAAGTTCAACGCCGGTTCGGTTAAGGAGCTTAAATGAAGTCTATGAAAGCTGCAATTTTTGTGTTGAAGAACCAGAAAACTTTGATGATGCAGTGAAAGAAGAGACTTGGAAGGCTGCAATGCAAGAGGAGATCAATGTCATTGTGAAAAACAAGACATGGGAACTAGTGGACAGACCTTGTGACAACTCCGTCATTGGAGTGAAGTGGATTTATAAGACTAAGCTCAATCAAGATGGTTCCGTTCAAAGGAACAAGGCTAGATTGGTAGCAAAGGGTTATTCTCAGAAACCCGGGATTGATTTCCACGAAACATTTGCACCGGTAGCTAGGCATGAAACAATCAGAGGCCTTATTTCCGTAGCTGCTCAGAAGGGGTGGTTTCTACACCAACTTGATGTCAAGTTGGCTTTCCTAAATGGAGTCCTAAAAGAAGAGGTGTTCGTTGATCAACCTCAAGGATTTGTTCTTAAAGGACAAGAGCACAAGGTGTATAAGCTTAAGAAGGCACTTTATGGCCTGAAACAAGCTCCGAGAGCATGGTATGAGAGATCGACTCATATTTCAATGAAAGAGGTTTTCAAAGAAGTGAGAATGAACCTGCCCTCTATGTCAAAACAGAAGGTATTTCAGATATCCTTATTGTTTCCTTATATGTTGATGACTTGGTTTATACTGCAAGTAGTCATAATATGATCTTGAATTTCAAGAATGACATGATGAGGAAATATGAGATGAGTGATCTAGGCATGTTGCATTATTTTTTGGGAATTAGTATCATTCAATCAAATGATGGTATCTTTATTACTCAAAAGAAATATGCAAAAACACTTCTAGAAAAGTTCAAAATGGTTGGTTGCAAGCCTGTTGCAACACCTCTAGTTGTGAATGAAAAGTTTCAAAGAGAAGATGGTAGTGGTGATGCTGATGAATCTGTGTATAGAAGCCTGGTTGGGAGTTTGTTGTATTTGACAGCGACTAGACCCGATATTATGTATGCTGCAAGCTTGTTGTCCAGATTTATGCACAATCCTACTTGCATTCACTATGGAGCTGCAAAGAGGATCCTAAGATACATACAAGGTACACTTGACTTTGGTATTATGTATGAAAGGAATGTTGAGCCAAAATTGTATGGGTTCTGTGATAGTGACTGGGGAGGTAGTGTGGATGACTTGAAGAGCACATCTGGCTATACTTTTACATTAGGGACTGATGTATTCTCTTGGGCATCTAAGAAACAGAAATCAGTTGCAATATCAACGGCAAAGGCTGAGTATGTGTCGGCTTCAATTGCAACTTCTCAAGCAGTGTGGCTGAGAAGAATTATGCAAGATTTTGGTGAGAAACAAGAATTAGCAACTCATATCCTTTGTGATAATAAGTCAGCTATTGCCATGAGCAAGAATCCTGTCTGTCATGGTAAATCAAAGCATATTGCTCTGAAGCATCACTACATCAGAGGTGCTGTGGAAGACAAGGAAGTGGATGTGGTCTACTGCAAGATAGAAGATCAAGTTGCTGATATCTTCACCAAGGCATTACCAAAGGACAGATTCATCTACCTAAGAGAACTTTTGGGAGTGAAGCAGCAAAGCATTAAGAGGGAGTGTTAAAAGTTAATGCTTTACTTAAACTGATTCTGCTTGACTTAAACTGATTCTGTGTAAAAGGGCTGACTGTTGCCTTTATCAGTCGACCCATTCTCTTTATCAGTCGACCCAATTACTTCAGTCGGCTTATGTATTAAGCCATATATATCAGAAATATCTGAATGAAAAGATAAGATCTCTGTTTTAAGAAAAAGCATCAGCCCTCTATTTTCAAAGCTCTCTGCACTCTGTTTCTTTGATTTTCAATCTTTATCATTTTATTCAAGTTTTATTAATGATGAAAGATTGTCTAAATACCAACATGGCCGCCACTCCTCACCCTCACGTGGCTTGGCCACTGTCTGTGTCTGTATAAGTATACGTCTCATCAAACGATCATTGAATTTACAAATATTATTGTGTTATTAACTTATCATTACCTAGCTCTGTACGTAATACACTTGTAAGGAAAGGGGGGTTTATATATGTTCGCTTGGCAAATGGGCAAATGGGCAAATGGGGAAATGGGCAAACTAACAAAATTATCATTAATCTTTGCATTGCAAAGAATCAAAGGAAAACTAATAAAAATGGCTTGAAAACTTTGAGTTTTAATGATAAGGACAAAATAAAGGGTAAAATGAATAGTACCATGATTGACTTTTTAGTGTAACAATGTGGTTTTTCGTTAAAGTGAACAGTACCGGATGCTTTTCGTTAAAGTTCTCAAGAATCAATTGGCCATTTCATGTTTCATTTCCGATAATTCCTCGTTTAATTCCTTAAAGACGAAGAGAAGGTGATTAAATTTCCGACCCCCGACCCAGAGTCATGCAGAATTAATAAGGATTTTATCTCTTCAAATATAATATTTAATACATACTCACGGTGCATAATCGCAACAATATATTGACAAATTAAGAAAGTTCAAACATTCCAGGAGCCTAATACCTATTTTGTTTGGGTAATTAATTTCGTTAGTCTCTATTCCTATTTCCCACCACCACCACTTGCATGCACATGATACGTAACTAGCGGCAACGAGGGAGAAATCCGACACAAGACCTACGCCTCAATACCAAGTCGTCTCTAAAATTCAAATTATTATCTAGACCTCGTGAGGTGTGTAAATCCTAATTTTCTCCGGACGGAATTAGGGTATACAAATTATCATTAACAAATATGACGTCGTTTCGACATATATTTTTCTTGTTTGTGATCATCTTCGTTGCCGCTTGTGACGATCATATGCATATATAGAGCTTTGGCTGACCAGGATCATGATCGGGATCGCGATCATGAACATTATATTGAAGCTTTTTGCAAGCTGTAGCATCATAGAAGGCAAACAAATGAGGTGGTTCCGTTGCATGGACGTACGTTAATCGGAGGTGGTGGGGGTGGTTCTTCATCCATCCGGAAAAAATGGTGCCGGGAATTTCTAATTCGTCTCACGCAAAGATGTCAGCAGCTGCTGCTGCTGCTGCAACTTCAATTTCTCACCATGTCTGCGCCGCCATCCTACCGGCTGTGTTAATATTCATTTTTTGTTCGTTCTTTCCATTGTGATGTATGTATATGCTATTGATGTCATCACACACACATACATTATATGAACTTTTGTTTGTATCTTGTTTCTGAAGGAAGTTGGGGTTATAAGGTAAAAGTAATTAGCAATATGAGTAGTAGGTTAACTACTTACAAGTACATGCAAGGGTTCTTTTTTTTTCGATGTGGTATTGATACTCTCAACACGCTTCATCACGTTTAACTAATTTTTAAGCCTAGCACGTACTTGGATAACACAAATAGGATGATGTGGAGTATGTGTGGCCCAACGGCTTCACACACGGGACAACATGCTATAATACTATGAATAAAGTTAAGTTTCACCATAAAATCAATTGCCACACATGCTCCAAAATAGAAACTGCATGTTCTTGATTTTGATGATCATGTACGAAGTAAGTACATACATATAAAAATTTATTGTATATTTATGTTGAGGATTTGATTTTCGGATATATTGGATCGGAATTAAAGGATGAAAAATTATTTCAAAAGATCCAAATTTTGGATGGGAAAAGCAAGAGTGTTGGAATCTCCAGTTATCCCGCATTGGCTAGAGGGCCAAAGAGAAAGCAATTTAAATAGAATTACCCTACTCTAATTAGCATCGAGACTTTTTGTGATAAAGCCCCACACTTAAATATTGGGCAGATGGTAAAGTGGGGACAATATATATGTTGTTAGAGTGGGCTCTTGGCCCGTCGACCTGAAAATTTCCACATGGTATCAAAGCCAGGGGACGGGCCTGCACTGCCACGTGATTGGGTGGGTCCTCTGTTTGGCCCCACTCGATGGGTGAGTCCGAACATGGCTCCACGTGATTGTCGATGTGGATCTCCACATGTAACTCATAAAATGGGGTGCAATTTAAATAGAATTACCCCACTTTAACTAACATCGAGACTTTTGTGATAAAACCTCACATCTAAGGATTGAGCAGGTGGTAAAGTGAGGACAAAAACGGTGTTGTTAGAGTAGGCCCTCGGCCCGTTAACCTGAAAAATTCCACAAAGAGGCATGTATATTTATTGAGATTCATAATGGATTTGCCGAAAAGGAACAAAAGATGAATTCCAAACCTAGTTAATTTTCCCCTTAAGATACTACCATTCCAGCATATTAAAGTAACTCTTTTTGTTAATTGCTTTATACTTTTCATTGAATCACCTTGAGTCCTTGACAACCTGTTGTTGGTGTAAAAACCACACTTGTGGCCAGAGGAAGGCTGAAATGCCTCTGTGAGTTTTCCCAGCCCCACCAAAAGAGGTGGATAACTATAGCTTGCCACCAGTTATCCTCATTTTTAAGAAAGAAAAAAATCGATTCACCTTGACTTTTACTGCTAAGTGGTGGCTAGAAACATGGTGAATAAGCACCCATTGACATAGAAACAGAAGCAAGCCATTCATTCCTTTGTCTTCCAGGGCTCTCCAAGAAAAACATAATAGAGGCATCACATTCTCTTCTATCCTTATCAACGTGATTTGATAAACCTTTCTAGCTAATTTATTCTTTTTCATCAAACCTCTAAAACTTTCGAAGCACAAACTTTTGTGATTAGCAAAGAGGTAGATTCGAACTAAACATATTTCAACATTAAGAGAGAATTGTACCACTATACTAAGAGCTAGCTACGTCAAAAACACAACTTGATCGATCAAAGCCACCATCGAATTTTATTGACCTTTAAGAAAAGGTCTCTAGCTAATTTATTCTTTTTCATCAAACTTCTCATCACTATAACTTTCAAAGCACATACTTTTGTGATTAGCAGAGAGGGAGATTCGAACTTAAACATCTTCTAACATTAAAGAGAGATTTGTACCGCCATACTAAGAGCTAGTTACGTCAAAAAACACAACTTGATCGATCACAGCCACCATCGAATCGCAAATCCCCCCGCCCAATTTGTGTTTACATACAATTGACAAGAATCTTTACTACAACTAACAAGAATCTTTACTTAATCCACCAGCCATGAAAACCCTAATTTTTTTTTTCCTTCACATTTCTCTTTATCTTTACGCTTAATTAGTGCTAATTACACTTAAACAGATAGCAACAAAGGTCTATTTAAGTGTGTCACTCTTCCTAATCAACCACAACAACAAACAACAACAACAACAACAAAGCCTTTTTCCCACTAAGTGGGGTCGGCTATATGAATCCTAGAACGCCATTGCGCTCGGTTTTGTGTCATGTCCTCCGTTAGATCCAAGTACTCAAGTCCTTTCTTAGGGTCTCTTCCAAAGTTTTCCTAGGTCTTCCTCTACCCCTTCGGCCCTGAACCTCTGTCCCGTATTCACATTTTCGAACTGGAGCGTCAGTAGGCCTTCTTTGCACATGTCCAAACCACCGGAACCGATTTTCTCTCATATTTCCTTCAATTTTGGCTACTCCTACTTTACCTCGGATATCCTCATTCCCAATCTTATCCTTTCTCGTGTGCCCATACATCCCACGAAGCATCCTCATCTACGCTACACCCATTTTGTGTACGTGTTGATGCTTCACCGCCCAACATTCTGTGCCATACAACATCGCTGGCCTTATTGCCGTCCTATAAAATTTTTCCTTGAGCTTCAGTGGCCTACGACGGTCACACAACACGCCGGATGCACTCTTACACTTCATCCATCCAGCTTGTATTCTATGGTTGAGATCTCCATCTAATTCTCCGTTCTCTTGCAAGATAGATCCTAGGTAGCGAAAACGGTCACTTTTTGTGATCTTCGCTAGATTGCTCCGGTCATTAGTGTGGATAAGTATATAAATGGATAGAGATAGGAAAGCAAACACAAGATGTACGTGGTTCACCCAGATTGGCTACGTCCACGGAATAGAGGAGTTCTCATTAATTGTGAAGGGTTTACACAAGTACATAGGTTCAAGCTCTCCTTTAGTGAGTACAAGTGAATGATTTAGTACAAATGACATTAGGAAATATTGTGGGAGAATGATCTTGTAACCACGAAACTTCTAAGTACCGGAGTATGGTATCGTCTTGACTTGCCTTATCTGTCTCATAGGTAGATGTGGCATCTTCTCTGGAAGTACTATTCCTCCATCCAGGGGTGGTATCTGTAACTGGTGGAGATGCACAAGGTAATGTATCAATTTCACTTGAAGCTTACTTGTAGTTTCAGGCTTGGTCAAGCGCGATACAAACCATGTAGTAGGAGTCCCCCAAGTCGCCGAGATAGGGGATCTGCTGAAAGAGGTGACAGACAAGGTAAGCAATCAGAGCTCCGGCTGATTGTTCACATTCTCCCTATCTTGCAGGCAGCATGAAGGATAAAGAGAAGAAAAATGAGAAGAGATGATATGGGATACTTTTGCTTTTGAAGAAGTAACTTTCCACAGGCTTATTCTTGAACTGGGCTGGAGGGTTTTCTGGTTTCCTCCAGAGTATAAGGCCGACTGAAGAATTTGAGGGTCAAAACAAGTCCATCAAATCTAGAGTACGTTCGACCCTGCTGATATGGGATACTTTTGCTTTTGACAGACTAGCGGATGTATCGGCACGTGTGCTGTTACGCTTGTCTCCACATGCTTCCTTGTATCCTGCTCACTTGCCCTATCTGTTCCTCAGGCAGATACGGTATCTTCCCTGGAAGCATAAGATGTTGAAGATGAGTACTCGAGAGCAATGACAGGTAAGTAATCAGGTAAGGGGTTCCAGGCAGTCAGTTCCTGGCTGGAAGCTTGATTCCAAGTGCTGACTGATTGCTCTCTTTCTCCTTGTCTTGCAGGTAAGAACAAGGCCAAAGGAAAAGACAGGGAAAAAGCATGATATGGGATACTCTTGCTTTTAACCCTGATGATATGAGATATTCTTGCTCTAGTATAGCTTGTTTACAGAGGTATTATCGGGGGGAAATAAAGCTGAATATTTCGAAAGGCTTCGTTGGGAGTGCCCTCTCAGATAAGAGGAAGGGTTGAGCATTTTTGCAGGTCTGCCTGTCCGTTAGGGATGGAGGTCGACATATATAGGAGTCTCCCTAACATCAAGTAATAATGTTATTCCTTTACCATGCTTGGTCATAGCACGGTAGTGGGAGCTGCCAGCTTCACATGTTTTAACTCTGTCAGAGCACTTTGAAAAAGTGGTATGTGGTATCTGGAAAGCTGATGTTGCGTGTGAAGATTACAGACAAGCTTTATCCAAGGAGATCCAGCTCTTGAAGTTGGGAAAGTGGTGCCTCTTCGGTTTTCGAACAAGCAATCCTGTCGGGGATCTGGCTCTCGAGATTCGAATAACGATGCCTCTTCGATTTTTGAGAAAGCAATCCTGCTGGGGGTATGGCTATCGAGATTCGGAGAGCGGTGTCTCTTCGATTTTTGAGAAAGTAATCATGTTGGGAGTCTGACTCTAGAGATTCGGAGGACGGTGCCTCTTCGATTTTGAAGCAAGCAATCTTGTTGGGAGTGTTTTCTCGAATGTGAGTAAAGGTTGGGCATGTTTGCTAGTCTACCTTGCCACGAAGCACAGAGGTTGACACACAGGGACTTTCCAATTATCCAGCAGTGGTACTGTTCCTTTACCCTCTCTTCGATTTTTGAGAAAGTAATCATGTTGGGAGTTTGGCTCTCGAGATTCGGAGGGCGGTGCCTCTTCGATTTTGGAGCAAGCAATCTTGTTGGGAGTGTTTTCTCGAATGTGAGTAAAGGTTGGGCATGTTTGCTAGTCTACCTTGCCACGAAGCACAGAGGTTGACACACAGGGACTTTCCAATTATCCAGCAGTGGTACTGTTCCTTTACCCTCTCTTCGATTTTTGAGAAAGTAATCATGTTGGGAGTCTGGCTCTCGAGATTCGGAGGGAGGTGCCTCTTCGATTTTGGAGCAAGCAATCTTGTTGGGAGTGTTTTCTCGAATGTGAGTAAAGGTTGGGCATGTTTGCTAGTCTACCTTGCCACGAAGCACAGAGGTTGACACACCGGGACTTTCCAATTATCCAGCAGTGGTACTGTTCCTTTACCCTTGTGGGTAATAATATGGTAGCTAGACCTTCAAAATTTATGTGTCTAAACTTTGTTAGTGTTGTTTCTTTGCTATTCTTTTACCCTTCTTAGTCAGAGCGATGCAGTGGGAGCTGCAAGCTTCACGTGTCTCAACTTTGTCAGAGAACTTTGGCAAAGTTATCTGTGGTACCCATGAGCTACTGTTGCGTGTGAGAAGTGGGTGATTGAACAGTACGATTCATGTGCTTTCTACTTCGCCAGAAATCTTCGACAAAATGCCCATAATTTCCGCAAAGCTGAGTGTGCGTGTGACAGGTGCTGACAAGGCTGGAAAAGTAGGTGCCTCTTCGATTTCTGAGATCGGCCATCGTGGTCTCTGAGCAGCCCAGCTTTTGAGAAAGCAAGCCTCTTCGATTTCTGAGATCGGCCTTCGTGGTCTTTGAGCAGCCCAGCTTTTGAGAAAGCAAACGCCTCTTCGATTTCTGAGATCGACCCTCGTGGTCTCTGAGCAGCCCAGCTTTTGAGAAAGCAAACGCCTCTTCGATTTCTGAGCAGGCGCCTCTTCGATTTCTGAAGCTTCGTCGAATGCAGATTTTTATAGGGTCTGACATTAAGTTCCAAAGCACACTTGAATATCCACCAGTAGAAGCTTCATTCTTGCACTTCTAAGATCTTGATTTGTCCGACCTCTTCTCTCTTCAACACCTTTGAAAATGTCTGGCCCCTCCGACCGTCGTTTTGACTTGAACCTTGTTGAAGAGGCAACCCCGCCTTCTCCAGACAACATATGGCGCCCATCCTTCGTCTCCCCTACTGGTCCTCTTACCGTTGGGGATTCCGTGATGAAGAATGATATGACCGCTGCGGTAGTGGCCAGGAACCTTCTCACTCCCAAAGATAACAGACTACTTTCCAAACGGTCTGATGAGTTGGCTGTTAAGGATTCTCTGGCTCTCAGTGTTCAGTGTGCAGGTTCTGTGTCTAATATGGCCCAACGCCTATTTGCTCGAACCCGCCAAGTTGAATCATTGGCGGCTGAAGTGATGAGTCTCAAACAGGAGATTAGAGGGCTCAAGCATGAGAATAAACAGTTGCACCGACTCGCACATGACTATGCTACAAACATGAAAAGGAAGCTTGACCAGATGAAGGAATCTGATGGTCAGGTTTTACTTGATCATCAGAGATTTGTGGGTTTGTTCCAAAGGCATTTATTGCCTTCGTCTTCTGGGGCTGTACCGCGTAATGAAGCTCCAAATGATCAACCTCTGATGCCTCCTCCTTCTAGGGTTCTGTCTAGTACTGAGGCTCCGAATAATCCCCCTCCGGTGCCTTCTCTTTCTGGGGCTCTACCGACTGCTGAGACTTCTCCTAAGCAACCTTTGTGAAGGCTCCCTCTTGTTTGTTTATTTTGACTCAAGTATATGTACATATTTGTAACTTATCGGGGATATCAATAAATAAGCTTTCCTTCATTTCAACGTATTGTGTTAAATACACCAAAGCTTTCTTCGCTAAGTTCTTTGAATTTTCTTTTGTTGAATCTTGTATGTTGAAGCTTTGTGAGTGGAGCATGTAGGTTGAGGTAGTGTTCCCTTAATTTCCCGAGTGAGAAAAACTTCTCGGTTGGAGACTTGGAAAATCCAAGTCACTGAGTGGGATCGGCTATATGAATCTTAGAACGCCATTGTGTTCTGTCATGTGTCATGTCCTCTATTAGATCCAAGTACTTTAAGTCTTTTCTTAGGGTCTCTTCCAAAGTTTTCCTAGGTCTTCCTCTACCCCTTCAGCCCTGAACCTCTGTCCCATAGTCGCATCTTCTAATCGGAGCGTCAGTAGGCCTTCTTTGCACATGTCCAAACCACCGGAACCGATTTTCTCTCATTTTTCCTTCAATTTCAGCTACTCCTACTTTACCCCGGATATCCTCATTCCTAATCTTATCATTTCTCGTGTGCCCACACATCCAACGAAGCATCCTCATCTCCGCTACACCCATTTTGTGTACGTGTTAATGCTTCACCGCCCAACATTCTGTGCCATACAGCATCGCCGGCCTTATCATTTCCCTTGAGCTTCAGTAGCATACGGCGGTCACACAACACGCCGGATGCACTCTTCCACTTCATCCATCCAGCTTGTATTCTATGGTTGAGATCTCCATCTAATTCTCCGTTCTTTTGCAAGATAGATCCTAGGTAACGAAAACGGTCGCTCTTTGGTATTTCTTGATCTCCGATCCTCACCCCTAACTCGTTTTGGCCTCCATTTGCACTGAACTTGCACTCCATATATTCTGTCTTTGATCGGCTTAGGCGAAGACCTTTAGATTCCAACACTTCTCTCCAAAGGTTAAGCTTTGCATTTACCCCTTCCTGAGTTTCATCTATCAACACTATATCGTCTGCGAAAAGCATACACCAAGGAATATCATCTTGAATATGTCCTGTTAACTCATCCATTACCAACGCAAAAAGGTAAGGACTTAAGGATGAGCCTTGATGTAATCCTACAGTTATGGGAAAGCTTTCGGTTTGTCCTTCATGAGTTCTTACGGCAGTCTTTGCTCCTTCATACATATCCTGTATAGCTTGGATATATGCTACTCGTACTCATTTCTTCTCTAAAATCCTCTAAAGAATGTCTCTTGGGACCCTATCATACGCTTTTTCCAAATCTATAAAGACCATGTGTAAATCCTTTTTCCCATCTTTATATCTTTCCATCAATCTTTGTAAGAGATAGATTGCCTCCATGGTTGAGCGCCCTGGCATGAACCCGAATTGGTTGTCCGAAACCCGTGTCTCTTGCCTCAATCTATGCTCAATGACTCTCTCCTAGAGCTTCATTGTATGACTCATTAGCTTAATACCCCTATAGTTCATGCAATTTTGTACATCGCCCTTATTCTTGTAGATAGGCACCAAAGTGCTCGTTCGCCACTCATTTGGCATCTTCTTCGTTTTCAAAATCCTATTGAAAATGTCAGTGAGCCATGTTATACCTGTCTCTCCCAAAACTTTCCACACTTCGATTGGTATATCGTCTGGGCCTACTGCTTTTCTATGCTTCATCTTCTTCAAAGCTACAACCACTTCTTCCTTCCGGATTCTACGATAAAAATAGTAGTTTCTACACTCTTCTGAGTTACTCAACTCCCCTAAAGAAGCACTCCTTTCATGTCCTTCATTGAAAAGATTATGAAAATAACCTTTCCATCTGTCTTTAACCGCGTTCTCTGTAGCAAGAACCTTTCCATCCTCATCCTTGATGCACCTCACTTGGTTTAGGTCCCTTGTCTTCTTTTCCCTTGCTCTAGCTAGTTTATAGATATCCAACTCTCCTTCTTTTGTATCTAGTCGCTTATACATATCGTCATAAGCCGCTAACTTAGCTTCTCTCACAGTTTTCTTCGCCTCTTGCTTCGCTTTTCTATACCTTTCACCATTTTCATCGGTCATATCCTTGTATAAGGCTTTACAACATTCCTTCTTAGCCTTCACCTTTGTTTGTACCTCCTCATTCCACCACCAAGATTCCTTTTGGTGTGGGGCAAAGCCCTTGGACTCTCCTAATACCTCTTTTGTTACTTTTCGGATACAACTAGCCATGGAATCCCACATTTGGTTAGCTTCCCCCTCTCTATCCCACACACACTGGGTGATTACTTTCTCTTTGAAAATGGCTTGTTTTTCTTCTTTTAGATTCCACCATCTAGTCCTTGGGCACTTCCAAGTCTTGTTCTTTTTTCTCACTCTTTTGATATGCACATCCATCACCAACAAGCGATGTTGATTAGTCACGCTCTCTCCTGGTATAACTTTGCAATCCTTACAAGTTATACGATCCCCTTTCCTCATTAGAAGAAAATCTATTTGTGTTTTTGACGACCCACTCTTGTAGGTGATCACATGTTCTTCTCTCTTCTTAAAGAAGGTGTTGGCTAAGAAGAGATCATGCCATTGCAAAATCCAAGATAGCTTCCCCATCCTCGTTTCTCTCCCCAAAACCATGGCCACCATGAAAACCTCCATAGTTGCCTGTCTCCCTGCTCACGTGTCCATTTAAATCTCCTCCTATAAATAACTTCTCCGTCTGAGCAATTCCTTGCACCAAGTCTCCAAGGTCTTCCCAAAATTTCTCCTTCGAACTCGTATCCAACCCTACTTGAGGTGCGTACGCACTAATCACATTGATAAGTTCTTGTCCTATTACAATCTTGATTGCCATGATTCTATCTCCTACCCTCTTGACATCTACAACATCTTGTGTCAAGGTCTTGTCCACGATGATGCCAACACCATTTCTCGTTCTATTTGTGCCCGAATACCATAGTTTAAACCCTGAGTTTTCTAGATCATTTGCCTTACGACCAACCCACTTAGTTTTTTGTAGGCACATAATATTTATCCTTCTCCTCACCATAACTTCTACTACTTCCATAGATTTTCCCGTCAAGGTTCCTATATTCCAAGTTCCTAAACGCATTTTGCTCTCTTGAACTCTACCCTTCTGTCCTAGCTTTTTCACCCTTCCCCGTCTAATAGGATCAAAGTACTTCTTTTGTGTGTCCCGTGTAAAGTTGATAGGAGCATATGCTCCTAAACAACTTTGAGTGGAGTCGTTCGAAAAGAAGTTTCTATAGCCCCCTTGCTCATTTAACACTACATCCGGGTGCCGATGGAGATACAGCGACCCTTGCTCACTTATCACTGTGCTCGGGCCACACAGCGCGCCACTTACGGGTGACGCCCTAGCTTTAGCGCAATTTCGTTATGGATTCATTTTCATAAGGATTCGACGTAATCATGGAGTGCCGACTGTCGACTACCTGACGCCCTCCCCCTCCTCCTTTATCCGGGCTTGGGACCGGCAATGTAAGATAAACTTACACGGCGGAGTTACTCTTCCTAATCAACCACCTTCGAAAAATTTGTTACTATTAGGTTATTAGAAAAATTTGAGAGAGGATGAGAAGAGAATTACTAACATGGTCCTTTTTTATTCTCAGTCTAGTTGTTCATTCTGCATGTGAAAGCACTTCCAACCCTAACACCGGAGATTACACACCTCTGAAGGAGCAGCATGATCACCTTCAGCTTAAGGGTGAGCTCACAAATTCTCTCGACAGATCGAGAAATATAACTGATCCCTACGTTCTTTTCACTAATTTTATCAATTTTATGAGCTCTGCAGATGTATATGATTTGATGAACAAATCAAGCAGAAAAGACCATCAAAGAATGCATGAATTTCGGCCTTTAAGGCTCTCCCAGAGAGCAAGGCCAGCCAACGGTGGTGCCTCCGACCTTAGCCGCACCCGTCCCAGCAAGGGTGCGGCAAGCTCTGTACTAGCTAAACCCCCCACTTTCTTCCTCTCCGCAGTGTTCAGGCATGTTGCTGTTGGATTGATCATCTTTGCTCTGTATTGATCGCTTGAGGTAATTTTGCAAGCGTTATTTCGGACGCGATCAACGTGGAAGTTTTGCGATGAAACTTTCGCTGTTAAACGCCTGCGTTTAAAGTTTAAACCCGCTCCTCAAACCTGCTTCTTATGTAATCGTTAGGTAGAATATCTATTTAGTTGTCTGCTAACTGATCTGTATATGAGCATTGAGCATGGCGATGTTTAAAGGAAAGCAGAAACATGATTTGTACATGTAAATTAAAGTATGATACTAAATACAAAGAGAAAAGCATTAATACATGGTTTATACATGAACTCCATACAATTTGACTTATTGGCGTTACCGAACAAGGTTTTCGATAAGTAGAAGTGAAAGAGATACAGAACCTTTTGTAAAGAGCTCCACACACCAGCATATACACTATGCTTTTCCCACAATTGATCAGAGCAACACAACACGGTCATACATGTCTTATGTCCGAGCTTAGCAGACTAGATTCTGAAAACATCTGTCTGGAATCGCCCGTCATACAACCTCCAATGGCCATACCTCTCCGAATGGAAGACTGACCGTGGAATGTAGAAGTTTGGCTTTTTAATCTCCTTCAAATTCTTCAGATTGGATGTTGTGTTCTCAATATCCCGGCTAGTCAAGTTCACACACCCAAATAAATCCAAGTACTCGAGATTTGGACATCCTACAGATATCAAAGTAAACCCTTTAGCCGATACCTTTGAGAACCGAAGTTCAAAGTGCTCCAAATTTGGCATAGATTTGCCAATTGCAGCAGCTTCTGAATTTCCATCCTGAGGGCAAGTTTTTAAGTACTCATCTGGAACAACTCCAGTGTATTCGGATGGATCTAACCAGTTCAGCATATTCCGCTTCAAGATTTTCAGATTTGGGCAGTTCCTCCCAATCAACACCAGAGACTCATGAGATACTTCATGGCAATAGCTGATATCAAGTTCCCGGATCATGGGGCAGCGAACCGCTATATCAGCCATGGACGAATCAGTCACATTCGGGCAGCTCTTGATCGAAAGAACCTCGAGGTTCGGGCACCTAAAACATTACATTACAATCACTACAATGTCTCACTTCCTCATTCAAACGGAAGGAAAAATGATGCTTCAAAATGCTATATATGGCAAAAAACACTTCCAATTGTAGATCCGAAAACATTATTAACCAGCTTAAGGTAGTATTAGTGCCATCACAATCTAAACCTCAAAGATCAAATTTTGACAAAAACTCAAATTCAAACCTTTAGCTCAGCATACAAAAATCAAGATCAAAACTTTATACCAAAAACATCGAATCAACGACAACCCACTTTTTGTCATTCAAAATTAAGCATAACCCGATTCTACTAATTCAAAACAGATAAACAAATCGTATTCAGTTATACCTCTGAGCGACGTGCGAGAGAGACTGGTCGGAGCAGTGCCTGGTACGAATCTGTTTCAACGAGCCGGCGCTCCAATGGACGACAGATCGGAGCATGGAATCGATCCGCCGCTCGAACTCCGGAGTCCACCACCTCTCGGATTCGAACGGCCGCTCGAGGTCGAACAGCGGCTCGAGGTCGAAGGCTGAGTTGAGGCAGGGATCCTTGCACACCTGCAGCCACGGCTTGCAGACCAGCATCGCCCCACTCCATCGGTTCTCCAGGGTGAGCCGACCCAGGATATTGATCAGGCACTCCTGGGTCAACTCGGCCCAGTCCGAGCCGGACTCTGTCACAGTTTCTTCGGTGTCGGTTGTGTCCATTTTCAGTTGTTGCGCGAAACGAGAGAGTTCGGTTTCTTTCGGTTGAGGCTTACTATGGGAAAGTTATGAAGTGTGGGTAGATCGGTCATTTTACGTGCAAGGTTGTTCCAAAACTTGCCACGTGTCGGTTCTTTGTGTCACCACTCATCTGCCTATCCAATGGGCGCCTTATCTGAACCGATAGAGGATTCTCATTGCTTCAGATTTCGAGAATTCTTCAATTACATCCGTTTATCATAAATTGTATGATTAGTTTTTGTGATACTGTTCATATTCAATTTTAAATTAAAAAATTTATAATAATTTATGACCGCACGATGTACGATGACATATGAACGGATATGATTGAAAGATCTAGAATTCTCCTAAATCTGAACCGTTAATAGTTGTCAGTACATGATGATGTTATGCATATGATGATTCATCATGTAAGCAGTCACATTTTTACTCATGTTCGAGCAAGGTGCATGAAATCTCTTTACGTGATATTTTTTTGAGCAAAACTATATATTTTACACTAAGAGGGAAGGAAAGGGAGAGAAGTTCGATTAAATCTTACAATGGACAACTTAATTTGGTATCGAATTCGTTATCTACAAAATTCAAACTTAAGAGCTATCACTTAAGTAAAGAAGTATATCACCAAACCATAGTACTGAGTGTCTTATAGAAGCACAGAAATATACCACCAGAACACCTAAGAAGGTTATTATTCGAGCCGAAAAGTAACCAAAATTGCTACAGAAGGAATGAAAGGCTTGTTAAGATGATTCGGTCTATGTTGCAATGCAATATTCCTTTCCAGCTCACCGCCTCCCACCAAGAGGAGGAACAGTTGATGCAGTTTCGTCTCATGCCTCCTTAAACTAAAAGAAGGCCTTGTTGGCTCTAGCTCCGCTCACCTCCGGGAACAAATCAAAGGGGAGGTGGGTGGTGGTTGTGGGACAAAATACTCCCTTTATGTGAGTGTGGAGGCAAACGCCCATGTGATCATATGCCCGTACCGAAGTTTTTCTCCTGGGAAAAACAAGGAGGGAAATGTTCATTTGGTTGTATCGAAAATACAAACACAGACTTGAAGCATCAAACCCTTCTCGAAATTCAAATATGCTCCGGTGTAGTGTATACCACGGAATTTCTATTTGGTAGACCTTGGTTAATAAATCCCCGACCAAGAAAGTATAGCGTACTCCGGAGCATACTAGAAAATTCTATTTCTACCGCAATTTATACGCGGACATGCCTCTTAATTTCCCGATGGCGAACAAAAACAATCAGTCTAACACATGCAGTATACAATTCAGATCTCGACCATGGAGAAATCATTCAATTTATTACAAACATAAAATATCAACATAACAGGCAAACAAAAGATCCAAGATCCCATTTTGTTCTGAACCCAACAAAAAAAAAATGAAGAACCACGTTAATCCGAGGAGGAGGCGTAGAGGGGGCGCCGGTAGTCATCGAAGTACTCGTCGCGATTGATGAAGACGATGGCGTAGAGGGCGTAGATGATTCCCGGAATGTACCCCAGCAGCGTCAGCAGCAAGCATATGCAGAACTCCACCTGCACAAGTAATTGCCAATCCAATTCCAAAATTCAATTTTTCACCATTAATAAGATCAAATCTGCCTCCAGAAGAAGACGACGGAGGAGAAAGAAAGGGGCCTTACGGTGCAGCAGCCGTGCCGGAGACAAACGCCCAGCGGAGGGAGCAAAATTGCGATCAGAATCTCGCAAAAGATCTCGCAGCGACTCGGCATTTTTGTTTCTCAGATATTTTCTAGAGAGAGATTGTGTTTGGTCTTAATGAAGAAGCAAACAAAGATAAGATGGTTGATGAATCGTGACGGTGACGTCCAGTGTATTGGGCTTTTTTCGCACCAGAGCCCGCCATATATAAATAGATAAAGCCCAACTTCACAGTTTTGGGCTTGCCCATGTATTGGGCCGAAATACAGCGCCAACCCAATCAATGAACAGTAACAGAAACGGCTGTAGAGGAGCACAAGCTCCCGCGGGTGCACAGCCCCACGCCACCTACCTCTCCACCTGCTTTTCGCTTGTCCTTCTCCTCCCCTCCTCCTCCGTGGGCCCCGCCATCCCCGTCCAGCATTTCGTCACTATTTCGCCATTCTCTCAGGTACCCGAGAATCCAGTGAGACAGTATATCTTGCTGTTGTAACTGCAACGCCTACCAGAAACGTTTGTTCTTTCTCGTTTCTGTACTTTCCCAATTCAAACTTGAAAGCGCAACGTTCTATTGATTCCATGGAGTTCAAATTCCGATCGGTGGACGAGAGGCCGCCGCCGCCGTCGCCTTCTTCCGCCGTCAGCTACTTCTCCTCCGAGCAAGCCGCATTCCGAGGTCTCTCTCTACCTTCTTACTCTTCTCGCAATTTTCTCTTTCCTCGCTCTTCTGTTTGGCTGCCGAGAAAACCAAAAGAAAGTAAATTTAGTTCGAATTTCAGTTCTTTTCTTCATAGAAATTCAATTCAGTTAATTTTGTCGCTCTATAATCTTCTCTAAACAGGCCAAACAGCTGCTCTTATTACTTCGACTCTGGCGGCGATTTCAACACAACCGAATTTTGCGCCACCACGAACGCCGCCGCCGTCGATTTTCCGGAATCCGGATATGAGATTGAACCTGGACCGGGCCCAGAACCCGAGGTCCGTCCGTGACGAGTTGATCGAGCGTCAGCTGGAGAAGGAGATGATCAGGGAGGAGATTATCGCGGCCGAGATAGCGCGACGGTGGGCTCTCGAAGCGGAGGTGAGGAGGGAACTCATGCTGGAGCGGGAAATCGCCATGCGAAGACCCGCTGGCGAAGGGCTCGGTTTTGATCAGGACCGGTTCGGTGCGATGCGGTTCGACCACAGAGTCTACCACTCCTTCGATGATGACCGGTTCGGATTCTTCGCTTCTCGTGCGCCCGCCGCATTTGATAGTTTCACGTGGCGGCGGCAGCCGGAACCTCTGACCAATGGCTTCAACGCGCTTCCGGCTCCTCCTACTTTAGACCTCAACAACAAGGACAAGTTGATCATACTGGTCAGTCGCATTTCTACATTATTTGATTGCTTTTTAACTTAATTATGCTCTGTTTATGGTTTACAGCACTTGTGGTGGGAATGCTCTGTTTTGTGCTAGAGTGGGAGATTTTTCGGGGTTTAGGATGATTTTCTGGCAATGAAGGCATCGCTTGGTGTCAAGGATGCATTGGATTGGATTGGATAACTCGTTTCTATGTATGATGAATTAAGCAATTGATGTCAACCTTAAAACATTACATCCGTTTCTTTCATTAGCATACATTTAGTATAGCGAGTTATCGAATCCAATCATAGACACCAAACGAGGCCTAAGAGCCGTGGTTAGACCACGAGAACCAAGGTAAAAGATGAGGTTGGTGGTCAATTGCAAACCAAGACACACCCTTTTTTTGGATTGTCTTGATTTCCGGCTCCTTCAACCCGAGAAATCATGGCTTTTGGGGTCCATGTTTTACAATTACATTGCAGAGTCTGTGTTACTAGTAGCGTCTGCATTGCCTAAGTGGTTGTGCTGAAAACCAATGTTACATTGCTAATATTGAGTTACAAGGTTTATATCAATTCGCTCCCTATGCATGTGGTAGTCCTTTTGCTTATGGATCAGCACTTTAAAAGTCAGTCCCAACGGGGCATCATTGTCATTATGTAGATTATTTTTCCTCGATCAGTGAATAAGATGGTTTACTATGACATTTTGTTATAGTGACATCAGTTTGATCAAGGTACGGAATTATTTAACATTAATGGCTGTGGTGATCATTGGAAGTTGATTTTTCATTTGCGGGTTCACTTGGAGTAGGCTACCCATGCATATGCAGCAGTCCCTTGTGTTAGGTAAATTGTCCTTATACATAATTGTATCTAGATGCCACACTCACCGAAGTACTAAGGACACAGACAGATTCCTCTGCTATTATTTCAGCATCTTGAATATTTGTTTTGAATCAAGGTTATAATGGTAAGACAAGCATCGATATTAAAATCATTTATTGGCTGAGTTGTGCAACTGCATTCAAAATTGAAGGTTGACATCTTGCAGATTTCTTAGACAACGCATTCTTGTCACTGGTTGTTTCTACATAAGATGACCGAAAGTTGTCTATTGTTGTTCATTTGGGTTGAAAACTACTGTTTGTTTGTTTTTTTTTTGGTCGAAAGAAAACTACTGTTTGTTAATGTACTCCGTATAAGCATCTTTGTTGCAGGCGAAACCTGATCCAAATCTCTCCGGAGTCAAGCGGAAAACACCACCAACAGTGAGTGCAAGTGAGCTACCCGCATTTGGGTTGAAAAAGAAACCCAAGGAGGAATGGAGCTGCGCCCTGTGCCATGTTAGTGCAACAAGTGAGAAAGGCTTGATTCATCACATTAACGGTAAGAAGCACCAAGCCAAGGAAGCAAGACTGAGAGCTCAGAAACCAAGCTCCAGCAATGCACAATCGTCAAAGAAAGCTGCAAACTTTTCTGAGCCTAAGAAGATCAATGGCATCAGAAGCACAGAATTGAGGGCCAAACAAGTTAGAAAATCGCTTGACCATAATGAAACCAGTGACATTTCCAACCAGAAAATACAGGAACAAGGCACCTCAAAAAAGGAAAAAGAGGAGCCGCCAATGCTGAAAGACCAATGTGGAGAGGTTCTCAAGAACAAGGACGAGGTTAAAATGGTGGAAGGACTGGAGACAAAAGAAGATGTAAAGAAACAGAAGACATTTAAGTTTTGGTGTGAAAGTTGTAAAATTGGTGCCTATAATCTAAAGGTGTGGTCGTCTCATATAAGTGGGAAGAAGCACATTGCTAGGAGTCAGGAACCTACACAGATTAATATTCCGATTGCAAGTTTCATGGCATCATCGGAGGCTAGCAAGGACGCAGAAGATACTGATGCGGCCAAAGAAGTGCAGGAGAAGATTTCGACAGCCACTGCCATTTCATCATCAGAGGCTAGTATCAAGGCAGAAGATTCTGATGCGGCCAAAGAAGCGCACCAGAAGATTCCAACACCCACTGCCATACCATCAGCAGAGGCTAGTAAGGATGCAGAAGATGCTGACACGGCCAAAGAAGCACAGGAGAAGTTCAATGGCATCATGATCGCGCTAATGAGAATTCATAACACTGCTGTGGCAAAAGAAGCAAATAACAGTGCAGAAATTGTTGTTGCAGACACAGATAAATGAGCTGCATACCCAATGATGAATAAGTTGCAGCAGAGGGGCGCGATTTATCTGTTGATGTCCTGCTTTTTATTTGAAGTTTCGGGTTGTTTATTTTCTGTACACCAATTTTCTCTTTATGCACGTTTTTTTTTTTTTCTCTCGCTTTTGAATTGAATAAATCATTAGAAGTGTACCGAAGAAGTAGAAGGGGGTTCGGAAATTACTTTTAATTTTTAGGTGTGTAAACACCAAGACAATCGTCTTCACCACGTACAACCCAAAGGAGGGAAAAGAAGACATGAGAGTTGGACCTACTTACTATAAGTGGAACATTTTTTTAGGCAGAGTATATCACAAGGGAGAAATATATTCCAACAAACAAAACCAGACATAAAACGAAATCCAGGGGGGTTCACGATCTGTTTGTTTTTACTGTGTATATACAGATCTGGACGTAGTCTCGTTGGCCAAAAAAGTGCTCTCTCTCACCTAAATTTAAATCTCAATGATTGTTGTTATCGCTCAAATAAATAAACAAACATTTGCAGACTCAAAATCCGACTTCACTCGACTCAATGGAGGATCATACCAGTTAATCGTTTCTAATATTGCACAAACACAAAATTTTGGTTAGAAGAGTAAACACTCGTAACCGCATGAGCTACAAACCCCTTGCCACTAATTAAGCTTTACGCTATTAGTTAAAGATGTGGATTCAATGGCGTACCAAGCGTGAGTAAGGGTTGGTTTGGTATTGTTGTGCTTTGAAGAAAAAACTGTTTCTACTTTGCTATGAGAATAAGCTCATTTTTACTGCTTCACGTTTTCAGCTTTTTTTTCAACAAAAACAGTAAAAATAAGCTGTTTTTAAATGTTTACCAAACATCTTTTTGAGCTCAACTTTTTTTATACTCACTTTTTATAAAAACTCCTCAGTACCAAATCAGTATTAAGTATTCGAAAAGTAGGTGAAAAAGGGGTTTGTAAAGCATCCATTGACAACGCACTCCACAAGTCCCATTAGCACTTAAACAAAAGCTAACTTAAAAGTTAAACACGCATGTCCATAGCATTGCTTGATACCATGGCAAGCTTTAAGGTGAAGCATTAGGAAAAGCATCAACATTTCACCATCACCTTCCCAAACACCTAACTCCCGTGATGGTCCCAAAGTTTTCCCCTCTTCTTTACAAATTTATCATAGCCGGCCGCTAAAGATTTAGAACCAGACGAAAGCAACGGAACAAAATTTGGGTTACCTTTACTTTACTTGCTTGCACCAAACATCGATCATCGATGATTTCAAATAACCAATAAAATCGAATTCTGTATGCATCCTAAGCAAACTTTCGAAACATTTCATGAACACAAACGAAATCTGAATAATCCTAAACCATTGATTCCATCATTTGAACTGTATACACTCGATATGTAAGACTATAACAACTTTACAAAGAAGAAAATCAAAGAAGCACAGTAACTAAACCGTAATTTCCAACCCCAACAAGATATACGATCTTCATCAGTAAATTCTTTAAGAAAGTAAAATCAGACCCGTAAAGCCACCTGATCTTGCCAAGTAATCTTCCTCTTCCCGGATCGGTTTGACCCACTCCCGATGGTCCTGCAAGCCAGGAGCTTCATGTCATTGTGCTGATCGTCATTTCCCCCTCTGTGTAAAGTTTTGTTGGGCTCCTCCATCCTCATCGACTCATAATTCGCTTGAAATTCCTCCTCCTCCTCCTCTCTCTGTTGCAAAACGAAACAAAGGAACATCAAACCTCACAGAACAGAAGTAGAGCACCGAGACTCAAAAGCACATACTTGGAACATTTACTATTTGATTACCGAAATCTGGTTCAAGTCAAAAACCGGAGTGCTCTTCCGCTTTGCCGTGTCCTTCCCGCTCTGAACCCTTTCCTTCTTATTCAAGTCAAAGTTTGGAGTGGGGGTTCGCAAAGTAGCTTCCTTTCCGCCAAGAGCCCTTGCATTAAGGTTTAAGTCAAATTTTGGAGGAGGTTTCCGCACGATGTCTTCCATTCCATGTTTAACCTTTTCCTTTTTGTTCAAGTCTAATGCAGGCAGAGGGCATCGCGATGCTGATTCCTTCTTACTGGAACTCTTTCCCTTCAGATAGGTCACGCGTTGGGTATCTAGATTGTGTGTTTTCACAACGTCTTGCTTTGGTCGAGTGTGTGTTGACTGATTCCCCATTAAGTAATTGTATCTTCTCCTCAAAAACCTGCGAAGTCGAGAGATAAACAATTACCAAGTCATCATCTTTCCTCTTTCATTGTACATATACGCTATCTCACAAGTGTACATGGTATGGACCAGATGTCATACCTTACTTCGGCTACGAGCGTAGACTTTTTCTGTTTCATCATCTGCAATTTCTTCTTCATAGCATCTGCATCCTGCAATAAAAATGATTCCTCAATTAGTTTAGTCAAGCTCTAATATGAATTAGCATAAAAACACATTTACAGGTTTCCAATTCCCTTTTCTTTGGCAATCACAACTCAAAAGAGCATGAAAGCTACAAATTTCCAAACAAAAATTAACATAAATATACCTACAAATTTCCAATTCCTGCTTTTCATAATTTTCTATGGCAATCTCTAAAACACAAGGAGATCACAAACCTACTGGGAAAAAATTTTAAAAAAAAAATCCTGAGTAATCTCTCTCTCTCTCTCTCTCTCTCTCTCTCTCTCAAACCCAACGAAATTGAGACCCAAAATTCAATCTTTTTGTTCTTCTTTCATGCTCTAATCAATCCGGCATACATACAAAACAACCCTAAAAAGTCCAAAGCTAAAAAACCCATAAAATATAAACAAAAACCCAAGAGAAATGAACACCATACACCAGATCTAATGAAACCCACAAAAGAAAGTTGAAATCTTTTAAAAACCCAGAAAAGATTTATACCTTCTGCAGCTCCTCATAGTCTTGCATGAGACTCTGGTGCTTGAACCTGGTCCTCTGGTCCTCCACAGCATCAGAAACAACCCCCTTCATCTTCTTCATCAGATCACAGGGAGAAAGTAAAACAACACAGAACCCAAAAACCAAAAATTACAGGGAGGAGAGAGAGAAAGACGGGCAGGAGGAGATGGGTGTGAAAAAGGAAGAAAGAGTTGGGGAGGAAATAATAAAAGTGGGTAGGGAGAGAGAGAGAGAAGCAACAATGACAAGGAAGAAAATAAAAGGAGAGAGAAAGAGAGAGCGGGTGGGAAGGGAGGAGAAGTTTCTTGCTTTCCTGTTTTCTCTGTGAAAACTCTGACCAAGACAACAAAAACCCCAAAAGAGCCCACATAACTCGGTGAAAAATAATGTTGTTTTGAAAGACAGTGATGAAGATGGGAGATTTTTTGGGGGGTTGCAGAAGGGCATTTCTGGCAACATGTTTGTTGATGAGAGAGAGGCTAGAGAGAGAGTTTTGTGTGAGGTGAGGTGGGTTTGGTTGGAGGACATTAGAAGACATCTATCTCCTCTTTCTTTTCCCTCTTTCCCCTTCTTTCCTTTTTTTGTTTTTCTTCTACATAAATTTTGGTCCAGCTGGGCCATTGGAGAGAGAGAGAATTTCTAGAGAGAGAAAGACAGGGGGGAAGAGTTGGGCGTGGTGTGGACTCTTCTTTGTTTTTGATGGGGAAGGGGCGTGCGTGTAACTTCAATGTTCCTTCTTTGGAGGTGCGTTTTTCTCTGTGATGGATGAGAGAGAAAGAAGAAAAGACTGAATCTTTAGAGAGAGAAAGAGAGAAAGATTGGTGCTTTTAGAGAGAGAAAGAGGTGGGCATTGAAGATTGGGGCTTGATGATGATGAAAGATTAAAAAAAGGGCAGAAAGAAAGATAAATGAGAGATGGAAGTTGCTGCTTCTTTCTGATGGGCTGTTTGCAGTTGTTGGTATTGGGGTAGTAGTGGCACCTTATTTTTAGGCTTTGGAAGTTAGGTGCCAATTGCTGCCCTATTTACCAAAACACCCCTCTGGTTTTTCTTTGATTCCAAGAATGCTTTGCTTCTCTCTCTTACCTCTCTCTCTCTCTCTCCCCTCCTTTTTCCTGTTTTCACCCCCACAGAAACTTGCAGACAAAAGAAGAACAAGTCCCTGATTTGGCTTGATGCCAGCAACTAAATTTCCAAAAAATCAACTCATCAATGGCTTTATACTATTGGAGGGGATTATCCAATGGCACACAACTCCCATATGGAAGGGTAAATTGGTAATTTTAAGGTCATTCATAAATGGAAAAGATGCCATCCATCCACACCAGCTTGCCTACCTCCCCTAGCCAGTAGCCACTACAATTTGATGATGGAATGCTTCATAGCTCCAGTGATGGAACCACAGAAATTGAAACACGGATCCAATACCAGTCTAACTCCCTATTTACCATTTTGTCCCTCAAAAAAGTAGATGCGCATTTCATGGAAGGTGGAACTACTTGGTAAATTTCAAATCTCATCTAATGTATTTGAATAAAAAGACTTCATGCAACGTGGATGGTATTGTGGCGTTGTTCTAAGTCAAAAGGTATAATGTATTTAGGTTACTGTCACGATAAAATCCTCGATCTAGGTAAGTTTTTTTCTTGAATGAAACAAGGCATTTTATGCGAGTTTTATTCTTAAAATTACGATATATGAATCTGAGTTCTACAATATTGTTTTGGTAGTGCGAATTTGATTTCAATTTATACGAATTAAACTCAAAATTTGCGATTCATTCCAAAATCTCTAACAAATTTTTGTTTACGACTCCTATTAATTAATTAATTGCAACACAAAGGAGAGCAAAGCAGGTGGTAACCACTGGGATGCACATAACTATTGTGGTAGAGTACTACTGGTTTCCTTTCTTTTTCATGTGCTGGCATCTGCCATGGCATTACACGTTGACTCTCTCTCTCTCTCTCTCTCTCAATAGTATAATCTGAGGGTGTTTTGAGTAATTTGCAGCTGGGTATTTTAATGGCAACGACTGAAATGTGCATGAATCCATGAAAACGTGAAAACAGGGCAAAACTGGAATTAAGAATGGTAGTTTAACTTTAGGATTGGCAAAAGGTCAAGTCAATTGTCTCAGTGTTTGTGTTTGCTTCTTCTAATTAGTGTTTAATTAGTATATTCTTTATGGCAAACAAGCCATATGAATATGAAATAACTTCCTAATCATGTATAAAATTGATAAGAATATCCGATCGCATCATATGTAGGACACACAAAGATACATAATCTCTTATGTCATTTAATTTTATGTTAATTCGTCAATGTGAAAACTATTTTAATCAAACCCACTTGAGAAAATTGTTCAGAGAAATTTGGCGAAAACGTTCAAGAAAGGTTTACCATTACATGATCAGTGACTAATGACTTTTAAACTGGGTTTTGGATTTGAACAAGTCAGTCAAGCCATCGGCCCCCTCAGGGTCTCCACCCGCTGAGAATTGACATCTCCATTCTGTTCAATGCACGCTCTTTTGCACGATGAATTCAATTTGGACCTGGCTTCTCTGCCCTCTCTCAGTTCTCATACACATTATCTTTTCCTATTTGTGCGGTCACGGTTAAGCCATTTCAATATTTTATATCACTATTACTTTTTGTCTTATTATCTTTATATAAAATTAATAGAAAATATTGACGTGACTTAACCGTGACCATACAAAATAGGAGGGGATGTGAGTGTATAGGAACTAGAAGGGCAGATAAGCCGGGTACTTTCAATTTATAATTATGACTCTGATGACTCATTGTTTTACAATTTTGTGTGCAGTTTGAAACACTAGTAAACCACCGGCAAAGACCAAGTATCCTTTCTCTCCCTCTCTCGGGATTTTTTTAGTATGCAACAGTGTATATATTTATGGTTGTTGAATCCTTTGACTGTTGGATTCTTGGCTTTACATCTAACGCTCCATTCATCCGGAACTTGTCAAACAAATAACGGTGATGATGCATGGTCAAGGGTTAGTCTTTTAGTCCTTCCCTTTTTATGTACAAATTCAGTAATTGGATAGGATCAAGTTAGCCAACTTTTGAGTTGAAAGAACACAGTGCTCCCAACTTTTCTCAACCCCTGGCATGCATACATGGAGGGTTGAGCATTTGGAAATAAACGAGGTGCGAATATGTGCGCAAAGCCTTATGGATTGCCGCATTTCGTTGATACAATTGACAAGCTCAGATAAATTTTGTAATGTAGAAGCAGAATTTGATGGTTACTATGAAGGAAACCCGCAACCTGCGCGAACGGAGATCACTGAGGCCGCAACTTACTGACCTCGTTCAGTCAGATGATACGAAAACCATCTTTCAAATGTGCTTGTTATTTGTGACAGATCAAAATTCAAAACCTATCGAAACTTTGGCAGTATGTCATTTGTTAGGTTTTGTTCTAGTGATCCCCCGAAAGTGTTATATATATAGCTGGTCGATGAAGATTATACTATATGTTATTATGTTTAATCAGTCATCTTAATGCAGAAAAATGCAAACAACTCGAAACCATGCAAATGCATTCTTCAAGTAATGTAACTAGAAACTGATATACATTTGTTGCTGTTCAAAAAATACAATTACTTGCTAATGTTAATGAATGAGTCCTAATCTAGCTGTGTGCCCTAACGATCTGTTTGTGTTGGAATTTGGCGAATATATGTATTTGAATTTCTGAGTAGCATGTCAGTTAGGTTTTGGCAATGATCTGTGTATGTGTGTGTGTGTGTATTAATATATATATATATATATTAGGGTTTAGAGGGATTACACTCTGGCTCATGAAGCGAAGTAGAAAAAAAACATTTAAACACTAAATTTTGAACAATTAATATATCTCACGTAACGATTATCTCGCTATATAAACAGTGAAGTGGGATGCCAACTATGAAGCAACTCATCTTTGGTTTCCTTTAAATTGTGCTGGCTCATGTTCCAATCTATAGTATGTAAAGATATACATACTAGCAAATCTTATGGATTTTGAGAGGTGGAGCTATATATATATATATGCTGCAGTTTTTGAGCAGGAAGTGTAGGGAAATTTTGACTTTAGGAGCTTAGTTACCTAATTAAGATTATGAAGGACACCTAACCAAACTTCCAAACTCCTTTCTCTGATAAGGTGGATGTAGGTCACTTAGTACTACGGTCTGGTGGTATTCATCTTTACTTGGAAGTGAGAGGTCTTATATTCGAATCTCGTAGATGGCGAATTTGATACTAAATTAGGCTGTTTATTGTATGGTTTTACCAAACTCTCCCTCTCCTTAGTGTAAAAATATCGATGTACTAAAAAAAAAAAAAAGATGGATGTAGTAATGTATATCCTAGGTGCAAGTTTGGTTTGACATGAAAATAAATAAATAAATAATTCGATTTGAAATTAAATGATTTAGGACTGAAATTAAGAATATTAAATCTTACACCTCTAGTGGGCATGCTTTCTAGTGGATCCGAAAAACAGGAACCTCCATATATGGGTCCATATGAAACACTGTACATATTTGGGTCTAACATTCAAAGTCCAAATGTACATACATGGGCTACACATGTAGTGAATTTGTCATCATGCCATTCACATGTAAGGTAAGTGTTATTTATTTTTCATCTAAATTATGTCATTGAAACATTAAAAATACAGATCCGCTAATATTAGAAAGTTAGGCATGACTTGACTCAAGATTATCTCAGTGATCGTGCTCTACTCATATTTCAAGAAATGAGATCCAATTTGAATTTTTATATTCAGAGTCTGCGAATAAAGAGGTCCGGACTGTTCAAGAAAAAAAGAAGAGAATTGAATCGTTCAAGTTTTTGGATATGTAAAATAGGCCAATAGAATAGGCTAATAAGAACTATAAGTTTGAAATTTAGTGGTTCAAATATCTCAATGTGCGAGCTTCAAACACAAAAAAAAAAAAAAAAAAAAAGATCTCAATCAATCATGTTTCAAGGCAACAGAGCACCAAATGACAAGTGTGGATGCAGTTCTCACCCTATGTTGATACGTAGGAGGATCGCACATTTAATGGACGCTGTGCTAAACCCATGTAGTGCTCTCACTTGACTCATTTTCAACCACAATATGGCTATACCATGCACCATAAAATATAAAATTGTACTGATTTGTTTTCGATAGTCTAGCTTATTAATTAGTTTGGATTTTTAAACTACTTTTATCTTTCATTTTTATAAACTGCTAAGTGGCTCATATATTTGAACCCAACAGGATCCTCTCCGGATCATTTTGGTGAGGATTTTAGGGATCTATTTATCGTGTTTGTTCATCGTATATCGTACGGTTAGTTTTTGTTAAGTATTATTTGTGTTTAATTTTAAATAAAAATATTTAAATAATTTCTGACTGCATGATTGACACACCCTGATCCTAGAATCTAAAAGTTTATGGAATATTATTGCTAGTAGTTGGTTTTTATTCCTTTGTATTTATCATATTTTTTGCTTCCGCATCGCACTTTTGGTTACGTCACTCTCACGTGACGGCCAGCATGCCCTCATTTGGGACGGGATGTGTCAATGATGTACGATGAACGAACATGATTGACGGATTATCGGAATCCTCCCAAAGAAGATCTAGTAAGGATCCGAATTCTATTTGAACCATCTCTTTGTACTTTTAAACTTGTCAAATAATATAAGTACATAGTTTAAATACAAATATTCATTTCAAAGGTAAAATAATTGAGCGGCAACATAACTATGAGGGTGATCTATTGGTTGGGAACAAATTATATGTTCGTATTCTATACAAGATGTTTTGAATTTGATTTCTAACGCTGATGAATTACATGATAGTGATTGAGGAAGATAAAAATATCTATGTGAATCGTGCCAGAAAAAAAAAGAAAAGGAGCGGCAACATAACGTCCAAAACTGTTACTTTCCGGTGATGTTGCACTCGTTTTACCGTCCAAGCCTCCATTTCAGAGGTCAAAGTCCAATAAGGAAGGAAAACAGGTCAAAATTGGAAACGCAAAAAACCGAACTTTCGAAGTTACCCTCGCTTTCATGGACGCTCATATATAAACCGGGACCTTCGCAAAATTCCCAATTTTATTCTGTCCTCTCCCGAAATCAATATTTTCATTCTTTTTCTCGTAGAATTTTCTCACGTTTGAAGAAAACACAGGTATGTCGATAGTTTTTGTATTTATTTAAGAAGTTCCCAACAAATTTCGATTTATCGATTCGATGGTTTTTATTCAGTATCCCTTTTCCTGATCCATCGATTTGTGGGGGGGTTTTTTTTCTTTCAATATTTTAAATTGTTGGTTTTTCGGATATAGGTACTGGTAAAGCAAATGTCTTTGATGGGATTTAAAATTTGGATTTTAGTTCGATCTCTAACTTTATATATATAATATATATAGAACTGTATTTGTTCTTTCATTCATAAATTTTGATCCTTTAATTTATTTTATTTTATTTGTGTTGTTGGAAAAATTTTGAACTTTAACGGAATTATTCATGAGCTAAAAAAATAATGATCATATTGTTTTTGTTGATTAATTTGAACCAATTGTTGTTTGGATTGATGGGTTGTTGGTAAATTGAATGAGATTATGAAATTTCTGGGTTTGATTGTAGAGAGGCATTGAAGATAATCGAAGATGTTAGAACAGTTACTGATATTTACTAGAGGAGGATTAATTCTCTGGACATGCAAAGAGCTTGGAAATGCTCTTAAGGGATCTCCAATCGACACCTTGATCCGATCGTGTCTTTTGGAGGAACGGTCTGGTTTAGCTTCTTTCGATTACAGTGCCCCTGGGGCTGCTTACACTCTCAAATGGACGTTCCACAATGAGCTCGGTCTTGTGTTTGTCGCTGTTTATCAGAAGATCCTCCATCTGTTGTATGTGGATGAACTGCTTTCGATGGTGAAACATGAGTTTTCGGAGATTTATGATCCAAAAAGGACAGTGTATGCTGACTTTGATGAAACTTTTCGACAACTGAAGAAGGAGGCTGAGGCTAGGGCTGAGGAATTGAAGAAGTCGAAGCAGGTGGGTAAGCCTGTGAACAATAAGAAGCAAGGGCTGGTGCATAAGGGGGGACTTGGAGGAGACAAGAAAAAGAATGAAGGTGGTTTGGCAAGTGATGGTGGGGATGGTGATAATATGAAGGGCCGTAAATTGGAGAATGGGATCTCCAACGGTAATCACGTGGATTTCAAAGAATCTAATGGTACTGCTAACGGAAAAGAAAATACTAGTTCCAATCTTGGGGCTTTTGATGTAAATAAGCTTCAGAAACTTAGATCTAAGGCTGGGAAGAAGACAGAGAAAACAGCTACTGTTGATAGCAAGAGCTCCAAGGCTGAGCCAAAAAAGAAGATAACAAAGAAGAATAGAGTTTGGGATGATAAACCTCCTGAGTCGAAACTGGATTTTACAGATCCTATAGGTGAGAACGGAGACAACAATATTGAGGTCGTGGCAGCAGATCACGGTGACAGTATGATGGACAAAGAAGAGGATTTCAGTAGTGAAAGTGAGGAGGAAGAGGAAGAGGATGTTGGGAAGGAAAGCAAACCTGATAAGCAAAAGAAGGGGTGGTTTTCATCCATGTTCCAGAGGTAAATCTTTTGGAAACCTATGATGTTCGTTATGTTAAAATGACTATTTGAGTTGGTGAAAATAACTGCTATTGAAATGGCTCAACACTTCGAGTTTCTCTTTTTCTCGTTAAATCTGAAATGGCTTATGTTTCCTTGTATTGTCAAGCCAGTTTCGTCAGACTATTAGGTTGTTACATAATTTTTATGCCTCTCTCGCTTGTTTGTATTCAGTATTGCTGGCAAGGCGAACTTGGAGAGGTCTGACCTGGAACCAGCTTTGAAAGCTCTCAAGGATAGGCTCATGACCAAGAACGTGGTATGCTCTTGAACTATTTATTTTCCCATATTAAGCTGAAGTTTGTTTTATCAGTAACTTCCAAGTTTTTTAATTGATGGTACAAATACAATCTTTTCAATATTTGTCACCTGATGCTACAGTACTTTTGATCTTATTGAGCCGACTAATATGATTTTGTGCTGTTGCATTACTAGGCCGAGGAGATAGCTGAGAAGCTTTGTGAATCAGTGGCAGCTAGTCTTGAGGGTAAAAAGCTGGCTTCGTTCACAAGAATATCTTCTACTGTGCAGGTTTGTCAATTTAATTTTCTTCATTCCTCCAATATCCTGTCTACCAGTTTGGCCTCTTAGTATTATTTTTATCAGGCTATAAGACTAATATTTGGGCATGTATAACTTACTGTAGACTGCAATGGAAGATGCTCTTGTTCGTATTTTAACTCCCAGGCGCTCAATTGATATACTGAGGGATGTGCATGCTGCCAAGGAACAAAGGAAGCCGTATGTCGTCGTTTTTGTTGGTGTCAATGGAGTTGGGAAATCTACCAATTTGGCTAAGGTTGAGCTGAATTCTTTTCTTTGTAGTATGTACATTAAGGCATGCCTTTACTGAGTGGTTTTATTAACCAATTGCACCTTGCAGGTTGCTTATTGGCTTCAGCAGCATAACGTCAGTGTCATGATGGCTGCCTGCGATACATTTCGATCAGGAGCTGTTGAGCAGCTGCGTACTCATGCACGCAGACTCCAGGTATGATATTATAGGATTCACATTCACTTAGGAATGGCTGCCGTTCATTGGATAAAAATAATTAATTTGCTGTGTGGACCTAACAACTTTTAACCAACCTTCCATTTCAGATCCCTATTTTTGAGAAGGGATACGAGAAAGATCCTGCGGTCGTGGCTAAGGAAGCAATCCAGGAGGCCACACACAATGGTTCTGATGTGGTTCTTGTTGATACGGCTGGTCGTATGCAGGTACTGTGTTTCTAGTTCTTTAGCGTGTCTTGTTTTGCTGCTGTGTTTTGTGATTTTTTGTTTGTTTTTAGTAATTTATAAATAATTTTTCTTGTATGCCTTTCAGGATAATGAGCCATTGATGAGGGCACTGTCCAAGCTTGTCAATCTTAACAACCCAGATCTTGTCTTGTTCGTTGGAGAGGCACTGGTTGGGAATGATGCTGTTGATCAGCTTTCGAAGTTTAATCAGGTTTGAACTCCATATTCATATTCTCGGGTTTTGTTCTAGTATTGTCCAATTTATGTTTGTTTCTGTATCATTATTTGCTCACTGGCTGGTATCTGATTCCACCTTCCCTGTTCCTGCAGAAATTAGCGGACCTCTCAACTTCCCAAAACCCGAGATTGATAGATGGGATATTGCTCACTAAGTTCGACACTATTGATGATAAGGTAAACCAACCTTTCGAAACTGCAAGTACTTACGAATATTATTGCAATTTTGGCATGTTTCGATTTTTTCAATGATACATCAACTGCATTTACGTGTTATCGTGTAGGTTGGGGCTGCGCTGTCCATGGTTTACATATCTGGAGCTCCGGTCATGTTTGTCGGGTGTGGCCAGTCGTACACTGACCTCAAGAAGCTGAATGTGAAATCGATCGTGAAGACGCTCCTGAAATGAGAGACGTCGAGCTGCCCAACTTCATGATTCAAAGCATGCTGCCGGTTTATGTTATGAACTCTGTGTCCTGCTGTTTGCTGCTGCACCTTTAATTTGTATTGTCTCTGTTTGATCGACCCTAATGTCACTGTGGTGGTGTTGAAAACTTTGGAGGTGAATCAGTCCTTTCGGCTGTAATTTAATATCAGATTTTATTAGATGCTGTTCAAGTTGCTCTCTTCTCTCCCCCTCTCTAGAAGAATGCCCCAAATTAGTCATCCAAAATTAAAATTCTATGGTCTTCCGGAGTATTGAATGCTACGGATTTTTCAACCGTTAGATTTTTTATTTTTGTTATTCAATGTTTCTGGCAGTATAAAACTTATCCTATGTTCGGACGTGAGAGACTTTCAAGTTTCAAAGTACCGAGGAACTTTAGACCATTTCCAATGGAATGTCAAACTCTAACTGTCAAACTACAATTGAATTGTTGTGGCAATCCAAAGTCTTATGTTAAATTTTGTGTTCTTCCGACCAAATTGTCAAATATTATTTTCTTATTTAATGTAGATCTTTAAATGCTTATATTTATTACAAAAATTGTTGAAACAAATTTTTTGTTGGCTTATATGTTAATGGAATAAGGGACTCATCATTAAACTAATAAAAAATAAATTTGACGGTGAGGGCTTCAAATCCAGTCAGCAAATGACACTTCGGTTGGTGACATCCCCACCTAGAATTTAACATATCCGTAGAAGATGCTCTTGTTCAAGTTGCTCCTCCTTTTCTCCCCCTCTCCATAAGAATGCCCCAAATTCTTCATGCAAAATTAAAATTCTATGGTGTTTGGTAGTATTGAATACTCCGAATTTTTCAACCGTAAAATCATTAATTTTTATTATTCAACTTTTTTGGCAATATAAAACTTATCATATGTTCGAAAGAGAGGCTTTCAAGTTTCTATGTACCGTGAAACTATAGACTTATTAATGTTACGCTACAAGAACACCACCAATAAACTACTCAAGCAATACAAATTTACTCCTCAAATGGTTATCTTGTTTGTAATTTCAACATAAAACAGGAGATATCAATTTAAGCATTTTGAGGCAAAACGAAAAAAATAAAAAAATAAAAAAAACCATTTGAGGAGTCATTGGGAAAGAAAACAAAATATGTTTGACTATTAGATAAGTTACATTACCCATTAATCAATTTGTGTATTTATTTGCTTGTTAATTGAATTTTACCAATTATAATTAATATTAGGCAGACAAGGACCCTGGCTATTGGCATACAAAATCATAGATTCATTTACCTTGTAAAACAAGTAATAAGAGAGGCCCTTCGTATATATGGATATAATTTGTGTTTTGTGCCTAATTAATGACACAAAATCATAATTAAAAGGGTATTAATTTTTTTTTACTTGACTAGTCCTTTAATTTTCTTAATTATTTCGAAAAAGATATTCAAAATTTGAATAGAAAATGATGGGTACAAATTTTGAATAACCGGCTCAACCTACGTCTGCTTGATTTTAATCCAAAGTTGAAAAGTTATAGCACTCATCATAAATACATAATCTGCAGTTTTATGATCAGAATTGAATGTAATCACACTCATTCGGAAGGTAAAAAGCCGTTTGAGATTTTTCCTCTAAATAAATTGATTTCATATTTACAACCCAAGATTGCAAACCAAAAGCCCCTAACACCAAACTTTAACGCCTATATATATACAAGAACCACTGTATCAGAAACCCTACAACTTGAAAAATCATAGCAAAGAAGCAACAATGGCTTCCTCGAGAAATATTGGTTTTGCAGTTTTGTCCTTTGTCTTTGTGTTATTTGCTTTCTCCGAAGCCAAAGTCATTCTGGTTGGAGATAAGGACGTTTCTTGGAACGTTGATTCTGTCAAGGCCTTGACTCAGTGGGCTGAGAATAGACGATTCAGAATCGGATATGTTCTCAGTAAGTTCTCACCTTTAAATCGTCATCAACCTTCCGTTCATATCTACTTAAAACGAAGATGTCACTATAACGCTATATTAAGTCAATCATTTACTTTTACGCTCTTAAAACTTTCTTACTCAATAATGTATGATAGACTTGGAATAGCCTTTGTCGATTGAATAGTGATCATTTTTTGAGTAATTCTTGGTTCTTAAGATATATATTTACCCTTTTATTTATTTCTTAGATCACGTTGAGAGGGGATTGTGTTCCGATTGTACACTATGATCTGCCATTTTCCTTCGCTTTTGTGTAATGATATTAAAAACTTAAAACGAAATAGTTATCAAGTGTTCATAAGTGCGATATTTTTATTTTGGTGCATGCATGCAGAATGGAAAAAGGAGGAAGGGAGGGACTCCGTCGTGCAAGTGACAAAGGAAGCCTATGAGACCTGCGACACATCGAAGCCAATCAAAGCAGATGTGGAGGAGATCACGCTGGACAGGTCAGGACCATTCTACTTCATCAGTGGTGTTAAGGAGCACTGTGACAAAGGCTTGAAGCTCACGGTGGTGGTTCTGACGGAAAAACCTAAATATGGTTCGTACTCTCCGTTGCCTGCTCCGGCTGCACCGCCGTCTAGTAATGCTGCTGCCCCTGGTTTCAGTTTGAGTGCTGGATTTATTGCGGTTGTGGTGGCAGTGGGGATGGCTTTGATTTGAGTGTGAAAGTTAGAGATGTTAAGTTTGATTAGCGAAAAGTATTTCGTAATTTGAAGTTATGAGTTTGTATGTTCTACATAACATTTTTATTTATATATCATATTTTGTTATATTCACTTATGGATTGATGAATTTTCTTTGGTAGTTCAGATTTAGGGTTCGTTTGGGAAATTTAAGAGAAATATTATTGAATTCAATCTTTTAGTAAAAATGTAATTTAATTTTGAAAAACCATTTGATATGCTTCTTCTAATTCTTATCAGACTCACCTAAACTGTTGTGGAAAACCTAACGCACGTTTAGAAGTACTTTTAAAATGGTTAAATCTCATGTGATGAAAATATATTTGGTACAAATTTTTAGAAAAAATGTAAGTAAATATTGGAAAATCACTTGGAAGTGAACCAATTATGTGCTTCTTGCATAAAGTACTTAAAAGTGTTTTTGAAACCTAGCTAATAACATTCTCTTATGAAAATGCTATTCACTGTCCCATTTTTATCTTCCACACATCTTTGTAAAATTTTGTCCATTGATCTTCAATTAATTCAATCCGACGATAAAAAATTGAGAGGATTGTATGAAAAGTAAAGATAGGTGTGTGAAAACCACTACTTTTCTCTAAAAGCGGTCTGATGATATCATCTTTCCTTGAAAGTGAAAGGTCCTAAGTTCGAATCTTGTAGATGATAAATTTGATCACTTATTTAAACTGTCCATTGTGTGTCTTACCTGAACTCTCCCTCCCTCCTTATAATGTAAAAATATCGACGTACTTACAAAAAAAAAAAAATCACTTATTTAAAAGCACTTACAAACACGCCAATAAAAACAATTTTAGCGGAAAGGTTTTTTCCACACAAACAATTCATTCCTAAAACGACATCGTTTAGCCGGAGACTTGCATTCGAGGAACCATTTTATCACAAACACAACGCGAAAACACTTGGTCGTCGAAACACTCTTCTTCCTCTGCCGTTATCTTTGCCGCGAAAGCAGTCTGCTTTCACAGATGAATTGCAGCAGCTCTCGTGTCTTCTCCCATGGCGCCGTAGCTTCGTTTCGCGGCAAAGGAATGGACTTTCTCTCTCCCAAATTCGTGACCTTTGGCGCCTCCTTCCCTGCAAAATCAGAATTCCTGAATTCCTACATCCACCCGGCTCTCACTTCCCTCGATTCTTTCCGATTTCAGGTACTAATCCCATTTGTTTTCACAATTAATCAATTGGGGTTTCTGTAAATTTAGCATTTTCAATTGGGGTCCTGTAAATTTAGCCTTTTGATTTCAGTTTATTTAATTTTAGCAGCAGGGTGGCAATGTACTCCAAGTTTCAGTGAAGTCGAGAAGTTCCAAATCGTATGCATTGGTGGTGAGGAGTGATCATCGCTATCCCCAGAACTCCGACTTTCTGAAGCACTATTCGAAGAAGGAGAAGAAGCCGTTTCCGGTGCCCATTGTGGAGCTGAGGCGGGCAGCAAGAGAGAGGCTGAAGAGCAACAGGGGCAAGCCTAGAACGCCGGTTCCACCTCCCAAAAACGGCTTGCTTGTCAAGACCCTTGTGCCAGTTGCATACGATGTGTACGATGCGAGAATTACATTGATCAACAATATGAAGAGGCTTTTGAAGGTGGTTCCTGTGCAGGCTTGCAGGTTAGCTCTTGGAGCTTTCTTGAATTGGGTTTGATGGAACTTTTTTTAGATTTAGAGCTCTTTTGAATTTGTTTAATGAAGTTTTTCAACTTTAGGATATTTTTCGAATTGGGTTTAATGGAGTTTTGTAGCTTTAGAATCTTTTTTGAATTGGGTTTAATGAATTTTTGTAGCTTGAGGAGCTTTTTTGAATTTGGTTTAGTGGAGTTTTGTATCTTTAGGAGCTCTTTCGAAGTGGTTTCAATGGTGTTTTGTAACTTTAGGAGCTTTTTTGAATTGCGTTTACTGGAGTTTTTTTAGATTTAGGAGATTTTTCAAACTTGTTTAGGAAGGAAATGAACTTGCATCATGGAGGGAAGTTTATCTCATTAAAATTTTTAACTTGTGCAGGTTCTGTAATGAAATTCATGTGGGGCCTGTTGGGCATCCATTCAAATCATGTAAAGGTGCAAATGCTAACATTCGTAAGGGTGTTCATGAGTGGATACCAAATGTGACCGTTGATGACATATTCTTGCCAGTTGAAGCTTTCCACCTCTATGATCGGCTTGGAAGACGCATTCCTCATGAGGAAAGATTCTCAACTCCTAGACTTCCAGCATTAGTTGAGCTCTGCATCCAGGCTGGGGTCGATATCCCGGAATATCCCACTAAAAGGAGAAGAAAGCCAATCATCCGAATTTCAAAGAGTGAATTTGTTGATGCAGATGAAAGTGAGCTACCAGACCTGGACGATGAAGGACCCAAGAGACCCGTTTTGGCTGAAATAATGGATTCGGAGGTAATAGTCCCTTCCGATGAAGAAGAAACAACCTTGCTTGCTGAGGAAACACTACGAGCATGGGAGCAGATGAGGAGAGGAGCCAAGAGATTGATGAAGATGTATCTAGTGAGGGTTTGCGGGTATTGCCCGGAGGTGCATGTTGGTCCTAGCGGCCACAAGGCTCAGAACTGTGGGGCCTTCAAACACCAACAACGAAATGGGCAGCATGGCTGGCAGGCGGCTGTGCTCAATGACTTGATACCACCAAGATATGTGTGGCATGTTCCAGATGTGAATGGACCGCCACTGGAGCGGGAGCTCAGGAACTTTTATGGGCAAGCCCCTGCGGTTGTCGAAATGTGCATTCAGGCGGGTGCTGCTGTGCCAGAAGAATACAGACCAACCATGAGGTTGGATGTCGGGATTCCCTCCACTATTAAAGAAGCTGAAATGGTAGTTTGATGAGTTGGGTTGATCTTTGTCCCCCTCTTATTTTCAGTACAATGTAAATTGTATGTAGAATATCTCAACAGGTGGTCTGAACAAAAAGCTTTTATACATCTTCAGTCACCTTTCTTCTTTTACTTGAGGACAAATCTGACTAAATGTAACAATTTTCTGGTTTTCTCATATGGCTGCTGTGTTCCTCTATCCATTAATGCTGCCATGCACTTTCTTTTGTTGTGATGCTTTATGTGTTTAGCTAATAACAAATAAGATGTTGCAGGTTTCAAGCCTTCAAGTTCAATGTTCTTGTAACTATGTATTCATGTGCGTGAGAAAATAAAAATGTTTAGAATGAACCAACACATAGCATATATCGAGATTCATGGTCAATAAATTTGTAGTCAAGGATCTAATGACTGAGGATTCAACAGTTATGAATTTCGATCATTAATTTACTCAAAGCACACTATAACCAACATCGATAGTGCTTATTGAGAAAAATTGGTACCATTATTCAGTCTGAATGACTCAACCACATGGCCGTCTGGTTGAGACACATAAGGTGAGGATATTTGGATTGAAAATTTTGACACATTTAGCATTTTTCGTATCGTTGGACGGGTAAATTAGTTGACCCTTAAAAAGTGATTAGTGGTAATTAAAACCAGAGACACAAAACAATCCTATTACTGCTGCTTGAAAAACGGTTGAACATCCTAACTTGTTACACATGTATGCATTCTATTTCTTTCAGACCCCCACTTTATTCTTCTGTCTACAAGCATTCATAACCACCTCAGCGCGCAGACGGTTGAAGAAAAACAAAGAGAGGCAAAGAAATCTCGGGACAAGAATCTTTGTTCAAACGAGGGAAACGAAAGCTAGAGGAAACTCGAAGCCATGGCACATCAAATGAAGGGTCATTCTCCAGCACAGCATTCATCGGAGATACTCCATCAGTCTAAGAACGCCCCCTTCTGCCCGATGAAAATGGCGATCGGAGGCTTTGCCGTTGTTGTCACCATCGGTTACTTCACTTTGTACAGCAAGAAGAAGCCGGAGGCAACTGCGTTGGACGTTGCCAAAGTTGTGTCCGGAACCGCCCATCATGTCAACACTCACCCCCGCAAATAGATCACCAGTTCTCAGTTCCATAACTGTCAACTCCTATTTTCTTTCATTATATACATTTATTTCATAGAGATTCAATGTAAAAACGGAGTGTTGAACGACTATCGACTACCTGACGGACTCCCTCCTGTCTCATATACATTTATTTGTGGATGGCTTTTCTTTTTCTTTTTTTGAAAGGAAAAGTTTTTGTTGTGATGCTTTATGTGACTAGCTGAGAACAAATAAGATGTTGCAAAAAGGATTTACACATGGTCTTTATAGATTTGGAAAAAGCGTATGATAGGGTCCCAAGAGACATTCTTTGGAGGATTTTAGAGAAGAAAGGAGTACGAGTAGCATATATCCAAGCTATAAAGGATATGTATGAAGGAGCAAAGACTGCCGTAAGAACTCATGAAGGACAAACCGAAAGCTTTCCCATAACTGTAGGATTACATCAAGGCTCATCCTTAAGTCCTTACCTTTTTGCGTTGGTAATGGATGAGTTAACACGACATATTCAAGATGATATTCCTTGGTGTATGCTTTTCGCAGACGATATAGTGTTGATAGATGAAACTCAGGAAGGGGTAAATGCAAAGCTTAACCTTTGGAGAGAAGTGTTGGAATCTAAAGGTCTTCGCCTAAGCCGATCAAAGACAGAATATATGGAGTGCAAGTTCAGTGCAAATGGAGGCCAAAACGAGTTAGGGGTGAGGATCGGAGATCAAGAAATACCAAAGAGCGACCGTTTTCGTTACCTAGGATCTATCTTGCAAAAGAACGGAGAATTAGATGGAGATCTCAACCATAGAATACAAGCTGGATGGATGAAGTGGAAGAGTGCATCCGGCGTGTTGTGTGACCGCCGTATGCCACTGAAGCTCAAGGGAAAATTTTATAGGACGGCAATAAGGCCGGCGATGCTGTATGGCACAGAATGTTGGGCGGTGAAACATCAACACGTACACAAAATGGGTGTAGCGGAGATGAGGATGCTTCGTTGGATGTGTGGGCACACGAGAAAGGATAAGATTAGGAATGAGGATATCCGGGGTAAAGTAGGAGTAGCCGAAATTGAAGGAAAGATGAGAGAAAATCGGTTACGGTGGTTTGGACATGTACAAAGAAGGCCTACTGATGTTCCGATTAGAAGATGCGACTATGGGACAGAGGTTCAGGGCCGAAGGGGTAGAGGAAGACCTAGGAAAACTTTGGAAGAGACTCTAAGAAAAGACTTAGAGTACTTGGATCTAACGAAGGACATGACACAGGATCGAGCACAATGGCGTTCTAAGATTCATATAGCCGATCCCACTCAGTGACTTGGATTTTCCAAGTCTCCAACCGAGAAGTTTTCCTCATTCGGGAAATTAAGAGAACACTACCCCAACCTACATGCTCCACTCAGAAAGCTTCAACATACAAGCTTTAACAAAAGAAAATTCAAAGAACTTAGCGAAGAAGGCTTTGGTGTATTTAACACAATACGTTGAAATGAAGGAAAGCTTATTTATTGATATCCCCGATAAGCTACAAATATGTACATATACATGAGTCAAAATAAGCACACAAGAGGGAGCCTTCACAAAGGTTGCTTAGGAGAAGTCTCAGCAGTCGGTAGAGCCCCAGAAAGAGAAGGCACCGGAGGGGGATCATTTGGAGCCTCAGTACTGGACAGAACCCTAGAAGGAGGAGGCATCAGAGGTTGATCATTTGGAGCTTCATTACGCGGTACAGCCCCAGAAGACGAAGGCAATAAATGCCTTTGGAACAAACCCACAAATCTCTGATGATCAAGTAAAACCTGACCATCAGTTTCCTTCATCTGGTCAAGCTTCCTCTTCATGTTTGTAGCATAGTCATGTGCGAGCCGGTGCAACTGTTTATTCTCATGCTTGAGCCCTCTAATCTCCTGTTTGAGACTCATCACTTCAGCCGCCAATGATTCAACTTGGCGGGTTCGAGCAAATAGGCGTTGGGCCATATTAGACACAGAACCTGCACACTGAACACTGAGAGCCAGCGAATCCTTAACAGCTAACTCATCAGACCGTTTGGAAAGTAGTCTGTTATCTTTGGGAGTGAGAAGGTTCCTGGCCACCACCGCAGCGGTCATATCATTCTTCATCACGGAATCCCCAACGGTAAGAGGACCAGTAGGGGAGACGAAGGATGGGCGCCATATGTTGTCTGGAGAAGGCGGGGCTGCCTCTTCAACAAGGTTCAAGTCAAAACGACGGTCGGAGGGGCCAGACATTTTCAAAGGTGTTGAAGAGAGAAGAGGTCGGACAAATCAAGATCTTAGAAGTGCAAGAATGAAGCTTCTACTGGTGGAGATTCAAGTGTGCTTTGGAACTTAATGCCAGCCCCTATAAAAATCTGCACTCGACAAAGCTTCAGAAATCGAAGAGGCGCCTGCTCAGAAATCGAAGAGGCGCCTGCTCAGAAATCGAAGAGGCGTTTGCTTTCTCAAAAGCTGGGCTGCTTAGAGATCACGAGGGTTGATCTCAGAAATCGAAGAGGCGTTTGCTTTCTCAAAAGCTCCCAATAAGATTGCTTGCTCCAAAATCGAAGAGGCACCGTCCTCCGAATCTCGAGAGCCAGACTCCCAACATGACTACTTTCTTAAAAATCGAAGAGAGGGTAAAGGAACAGTACCATTGCTGGATAATTGGAAAGTCCCTGTGTGTCAACCTCTGTGCTTCGTGGCAAGGTAGACTAGCAAACATGCCCAACCTTTACTCACATTCGAGAAAACACTCCCAACAAGATTGCTTGCTCCAAAATCGAAGAGGCACCGCCCTCCGAATCTCGAGAGCCAGACTCCCAACATGATTACTTTCTCAAAAATCGAAGAGACACTGCTCCCCGAATCTTGAGAGCCAGACCCCCAGCATGATTGCTTTCTCAAAAATCGATGAGGCATCGTTCTCCGAATCAATCGAAGAGGCGCTCGCTTTCTCAAAAGCTGGGCTGCTCAGAGACCACGAGGGCCGATCTCAGAAATCGAAGAGGCACCTACTTTTCTAGCCTTGTCAACACCTGTCACACGCACACTCAGCTTTGCAGAAATTATGGGCATTCTGTCGAAGACTTCTGGTGAAGTAGAAAGCACATGAATCTTACTGTTCAATCACCCACTTCCCACACGCAACAATAGCTCATGGGTACCACAAATAACTTTGCCAAAGTTCTCTGCCAAAGTTGAGCACGTGAAGCTTGCAGCTCCCACTACATCGCTCTGACCAAGAAAGGTAAAAGAATAGCAAAGAAACAGCACTAACAAAAGTTTAGACACATAAATTTTGAAGGTCTAGCTACCATATTATTACCCATAACTGTAAAGGAACAGTACCACTGCTGGATAATTGGAAAGTCCCTGTGTGTCAACCTCTGTGCTTCGTGGCAAGGTAGACTAGCAAACATGCCCAACCTTTACTCACATTCGAGAAAACACTCCCAATAAGATTGCTTGCTCCAAAATCGAAGAGGCACCGTCCTCCGAATCTCGAGAGCCAGACTCCCAACATGACTACTTTCTCAAAATCGAAGAGAGGGTAAAGGAACAGTACCATTGCTGGATAATTGGAAAGTCCCTGTGTGTCAACCTTTGTGCTTCGTGGCAAGGTAGACTAGCAAACATGCCCAACCTTTACTCACATTCGAGACAACACTCCCAACAAGATTGCTTGCTCCAAAATCGAAGAGGCACCACCCTCCGAATCTCGAGAGCCAGACTCCCAACATGATTACTTCCTCAAAAATCGAAGAGACACTGCTCTCCGAATCTCGAGAGTCATACCCCCAGCATGATTGCTTTCTCAAAAATCGAAGAGGCATCGTTCTCCGAATCTCGAGAGCCAGATACCACAGACCACTTTTTCAAAGTGCTCTGACAGAGTTAAAACATGTGAAACTGGCAGCTCCCACTACCGTGCTATGACCAAGTAGGGTAAAGGAATAGCATTACTACTTGTTGTTAGGGAGACTCCTATATATGTCGACCTCCATCCCCAACGGACAGGCAGACCTGCAAAAATGCTCAACCCTTCATCATATCTGAGAGGGCACTCCCAACGAAGCCTTTCGAAATATTCAGCTTTCTTTCCCCCCGATAATACCTCTGCAAACAAGCTATACTAGAGCAAGAATATCTCATATCATCAGGGTTAAAAGCAAGAGTATCCCATATCATGCTTTTTCCCTGTCTTTTCTTTTGGCCTTGTTTTTACCTGCAAGACAAGGAGAAAGAGAACAATCAGTCAGCACTTGGAATCAAGCTTCCAGCCAGGAACTGACTGCCTGGAACCCCTTACCTGATTACTTACCTGGCATTGCTCTCGAGTACTCATCTTCAACATCTTATGTTTCCAGGGAAGATTCCGCATCTGCTTGAGGAACAGATAGGGCAAGTGCGAAGGATACAAGGAAGCATGTGGAGACAAGCGTAACAGCACACGTGCCGATACATTCATTACTCTGTCAAAAGCAAAAGTATCCCATATCAGCAGGGTGGAACGTACTCTAGATTTGATGGACTTGTTTTGACCCTCAAATTCTTCAGTCGGCCTTATACTCTGGAGGAAACCAGAAAACCCTCCAGCTCAGTTCAAGAATAAGCCTGTGGAAAGTTACTTCTTCAAAAGCAAAAGTATCTCATATCATCTCTTCTCATTTTTCTTCTCTTTATCCTTCATGCTGCTGCAAGATGGGGAGAAGGTGAACAATCAGTCGGAGCTCTGATTGCTTACCTTGTCTGTCACCTCTTTCAGCAGACCCCCTAGCTCGGCGACTTGGGGGACTCCTACTACATGGTTTGTATCGCGCTTAACAAAGCCTGAAACTACAAGTAAGCTTCAAGTGAAATTGATACATTACCTTGTGCATCTCCACCAGTTAAAGATACCACCCCTGGATGGAGGAAGAGTACTTCCAGAGAAGATGCCACATCTACCTATGAGACAGATAAGGCAAGTCAAGACGACACCACACTCCGATACTTAGAAGTTTCGTGATTACGAGATCATTCTCCCACAATATTTCCTAATGTCATTTGTACTAAATCATTCACTTGTACTCACTAAATGAGAGCTTGAACCTATGTACTTGTGTAAACCCTTCACAATTAATGAGAACTCTTCTATTCCGTGGACGTAGCCAATCTGGGTGAACCACGTACATCTTGTGTTTGCTTTCCTATCTCTATCCATTTATATACTTATCCACACTAATGACCGGAGCAATCTAGCGAAGATCACAAAAAGCGATCGTTTTCGCTACCTAGGATCTATCTTGCAAGAGAACGGAGAATTAGATGGAGATCTCAACCATAGAATACGAGCTGGATGGAAAGAGTGCATCCGGCGTGTTGTGTGACCGTCGTAGGCCACTGAAGCTCAAGGGAAAATTTTATAGGACGACAATAAGGCTAGCGATGTTGTATGGCACAGAATGTTGGGTGGTGAAGCATCAACACGTACACAAAATGGGTGTAGCGGAGATGAGGATGCTTCGTGGGATGTGTGGGCACACGAGAAATGATAAGATTGGGAATGAGGATATCCGAGGTAAAGTAGGAGTAGCCGAAATTGTAGGAAAGATGAGAGAAAATCGGCTCCGGTGATTTTGAACATGTGCAAAGAAGGCCGACTGACGCTCCGGTTCGAAGATGTGACTACGGGACAGAGGTTCAGGGCCGAAGGGGTAGAGGAAGACCTAGGACAACTTTGGAAGAGACTCTAAGAAAAGACTTAGAGTACTTGGATCTAACGGAGGACATGACACAAAACCGAGCGCAATGGCGTTCTAGGATTCATATAGCCGACCCCACTTAGTGGGAAAAGGCTTTGTTGTTGTTGTTGTTGTTGATCTAATGACTAAGGATTCAACAGTTATAAATTTCGATCATTAATTTGCTCAAAGCACGCTATAACCAACATCAATATTGCTTATTGAGAAACATTGGTACCATTATTCAGTCTGAATGACAACCACATAGCCCTCTGGCTGAGACACATAAGGAGTGGCCTGTCTCGAGCAGGTGGGGCCAAAATACAAGAATGGGATTGGATCAAATGTGTTTTTATTTAGATCCAGACAGTCACGTGATCTGGTCATTCGAATCCAAATATTCTCTCAATATGAAATTTCTTATAAAAACATGAATCATGTATTTTAGTCACGCCCAATCCTATGCAGCTTATCAAAGTTTTCGTAATCAGCAGCCCTAGTCTAAAATGGATTTTGGGAGTTGGATTAGATAAAAAAGGAGAGATTTTTTTAACGTGCCGAAACACGGGATGGAACACACATGTTATTATACAATTGAAGAGACATTTAAAAAAAAAAAAAAAACTTTCTCTAATTGTATAATAACATGTGTTGTTCTGCCCTTATTTCGAACAAATTGAAAAATCTCTCCGGGACAAAGAATATGCCTTGAATTTCTCAGTCCACGTGACTCACGTGCTTCCCAAACTATAACCCCTAATCCCCATACAATCACCGATAGACCCTGCTCTCGGAAAATCCGTTCTTTGAGCCTCCATGGAAGTCGCTTTTCAACCTTCCCCTGCTCTTCTCTGTAATTACCCTCTTTCTCTCTCTGGATATTTTTTGTTTTGCTGAAGAAAGTTAAAAACTTGAGCTAACATCTATGGTTACTTCCACGTATCAGGTCACAGACAATCGAGGCTTCCCTCAACGTCTTCTTTTTCGCCGGTAATTCTATCATTTCTGAATTTATCCCTTTTTTTCTAGCCGTTTTTCTTTGATTCCCATTCCTTTTTTTATTGGAAAAGATAAATTTGTAATCTTTGATTATGTTGGGAAGTTAGTAGTTTGATGATTTGACAATTTCATCCTGTTTGTTTTGATGGGAAAAGATAAATTTTTATTCTTTAATTATGTTCGGAAATCAGTGGTTTGATGATTAAGTGCCTTTCGATCCGAATTTCGTATGAAGAAAATGGTGCTCAAGAGTGCAGCTATGGAACTAGCTGAAAATTTTGTGATAGTATAAAGACAATCTAGTTTTAGCAATTTAGCATCTCAAAACTAGCTTGCTTGTTGTGATTGATCGTTGGATTCGACATTTTGGTGGTTGTAGGCAAATGACGGTGAATCACTGAATGTACGTCAATCTTGGCTGTGTATATAATGTGCATTTTAAAATTATCGGCGTTGAACAGGCCGGTTCAGCAGGCTAGGCTTTCCCTCATCACAACTGTTGTAAACCATTTGGTGTATAGATGTAGAATAAAGCCTTTCACTTTGTTTAATTTAATCCCATAGCGTAATATTGCCAGTCATTTGTGTTGTAACTGCTATGACATTTTTCTTTGTAATGCAGCTGTTCAATTATAAGGGATTCTCTATTGGGTGCTCTCTTGGCAGATTGCCCATTTTTGGAAATTTAAGTCATTGTAAGTTAGGCTATCTCGGTATAATATGTCATGCGTGATTGGGTGCTGTCTTATAAGCAATGTACCTTTATGCGTAATTGAACTATATGGACTATAATATCTCATGCCTCTTTTGTTTTCCTTACTCAGCTGCTCGTCATAGAGTGTTTTGCATTCGAGGGCAGAATGGTGGATTATCGTGGTGTGACTTTGATGCAAAAGAGAAGATTGGAAGATCATGTTATGATATTAGATTGCATAAACAGCATAGGTTGACCAGGTATACAGTTCTACGATCTGCTGCTGGTGCTGACTATCCATTTCCAGGTTTCTCTAACTAGCATTTTTCTGTTATAACCCTCTCCTTTAGCAGCATTACAAATCTAACTGGCTTACTCATTGTTTTTTCTCTAAAGTGCAGAACCAAACATGGTCTCAAAACTAAGGGGAATCGGCTTTTGTGCCGTTACTGCTTTCAATGCCATTTATCTCTTTGTGCTGATGCTGATACTCCATCCTCTTGTTCTGTTGTTGGATCGGTACAAAAGAAAAGCTCATATTTTTATTGCCAAGGTTTGGGCCACTGCTACTGTTACACCATTTGTTAGGATCAAGTATGAGGGACTAGAGAATTTGCCTTCTCCAGATACCCCTGCCGTGTATGTTTCCAACCACCAGAGCTTTTTAGACATCTATATTCTTTTCACAATTGGGCGACCCTTTAAGTTTATCAGCAAGACTAGCATATTTCTCTATCCCGTTATTGGGTGGGCCATGTTTCTGATGGGTGTAATTCCTTTAAAGCGCATGGACAGCAAAAGCCAGTTGGTACTCCCTTTCCTTTGTGGTAATCTATATAAATATGGTCATTATCTAAACTATCATTTTAAAGTTCTCTTTGCTTTTTTGCCTATAGGAATGCCTTAAGCGTTGCATAGAGCTTATTAATAAGGGGGCTTCTGTCTTTTTCTTCCCTGAGGGGACACGCAGCAAAGATGGAACATTAGGTGCTTTTAAGGTGAGATCTTTTGGGATTCTTTGTTCTTTTGGATGATTATTTAGTTGTGAGAAAGTTTTTTAATTGGAGCTTGTAATCGTTGCTCCATCTGTATAATTTATTCCTACGACGCTCTTTCTCCCTTCTCCTCTAAATATGTATTGGGATTTTCTGATATACAGTTTCTTGTTCTTGTTGACATGCAGAGAGGTGCCTTCAGTGTTGCAGCGAAAACCAAGGTACCAGTAGTGCCCATTACCCTTATAGGAACTGGAAAAATCATGCCTCCGGGAAGGGAGGATATCTTGAATACTGGAGCTGTTAAAGTCGTTATTCATAAACCTATAGAAGGACATGATACAGAAGTGCTGTGTAGTGAAACTAGAAACGTAATCGCTGGTGCACTTGATCGTCAAGGCTGATCTATCGACTGCCATTTGTTCTGTTTGGTTTCTATGGTTCGATACTCGGTCCTTTTTGTGGGATTGAAGAAATATAGTCTGAAAGGTATGAATCATTTGTGGAATTGCCTCTTTGCTTATTAATTACTTCAATAAATATTCATGGCAAAGCTTATGAGATCCATCTTAGAGTATATTTAATTTGATTGTCGCCTGTTCAGACAGCATCCTAGAAATTTTAGCGTACATGTGGATGGTTTCGTCTAGTTTTGAAGTCCGATTAGGTTCTTGTTCACATTGGAAGAATGGTTTAATGATCTTGCACTTGATTCTGTTCGGGCTTTGCTTCAGTCCAAATATTAAAAACATGCTTGGTCTCTTGTACAGATTTGAACTAACGAACATTCTATTATTCTCCGGTGCAACATAGTAGAAAATTCCTTGAACTTAACATGTTTTTGGTACTTGTGTGTTTCTGTTTCATCGTTAGGTTGTGGATAGCTGATGACACAGGACAATAAAACTGCATCTGAATCTGAAGCGATCGAGCATGGAACGTCTCTTTGCCTGAGGCTGTCCGTCCCATACTTACAAACTTGCAAGCGCCGCGGCCTACGGTAAACATCTGCATCCCGACAGCCACAAAGAAGCGAGCGGTTGGCCGGACCCCGGGCCTTGGGAGTTTTTGAGCAGTGTATGCTTCAACTGTTTATGTTTTCTTTGGAGGGAAATATCCTCCCACGTTGATATTCTGAATGCCGATCCCATTGAGCTCGATGTTATATTATATTCTTATATTTATATTGTACGTCTTTGAATTTGGATAGGTGTCGTGGATGCTGCTAAGAATATAATTGCGAAGAAAATTATTGTGTCTTTCACTTTCACATGATCATTTTTTTACAATTATTTTTGTCAAACTGATCATTCCACTTAAAGAGACCAAAATGATTTACGGTAACTATTTTTATTGATTGTCATTGTCATTGGGTCCGGATTCTCTTTGGAGGATCTAGGAATTTGTGAATTGTGTCTGTACATGTTGCGATTAGAAATCATTTTAAATATTTTTATTTAAAAATAAATATAAACAATATTTGATAGAAACTGATTGCACTATGTACGATAAATGAAAACGATTCAAGAATTCTTAGGATCCTCATTAAAAGGATTTGAAGACGATCCTGTTGGATTGTCACTGGTTAAGATAAGGAGTTAACATAAGGGAATTGTTATTAACACTCTTAAAATTTCATTTAGCACTCTAAATTTTTTATAATTAAAAAGAAAAATACACAAGTGATGAGTGTATAATGAAAATTTTAAGTGCTAATAACAATTTCATACACTTGGTTAAAAAGTTTTTGAGATTAAAATTTATTAAATTATAAATAAAAATGTTTTTGAGATTAAAATTTATTAAATTCTAAATAAAAAAGAAAAAAAAGGATAATGGGGAGCTCCGCTGTCAGTGCTCCAGTAACAGCATTGACTTTCTTTCTTCGTTTTCCCCCTTTTCAATTCCGGTAAAATACTCTCTTTCTCTCTCTCTCTCTCTCCCCTTCGTGATATCCTCCTCCTTCCGTTGTGCTTGACACCCAGTTGTTACATATACCCGTAGTCTCTCTGCCCGTCGCTGGCGGCAAGCAACGGAATAAGAATTTAACTCCTGGTTTTACTGTGAGTTGCTTCTCTCTCTTTCTCTCCCCCCCCCCCCAATCTTATATGCTTTGATAATTTCTGCACAGATGATCAATTATACTACATGGTTTCTTCTTCTTCCGTTAATCGAGGGAAATTTCTGTCAAAATATGAAATTATTGTAATTTAATTGCATGTCTTAAGGGAAATTTCAGTTCTTTAGGGAAATTTCAGTTCTTTTTCCACTGTGCTTAATCAAGTTTGTTGCTTTTGTTTTGGGTTTTTTTTTTTTTTTGAGGGGTTTCTTAATTAATTGGTTTTTGATGGATTTCTTAACTAATTTGGCCAGTGTCAGGAAACAGTAGTTTTTGGAAATCTATGGTTGTCTTGGATTTTGCCTGAATTGGAAGAACTTGGCTTTACATGATTGAGCATTCCTCAGAGATCCGGCTGTTGGAGAATCTGAACTGAAAACTATTTAAGACTCACAAAACATAGGAAAACAGATAAGAGAATAATGAAAATTTTGTATCCGAATCGCAGAATTGATTATCGAGAATCTGAAGTGAAAACTGTTTTGACTGCTTAGTTTATGCACTGTTGACTATTATAGGGATCTGAGTTATATAATTAGCATTTTTTTTGTTACATCAAAGCGAGAAAACATTCGGTTTACTGTAAACCAGATTGTTATCTTTTTAGCACTATTAGGTTAATGAAATTGGTTGAGCACTTGGTGGAAAAATGTTATTGGAAATTAGGAATTGTTATAGATTCGTACTTCCCATCTGGTTGGTGTTGATAATGCCAACTCTGTCAGATGTGAGATAGCTCAGCCACATAGACCTGAACATGATGACTTTGATGCTCATCGCTTTGCATTTAATTTGGATGTTATTTTTGTCATGCAGGTGGAATTGATGTGTTTGATTGAGTAAAATGTTGGATTGTGGTTACAACAAGCCACAGTACTTGGGAGGCCAGAGAGACAAGTTTGTGAGGTACAAAATGTGACTTTTCTTTGTCGAAGTTTGCAAACGTTTTTTTCAGGGCATCGACGCCAAATATGAAGATCTGATTCTAGTTATGGACAATTATCTGTTACACTTCGGTATGACTAGTTGAGACATCATATTTGCTAAAATTTTAGGAAGTATGTAGTCTTTCAAATCCAATAAGTAGATAGCAAGTTGCCTAAATAAAAAATATTTTAGAAAAATTGTTTCAGGTAGATTGTTTTTGTTTATAAGTATTTCTATATATTAATTTTGATTCATGTTTCATGTATGAATGAATGAAGATAATATTATAGTTCCCGGTCAGTATCTCATGCTTCCTTTTTTATGATGAAAAGCTGAACGTTTATGTTTCTAATAGTGTTGAAACTAGATTTGGGTCATCTGGTAAAATGGCATCGAGTGTTGTGCTTATCGGCAACTTTTTATTGATTTTCTAGGTTAGATGACTTGGACTCTAGATTATCATCACCTTCTGATTCAGGAGGTAGAAGGTGTGGGTTTAATATTGAACTAACAAGGACTGCTCCTGCAAGGGATACATCTTTTAAGAGAGGAATGAAAAAGGGGTCTGAAGGACTTAAGTCAATTGGCCGATCACTTGGATTTGGGATCTCTCGTGCAGTATTCCCTGAAGATCTTAAGGGGTCAGACAAGAAGATATATGATCCTCAGGACAAATTTCTCCTGCTGTGGAATAAATTTTTTGTCCTCTCATGTATTCTGGCTGTATCTGTGGACCCTCTGTTTTTCTATCTTCCAGTCATCAATAGTTCATCAACATGTCTTGGCATAGATCGAAGGTTGGCTATCATAGCGACCACATTGCGGATGATTGTTGATGCTTTCTATCTTATTCACATGGCTCTCCAGTTCAGGACAGCTTACATTGCTCCATCATCTCGGGTTTTTGGAAGAGGTGAACTGGTGATTGATCCAGCACGAATAGCGAAGCGATACTTACGAAGTTATTTCATCATTGATTTTCTTTCAGTGCTACCCCTACCACAGGTAAGAGTGTGTTTCCCTAAATTATTTGACATGGCTATACCTCTTTCATGTAGTTTTTGCTCTTATTTTATTTTGCCTTTTGGTTTCTATGTATCGTTAATTATTGGCATATTTCATTTATTTAGTAGAAGATCTGAAAAATACACTGAAACGAAACTGGTAACTGTAAGCCTATATTTTGTTCTATGCAAAACTAAAAGGCCGTAATTGGTGCAGATTGTTGTTTGGAGGTTTCTTCAGAGGTCCAAAAGTTCAGATGTGCTTGCTACAAAACAGGCTTTGCTTTTCATAGTTTTATTTCAGTATATTCCCAGACTTCTTCGAGTCCATCCTTTGACTTCAGAACTGAAAAGAACAGCTGGCGTCCTTGCTGAAACTGCTTGGGCAGGCGCTGCATACTATTTGCTATTATATATGCTCGCTAGTCATGTGAGTGCCTATTTTGTTCCTACTCTTGACTGTTTTTTTTCCTTGTTTTCTTGCTTTATGTTATTCAACTTTTTTTTTTCTTTGCGTATGAACATTTGATTATTTCCCTCTGAAGGTTATTAATTGTCAGACATTAACATGGAAATCATACTTTTCTTTGGGGGCAATTATTATCTTTGCAGATAGTTGGGGCATTTTGGTATTTGTTAGCCTTAGAACGCAATGACACATGCTGGCAGAAGGCTTGTACTGAAATTGGAAAATGTGATAAAAAGATCTTGTACTGCGGGAACCAATACATTTTAGATCCTGCAACTTGGTCCAATGTTACCAAAACCATCTTATCAAAATGCACGGCAGATGACCAGAATACATTCTTTGATTTTGGAATCTACAATTCGGCTTTATCATCTGGGGTTGTTTCATCCAATAAGTTCATCGTCAAATACTGTTACTGTTTGTGGTGGGGACTACAGAATTTAAGGTACTGATGTCATCTGAAATAACAATGTTCCTGATCCTAGTCATAAAGTTCAATATGTTTTATGTGGTGGTTTTACTTGATGTTGGAAAACCAAAAAATAGTCACTGCCATTCTTGTTCCTCCGTCCATTGCGCCTCTTGGGGGCTTTAAAGTTTTAGCTTTTAACAGCATTTTGTTTGGCTTCTTTTTACAGTACACTTGGCCAGGGTCTTGCAACCAGCACCTATCCTGGAGAGGTTATATTTTCCATAGCACTGGCTATATTTGGACTGATCCTCTTTGCACTTTTGATAGGAAACATGCAGGTAAACTTGGAAGTAACAGTTGATGCTTACAATGTAGCATGAAAAGCAGAATATTATTATTGCTAATATTCTGGTGTTATGGTATTGTTACAGACCTATCTTCAATCTCTTACTATTCGACTTGAGGAGATGAGAGTCAAAAGACGCGATTCAGAGCAGTGGATGCATCACCGCTTGCTCCCACAAGACCTTAGGGAACGCGTCAGGCGATATGATCAATATAAGTGGTTGGAAACACGTGGTGTGGACGAGCAGAGTTTAGTTCAGAGTCTTCCAAAGGATCTCAGGAGAGATATCAAGCGGCACCTCTGTTTGGCATTAGTGAGGAGGGTACGATTAGTAATTCTTTTATTCTTTGTGTATATTTCTAGTGGTAATTGCTTTCATACTTGTTGGTTGGTCCTCCCACCATGAATCATTCGATAAATTTCACTTTGCTGGTCATCGCAGGTTCCACTGTTTGAGGATATGGACGAGAGGTTGCTTGATGCCATTTGTGAGAGACTGAAACCAAGTTTATTCACAGAGAGTACTTACATAGTTCGGGAAGGAGATCCCGTTGACGAGATGCTTTTCATCATACGTGGTCGCCTTGAGAGCATAACAACAGATGGTGGTAGGAGTGGGTTTTTTAACCGCAGTTTACTGAAGGAAGGCGATTTCTGTGGTGAGGAGCTTCTAACTTGGGCACTGGATCCCAAATCTGGTGCTAACCTCCCATCATCTACTCGGACGGTAAAGGCTTTAACAGAGGTTGAGGCTTTTGCCCTTGTAGCCGAAGAGTTGAAATTTGTTGCCAGTCAGTTTAGGCGCCTTCACAGTAGACAGGTTCAGCACACCTTCCGTTTCTACTCACAACAGTGGCGGACCTGGGCTGCTTGCTTTATCCAAGCAGCATGGCGCCGCTATTCCAAGAGGAAAATCTTGGATCTTCGTCGTAAGGAAGAGGAAGCAGAAGCAGAAGCCTTGGGAGGTGCCCGCAGCAATGCTGGAGGTTCGTATAGTATTGGTGCCACGTTTTTAGCTTCTAGGTTTGCTGCAAACGCACTTCGTGGTGTTCACCGGAACAGGAATTTGAAGAGTGCTCGAGAATTAGTCAAATTACAAAAGCCTCCGGAGCCCGATTTTAGCGCTGAAGGCGCTGATTAATTTGTGATGTATTATATGACTGGTACAAGGTTGTTCCAAACCATGTAATATACACAATTCCAGGTTTGGAACTTGATGAAATGTTAAAATTGTATGTTTGATATTGTTTTCCATTGAGAGATGGTGTTGGTAGGTTATGCGTAGACCTGGCATTTTACACCCGTCCCGTTAAAATTAGTATTCAGTGAGTATTTAACTGGTCGGGTTGTTAATGGGTCAACCTGTTAATCACTTGTTAAATAACGGGTCATTTTGGATCAACTTGCGAAACCTGTTAGCATTTGTTAACACCCGTTATTGAGGGCTTTTGTGTAATTTCAATAGTTATAATAAGAAGCCCTCAAACTCAAAGCCTATCTCTGCCACTTCAAGGAGGTTGCAGATATGCTCCAGGACTACATTCCCGGCGCAAAATGGCAACAGACGACTCTTCCTACTCCGGTGACTCTGACACTTCGTCTCAACCGCTTTCTCGAGAGCGAGTCAAGCTTCTCTCCTCCAACAACGGCAACTCGTCCTTTGGCTTGCCGGATCGGGATCCTTCCTTCAAGTGCTTCTCTGTCTCGGACTTGAAGAAGGTCATGGCATGCCTCTGTCAAACGGCGAAAAGGATGGATAATGGAGGTAACTTTCAAAATGGATTGATTCCATTGGTTTTGCATATTGGCATTGCGTGTTGGATTTTTGAAATGGATGGATTTTTGAATTTGAATTGGAATGCAAAATTAAAAAAATAAAAACATGTTAATGGGTGTTAACGTTTGAAACGGGTGATCAATGAGCTTAACGGATTGAATTCGAATGACCCGTTAACTTAACGGATCGGATGACATCCGACTCAAACCCAATAAACCCAACCCGTTTACAAGTCTAGTTATGCGTCGCCTTTTATCTTTCGTCACGGAACGATTTTCGCGTTCACAGTTCTACTTTTAATCACAGAAGAGACGTTAAGCTATATTATTTCCAGAGATGTGTTTGGCAAGAAAACATAATAAAAAGCAGCAGTAGCAATTTTACATACAGGAATTCCCTTTTCATTCCTGCAATCAGCGATGCGCCGTCGACGACGGCACGGAGATTGCTTACAATTTTCTCGAGTGTTATCGTATGGAACGGAAAGAACACGATGGTAGAAGAACAAATAAACAAAAACAGCAGCTTAAAAAATGACCTGTATAGAGAAAGGCTAGGAACAAGAATTTCTACGACCTTGAGATTCAAAATCGAACCCAGTTGGTAGCTCCACGAGGACATCATCGTCGTGGAGAAACAAAAGAATTGTCTCCTTCAGACTGGGACTATGAATCAGTCAATCTTCACTGACGAATAGATGAGCCTAGTAAACCAGAAGCATGCATAGAAACCGATTGTACCAGTCAGCACGAAGAAGGAATAAGAGGCAATCAGCATATACCCGAAATACAAGGCTCCAGAAACTGGCTTCTTAATGTCAAGCTTAGTGAAGAAGTAGAAGGCAGCGTAGAGGAAAAGGTAGAGCGCTGAGGAGCCCGAGGTCAAATACGACCTCCACCACCAAAGGTAGTCTTCACTGCACAGCTGGAAGTAGCAGAGAACAATTGTGATCTCGGCACATGTGATGATGAGGATAATGAAGACGATGAAAAGGAATCCAAATATGTAATAAAACTGATGCAACCATATCGATGTAAGGATGAAGAAGAGCTCGATAAAGACGGCCCCAAACGGGAGTATGCCTCCAATTAGGATAGAGAAGGCTGGATGCATGTACCATGCCTGTTCCGGGACTTGCCTAGGGATCTTGTTGGTTTTCACAGGATCCTCAATCGACGGCTTCCTAAAACCCACATATGCACCAACGAAGATAAGTGGAACTGAAATGCCAAACCATAAGAATACCAGAGCAAACATGGTTCCAAATGGAACTGCCCCAGAGGATTTCTCGCCCCAGATAAGAGCATTCAAGACGAAGAAAATAACAAAGAGAGTTGCAGGAAACATGAAAGCTGTTTTCAGAGTGATTTTCTTCCATTCTGTTCCCTTAAACATCTTGTATAGACGGGCTGCAGAGTATCCAGCAAAGAGGCCCATAAAGACCCAGAGGAGGAGCATGGCAGTCATCAGCCCACCTCGGTTTGAGGGGGAGAGGAATCCAAGGACTGCAAAGAGCATGGTGACGAGAATCATCCCAAAGAACTGCACACCCGTCCCAACATACACACACAGTAGATCTGAGTTTGCTGGAGGTCTGAATACATCCCCATGAACCAGTTTCCATCCTGTCTCTTCTTGGGCTTCTTCTTGGGTCTCTAGTTGGTTGTATTTGGAGATATCCCGGTAAAGTGTCCGCAACATTATCATAGCAACCATGCCGGAAAGGAAAAGAACAATCATCAAAGAATTAACAATTGAGAACCAGTGGATTTGATCATCAGCCATCAGAAGATATGTGTCCCACCGGGATGCCCACTTCACATCACTCTCCTACAAGGTTAAACAAAAGCCAATCTGAAACCCAACTCAAAACGGCAAACAAAGAAGTCATTTATTAGGAAATGGCAAGGGCACCAACCTGGAACTCAACATCATATGTGAATATAATTTCCTTTTTATCTTCAACCTCCTGAGGAGATTCAGAGCTGCTAACTGTTCGCTTCGCATGGGGATCACATGTTGTTAAACGTGTCTTGTTAGTCCACTCACCTTCATATTCATGCTTAACACTGCATTAACCAAAATTGTCCGCTATCATATAGGTATGAACTCTCATTGGAGAGAAGAGATAGCACAAACTAATTAGCCTATGATAGAAAAGAATAACAAATAAATACCTGAATGGTTTCACCTCAAATCCGACAATCCTGGCAGATTCTGTCATTGGATCCTTGTGATACTTGACTGTAAATGTTAAGTGATTGTTGATAAAATGCTTTTCATCCTTGTTCTGCAAATGTTTAAAGGAAAAAGGGAAATTCAGCACTCTTCTATAAGCATGTCAGCAAAAGAATTAAGATCATGCAAAGAATGCTAATTGGTCAAACAGCTACCCCAGCATATTGTCCTCTAAGACCAACATGAAATCCATGTTGATACACCAAGGCATTTTCCCGATCAAGCCGTGGTATAGGAACAACCAGAGGAAGATTATCCAGAATCCTGTAGTTTGACAAAATTTATCAGAATGTAACTCAATTGTTCATCACATCACATAGGAGCATATGATTCACATGCATGATATTCAGGATTCACGACTCACATGTTCACCCGATACTCATCATCTATCTTTTCCTTAAACTCCTTTGCAGTTTTTGCATTAAGAACTACACGACATACAACACTGCACATCTTTGGTTCTCTCATTTTGAACTGCAACAAAAAAAATAAGATAAAATTATAGCTGCTCAATAACCAAAGCGAAGGACAACATAACCATAACAGTAATCTCTTCAAATCTACTTTACCTCGTAACGAGAGTTTTCAATGCGATCACCACGAAGAACTTCCCCAAGATTTTCTGCACTGTCTACTATATGCTCCGGAGTACAGTATGGGAGGGAATAGTATGAGTAAGGAAGTTGAGTTTTTGTAGAGGTCAGTTTGTTCACCTTCACATTCAAGGTATTTCCCTGCACGCACAAAAGTAAACAGTGTGAATACAACACCATTGGATAGCAAAACGCATGTATTAGTTGACATCAAACAATCTCAATCACGAAGCTCGTTCATTGACAAAGGAGACCTACTACACCTATTGTAGATGTCTTAAATGATTTCTTTCAAGGCCGTCTATACGTTACTAAATCCGTACTGTATTTTTTCTTCCTCAATCGCAAAGTTGAGAAAAGATTTCACAACCATCTAAGCATTTTCCTTTTCCCCGAAAATTTAATTTTTTTTTAACATTTGAACGACAATACAAGCTCTAACACTAACCGAACGAAAGAGAACAACAAAATTTGACAAATGTGCATGTAGATATTGCATTATTGCAATCTGCATCTCACGCAATATAAGAAACCAACAGAGATTTACAAAAATATACAGAAATGCAGCAACTTGAACTTAGATCTCAATGACTCGAGTCACAAGATCGTAAATTTATGAAATCTTTCGCCAAAAGACCCGAAATTGTAAGCACCCAAATGCCGAATTGTATACGGATCTGTCTGTAACTAAGAACACGCACCAAAAAACTGCCATGGCATACATTACATTCAATTATACACAGAGGTTTAATCATATACACATATATACATATGTACACATGTATAGAGAGAGAGAGAGAGAGAGAGAGAGAGAGTTAAAGGTGCGGACCTGCTGAAAATCTTGAGGGGCGACACCCGGGAGGTAGAAGCAGCATGCATGAAAGAAGAGCAAAAGACACACAGAGATCCATAGCTGAAAAGCGAGAGGTCCTCTCGCCATGGCTTCTTCCCACAAGATCTAGATCCACTTCCTCTCTCTCTCTCTCTCTCTCTCTCTCTCTCTCTCTCTGCAATTCAGAGACTCTGTGAGAGTGTTTGTATGATTGTATCAAACCAATGTATCACTCAGTGGTTGGTTCCCTGTTTGCTTTAAAAACACGAGAAGAACGAGAAGCGCTCTCTCTCTAAAACCAGATGGTTGGGATTTACAAGACGAGGCTGACATTTGAAATCCCTGTCATCGCCGTTGGATTTTCGCGGGCCTGATGTGCGGTGGGGATTGGTTTGGACTTCACGGACGGCCTAACGTACTGACGGTGATTACAAGTTGAAGAAATAAAAAATAAAAACCATGCAAGTGTTGGCCAAAAAATGAATGAGAAAAACAAGGGTGTGCTTTTTACACATCTATTTTTCTTTTTACACATCATTTTTAATTTTTTGTCATCGGATCGAATGAAAAATATGATGTAATAAGAGATCGTGTTAGCTGTAATGTTGATCGAAACGTTCGAGTTTAAAATCTCCATCAATTTGTTTGGTCCTAACTTTGTGCTTATATTTGAAACCGTCATTTATAATTTTTTATGCATTTTTGTTCACCGATCTATTAATTAGTATTAGATGAATTTGAATTTCGAGATGTGTGTAGTAGATACATTAAAAGAAAGGGATATGATAAATACACATTTTTTTACCTCACACACCCTTGTTTAATCATGTCAGTTATTATATTTAATTTACTCAATCTAATGGCTAGGAATTAAAAAGGTACGTGAAAATCATTTTCCTAAATCAAAATGAAATCCACTTCAGATCTCTGTGTCCAAAGCCCAAGAACTGAAAGATTCAGATCGTTCAAAAGAGAGAAAGGGATATGGGATGTCCAAGATTTTAAGTTTGTGAAGTGAACCAGTGGGATAGGCTAATAGGGGGTGTATGATTGAAATTGAGTCGTCTGGATCTCTTAATCTGCAAGCTCCGGACACAGAGATTCGGAGTAGATTTCAAACCCTATTTAGTTTAAACAATTTGTTTTCACTTCTTTTGTAAACAAACAATATATACTCTCTTTATGAAACCTGAAATTCTACATTAGAATTTAACAATGCAATTTGATCATGCAGGCGGAAGAAGGAACCAACCTTGACCAAAAGTTTGCTTGAATCGTAAATAATCAATCAAATTCCATTCCATAAAACTTGAGGGTAAAGCAACAGTACAAAACGTCAAACACTTGAAATAAAATTGTTGCTACCTCTTTCGATGCACCTTCGAGTAAATTGAAGAACTCAATATAGCTATCAAAAGAAAAAATTGTGCATTAAATGACCATCTAAATCCCGAAAACTATGAGCACGACCTTCAGTGATCGAAGGAGAAAAATGGGGAGGTGGCGGTTCAAAACAGATGCGTATCAGTTCTCCTGCGTAGCAGGCGGGTCAATCATTCTCACCGTACGAGGAAGCATAAACTCGGCAAATATGGGATAGTGCGAGGATGGGTAATATCCATCAATGTTATCACTCACCACTTCACACGAGACAGGGATAAGAGATCTACCTCTAAAAAGAATCCAATCTACATGTAGATCCTGTGTTTGTCGATCCCAGCAGAGGCAGAGCGCTCTGAAAATCAACTTGAGGAATTCAAGAGCTCCTTGTTTGTCACCTGAAAGCGTCATGTACTATGAAATTAAATCATGCTCAACGAGCAGCATTAAAAGCAGTAGTGGTATAGCAGGTACCTTTAAATCCATGGAAAGTGCGAATGAGAGAGGCATTTTTCCTCACACGAGCATTAGGCCATGCATCCCTCATATCCCCCACTGCACCGTGCTCTCTGCAGGGAAGCCAAGGGAGAAGATTTACTAAAAAGAACAAGGTGTTAGAGAAAATCCAACACCTATCTGGTGAGCTTCCTAGCAGAGAGAGAATAGCATGTAAATTCGTCTCACACTATATCTAACGGAGAAGGATTTCAATACTGCCAATTTTAAATTGAAATCCTATCCACCAAACAAATATCCGGTGGATAAAAGAAAAAGGGATCTGGTGGGTTTGCAAAAGTGGAAGGGGATCAAAATGAGGACAAGAGGAGGGAGGTGTCCGCAATTTCTGCACCGATGGAGTAGTACTATAACTAGAGGCACAAATGAAGGATGCTCCTTACAAAAATCTTTCAGCTCGCAAAAGCATCACAGTTTCCTGTCTATTCCATAATTCCTAAGTCCCAACCTTATGGGCTATGCATAAATGGAGACTGGTAATAAATATGGAAAAATTGCAACATGTAAAAACAATTGAATATCCACATGTTAACTGAACCTTGATCTCCCCAAAAGAAACCGGCCGGCAGTTGATTCCTTTTGTGTGTTGAAACCTCCACAATATACAACTGGCAAGCCAGGTGGTAAGGACGCTATGTGCTGCCATGTGAGCAAAGCACTTCGTCGACGAGCACGAGCACTGAACTCATCCATGTTTGTATTTACTATCTGGAAGGAAAATCCAGGTGGCTCAGCTCCTTTCAGTTGAAATGTGTGGACATCATGTCAAGATAACAAATGATATGGCACTCTTTCATGGAAATGTTAAAGCAGTCGCTGAAGATTATCTAAGTTTGAGAAAGTAAACTGGTAAGGATATCACCCATGTTGCAATACATGGAACTTCAGAACCCCATGACATGCTTCCAGGAACAGAAGGTGACTCTGACAACCAAAATGTTCCACCTTCAAGCATCTCCACCTAATTTTATGAAAAAATGGCACAAAGAAGGTCAAAGTTCGCAAGTTCTCAGACAAAAAAAGGTATCTGGAACGAAAAACAGAAAGGAACTTCACCTTCTCCTTGTCATAGAAGATGGTGCAATGTTCATCAGCAGTGTCTTCAGGCCCTTTTCTTGATATTCCAAATTGATCATAACCTAACAAATATGATAATACCAGTCCAATCATAAGTGGAAATAAATAAGAGGAGAGAAAGGAGATTGCATTGACATAAGACCATTGCATTCTATATAATGAAGATCGATGCGAGGCTTGCCAGCAAACCGTTCTTCAAGAATATCTCAATATAGAAAAAACAGTGACATGTATCTTTCATTTTATACATGGAAAGTCGTAGGTAAACAAAATCAATTAAAGCGGGGAAGGGGCAGACACCGTAATTGCATCTTGCGAATGATGCATAATAATGCCTCTTGTCAAACTGTCAAGAAAGAGAACATCGTATCGATGTGAAATAGCGAAAAGCTTCACCAACTTAATTGCAATTCTTTTCTTAATTAAGCAAACAGAAACATGACCTATATGAGCCCTTCTTCATAAGAAACAAACAATCGAAACATGTACTCAAGAAAGCGAGCACAAAGATGCGCCTTTCCTCAACCATATAACAAAATACCGATGCTGTAATTCGAAGAATCGAAAAATTTAACGTTTTGGAGAGAAAGTTACCTGGCAAGCACTGCTGAAGATAATCCAACTGTGATTTAACTCCTGAAGCAGAAAATGAACATAAAAGAATCAAATTCCAGAAACAAGAAAGACACCAACCATTAACATTTCAACTTAAGTACACAATCAAGCATTTTGAACATAAAAATGTAAACCCAGCACACCAATAATATTGCCCTATCCAATCAAGCTTCACCCCAGAGAACTCACTCACCGCAAACCCAGCTCACCCCCAACAGATTTCAACAGTGAACCCAAATCCAAGTCCCAAAAGAACAAAAACCCAGCTCCAAAAATCAAAAGGTAACAAAAACCCATATCCCAAAAGTGCAAGATCCATGTGAAAATCACAGCAAAGTAAAGGAAAGCAGAAGAAAATATTTACCTTGCTGGGTACACAGAATCATAGGAGAATAGCTAGTTATGACGCTTATGCATAAATCCTTTCTCTTATCCCATGAGTTGGGACTGTCTTCCGTCTGATCTTCGTGAAGATTGAAGGCCATCACTGTCAAAGAAACACTCATTTTTTGGTTCTTCAGGTGCAAATCTCTGCCTGCTCTTTTATTTGTTACATGATCAATATTTGTTGCTGCATCATGCTCCACGAAAAAGAAAGGAGCAGATGAGATTTCCTTTGCTTACTCCATTCTTTTAAGCTCAGGGTAGCAGATTCTCAGAGATGACGATGCTCCAATATTAAAAGAAGAGGGGGGAGAGAGAGAGAGAGAGTCAATTATGTCTGAAGCGTGAGAGGATTTTGTCAAATGTTTTAAAAGTCAGAATTTATAAATTTACATAAACGAATTTTCTTGTTTTGATTTATAACATAGAAATTTAGAATTTTTGTGTGGAAAAAAAATTTAGAATTTGGGGCCTTCAATTTCCAAGTTTAAATTCCATGTAAATAAGTGTCATTTCCCAATTTCTATGATTGGGAGTTTAAAATTAACAAATTCCTTTTTCAATTCCATTATTTTTTAAGTTAACCAAACAACAAAATTCACAAATTCTAGAAAATAAAATCCATTCATTTCAATTTCTGTCATTTTAAAATTTCTTAGTAATCTTAAATTTCTTTATCTAAACATAGTGTAATGAAATTTAACGAAATGCTCTCAGTACTATTTACCTTAACGAAAAATCATATTTTTACGTTAAAAAGTTAATCCTTGTCACATCCCAGAAGGTATATCACTCCATCTCCGTTGGTCAATGTAGGATGTTACAATCCACCCCCCCTTAGGGGCCCAATGTTCTCGTCGACACATTCATACCACACGACAGAGTGACTCTAATATCATTATATCACATCCTACCGACTCCGCCGTAGTATGATATTGTTTGCTTTGGGTCCCGGCCACGCCCTCATGGTTTTGTTTCTGAGAACTCAGACGAGAACTTCCCAGGGGTAACTCATTCTGGGAATGCTCTATTCCAAACTCGCTTAACTTCGGAGTTCCGATGGAATCCGAAACCAGTGAGTCCCCAAAAAGCCTAGTGCTATATGGAGGTGGGCATGTACATATAAGACACATCATTCTCTCTACGTTGGTCGACGTGGGATGTTACAATCCCAATACTATTTAGTGTACCCTTTATTTTGTCTTTATCGTTAAAACTCAAAGTTCAAGCCATTTTCATTAGTTTTCATTTAAAAGTACTCACAAAAATATTTTCCACACAAATTCTATGGTGATTAGAATGTTTCGAGTATAGGATATGTTTAGCTTTTTAATCATAAAATCTTGATTTTTGTATTTTTTTAACCATAAAAAAATTCATGTGTTTTTGTTTTTATTCAGTATGAAAGTTGTTGTAGTCAGACAATCATACCTGAAAATTAGCGGAGACCTACAATCTTACCAAAGTTTCTCTATCACATGTTTACAATTATATTTGAAGAAATATGAACCTAATTTGATACAAGTTATAAAAAAAATTCTTTATTGGTTAAGACAATCATACCTGAAAATTAGCGGAGACCTACAATCTTACCAAAGTTTCTCTATCACGTGTTTACAATTATATTTGAAGAAATATGAACCTAATTTGATACAAGTTATAAAAAAAATTCTTTATTGGTTAAGAGGAATTGAGATCCTCTCCACATCCCGCTATCTAGGCTGCATTCGAGAGTTTGAACACCATACCAAAATACAACCTTCATTGTGAGTGGAAATTCCAATCCCATTTTTGTCCTTATTGCATCTAGAGTTGGCGGCGGGCTCAGAAATCCAAACCACTCATATCAACACTTATTATCGAAAAGCTTAAAGGTGGATAAACATTCTTTACCGTCTAATTGATGATTCTTGGATGTATTTTTTAAACGACTGAAAGCGTTTTTGGTGAAAAAGTTTTTAAAACCAATCATTAGTATAGAAGCAAATAAATCCTGAAAAACACACTTATAGTGCTTCTTGGAAGAAGCACATAATTGATGATTCTTGCATAAAGCACTTTAAATGCTTTTGAAACCCAAAAGTAATTTATCTAAAAACGTATTCAGTCATTTTAAAAGCACGTCAAAACGAGCCCAGAACCACAAGCTTGTTGAATACGACTTTACTTTTTCAATTTTCTTCCGATAGGGCACCGAGAAAACGACTACTTTACTCATAAGCTCTCTCTTTTTATTTAAACTTTTAACGTTCTAACGACATGATAAAAGGTAAAAACTTGAACAAGACCATGCCTAGGAGGCTAGGTCCATTAACCCTTTCCATTTCTTTTCCTGCACATTTTATTCATTAACTAAAGTCGACTCGCGGCACATCAAGATGCTTCTGTTGCCTCGGCTGGTGATGCTTATGTCGACGGATGCTTCAGCCACCTAAGAAGAGTTCTTCTGAACCCACTCCACCAGAGTGGAAACACCGAACCCTGTAGCAGTGCGTTTCTTGTCATTCCAAACAGGCCCGGCCATGTCAATGTGCATCCACTGAACCTTTTCGTCCACAAACTGCAAAAGCATAGTTGTAAACATTGTCATTAGTAAGTGAGACAACAGGACACAATAAGGCAGGTTTTGTCATCAATGGGAACAAAGGAGAAGACAGTAGTCCTAGATTCGTCGTAGTGTAGTTTCTTGGGCTTTAGCCCTCCACTTAACCGGAAAAAGAAAAGGTGAAACGGATGTCAAGTTATTTCGGTGATGAAGCAAGAAGCACAGAAGACACCAAGAATAAAAATATACAATCATATACCTGCTTCAAGAAGAGAGCAGCATTGATTGAACCACCTGCACGACCACCGGTGTTGAGCATATCAGCTATTCCGGATTTCATTGTCTCCCAATAACTCTCCTCCAATGGCAACCTCCAAAATTTCTCCCCACTGATTTCTGAAGCTGCAAATACCTCCTTCGCCAGGTCATCACTTGGTGTGAAGACGCCTGAAAGGAAAAGTTTTAACATCACGTAAACAGATATGACAGCTTTCAGAAATCCTATCCCAGCAGAAACGAGACTTTGCATTACTAAGCATTTACTAAATGCTTGTAAGAATATGTTTATACCTGCTATTGAGGGTCCAAGAGCAACTACACAAGCACCCGTTAAGGTTGCCAGGTCAACAATCTGCATAATATGATAGTGTTAGCATTAATAGAAATCGTTATGTACCATACATCAAGAAAGTACAAACAAATAAACTTTTCAACAATTGCACAGTTCTAGAACTCAATTCTGATGAAAGAAAGACCAGTTAATAGTTACAAAACTAGCACCGATATTACAGATACAAAATGCATAGCCATGATGCATCACCACATGAATACCTTATCAACACCTTGGTTACAAGCATATACCAATGCGTCTGCCAGAGTAAGTCTACCCTCAGCATCAGTGTTATTGACCTGCAGCAGAAATTGAAGCAAATAGACCGTTAGTTCATAAAAACATGGATTTGCATATAGTGAATCAATTAGACGGTTAAACCTCTCATCAGCTAGAAAACATCTGCTCAAATCAAAGATAATGCGTAAAATAATTCTTCACGTTATGTTAAGCACATTTTAACAATTAGTCAGAAAACATACCTCAATTGTCTTTCCATTTGATGCTGTCACAATGTCTCCAGGCCTCATACCTGTTCCACTTATCATATTCTCACAAGCTGCAACAATGAAATGAACCTGCACACACAATACCCATTATTGATCCATACTCGTGTACATCACTAAAAACTGCAACAGATCAATCATACACTATCCCAACGATAGAAACATGGAAAACACGATGACTTACTTCTACACCAGGCGGTTTGATTTGAGCAATGGCTTTTGCTGCACCTAATATGGCTGCTGAACCTCCCATATCAAATTTCATGAGTTCAACTGAACAGCCAGGCCCTGTCTTGATGTTGTAGCCACCGCTGATAACATAAAAAGATAAACCAAACAACACAGAGTCAGCTCATTGATAAAGAGAAAAAATGGTGTACACAGTATGAGAGTAAATGAACAACACTTACTACTATAGTACTATATAGACTTCATGCCACCATGAAACTCAGTAACTAACCCCTTTACCACAGACACATTGTAATATCACAAAATTTACAGGCAGCTAAACCAAACTGTTCTATTTTGCAAGAGCTAAAAGAACTAGGAGCAAAAAGTTCATTCTAAATAATTTGCAATTACCTGTCAAAGGTCAGTCCTTTACCAACCAACCCTAATTTGACCTTAGCAGGTCCACCAGGGGGTTTGTAAATCAAGTGAATAAAATGTGGAGGATTTGCTGAGGCTGCGGCAACAGCCAAATAAGAACCCATTTTCAGTTCTTTGCATTGCTCTTCATTTAATACATTTGCAGACAGAACATCACTGTATGTGGAAGCAATCTTTGAGGCCTCTTCAGCTAGTTTCCCTGAGACATAATAAACATTGCAGACAGTCAATAATAGGAAATATCTCAATGAACAGGGACTGACGAACGAAAAATTGGGAACTACCAGTATAGGCCAGCTAAATGGAAACGCTACGGAGAATCCAGATTTTCATTACTGGTCAACGAACTAAATGAAGAAAGTGCCGCTAAATAACATCGACATTAAAGGATAACAACTGCGAGAAATTAGCTCCTACGAACCAGGTGTAAGAACATTGGCAGGTGAATTTACTAGCTCTTTCCCAAAAATTATTCCAGAAGTAACATCTTCAGCATACTTGAGCTTTTTCTCTACTTCAGGTTCAGTTCCGAGACCAAGAATGTCCACAGATTTTAGAACTGATTTCTTTGACTCTGATTTGTACCTATTATCTTCATATATCCCCAGCACAGTTCCTGCAGTAATTCAAGTCATTCCAACATGTTTACCACAACTATTAATATATTACCATATCAGAATACCAAATACCAAATTAGAATAAAGAAAATATTGGGCCAAAGTACCAGAAGCTATTGCAGAAGCAGTATTAGATTTCGCAGAAATCCCCTCTGAAGAGGCAAGCACAATAGCAATGTCACCGGCTTGAACAGCCTTTGCTGCTGCTGCTACAGCCTCACCAAGACCTTGGAAAGCCTCTGTAGACGAAGCAGATTGGCCAAGCCCAAACAAGCCGACCCTCTTCGAGCCAAGACCTGGAAGCCTAACAACTGTTGACTGGCCAGACTTTCCGGTGAAGTCTTCCTCAGAAGATGCTTCAGCCAATAGACCACCCAAATGGGAATCTAGCTTCTTCAATACTGAATTTTGAAACTTGGAGTTCTCATCTTTCGCCAAATCTTTCTCTGTGACACCCACTGCAAGTAGGTCTCCTTTCCATTCTGCTGCATCGAGCTCTTTCGCAGCAAAAGAGATCTTCCAGGAATTAACACACATGTCAGTTCAACATATTCAAGTCCTTCCACAACTGAATCCAATATAATCAATCAAAGTCAACATGATCCATATATTTTTTGTTTATATCGTTTTGATTGTATATAAACAAAAAAAAAATACAATCACCCCACATACAAAGATCGAATCTTTACAGATATAAACCCACCAAATCCATCAAATTACATGAAAAACTAACAATTACAACACTCAACACCTCTAAACAATCGCAAACCCACCTACCAAAAAATCATTTTTCACAAACCAACCCCAAAAAATGATCGAAATTACAACCTTCCATCGACGAACATAGATACACTGGATTGGGAAAGCGATGAGAGAAATATACCTTAGGGGCGTCGATGCAGGATGGGTGAGTGAGGCCGAGATTGGCCTGAGCGAGAGTGTGAGCCATGAGCTTCCCTCTGCGAGAGCACAGGTGTGTAACTGCAAAAGAAAGTCGGAGACTGTGGGCAGACCGTAATTTCGTCAAAAAGGAGGAAGAGTACGAAGGTGAAGTGACGGCAATAGCGTAGACGCCAAGGACACTACTACGGCAGTCACCATTTTTAAGTGTTGCCTAGTCCTCTGTATTTATAATGAGCCTGCCTATAGACGATCGAGGCCTTTACAGGAAGGAATTTTCATTCTTTTTTAAACGGATGATTTAGTGTAAAAATATTTATGTACTAAAAATAAATAAAGAAAAAAATGGGTGGTTGTTGAGTTCACATTATATCGAACTTTAACGATTCGAAATGTTTATTTTTCAAGTTGCACTCCATAAATATTTTTTGCAAAATATTAGTCAAATTGAAAATATTTGAGACATATAGTTGAATTTAAAAAATTTGACGAACACTTTTTTTACAATAAATAATGAAATTTCATTGTGATAATTAAATGGTCAAATCGTTTCATATTGATTTTTTTTTTTTTTTTTGCAAAATTGATCTATGAATGGAGATTTAAAAATAAACAATTTCGGATCGTTGAAGTTCAGTGTAGAGTGATCCCACAACTATCCCATTTTTTTTCAAAAAATATGAATTCTTTTCCTTTTAGATGATAAAATAAAGGGAACTTTAACGAAAAGCACCCGGTACTGTTCACTTTAACGAAAAACCACATTTTTACACTAAAAAGTCAATCCTTGTACTATTCACTTTACCCTTTATTTTGTCCTTATCATTAAACTCAAAGTTTTCAAGCCTTTTTCATTAGTTTTCCTTAAAATTAAAACCATGTTCTGAATTTTCAAATGTCTTTTTATTTTGAGGATTTTTTTTTCATTTTTATTATTTATTTTATGTTTTGGGCTTAGGTTTAATTCCAACATCCGGCATGCAGTCCATGGAGATCATCCAAATGGTTGGGCTCGACTCCAGGCCCGGTTTCTCTTTTTGTAATGAAGAAAATCATATTTTCCAAATGGTCCGATTATCTGATCACGAGACATGTTCGACCATCAAATAAGCATATTGATATGTTATCGATTATTAATGTGTCATTTGTATTAGTAATGTTATGAAAACGTCTTTACAAACCAAGGAAAATCATTTTTAACTAAAAACTTTAGGTTATGTGACCCAGAGTTCAAATAGTCATTTCTCTAGTACGACAAGAGTTTATCGCCGTATTAGTATTTCTCTTGTATATTTCACTCTTATATTAGAATCTTTCGTTATGACCAAAAATACATATATCACTTGTTGTACAACAGATTCTCCCATTTTCCCTCTTTTATAATGCTCTCCTACTTGAACGCTCAAGATTATAGCATGTCAAGTTTAGCCTTCTCTATAGAGAGAGAGGAGGACACCGAAGAAAAGATGAAATGGGAGGAGAGAGAATCAAACTCCGTAAAACAATGTCTTGTCCTTCCTATCAAGAACGAAATTCCCCCACTTTTGGAGGTTTAAGCCATCCTAAAAGGTTTTCATTTTTCTAAAGACAAGAATAATCGTACTATTAATATTGGTAAAAAAAAAAAAAACCATCTTTATTCTCCAATGCAAATGCAAATTTGTTTCACTTTCTTAATAGATAGAGTGTTGAGTTTTTACCCATACATCACTGGTTTGAAACTGTCAGTCGCCTCAATAAGCTTGGATCCAATAAGAAAGAATCAATGCTGCTGTCCTTGTTGCAACAATTTTAATTTGTGCGGCTATAAAAACATCCTCACCCAAATTCTAAGTAACATAACTTATATTCTCACAGTAATATTGGACCTGGTAATAAAAATCTGATATTATATTTAACCAAAACCTATATGATTAGAAATCAGAAGGCTGTAATATATTAATTAACACAAAAAATTTTATTTCAGATGACATTATTCACATAACTTCTTTCATAAGAAAGTAATATTCTATGTATTTTGGGACCTATCTTACTCTACATTGGTCTCATTCGTTGTAAAAGTTTGTATATCAACCGGAATTCAAGCTCATGAAATTGTTGATCTTGTAGCGATTGAATAAAAAAAAATGTTATTTCACCCAAACCTAGATCATGCCCTAACCAAGCCAAAACATAATTAGTTACTAATAAGTACAAATTATCGATAATTTAAGTATGTAGCTTTTTATATGCCTGTCATATAGAAACTTAAAATAAAAAAATAAACAATGACGTGACTACATTTTGTTTGGATTGGCAGGCCGACCTTGAGGTAGTCGGATAAGGCAATTGCTTAGATAGGTTCAAATTTTTATTCTATATATACTGTAGATAATATAAATCAATAAAAGTAAGCCAAATTTAACAAATGTGTACCTGGCGTGGTGGTAATAGAGTGTGTAATGTTTCTCGGCGTTTGCAGTTTGAAATTCGATGGTGTTGCATATCAATTTACAAAGGATCGAAGATCATAAAACTCTTGTGACTCCCAAATTTTCATCTTCTAATGAAGAATGATGCACGTGTCAAGCACGTGAAACCTTTATTTGATTTTGCCAAAATTACCCTTGACTGACCGCCACCGGTTTTATTCTCTCTGGTTCTCTCAGTCTCAACTCAGAGTACAGAAAAGAAAAGAAAAAAGAGGAAGAGAAGTAAAATGGTGCGAACGAATCTGAAGGGGGAGACGATGGGCCTGATGGAGAAGAGGACTGCCCTGGAGGCGGAGATCAACGCCATCATCGAGCGTCTTACTCAGCCCGGCGGCCCTGGAATCTCCGGCAACCTCCTTGACTCCGAGGTCAATCTTTTTTTTTCTTTTTTTTTTAATTTACAATATTTGGGGATTTAGGGTTTTTGGTGTTCCGTCCTCTTCGAATGTGTAGGGTTTTCCTCGCGAAGACATTGACATCCCAGCTGTGCGAGCGGAAAGGCGTCGTCTTGCGGGTAAAAAAAGGATATTTTAGTGTTGTATTTGAACAAATTGCATATTAAATTAATCGCAATAAATTGGGGAGCTTTGTTTATTGCTTCTAATGGAGGTTCTGATGTTGGTATTTGTTATTTCTTTGTGTTCTTGCTTGTAATTGCAGAATTGCGAAATGATCACAAAGAGGTTACCGAGAAATTGAACCGAAATATAGAAGTTCTGCATTCGGCAAGGCTTACTCCGAAACAATCATCACTCAAAGATTCAGGTAGGTTTTTGAAACCCGGCATGCATATTATCGTTTTGGTAGGAAAGTTATATTTTCTGCGGTTTAATCTGTTTCGTGTTTTGATATGTATTGTGTGTATGTGAGTAGTGAGTGCCTGTGCATTGTGAGAATTCTGAGATTTATTGGCCTTTCCAGATAGGAGCTAAATATAAATTGTACTGTGTATCTATCAAGATATGTGACACCTGCATTTTTGTCTAATGTTTCTGTGATGATGGATGTCAGATGGCCAAAGCGCATCAGTTGTCAACGTGGTTGTATCTGCATCCTCAACCAATGTTCATACTGGTTCTACCAATACCATGGATGTGGATGTGATTGTGAGTGTACCCTTTGCGTTGGTGGATGAGATAGCTGATGAATCACCAGCAGCAGAGGATGGTTTGCAGCTTGGAGATCAGATTGTTAAATTTGGTAGTGTAGAAAATGGCGATAATTTGTTGCAGAAACTTGCTTCCGAGGCTCAAGCTAATCAGGGCCGTGGGATACCTGTAATACTTGTAAGGCAAGGTGCTCAAGTCAACTTAACCATGACACCTAGAACATGGCAAGGCAGGGGTCTACTCGGGTAAGTGTCGTTTCATTTCGTTTCATTTTTCTTTTGTTAAATGCATTCATGATTTGATTACTTGTCATAACTTCTTTGTTAGGGAGGGCACTGGTTAACATTTCGTGTTAGTGCTATTGAGGTTCATAAAAGTTCTCCAAAGAATATATAATTGACAACTTTTTCAGTAAATTTCCGATGTTCATCAAGTAACATTGAATTATTGTTAATCTTTCTTCTGAGTCTAACATCCAATCTAAGAACGATACCGTAGAAAACCTTTGGTCAGGAAATTGTTATATTGCCAACTCAGTTTGGATGGTGAGATTATGAACCCTTTGGTCACAAATTGCCTACCATTATTACGTAGGCGGGTGCTATTTGGAACGTTGTGCCCAACCTAAAGCTTGCTTTGCTAAACAAAACAACACATCCTTAACCAACCTGGTCCGTTTTTCTATTTTTGCAAGAAATATGTAGTATTTTGATTCACTTACTATTTGTTGTTTTGTCGGTACTTGCAGCTGCCATTTCCGGATCTTGTGAGCGTTCTGTTTTCCGGTTCTTCACAAGCCAGAGGACTCAAAGACAGTTTAATGAACGTTGGTTAAGATGGTGCTACATCTTCTCTTCGACTTCTTTCTCTGCCGCGAAAAAAAAAAAAACACGTTTAAGTTAATGGTAGCTTTCAGAAATAGCCCTTTTTATTACATCATGTGTGGTTTCCTAAAGTCTTTCTACAGCTTCATTGCAGCTGCATCAAGATCATTTGTGAACCGTGTTGCATTGACAAATGAAAAGTTTTTCGGCGTGATTGTCACACCGTTATATGTTATTAATAATGCCCTTGTGACTGAAATATTTGTGTCTTTCCAAATTGTCAAACTCCAATTAAGGTCATGCCAATATGATGGCTGTCACTCTCACCTGTAGCTTAGCCCATCTTCAAAGGGCAGATGAGGCAAGATATTGCATGTTTGTAATTTATGGTTTAGTCGAACTGAATGGAGAGAGTATATAAAATCTATTTACTCGAGTTTAACTTTCTTTTTTCGAAGTTTAAATTAATTTAATGTAGATTATCGTTTTGTTTACAAAATATTCTACCTTTTGTATGGTATTTTGTAGATTTTATTTATATATATATATTCATTGAGCTCAAAACTCAATGGTTGCTTCTACCGTTTCCACTAAAAAAATTAGAAACTATTTGAATTATATATTTAGTAATAAGTTGTGAAGGTGAAGTGTGCTATTTAAATATTTGGGTAGCAAACCATCTTAAAACACCAAGAAGTGTGTTATTAAATAAGGTATTTGAGTTCTTTTTTTATATAATAAATAGTTTAATTCCATTTTTTAGTTGGCTATGAATTCTTATATAATTTATTGAGTAACATCCGGAGGACACAAAACGGGTAAACAAAATTTTCTCCTCCTGAACATCAAAGGAATTAGAAACATTATCTTTACATAAAAAAAGGGTTAACAGACTACGACCCTCTTATCATCTACGGGTCTTATTTCGTTTTATCTAATCACTTTAATAACATACTTATTTACAAGTTTACGCTGAAAAGCTTAACTCTAATGATAAGTAGTTCAAACTTTTCAATGAACTAATAACTCGTTTGGAAATACTTTTAATTAACTGGATGTGCTTTTGGTAAGATTGATTTTGCATTTCAAAATCACATCAAATGCTTGTTGGAATAAGCGCATATCTAGTGCTTCTTACTGAAAGCATTTCGAGGTATTTTTTTAAGATCACCAAAAACACTTTCAATCAGTTTAAAAACACGTTCAAACGAGTTCTAATTTAATTTTACGTTTTGTATTAACTTTTGGAGAAAAAAAAAATAACTAAAAAGGAGAAATATCTTTGTATATTAACTTTTAGTGAATAGAATGAGTGGAAATTTGAGCAGCGCGGCAGGCGATCAATTTTACCGGGCACACCGGCTCTTTAGGTCACCCGACGAGAAAACAAAACAGGACAATCTTTCACTCTCTATCTCTCTGTCTTTTGCTCTCATTCTGTCTCTCTCTCTCTCTCTCTCTCTCTCTGTGTGTCCAAATTCAGGGAGAGGAAAATTTCAATTTCTGGAGATCGAAGCCATTTTGCTCCTCAGTCCTCACAAAAACCCACTTTCCCGCATTTTCCCGGAGACTTTCTTTTTTTCCCGGAAAGTGAAGAAAGCATGGGAATTGCAAATAGACCATGTCTTTTGTGTCAGCTTTACTCTTTCCAGGTGTTGCAGGGACCAAACCACATCGTTTTCGTTTGAAAAACCTGTGCTTTACTGCCTCATTTCTTTCAGATAGTTGATTTTCCACAGAAGTTAAGAGTGGGAATATCTGGGTTTGGAGGCTATTTGGAAGCTCATATATAAAGCCCTTGCTTTGGCACCAGAAGGTGAAGCTATTTTTCTTTCAATTATTTTCTGTGAAATTGTAAGTGGGTTTTGAATTTCTAGGGATTTTGGGCATCTGGAATCTGGGGTTTTGGAAAAATGGGGGCTTTAGTTGGTTTCTGTGAGAGGGGTTTGAGATATTGGATTGGTGAAATTTTGATGATTTGAATGTGAATGGACCAAAAGGGGTAGGAGTGTAACTTTGGGGCTGGGGGATCGTGTGGCTGAAAAGTTGAGATCTGTTTTGGGAACTTGAAGAGCAAAGTCAATGAATGTAGCTACTGCAAGTGTCTAATCTTATATACTTTCAGAGTTTTTCTGGTGATTTGAGCTTTTGAAAGTGAAAGAGAAAGTGGGTTTCAGTGAATTTCGAAGGTGGGGTTTCGATGATTTGAGGCGGCTCAGGCAAATTCATAGTCGGGTTGGTTTTGTAGTTTTTTATTGGGGTAATAAAGCTGAGATCTTTAGAGAATTTGGTGTTCAACCAAAGGAGTGATATCGATGTCAGGAGCTCCAAGAGTAAGGTCTATCAATGTGGCTGATTCAGAGTCAAGGCCAGTGCTTGGACCTGCTGGGAACAAGGCAGGGACGTTCAGTTCGAGAAAACCGGCTTCAAAGCCACTGAGAAAGGCTGAGAAATTGGGTAAGGAGGTTAAATCAGCTGAAGAGAAGAAAACCCGTCAATCTTCAATGCATACTACCTCTCCTCAACCGCATTCTCCCAAGGTTCATTCAGTGCTTCGTCGGCACGAGCAGCTATTGCACTCTAATCTTTCGCTAAATGCATCTTGTTCATCGGATGCCTCCACGGATTCGTTTCATAGTAGATCATCCACGGGTAGGCTGATTCGATCAAATAGTGTAGGGAGTGGGAGGAAGCAGTATGTTTCAAAGCCGAGAAGTGTTGTTTCTGATGGTGGATTGGACTCTCCTCATGATGGTTCACAGTCTAAGAAGAGATGCGCTTGGGTGACGCCAAATACTGGTTCGTTTTCATTTCTTTGATTCTAGTCTAACTGTTTGCGTTGGTAATTGTTTATGGTTTTCTAGTTAGAAATGTAAATCTTCTCTGGATATATTCTTATCTGGTAAAGCATACCATTAGAATTTCTAGAGTATATATCACATCCCCTATTGTTTTCTACCATCTTGAGCTTTGCTTTTGGAAAATTTGAGGGAATATACTGACCAAAATGCTAATTTGGGGCACGGTTTAGACTAGCAGTAGGACTGTCATGATTTAGTTCATAATTCAGCAAAGCGTAGGCAATTTATTCTTCACGCCCCATGCCCCCTCTGATTTAAGATTAGACTTGGCGATGTAGATACGAGTTAGCTTCAGTTCAAAACCAAAATGACTAGGATGCAGTTCGTATTCCAACAAGATAAAAGCAGTTTGTACCTTAGAACGAAGAGCTTCAAGTTAAGGGAGCATAAAGTTTGTGAATAGGCGATTTTAAATAAATTTGGTTGATGGAAGTAATTATGTTCAAGGCTTAATTTGGATTACTCTGTTCAGCTTTTGTATGAGAGATCCAATGAGTATATTACACTGTTCTGATGTCCAAGCCTAACAATTGTAGTCACTCAGCGGCTATTATTTTGATTTTGTCTCCTTTTTTATGAATAATTCACATTTCACGTTATTGGTGCATGAATGATAGAAAACAGATATATAACTGCAGAAGTAAACAATTTGCGAAAGTTGTGCATTTCTGCTTATTGTGTGCTTGTCAAATGAATCCAACCAAAGAGGAGGGGTAAGCTTAACCTTGCCAAGCATTGTGGAGGTAGAATTACGTTAATGTTAGCTTAGACACTCACTTTGTATAGTTGAAACAAATAGGATTTTCTACATGGCTTGGAATTCTTCTTCCGGATATTTATTTTCTGATAGAGCCTGGTATGTTGAAGCAGATCCATGTTATGCTGCTTTTCATGATGAAGAATGGGGGCTTCCAGTACACGATGATAAGTAAGTCATAGCAACACTATTTGCATATATGTTGACAGTAATGACTATTACTTTATAAAAATATACTTCACCATCATTTCTTTATCTTCTTGATCACATGCAGGAAACTATTTGAGCTTCTGGTCCTATCAGGTGCTTTGGCTGAGCTTTCATGGCCTGCCATTTTAAGCAAAAAACACATCTTTAGGTATTGTCTCTGTGAAAGTTTTCTTTTCTATTTACCAACCTACTTACCCTGAATTATTTTCGGTACAAACTGTTGGGGCCTTTTCAGTGATGGTCCCTTCCTTGTTGAATGGGTATTTTTTTTTTTTTGCTTTCAGGGAAGTTTTTGCACATTTTGATCCCATTGCCGTTTCAAAATTGAATGAGAAGAAGCTAATAGCACCAGGAAGTGCTGCAAGTTCCCTATTGTCTGAACCGAAGTTGCGTGCTGTCATTGAGAATGCACGTCAAACAACCAAGGTATACGTTCATTTCCCTCTCCAATTGTTTGAGATTGAATTGCAGAAGATGCACACTCATTCCAGCTTAGTAAACCACTACTAACTCATATAGGGAAAGTACTAGAAATCATATGCTTGTATGCTTTTCCATCGCAAACTTACATTTTCAATGATACCCAATAAAAGCAAACTTGGCAAGTTTTAGTATACTTTTACTAGTTTTATTTATGCATCAATCTATGAGTAATTTTTTCGGGTGACGCTAACACCAATGATCCACTCATGTTGGAACATATGGATCTGTTTGTTAATGCTATCAACCATATTGCTATAACACGTGGATTAGTAACACCAGGAGGCCGTGTCAGCGTCACACCCAGAAAAATTCTCTCTTTACAAGCCAAATAGCCTCATTCGCGGAGTTTTCTCCAGTATAGACCCGGGGACCCACATGTTTTCTGTTGTTTGTGCAAGCAATTAAGTGGCATATAATGAGTAGTTAGTGATCATTTGGTCAAGTAGGTTAGGTCAAAAAAGTAGTTGCATTGTGGTCCTGAACATCTTTGTTATTTGTATCACAATAGAGGACAAATCATAGTTCTATCATCCTTTGTAGGAGCCTAACCTTCCATCATACCTCAACAATTGCTCAACCAACCTAATTATTCCCTTTCTTCGGCATGCCAGCTCGCTTCATTACTAGTCCTGAATTCACTTATCCTTATCCAACTCGATAGTTTTCCAGCCGTTCAATCAAAATATCCGAAAACCCTTTTTACGGAAGGCCATGATTGCAGATTGCACATTTCTTTAATCTCTATCATTGCAGCTAACTTTTTGCAGGTTTTGCTGATGCCAGGTCATAGAGGAATTTGGGTCATTTGACAAGTATATCTGGAGCTTTGTGAATAACAAGCCCATCGTCAGCCGATTCCGGTATCCTCGGCAGGTTCCGGCAAAAACTCCAAAAGCAGACGTCATAAGCAAAGACCTTGTAAGAAGAGGGTTCCGGAGTGTGGGGCCCACTGTCGTTTACTCTTTCATGCAGGTCGCCGGAATCACCAACGACCACCTCATTGGTTGCTTCAGATTCCAGGAGTGCGTAAACGCCGCGGAAGGGAAGGGAGAGAACGGCACCAAGGATGAGGCTGGAAAGAAAACGGAGAACGGGATAGAATCGGAGTTATCGGTTGCCATAGACGAGTTGAGTTTCTCGTCGGACTTGTGAAAGGCAATGCCTTTGGTCAGCTCAGCAGGGTTTAATCATCAGTTAAGCCGCATTGACCGATTCGGAGCTACTCTTTGTATTGAGTAGTAGTGAAGAGGGTTTTGTGTTGTAATTAATGAAATTCTGAAGCAAAATATGGATTCTGGCAATGTGGATTACTGAAGTGGATTAAAATTAAACTGGTGATTTTGCTGTTGCTTGAGAGAGCCTTCAAAAACACTACAATGCAATTTTGTGTACAGTTAAGATATTGGTAATTAGATCTCTTTAAAACCGGATTAGGGTACTAATTAATTGAAAAGAAGGAAAAAGAAACTGAAAAAAAAAACACTACAATGCTTCACAATCTGAATTAAAGGGTGACTTCAAGCTAACAAGGCTCGTTCGTTGGCTTCCTGTTTTGCGACGGTCGTCGACTCCACAACTCGAATCTAGCCCTTTCAGTCACAAAGAAGAAACCTTTTCATTACGTCAAGGTCGCCCTCTACAATTTATCATTTCAAAAAACGGATTAGGGTACTAATTAATTAAAAAGAAGGAAAAAGAAACTGAAGAAAAAAAAACACTACAATGCTTCACAATCTGAATTAAAGGGTGACTTCAAGCTAACAAAGCTCGTTGGCTTCCTGCTTTGCGACGGTCGTCGACTCCACAACTCGAATCTAGACCTTTCAGTCACAAAGAAGAAACCTTTTTATTATGTCAAGCTCGCCCTCTACAATTTACCATTTCAAAAAATTTACCATGCTCTGAGGTATTTTATACACTGAAAATTTGAGTGTTGGATAACGAACCGCAAATCTTGAGATATATAAGATACGTCGGAGTATACTAGAAATTAATCGAGGTTTGACCTAAAAGTTGTGGTTGACAGCTGGTGGTGGTGACAAATTGACAATGAAGGATCTGTAGCACGATGTCTCCTTGTCTCCAATAGGACAGCCTGACGGGGGAACTCCTTATTGATAGACAAGTCTGCGTTGAATTTGGTGGCTCGCCAACATCACCTAAAATGTGCGGCCCCACTCTTTTTATTTCAAGTAGGAGTGTCGACGGGTCGTGTTCGGTTTTACATATTTATATATACATATGTTAGATTAACATGCAAAACGATGTGAGGATAGTAATATAATATAGTAACTCACACATTAATGACAGACTGATCCCCGTCCTTATGCAACTTCAGCAGCACATGAGGCAGCATGTTATTTTTATCTTTGAATCAAACGGTATGCCAAAACAAAATTGGTGTCTCCAAATAATGTATCCGTACAAGTTCGATGCATCAGTACAAGTTTCGACCCAAATTGAAGATTTCAAACCTTTGCTCGTTTTTCACTATACCAACCCTTACAAATTTCGAGTCGTGTTGTTGGATGCAGACTAATTAGGAAACGATTCTGCCTCCTGCCCCTGTTTTCTTTTTTATTTTATGCAATCCCACCAAATTGAGCAAATTGAGATAATGACTGGTGGATGATATAAAAAGAAAAAGAAAGAATGGCATCCGAGGGCAACCCACATCCCATCTTTTTACCTCAAGGACTTGACCAAAGGGTGAGACGAGTCTAGCCGTCGAGCTGGTCAAGCTGCCCTACTCAAGTTTTTCTCGTTTGATACCACGCGCATGCTCGGAATTGAATTTTTAAACGAATGACATCCATTTCTATATTGTTTCACTGCCATCAGCCTAGTTAAAACAAGATGCAAGGGTGTACAATACCAAATCTCACGTCTAAGCACTATTAAACTACATCTGAAAGGTGAAAAACACCAAGGAAAAGGGGGAAAATAATCAAACCTGCCAATCTGATAATTTTGTAATGCTATATAAATACACTGCAGCTTTTATGAGAGGGAGAGAGAGGCCCGACGATTATGATGTTCCTTATTAGTCCTTGGGCCGGCAAAGGAGCTTTCAGCAAGGCTTTATTTCAAATCCAATGCTCAGAAGAGTTCGAGCCGATTCCATTGCCTTCTCTCCTCCGAGGTCCAAGGCCTCCCTTGTCAATTCTCCGCCAGTGTCTACCGACCACTGGGTTGGCGAAATTGGCTTTGGGTCTGTATCGGTTTTCTTGATATGCAAATTGTTCATGGAAGCAGGAGCGGCAGCAGCAACAAGAGGAGCGCTTGGAGGGCCATGTCGCTTCTTAGGGACAGGCATTTCATGGTCATGTACCCCCTTGTATGTTATAATTACAGCACTTGAGTTATCTACGGCTGTTTCAATCTGCTTCCGGACTGGACACCCAGCAGAAGTACATCTGTAGTAGTTCCTGAAAAAACAAGAATACAACAATTGATCAAAATCAAAGGAACGAATACATGTCGTATTTATCATAAAGCTCCGAATGCCAGCTCTGAATATATACCGTTCACTATTTTTACTTGTACATACACACTCTAGAAAAGTGGCAGATCTCCTTTATAACAAAAGTTTCGATTAAAGATACCACAAAATGCGTTAAAAGATTTCTTTGATGAGTATCATCTATGATCTGCTTACCTCTTCGAAATGCAAATAAAATAAACGAAAATGAATACAGCTTACTTGTTAGAAATGCAAATAAACGAAAGTGAATTCAGCTAAGATTGCTAAGAGTCAATCACTAATTGGATCACTGCATTTTTGAGTTGTTCCAATTGTATCTTTCACAAGTTAACTGCGGTGTGAAGTTATAAAGTAAACATCTTGTACAAAGGAAAGATGAAGTTTATGTAAAAATAACGCCTACTGGACATCATTTAACCCACATACAAAAATGAATTTAAACCCCAGATGCTGATTAATTAGGCTAACATCAAACTACCAAGGAAAAAAAACTAGGAAATTGGAATGCACCTGGGATGAGGATTTCCTTTCACCATCTTCTGTCCATATTTGCGCCATCTGTATCCGTCGCCTGATATTCCAACATCCCCAGCCGCATGCACAACTAATTTAGGTTTCTTGCCAGGTTTTGAGAGAGAAGCGGAAGATTTTGAATTGCTTTTCTTCATTCTGGTTATCAATGAGGAAAGTATATTAGAACCAGGTGACATACTCCTTTCAGCAAGTATAGTACAAAATAGAGGGGGGCGAAAGGAAACAAAATCTACACGTAAACTTGCCTTCGTTTGGGTTCTGGCTCATCACCATCACCATGTTCCTCCTTGATTTTAACATCGCCATTATCATCAGAGTCACTTGAGCTCTGCTGTTTTCTTTCAGGAATTGAGGGTGTTTCTTCAATAGGTTCTTTTGAAGATGTGGACACCTCTGAGTCATTAACTATTCTGCAGGAATGTTCTGCAGCAGCAACTCTATATCTTACACACTCAGCAGAGAGTGCAAGTTTACTTTCCTTTATGCAGATACTTTTCCGAGGGGGATCATGAGTATGTTGGCTTTTGTAAACAATCTCTGTTACATGGCCTGAGTGATCACAGCGTTCTATCTTCTTGGCATAACACTCAGAAAATGTGCACCTATAATAGCTTCGAGAACCTTGAGGGCTCTTTACTTGCTTCTGACCATATTTCCGCCAGTTGTAACCATCAGAAGCAGATGTCTTCCCATGAGGAACTCTTCGTTCTAGTGGAATTGGGCTTGGAGCAGATGAAATGGATTGAGTGACAGAAGTTGGAGATAGTTCTGAAAACGGAGTTGGATAAACAGTCAACTGAGTCTGACTTTGCTTCAGAGTCTTAATATCCTGGTTCGCTACACTTGCCAAATTTTCCTGGTGGCTCAGCCCAAGTTGCTCCTGAGAAAATAACAAAGAAAATGATTATACAACCACAATGTATTTGACTTTTGATAACAAGAGGTGTAATATTCTGAAGTTGCATGTAATTCAAACGATGTTATACAAGATGCATCTAAAATACTCTTAACATCAAAGTGAGAACAAGAGGAAAACAAATACAGTGAAGCAACTAATATTCCATCTTGAGTCAACTGAATTTGCCTTCTAGTGGATCTATCTTAGTCATAAAATAGAAACAATTTTCTCTTCTGATATTATCACATCACCGAGTGACCAAATTTCCTACTTTTGAATGTTTGCATTTGAGTTTAATACATCCTTCCGTAAAACCTCATCCCGATATGATGTGGGGTACCAGGGGTGTTGTATTAAGGTGAAACTTCTTGTTCTTTTGAGCCATTAATAGTTGATACCAGGCTAATAACTTTCAGTAATGCAAATTTTTGCTTGTTATTGTCTCTTCGATGATTCTCTTCCAATTACTCAAACATCGCTTCACTCGCCTCTCCAAAACGCAAGCAGAATACAAACCTTTCCCTACTTGGTACCTAAGAGCGCGTAACACTTGCAAATCAGCGTTAACTGCGACGTCGTAATCACAAAGATTTCAGATTCATGATTCCAACCCTCAAACAAGAACTTAAACAAACATTTTTGCCCTTCCCCCACATAAAACGCATTCATAATTTCGATATCCTACCGGAAAAAAAAAATCAAATTTCTAGTCCTAATCTGCTCTATCCTAACGCAGAAATTTACAAAACAATCAGTAACTGCACACATACAAAAATGCTCGCGATTCACTTAGCCAATGATCAAAAGCTCAAAAATTTCAAAGGATTGAACTTCTAACCTGCAATCCAGCTCCATCAATCGACTGTGACACGGACACAAGCTGCAAACCTGTAGGATCAACCACACATGATCACCACCCTTCACTATAATCCCACCCAAAAAAAGCACCGTTTTCCGAAAAAAAACAAAGCTTTACCTGCAAACTGATCATTCCCTGAAACTTCCAGCGTCGAAGGCGCCGTTGGGGTTTCTAATCGCGTCTGTCTCAACTCGGATACAGAACTCTCTAACTCGCCGGGTTGAAATTTACCGAGTCGTTGTTTTTCTTCTTCGTCTCCGTCGCCGCCTTCTTTTTGTTCTTGTTTCCTTGGCTGTAGTTTCTCTGCTGGGAGAGCATGGGAGCTCTCGCGGTGCTCCGCCATGGCCGATTTGTCACTCTGAGAGAGTAAAGTTCGTCGAAACTGTTGGTGTCCGAAATCGAGCCGAAATTTAGACCGGAACCGTGAAAAGTTCCGGATTTTGTGTACCGGTTTAGATTAGGCGAGAGAGAGAAAGGCGGAGAGAAGGGGTTGCTTTAAATAGTGGGGGATGTATGTGTGTGTCTTTGACTAAAGTTGACTCAGGTGGTTTTTAACTTTTTTTGACGGTGTATCCGAAGCCGTTAATATCTCCGTTAAATCAGGTGCAGGGATTGCCGTGGGTTTTGTTGACTTGACGGTTTCCTTAGGCTGCCGTTTGGTCTCGGACATAGTCCTCTTAGCATTTCTCATGCAAATGTGACGCATACTTCCAAGTCCCAACACGTACTCAACTCTCGAAGTGAAATTTTTCATAAATTCTATGATATATCTTATTTTTGCTACGATGTTGATAATATTAATATGAAAATTAATGATAAATAATAAAGTGACAGATAACCTATTGAATATCTAATCTTAAGAGAGTCCTCAGTATTTCTTTTTTTGCATTAATCTTAAAAGATTTCATTCTCACTTCTATTAAAACAATAGTTGTTAGTAAGTACGTAAGCAATTTTATTATGTTTTAGTGTAAGATATTTATTAGATAAATAAAGGGTTGTATGTGTAGGCCTTGTAGTAAAAGATTTAATAATTTAAATATTTTATATTGTGAATAAAAAGGTGTGGTTAAGTAAAAGTCAAAAAAGTAAAAAGTGAATGGCAAAGTGTTTTATTCCGTGAGAGGAGATCTCCTCCGGATCTTTTTCATTAAGATTACTGGATCAAGTGATCCGGATCTTTCAAATTTCATTCGACAGTACAAAATTATTACAATTTTTAAGGGGTCAAAACAGACGAACCGTCGGATGGAATTTAAAAGACCCAGATCACTTGATCCGATAACTTTGGTGAAAGAAATCCAGAGAGGATCTCTTCTCTTATTCCATCATCTTGTTGAGAATATTTATTTGTTTGAAGTGTTTCTGGTTATGGTAAAAACACACTTTCACTTTACCAAAATATTGATTAAGAGTTTCCAATTAAAACTGCTTTTCAAAAAAGATTAAAGTTTAAAGGGAGATTCTTAAGCTAACATCATAAAAACTACGGATCATTGAATTTTTCTCGTTCCATGTATTGTAATAGCATCGAAACCTCCAATCGGGTCGGGTTCGGTTGAGGAACGGTAATACCATCATCGCTCCATATCCCTTACCAATAACCGTCACCACACACCCAAAGGTCCGTGTTTACGTCACCACGGACCTAGAGGTCCATCGTAAACACGGGATGATGAGTTTAATACTTCATGAACGCATTTAGGCAATCCAGAACTCGAGGAAAAAGCGGAGGGTAACAAATATTCAATAAGTGTAGAATCATCAAACATCACAAGAACATCCGAAACATCGCAAGATAAACCTTAACAAAAATCATACATAAGAACATCTTTCTTTTATCCGAAAAAAAAAAACCGGAAATAGTTTCATAGATATGCAGCAAGTTCCCTTTGCCAAGGGATCCGGCAGCTTTAAATCTTCTTCGCGTCGTCACTTTTACAAGCTTGGCAAGATAAAACACCATTTAAAATAAAAGGTTCATTGCACAGATAGTATGGTTTCATAAACCTCCCTGTTAGCAACGGTTCCACCAAAAAAGGTAAAACGGATAAACGTCTTGCCATCAGCTACAGCTACTGCTACAGCATCATACTTAATTCTTCGGACCAATGTCCTTAAGGGCACAGATCTGCTCCTCTCCCATGGCAGACATGACAGTCACCACAAGATCCTTTCCATCATTAAACCCGTCCTTGATCTATCAAAACAGAATATGAAAAGATTTAGTCGAATACGAAGAAAATAGATGCAATAAAGCAACTTGAGGTAAATGAGTTTTATTTGCTTGATGAGATAGATAGATACCTGGGTAAGCAGACTGTCATCAGTGGGCAGCCTCAGATCATCCTTGGTGTTTCCATTTTCAGTCAAGAGACTCACCTACAACATGTTGAACTCCAGTTAGTTCAGATAAAATGGAAGAAAGGCATGTCACTAGAAATATACAACTTCTGTGAGCATAACACAAACAGGGAAGAAAATTATTGAGAAAGTCAAATAATAGATGGTTCTATTGTCTTAATGTGCACAAGTTTGTTTCCCTTGGTGTCATGATTATCATCGAAGTGCACATACTTCACATAACAATCAAAATTTCTGATGACATGTTTGGAACAAATTGTTAAGAAAACTTACAAAGCCATCCTCAGAGATATCAATCAGCTGATAGTCAGTACGGTTGACATGGGGAACCTGCAAAACAATGGGAGAATGAATGATCCAACTTGAAACCAAGAAATACAACACACATATACATAAATACACGAAAGTCAAGTTTTGCGATAGCATTACATCACAATTGTGGGACGAAGGAACAATATCTTCAAGCTTCTTTCCATTGAAAATATCAATTGCCACAAAGTGACACTTAGCGTGACCGTGCTTTCCGGTTTTGGAAGTGGAGACTTCAACAACCTGCAATGAGGGCAAACAGGATAATAAATGATAATGGATTAAACAAATAAATCATTCACATCACAATGGTTTACAAGGAAGACGAGCAATAACGTCACAGTTCAATCAGTATGACAGACATGAAAAATTGGGATTTATAGTTAAACCATTCGATTTACAGCACAAAAACTTTAGATCTCAATAAGAACCAGTTGTATTCGTGTACGAGTGTGTACGTTCGTGCTAACCCCCACACTTTAACACGACAAATCTAGACATACACAAAGATGCCGTGCATTTAATTGCTAGCACTAATAATTGTAGCAAACGAATGTCGAATACCAAGTATTATTAGTGTATGACTGTATGCGTGCTACACATGAGAGGCAATCTTCATCAGCAAAGCCGAACATAAGTACTTTGTAACAAGAACTACTACAACCTTAAAAACCCTAAATTTTCAACAAAGAAAACGTAATCCAGCAAACAAACCCACATGACAAATCTTTCAACAACATCGACATCATTAACATCACAAACAAATAATTATCCCCCACAACAAACATAGGAAATCACGAATAAGTCAATCTTACACCATAAACAAAAAAAACAAAAAAACAGTGAATCAACATATTTCAATCAAAACAACAAAACCCAATAAAGATCTCACAAAACCCAGATGGATTTCGACCTAAAAACCCTAAAAATTGCATCTTGAATTCGAAAAATTAGGGAAGAACAAACCTTGCAAGGCCTGGCCTTGATGACGATGTAGCCATTCTTGCGGATGGTACCAGCCTGCTGGGGGTAGGTCTTGGATGCTCCGGCGTCGGCCTTGGATTCGAACTGGTGCTCCTCGTCCGACATCTCTCCTTCTCCCAACTTGATGAGCTTCTCTGTCCCTCTTGAGTTTTTTTTTTTTTTTTTCCCTGCTAAAACACCGAAAGAAGGCGACTTCTGGTTCTGATGGTGTGACGGGCACTATATTCGATCCCTTCTAGGTCATATATAACCCTGGTTAATCTGATTGAATCTCCACCGTTGGATCTGTGGTTAGCGTTTGTCTCCCCTAAACTCAATGCCTTCAAAAACTTATCCAATACGAATAGGAGAAGCAAGGGAATTATCCATCCCATTTTTATTATTTTATTTATTTATTCCTATCAATTTTCTAATAAACTAAAAAATTATATTTTTAATACTAATAAAATAAACTAAATCAATGTACAGCCTAATATTTATAATTTCTAGTGCGGTTAATTGCACATTTTTTTAAATGCGTGTTTACGAAAAATGAATTGTGTGTATTTTTGTTTGAAAAAAAAATTGTATGTATTTTCGATATTGTCTCGATTTGGAATCGATAAATTTTTTGCTGAAGGTGCAGTTAACTGTACATGAGAATAGCTAAGCACAAGTAAAATTTTATTTACATAAATATAATTTCACTCGCCCACCATGATCTTATCACACAAAAATTGTTGCAAGATAACAGAATATACCCAATAGTGGTGGAATATTTGATCACTGTCAGTAAACAAATTCACCATATTACTCTTATTTTATTTATTTTTCTTACTTTTAAATTGTCTTATTCCAAAATTCATGGTTCCAAAGCAAAGATAAATCTTGGAAAATTAAAAAAAGGTACAAATAAGGACGCCGTGTTGGACTTGGACGGAAAGTGATCATCTCTAGATCATTTTCTAACTAATCCAACTAGTTCGTGATTCGGGCTTTTGAAATTTGATCAAACAGTTACAGTTATTATCATTTTTAAAATGATCCCTTGTTTGTAGCCGTTTGATCAAATTTCAACTGTAACATCCCACATCGCCCAGTGGAGTAGATCCTCTAAACATTATATGTATATTCTCATCTCTATCTAGCACGAGATCTTTTGCGAGCTGCTTCGGGTTCCATCGAAACTCCAAAGTTAAGCCAGTTTGCACGAGAGCAATCCTATAATGGGTGATCCACCCTCAGAAACAAAACCGTGAGGGCGTGGTCGAGGCCCAAAGTGGACAATATCGTGTTATGATGAGTCGAGTCCGAGATGTGATGGGAACCCAGACCAGGATGTGACATCAACAGTCCGAATCCTGAACAAAGTGAATTAGGTAAAAAGGAATCGAGAGAGGATCCTTTCCGACTTGGACCGAACCAAAGAATCCTATCCTCATTACAACTCTTGATGGGCCCAACCATTATTCCGCCAACAAAACCAATTTCTTAGCATACAAATATCCCATCCTATTCGAAAATATTTTATTTTTCTTTGGCTGAACAAAATTTTTTAAATACTTAAATATCTTTTGCAATATAATTTGAAAAAAAAAATTGTTATTCAATCTGATTTCAAAAGACATTGAAATAAAAACCTTGTTTAGTAATCAATTCCGACATAACTTTCACAATGAATTCGAACATGTTAAAGAAACGGAGAACCGTTGTAAGTTAAACACAAATTTGATGAGTATATTTCACCATCATCCTGTATTCCATTCCTATATCAAGATTAGGATTCTCTTCCGTCCAAATCTTCCCCCTCCAATCCCCGCCTTTTTCACTTTGTCTTTTTCTTTTTCTCTGCTATAAATAAGTCAACACCAGATATTAACGTGACTTAATCGTAATTGTACAAATAGGAGAGGACTGGAGGGGAGGGAAACCAATGGAAGAGTTGTGCAAAAATGTGTAAAATGAAGGTCAACAAATAATCATATGGCTTGCATGCAATGTGATGTGCCTTGTTAGTCACAGTGACAGTTTATCATAAAACGAGACATCACAGTAATTGTATACACGTGTCATATAAGTTGTTATTATCGAGAAAGAGAAAATAGTGACATAAAGTTGAAGATGATGAATGAAGATAATCATGCTATTATGTGGGGGTTACAGATAATCTTCAGCTTCATCAATTAATAGTGAAGCAAGATTATACTTTGAACCTTTTGATTAATTTTAGTGATACGGATTATATCTGTAATTAAGTATGTCCCAAAAGCCCCAAGGCAATCATGCTTGATTGCTAAAGAATCTAAACTGAATTAATTACTTACAGAATTCAAATGATAACATCACATTTCCTTTTGATTTCGAAGATTATATCAATCATGAATATTATTGTGATTTATCAAAATATTATTTTGCAAGTTATGGTAATCACTAGTTAGTCCCTAAAAGCAAGAAAAAACATTCCGCCTATGAAAAATGCTAAGGAGACTCTTTCTAAGGATGAAATTTTTCGTGGACTCTATGACACATCACAGTATGACGTCGATTACTGTGTTAACATTATAAAACATCGTGTCAAAAGCATGAGGTGGGTGACAGAGAGTTCGAGTTCGATTTTGAGAGAGTCTCCTCAGTATTTCTCTCCACGTATTTATTTGGTGTCCTGTCTACTGTGGGGGAGGACCACTTAGTTATATTTGATGCTGCATCTTCATGTGGAGTGATTGTGAGGACCATTTCCCTTGCTGAGAAAGGGGAAGAGGCACACATGTAGAAGAATGGTCCATACACATACAAACCCTATAAAAGATCCATAATACTTACACTCATCCCGTTTTCGGAAATACATTTTTAAAAAACACTTATGTTCAAAAGCATTTTTTAGTTGAAGCACATCAGTATTTTAACTTCTTTAAAAGCAATTATAAAAATGTTTTTAGTAGAAGCACTTCTAAACAAGTCATAATATATGAAAATTAAGTGCTTAATGGATGGTTAATCTTGGACCACCTCGTTAAATAATTGAAATGGGTCGCATGCTTTGCATTTTATAATTCGAAGTGGTGCAGGAATTTTTCGCATGCGTGCATGTTGCAAATAGAGAGGTTGATTATCTGCAGATTGTGCACTAATAATGCAGTCAAGGAAAGATTAATTGAGTACTTTTTCTAATTCCTCCTCTAATTATCTTCTGTATTAATTAGTCTTTGATAATTAAGCTGCAGTCTGCAGAGCACTTTTGTTCTGCGCATGGTAAAAGATAGATACGAAAGCATGCATAAACTATTGATATTTTGCAGAAGCATGCCCAAGTTGCTACATCTTCTTGTTACTTATGATGACCATTGATATTTTGCAGAAACATGCCCAAGTTGCTACATCTTCTTGTTACTTTTGATTGTTGGCAACTTGACATGCATGTTACTTCGTGTCAAAGTTTCAGATTCACTGCTAACCAAACATCAATAGTTTTTGACGTAATCACTCGTGTAATCCAAATAGGTGCGACATTTTTATAAAAAATCACGATACAATTAATAGTATAATAATTTAATATAGGAGGGATTTAACTTCATGAAATTTCAAATGTGAGACATGTTTCATCAAGAAATAGAACTGACTGATCCTAAGGCAAAGGGTCGAGAAACTCAACATCACTATTCTTGAACAACTTGGAGTCGGGCCTTCTTCTTGCACCATTATGGATACAAAAATAATGGGAAAAATTAAATTAAATTGTTAATTGTTCCTATCGAAAAATAGAATTGACTATGGATTCGAGCCATAGCAAATGGTTTTAGAAAACCGTATGATGTTTCCGATCTAAATAAAGTAGGTTTTACATAAAGAGGATTTGGCTAAGCATGTTCTAAACACTTCCAATTCTTCCTAGTCCGAAGCATCTGTTTGTAAATAATGAGTGCATTTTTTACATTGCCCCTTTAATAAGTGTAGTTTAATCTATTTACTATACGGATCTCAAAATTTAAACTCGTTTAACGGCAAAATCAACGTGGTGACCAAGTTACCAACAATATTAGGCCTATATGTTAATTTTCAATTATGCAGGAAGCTCTCAGAGGACAATATTTCTGCTGCATCATGTATAGAATAAGGATGCCAGACTCTACACATTAAGTTGCAGTTTGGCACCAACGAAAAGTACGCGATTTTGTATATGTACATCCCGTGTTAGGAATCACGTGTGTTTTTAATGTCTCCGGCCACATATACATAAATACACAGCCACTCATTTTGTACAGTTTGCTTCCGGTGGAACCATCTGTTGGATTTTTGGATTGTCGGGCTCGCTCCACTCTAGCAACATCGATATTATCCTCAACTTTATCATCCGCTCAATCTGTCAGGTGTGAGGTTTTACACAAAAAAACCTCAGTATTAGTTAGGGTAGGGTAATTCTATTTAAACTCATTGGGTTTCTTTGAACCTACCGATGTGGGACATTTAACACTCCCCCTCACGTGTAACCTCATTTAGTGGTTCACACGTGGAGATCCATACATCAGTACACTCCGCCTCACGTGTAACCTCATTTATTGGTTCACACGTGGAGATCCACACATCGGTACTTAAAACTCAGAGGTCGGCTCCAATGGAGTTCAAACTTGTTTTCAATCTTTTTCAGGAAGTGTCTTTTTCGGAACTTAGAGGCCGACTCTATGTTAAGAGTCCAAGCTCATTTCCAAGCCCTTCCTGTTGACAAGCCTTTAGGTCACCAAGGCTTTAGCTTGCACGGGCGGCGGGCCCAAACCTTGACTCTGATACCATGTTGGATTTTTGGATCACCGGACCCACCCCACTCTAACGATACCGTTACTATTCTCAACTTTACCACCTACCCAATCCTTCAGGTGTAAGATTTTACCATAAAATGCCTCGGTATTGGTTTGAGTAAGGTAATTATATTTAAACCCATTGGATTTCTTTGAACCACCGATGGGGGACATTTAACACCATCGATGGCCGACGGTGCAAAAGGTGGTCCAGGACATTACTGCAAATGCCAGAGCTAGCTAGTTCTCGAGGCTCTTATGTGAGTCTGTGACTCACCACCACTAGGTCCCCTACCGCTCCACATGCATCGTATGCATAGGACACTATCTGACAGATAATTTAGCATATCAGAACGGGCAAAGGAATGAACTTACCATCAATGCCCGAGGCAGACAAGCGAAACAGCAAAACATGAATCCTAACTACGAACAAAAGATTTCATATCGAACTAGTTTTGCTTTAGACAAGAAAGAAGGCTTCTCAAAGAACTAAATTGATAACAAGTTCATGAAATTCTGAGAAAGATACTGCAATATGTGGTCAAATCAAACTCCTTTGTATATATAAATCAAACTTTCATTTCATGCCACCAACAATAAGAAACAAAAAGGAAAGAGCGAGCAAGCGACATAAAAAATTCCGAACAGAATTTCCAGGGCTGCTGTACAATCATGGAGGCAAAACAGAACCGATCATATGGGGCAACAAGAACAAATTAATAATTAGGAAAACAAAAGCTAAACCCGAAACTCCCACATTTTCCTTTTTTTTTTTCAGCTCAATTTGTTCTTCATCTGTTACCTGTTTGCTCGATATCTTTAAGAAGTCCGACTATCTGATGCATGCTTGGTCGTTTTGAGGGAAGGTCAGCTGTGCACAGATATCCAATCTTCAGGGCCTCCTCCATTTGGTCATCTGGTCCTGTGTCACGAACTTTTGGATCAATAGCGCTCGTCCCTTTGTTCTTCCTAATCAGTCCTCTAACCCAGCTCACCAAGGTTGCATCTTTCTCCTCGGGATAGTCATCGCCAAATGGCTTCTTGGAAGTAATCAGCTCAAAAAGAACAACTCCAAAGCAATACACATCAGATTTTGGCGTTGGAGAATCATACTCGGACTGAGAAAACTCTGGCGGCATGTAGCCAGGTGACCCTCGAGAGATCTCCTCATCCATACCGCTGCCAAATATCTTTGCCAGTCCAAAATCAGATAATCTTGGCTCTAAGTTATAGTCCAGATAAACACTACTAGCTTTAACATCTCTATGAATAATTGGAGGAGAGCAACCGTGGTGTAGAAATGCCAGTGCTCTGGCAGTGCCAAGTGCAATCTTGTGACGGAACCCCCATGATGTTAACAACCCTTCAGAGCCAACATTTTGAATGCCATTGTTATTGTCTTCTTCCCAGGTATCTGTGCTCCAATCCTCTGTTGTTTGCAGTACCCCAAGCGGCAAGTCATGTAGCAAATTCTGTATATTCCCATTCTCCATGTAGTCATAGATAGCAATCCTTTGGTCCCCAGCTAAACAATATCCCGTCAATGGAGCAAGATTAGGGTGTTTGATTCGTCCGAGATACTCAAACTCTCTTGCAGCTTCCTGGTCTGTCAGTGTAGAACCGTGGACCAAAACTTTCACCGCTACATGAATTCCACCCGGTAGAAATCCTCTATAAACAGGCCCGAATTTCCCTTCAGCCAAAAGGGTTCCTCGATCAAAGTTCGAAGTTGCAGATAAGAGATCTGCGAATGTGAAATTCAGCAATGGCTTCTCGAAAATCACTACAGGTACTGAATTTGCTTGCTTAACATCTGCAACCCATGTTGTTGAATCAGTGTGGAAGGAAAAGGGGCCTGATACGCTTTGCTCTTCCTTGTGCGAGGTTTGTTTTACCTCCCACCTTCTGGTTTTCCTTCTGCAACAAACTGCTAGAAACAGCAGACCAGCTAGCAAGAATACCATTGAGAAGGTCAAAACCAAGGCAAGCTTTAGTACCTTGTGCTCCTTAGCCTTATTAGCTCGTGCTCCAAAAGGGCCCGGGTTTGCTGCAATGGGGCAGCTGTTTGTTGAACCAAAGAAAGATGCTTGAAGGGTTGCATTGGAAATTCCAGAAGTACATAGTGTCAAGTTATTGTAAGAGAAGTTGAAGCTCTCCATCCAAGGGAGTTTCTCCAAGAGAGACACAGGGATTTCTCCGCTCAAATTGTTGTGAGAAACATCGAAAACTTGGAGATTTCTCAAATTAAGCAATGGGATTTTGCCTATAAGATGGTTTTCAGAAAGATCAAGTGTGTTCAAGTTACTCAGCCGAGAAATTTCAGCAGGAATGCGACTGGTAAGACTAGATTTCGACAAGTTAAGGTACTCCAAACCAGAAAAAGTTTCCACACTTCTCGGGAATTCTTGCCTAGTAAATCTATTGTGTGCTAGATTAAGGTGTTTGAGATTCTGGGATTGATTCCAATGATGTAAAATTTCTCCATTAAGCTGATTTTCGGACAAATCTAAATAAACCAAACGAGACCAATTGTAACTAGCATTGAATTGTACCTTCGAAATGTGGCCTTCAAACCGGTTCCTGCTAAGGTCAGCCACCTCCAACAGCTCCTTAAACACTCCCATCACTGAACCCTGAAACACATTCCCTGAAATGTTCAGAGTAGTAATGGAATTCATCTCCGAAAAATCGGAGCCCCGGCCATGAATCCCATTCCCAGCAAGGTTCAATACTTGCAGCTTAGGCAATGCAGCACCAAAACCAGCTGGAAGAGAACCGTTTAACCGATTCGACGAAAGGTCAATCCAAACCAAAGATTGACAGCTCAGAATTCCTGATGGGATGCTCTTCTCAAACGAATTTCCATTGAGCTTAAGAACTCGCAGGCTGGCAAGTGAGCTTATACCAGCAGGAATCTCCCCAGAGAAATTATTGCTGGAAACGTCGAGGGTTTCGAGCAGACCGAAGTTGCCAATGTTGTTCGGCAACGACCCGGAAATCTGGTTGTTGGAGAGAATAAGGTGCTTGAGAGAACTTATGCTCCACAAATCCGAAGGAAGACCGGTGATTTTGTTGCGGCTGAGGTTCAAAGTTTGAAGCTTTGTGAGCTTTCCGATGGTGGTGTCGGGAACCGGACCGGAGAGCTCCAACCCGGAAGCCTCAAAGCCGATAACATCGTTGGATTCACAAGAAACTCCTTTCCATGAACAAACAGGTGCAGAGAAGTCGTAGAGACTGGAAGAAGAAGATGAAGAAAACGAACCCATTTTTTTCAAAAACTCAGAGACAAAGAACCCATCTGTATTGGGTTGTTGGGAAGCCAATGGATTCAGGAACAGTGAAAAAACCAGTAGAGAAGCAAAGAAAGGAACACCCATTGGGAAAATAGTGCAGCAGAGAAAAGGGTGTGAGAAAGTTTAAACCTTTCTTTCTCTATCACTTTCTCTCACTAGAACTTCAGAAGCAGCATTGCAGTAGCATAAATGGTTCTGGTCCCGTTTCAGAAGTAATTGCTTGGGGACTCTGCAGCCCCATTAAATCCAACGCACAGTGTAAAGTGGGTTATCGTTTTTGGAGAAGAGAAGGCTGTTAGGCTAAAACTCCCCCCAAAAACAAGAATTTACATGCAGGACTTTATTGGGTTGGTGGTCCTTGTTATCCTCCCTAAGAAAAACCCAAAAAAAAGCTCTGGGAAAATAAGCCAATGGTTGAAACAGTTCATGCAAATAACAAACTTATTGCGTTCTCAAAGAGCTAAGGGTTTTCTGGGGTTTTGACCTTTGAGAGTGGGGGAATGTGAGCTCACCTTTTGGTGGTTTTGCAGGTCCACGACCATGAAATCCTGCAGAAACAAACAACAAAAGAAGAGGAAGCAATTTTCTCTCTGTGTGAGGAGAAGGTGAAGGAGGAGAAGGCTCTAGTTTTTGCTGCATATATATTTTTTATAACAAAAAAACAAGACTGTCATGTGTTTTTAAATGAAATGAAAACAAGGAGACTGTGAGGACTGAGGGGAGAGAGAGAGAGGGAGGGAGGGTATATTGGGAAAGAAGTAGAGGACAACGATTGTCTGCCCTCCCATTTTCGATGTTCTCTCGTGCCCTCTTGTTTTGTGTGGTTACGATTAAACCACGTCAACATTTTATATTGTTTTTTATAGAGATAATAAGACAAAAATAAATAGTAATATAAAATGTTGAGTGGCTTAACCGTGACCACATAAACAGAAGGGCACGAAAGGAGGGAGGCAGACAATCCTTGTCCGGAAGAAGAACGGGTAGACAGAAGTTGAGCTTCATAAATGAGAAAGGCTTAATGGAGGGAAGTAAGTGTCTTCCATTTGGGTTGGTGGGAATTTAGTGATGTTCTTCATGGAGTGTTGTTTTCTGACCACTAGATTCTTCTTCTCTAATTGGAAGTTGGTTGATTTCTTTATCTGATTCAAGTCCAATTGGAAATTGCCAATTTTGCCATTCAAAATGATAATCACCATCTTTCAATGGTGTTTTGATTAGAATACTGCCAATTAATAGTGTGTTCCTATGTATTATGTAATAACAATTGGTTTTACGCCTAAAAATTTGAGTAGGGGTGTCTGACCACATTATTTGTAAAACACTTCTTATAAATATATGAACACGTATATATTGTCTCATTCATTTTTATGCTAATTTTACCTAATATAAGAATTAACCTAATCGGAAAGCCATATCAAAATATCTATCATATTGACGTTATTTTTTATTTTCAAAGGTATCAACCTTTAGAAAACAAAATTTCTAGTTTTGTTTTAGCAAAAGAGAAATTATGACCTTCTCCTCAACTTTTCGTAAAGCATGATGGCCAATCAATTCCTACATTCATTTCTTTTGCTATTTAAATGTACCAATTTTCACTTTAAATACTTAAATATGAACCCATGATATGCCCTTAACAATGTTATAAGTTGATCACATGAAGGGAAGTATTACAATCAAGCAAGATCGGTTCCGAGTTTTCAAATATCCGGGATAAAATTTCAAATGGTGTTCTTTGTAGATTGATTAATAAACATTATAATGGATTGAAAAGCAAACTCATACTTATGGAGCCATGCGTTAAGCACATAGTGAACTATTCTTTCGTCTTTTACTAAAAAATATCGTGTTCATCGCTTTAAATGGCATACGCCTATTTTTGGAGGGGATCACCTCTGTGGGTATCCTTATAAAAAAATAAAATAAAAAAATAAAAAAATAAAAGCAAACTCATAAATACTAAATGCAACAAATACCACTAAACACTTTGATAATGAATCAAATTGTTTACTATTTATACAAATATAACATAAGTTCATATAAAGTACCTTAATATTTTTGGCGCCTGATTTTTTTTGGGCCTGGGACAATCATCATGCCCACACTGTTTCAGGGCCAGCCCTGCAATCAAAACAAGTTCATGGTTCTCATTTTGGTAAATTATAAAGTTTGCAACATTATATTTGCTAAATTAGGAAGTAAAGTAATGTGATGGGGCATATATTTCAATGGATTAGCTAGAAATGTTTGGTGTGAGGTACCCTTTTGTTGACTTGTACATTTCAAAAAGGTTCTCCCAATGGATTATGAGTCCCACCCATTTGCTTAAACAAGTGATATACCCCCTCCTAACCCATGATCACCATTTAAGTATACTTAATGGTGGGTCTAGTCTTCATAGTAAGATTTAAGGGATTATGATTACTCTCGCCTACAATCAATCATCTCGACTGTTTGTTGAAGAAAAACTTACTTACATTAGCTATTTCACTTTAGTAATATCCCAAAATAATAATGCAACATCATACAACATGTTATTGATCTGAAATATTATAACGGCGGAATACCGACATAAGTCTCTCTCATAGCGGGTTAGTCACATGATTAGAATTAAAAAAAAACATATATATAATATTATATTTCTCCATATCTTCCATTCCATGTACTCTGCTTTCTTTTGAGGATTTGGTTTGGGGTGTGACTGCATAATGAAAGTTAATAGCACATAATTAATGTTTTCATGCTGATTAAGACACCTTCCCCTTAATTAAACTCAAGGCACATGAGGGCCTTGACAAGTTTATACGACGACCCTTGTCCTAGTGGATTAAGAAAACCCCAAATTATTTGTACATGGTAAAGGGTCCTCTTTGTCAAAACCTTAGGCGATATCCGAAACTGTTTTTAGGATGGTTAAAAGCGCTTTCAAATAACTAGAATTGCTTATGATTGTATTTGATGGGAATAATCATAAAAAGGTTTGAGATCATATGTAACAAAGAATGTTTTTAGGTTGTATTTGTGTGGATGCATTTCCAATCCGCCTAGATTGCTTTTTATCATTGTATAGAAAGAGGGAATTGAGCAGAAAGGGAGCACGCCAAGACCCGACAAGAAAGAAAATGGAGGAAGATTGCATCAAGTGGTGATAATTTGCACCAATTGAGGGATTAAGGAGAGGAGTAATAAAAAGATCCACCGACCCACACAAGGACTAATGATAACATTTGGTTTCATGACGTTGCCAATTTGCCAGCTGCAAACTTATTATTCCTGAGACAATTCTGAATTTCCTTTTTAGCACTAGCGAATCATACGATAGTGGGCAGGGAAGATTGAAATGTTTGTATGAGTTTTTTCGGCTTCTGAAAGATTTGACTACATTGACAAAACCACCGACTGATCCCTGTTTCTCAAAAAAAAAAAAAAAAAAAAATCCAAATCTATATTAGTGAACACATAACCCCAGCCACTTTTCTGGTTGTTTCCCAGCGAAGCCTCGCGCATGACGTTTAAAGAGTAGGCAAATTTTCGGGTGTAACAGGAGGTATTTACCCTCTCTCCAACTTTCGCCAGCTTTCTCATCACGGGAGGAGGATATACCCTGGTTACACGCTAAGAAACTCTCCTAAAAGTTGCACCCATGCAAAGGATGGATACGTCGTTAAAATCTTATGATGGTCACTGAAAAATGGAAAAATTAAAATCTGACCGCCTCGACTCCTTGATAGAGGTCATGGGCGAGCAAATGAAAAGCGTCTGGGATCGATTGGGAGTAGGGAAGGGCAAATACCCATCGGTTATGTGTAACTGCGGTTACCTGGTCATTTAAATTTCACAGTTACGGTTATGGGTAACCGTTTAGATAAATAAACGATTATGGGTATAACTGTTTACCCGCGAAATTTAAATGGGCGGTTATGGGTATTAACTGCGGTTATAAACGGGTAACCGTTTACCTATTTATTTTATATATGTAAAATTAACACAAATTATGTTCCCTATCAGACAAAACTTTGATCAATGCTATTGACTATAGTGCATGATTTATGTAGCTAATATAATATAGTTTTCCTTAACCACTTTAAATTTCATGGTCCATTATATATATTATGTTAATACTTTACATTCCGAGTTAAATAACCCAAAAATATTGTCTTTTAACAGTTTTCGTAACCCAAAAATGCTTAGCAAATTTTATATTACCTTCATTGTTAACAGTTAAAAATATCGTCTGTAAACTATGATTTCAATTATTGGAATGATATAAAGACTTAAAAAATTAAAATACGAAAATGTATGATGAATGTATCTATAACGGTGCTTAATTGTTAGAAAAAGAAAATTATGACAAATTTTTCTTTTTTAATTTTCAAGTTGTTAAAAAAACACGTAGACGGATGAAAAATGAGTAAATGGTAAAAAAGAAAGGATAAACGGGTTAAAAAATGATAAATGGGTAAATAGATACTAAACGGTTATAGTTAAATGGGTACACGGTTATGGGTATAGTTAATCATTTATAAACTGTTATGGGTATATGTATAACAGTTTAGGCAATTACCCAACGGGTAAACGGTTATACGGGTATGAGAATAAACGATTATGGATAAATAACCGTGGTTACCCGCCCACCATAACCATCGTCCATCCCTAATTGGGAGACGTAGAGAGGGCGTCCAAGCCCAGAAATCACAAATACTCCAATGAATAGGTCCCTCTACCATTTTCCAAGGCCTTGCTCGATAAGAGATTTTTCAATGTGACCGATCAGTACAAGGAATGATGCACCACGTGTCACTATACAAATGATGGAATATGTGTGTTAAAAAGTTAATAACTTAAAAAAAAAAAATTTCCCACCACTTATATAAAAATACGTGATATACTACCTATATTTCGATAACAATGAAAAATTTCTCATTCCCGACGAACCAACGGGTGGTGAGACACGGGGCTCAAAACGTAAAGCAGCACCTAAAATATCACACCACAATAGAACACAACCATCAAAAGTTCTAGTGATTGATTGTAGGCGACCAAAAATAGATATATAGTAATACAAAAATCTTAATGCATCTCCAAAGGACCGAGCTAATACAATTATCCGTCCATGAGAAATCTCCCAAAGCAGTAAGATACAGTTCGCCTGCTCAGAACTCTCTTCCTCTCCACACTCCAAATGCAACACATAAATAATCACCCCTTGTTACAATCTCTCTCAAAAGCTTAAAGAAAACAAAACAGCAGACCAACAATCTGTTCGTCGAAATTCGCCTTCTTCCGTCATATCCTGAGCGGGTGATTTCCAGAACCGTACCTGTCTAGCTTTTCCTTTTTCACCTTTGATCTCTGGGTTGCAATCCTTTGGAATGGATTTGGTCCGCCAAACGTTTCTTTGGGTTGCCTTATCTTCTTTCTCTTTCCGCGATCATATTCTTCATCCCTGCATCAATTGACATTCCACAACTCATGAGAAGTTTTTATAGGCAATGCTTTAACTGGTGAAAAATCATGCTGATCTAAAGTAATGTGAGATAAAAGGGATTCCAAACTCACCATTCATCGGGTATATAACCGATGCTGACGCTCTCTGCACGGCTTGATTCTACAATATGAGAACGAGGCAGTTCTATTCCGTCCCACCGAGCAACTGCAATCAACATCTTTTTTTTGAGAGACGCAATAAGAAATTATGACCACAATAACATTAGGTAACGCCAGATTCAATGGGCTTCTTGTCCATACTTTCTAAAGACATAAGAAAGAACAAAACAAAAAAGTAATCCAGATATGGGAAACTACAAGGTTTATCCAGCATTCACAACTAACAGATAAATTGGTAGAAGTGAAGCTCAACTTGCCAATCAGAAGAAATACAAATGCAAAAGGCATTGCAATTGTGAAGGCAACACATGCATGACTAGATAACGGGACAACATATATGCGAATACTAAAAACTACCAGCAACCATGGATATATGGCCAGGAGGGCAGAGTTCTAGATAATGTACTCACCGACTGTCTCATCAAGGCCACGGGTTAGCACACCAATCCCTCCACTTTGTGTTCTGTCTCTTTTATGGTTGAGTGGGGTATCATTTTCCCCCATCTCCCGCAGGTTTTCTTTTGAGCACAAGCTAGAGACATTACCATTTTGTAGTCTTTTATCAGTTGCAAGAACTGTACCATTCTGACCGAGAGTTTCTCTAAACACTCCCTTTTGAACAGCCATTAAAGAATCACGATGAGATTTCACTTCCCACTTTTTATCAGTTCTGTCTGCATCGTTTTTTAAGCCAGATTTGGTCCCCTTTCTCTTAGAATTTCGCTTAGAAGGGTTTACCAAGGGAATTGACCGGGTTTGCTCAGATGTAGACGGCCCCATGCCATATAAGCAAGAATTGTCCATAAAATGTTCCTTAAGAAGGCTCTTGGTATCTGAAGAGGGGTGCTTACTCCTTTTGTGTTTCTTTTTCTTCTGTACACTTAAGACCACCCGGGAAAGTAAGCTAGGTCGTAACTGCATGCATGCAGCCTTAGACTTCAGCTGCTTCTTTTTCAATTTTCTATGGCGTTTGCAATCAGGAGATTTTACAAGCAACGATCCATTTGCCACAATTGATGAGCCTGGCAAATTTGCTGACTCGTCAATTACCACTTTTTGGCCAGAATCACTAATCTTCTCACCCAAAACATTACAAGCAGCACTTCCACTGGTAAAACTTCCAACCTAAAAAAAAAAAGAAGTTAAATCATGACAACACAACCTATCATAAAATTCACAAATGATACAAACAACAAAAATAGGAAAAAAAAAATACCTGACTAATTTTAGAGCTTGGTTCATCTGATGATCTGACAGTGTGAATTCCCTCCTTTTTCGTACTGCTAGGAACTCCGGATGACATACTCAAGTCTCCCTTCGAGGAAACTACATTATTCTGGATGCATTAACAAGTTAAAAACTCAAGCACAAAACAAAAGTAAAATTATATATCAAGTAGGTAAAACTAGAGACATCAAAGTGCATAGAAGATGTTGCCGACTTACATTATAAGGGGTCTCATCTTGTATGGGTTTAGCCTCAAGGCTTTCAGGGTCCTTCACATTGGGTGATATGACACTGGAAACACCATTTTCAATTGACCTTCCTCTCTCATTAAGTTCAGTTTTATTGGCATCAGCTTTTGCAGCTGTGGCATTTTCAGGACCCGAAGTGCCACCATTGCTGGTTGGAGATGATGGTAGCATATCTTTTCCCAATTTAGGAATTGGAATGGAAATCCCTTTCAAGGAATCCTTTGGTACTGATGATGAAGATTCTGAAACAGGTTCCTTCATAGGCACTGTATTTTCTGCCGCATTTTTAGACTCAGAAGCACCACCATTGCTGCTTGGAAAGGGAGATAATGATGGAGACAACTCTGAAGCAGGTTCCTTCATAGGCACCATATTTTCTGTCATTGTCTGGCAATTAACTGATGCTTCCTTCAAAAGGGGCACCATAGGTGGAACTATAGTTGACTTTTGTGTCACAACAATAGATGAGGATGGACCACTTGATCTGCCCTCAACAGAAACATTCTGAACGGGTACTTTGGAACCTTGGTTGTTAGTGGAAGGAGTTTTTAATCCAGCACCATTTGCATTGAAATTCTCCTTCCGAGCAACTTCAACAGGCTTCCTCGGTATTATATTTCTTCTATCGCGGACATAAAACAACATGTAAGCCCTCTGTTCTAAAACAGTCCTCTCACTAACTTGGTATACCTGTTCCATCATAGTTGTGCAAACATGTAAGAAACCTTGATTGCTTCTTTTTTTTTTCATTTCATATGCAATTTAAATTTTGTGGATTTACCGCTGCTCTATCCCTCAAATATATACTAAACCACAATTAGTTACAAACTAGTACCACTCATCACAAACAAGTGTCACAATCTGGTGATGCCAAGTGGCATCCTATCAATGGTAGTAGCTTTTCTTTATCATATAGCAAGTATACCCATCCAAGTGGGGTTATTCAAAGATAAAAACACAGCATATCTTTGGATGAGGGACTTATACGAGGGATTTGCATTCCCATTTTGAAGAGTCAAAAGTGATCGGAAACCATAGAAAAGGAATTTGTCAATTTTGGGTGGGACTTGAAAGAGATTTTAAAGCCCGGAACCCCACTTCAAGGTAGACAAAAATATAAGTGGCTTCAAAAATCCATTAGACGAGAACTTAGTCCAACACTGAACCATGGACCCATAATTCAGGATCCAAGACCCTGGACACTCAAGACCCGGGATTCCAAACCTGGTGACCGAAATGTGAGACTCGTGACCTGAGACCTAAGACCTGGGAACAAACCTGAAAACCAGGACCACAGATCCAAGACCCAGACCAAGTAGTCAGAACACTGGACCAAGGTTCAGGACCCAAGACCCTGGCCGAGGGCACAGGCTAAACATGTTGTATAGGTTCCTTAAATGAATCCCACCACACTGGATAGATTAACCAAACAAGTAAATTTCAGGGCTCAATCTCATCTTTTCAAATTCCACCATTTTTTTTCTTTGTTCCTTCTAAATATCTCATCCAAAGGGAAACTTTTAGCAGAAAATGATCATAATCTGTTTGCTTAACATGGCACATTTAAGATCCATAAAGTTTGGTTACACCAACTGTAGAAAATCCAAATTGTGAAGCATTATGAGGCAACCAATGCAAATCTGGAAGCACTATACATCAAGGCCAGCTACTGGCTAGTGAAATCTCAAGTTATCAACGCACCTGGTTGTCGTCAAGGGAGTACCACATGCCACTTGATGTGCGAACATAGCAATAATAATGGCCAGAATAGGTGGTAGCCCCACAATGAACAAGAACCCCATAAAGTGTATATTTCAAATCTCCTTCCTGTCAAGTAGAACGTAAAATTAAGTTAAAATACAAAACCATGATGTGAAAAGCACGAAACATAATCAAATCACCAACATATGACTCTTGGCTTCCTCTAATGCGTTGTCCTGATCATAAACCTAATGGTCCAGATTCTAATTCCTAATTTAACCTTTTTTCAGCAAAAAAAAAAAAAACCAAAATTAAGATACAGTTTTCAACAAGCATTGGGCAAGATTATGAAATATGAAATAAAATAATAAGTAAACAGAATGAGTGACTTGAACAATCTAATACCACAATCTGTGCTTCTTTTAGATTGCTTCATTTGTAAAATAAAGAAATTTAGAAGTAAAGCTTGCATGGCTAAAAAGCTTGAACACTTACATAGGAACCACTAACAAAGGGCTTTAAATCCAATGTGGGGCCAAATTTTACATGTCTGTCAATTTTTCGCCCAGGATCATGTGCACGAAATCGTTTCAAATGGATGGTAAGTACATAAGGAGGCTTTTGAACAGTCATTTGTTTGAGAGCCCGAACTTTCTGGTTGCATCGTTGGCACTGATATTGCCTTTCCCCTCCATCTAACTGTTCTGCTGCAGTAAAGTTTCCAAGTGCTTTTTGCAAGGAATCTGCGTTGAATATTTCAAGACTTAAATCTAAGAATGGGTCAAACTTGTTGGAGCAATAGGAGCACTGCATACACTTGACCTGAATAATAATAAAAAGGATCATGAAACATCAGCAAATATTTAAAATCTTTACCTGTTTACAAAAAAGATAAACTCCCACACACTACAGTATCGCAAAAACCATAAAGTCTTACCTGGCTTCGAAGGCGACCGCCAAAGATCTTGTGTACCAAGCTCTTCTCATAGGCACTTGGGGATTCGCTTGGCACACCAGACGGTAAACAGCATTTATGCATGGACTCCAGCAAGTTTACCATGTATTCATGTGCATCCTCCTGTCTAGACTTAGTGAAAGTTCGAGATATGCCTTATCATGTGTCAAGGATTCCAACTTCCAAAGCATAGAAGCAATAAAATAGACCCGATACCACACTTAAAAACTGACCACTATTCTTAACCTTACGAAAATGTAAAATTGGAATGGTGAACACAAGAAACTTCTTGATAAACACTCCTTAAACTTGTTACTAGTTACTAGTTACTACACAAAAATTAACAGAAGAAAAGAAATAGGAAGTTAAAAATGAATAATAGCAAAGACACTAGTTATGAATCTTTAGTAAGGGAATTGCTCCAATCAGATCATTTGAGTATAGTTATCCCAAAGAAATTTGTTTTCTTGCTTATAAAACAACAATTTTGACTGTAAACTATAAAAAATATTCATAGAAGATTTTTTTTTTTTAAATTGATTTTTATTTTTATTTTACTTCTCTTTTGACACACTTGGTAGTCTAGCTTGTCGAATAAATAAGAACTTGATCAACAAAGAAAAGGTTCTATGGACAAACGTGGAGTCCAATGATTACGCCCATCTATGTATGGCAGAAGTATATCACCAGAAACATTTCAAGGATACATTGTAAGTTAATGACTAGATCCTTTGGCACCAAAATTCTCCCAGTGGATTGTAGAGCAAGACTAACATGCTTCTGGATAGCACATAAAGCACAAAACCCAGCAATATGGCCTGTAAAAAGAACAAAATCAATCAAATTAGCTATGCACATAAATTCAAAATTTCATACATGCACATGTAAGCATATATGAGTGCATGCTTACCCCACTTTACAAATGGTACATTATGAAAGTTTTTTTTGTTCATGTTAATTCCTTCGATGCAAACACACAGACAAAAAAATGTCATATTTATTTGTCTATATTAACTTGTTGCAAGCACATCCTAAGAAAGGGGAAGTGGAGGATTGTCGGAGGAGTCCATACATGAATTTCGATGCTTTCCACTTTGCAAGTATGCAGCTAAAGGCTCAGTATATGTCAGACACTGCAACACTGAATTGAGATAACAAGTGTTTCCCATATTCCTCAAACCGGCACCCTGAAAATTACACACACCATTTTCACTGTCAAGCAACTAGGAACCGAAACAATAATCGGAGAACAATCAAATGCAGCAATAGCATTACCACCAAAACATCACATAACAGAGTATCGACTATGAAATAATTGAAATTGGATAAACTATATCAACTGAAAATTGATTCGACACAAGAAGCCAAGCAACAAACTTTGAATTCAGCTACACAGAACATATAACAAGCCCAAATCAAAAAAATCCAAAATGGTTCAATGCAAATGCGAAAAGATTCAATTCAACAATATTGGATGGGGAGTTAGAGAAGAAAGCGATCAAAGGCAACACTTTGACTCACAATTCTCCGGAAGGTGATGCCAAAGCTGAGCTCCGGATCGAACCCGTTCTCCAAAAACTCGGACCCATCCCTTTTTTTGGCACTCAAACCCGACTGACCCTGACTAGAGCTGCTTCCGCCGCTGCTTCCGTGATTCAAGGTCTCGAGCCGGAAGTCACCGCCGCCAGTGTTAAACCCATTGAAGGGCTTCCTCGCTCGGTGGAACTCAATACGCCTCTGAAGCGGATTTGACCCAGTTTCCGATTCGGCCATTAGATCCGCAAACCCATCCGATTGTCTTTGGAGCTCCGCCATTTCCGGAGCCCAAAAAGTTGAGATTTTGCAGAGAAAGTTGAGACTTGTCTTCAATGCGCTTTGAATTTCTCTCTCGCTAGAATTGGGACTCAAGGTTTTAGTGGCGGAATTGTTTTTTGGCGATTTGGGAGAAGCAGAGAGCTTTTTGAAGGCTTCTGCGAAAGAGAAGAGACAATGGAGGCGATGGAGGCAGTATTAAACCCTACACAGAACCCCCCCAGATTTTTGGCACCAGGTGGCCGCCGCCTACACCGAACAACCGTGGGGGTGATGTAGGTGATTATGTCCTCGTGCCGTGATCATGTTTAAGTTGGACAATTGGATGAGGGAAGGGATTCTATTCGGATATCTTCCATCAAATTAACCTAATCAACTAATTTGGATTTTTGAAATTTATTCAACGATTAATATTATTATAACTTTTAAAATGAACCTCTGTTTTTAGTTGTTGAATCAACTTTCAAATGTCCAGATTGATTGATTTGGTGAATTTAGTTAAACGGATTCGGAGATGATCCCTTTCATTGGACGAGGACACATACAAAACAAGGAAAATACCTAATTGGAAATTGCTTGATGAAATTACTAATCAGGGTTTGACGACAAGACTTTATTCTCTTTTGGGTTCCACACCTCGTTCATAAGCCATTTTGGCATTTCCTACTTTAAACTTATGATATGTGGATTGCGATTGTCACGGTATTTCAGATTAATCATAATTCAATATAAAATGAGAAGTTTTAAATCTGTATGCCTCAATATTACATATGCGACTGTCACTTATTATTAATAATTGCAAGGACCAAAATGAAAAGCTTTCTAAATTCATCATAATGTACTTAAATAATGTAAATTACTAAAAATGCCCTTGTAAAGTTACTAGCTAGGATTGAGCTAGATTTACCTTTAGTTGTCGATAATCATTTTACAACTCTGGGAAGTTCTAAAGTCTTATCCAACGTCAAACCCTACGTTAATTTGTGTTATGTTGTAAGCTCTTGTTTCGGCGGGCGTAATTGAATAGGATAAGTCCAATTAAATTGAATATAAATTTTGTTCGTTGTTTGGTGAAGTTAAGTGTATTACAAATCAAATATGAATCTCGCATTCATATAAAAAAAACAAGGGAGATGCAAAAATCCAACTTTAGACATGGGTTTTCAAGCAACTCCAACCGGGCCATGCCACTACCAAAACCCTAGTCCAAGCTATAATTCAAGTCAGCCCACCAAACATGACATAAGAGAGGCTCAACTCAGTAGAAAGAGTTGAGTTAACTACGAGTTTGAGCCCACCTTCCGTTGGAATGGATCTACAATTTTGAGCAAGGTGACCGTAGCCATATCGTGCATGATAGATTTGAAACATCATCATCCCTGCATTAAGATGTAAGGAAAATTCCTGTGTTTGATAGTCGGTTTAGATGAACTATTCGACCAACTCACAAAATGGTGGCAACGATTTTGTATTTGAAAGTAGATACCCAAATACGTTGATTCGACCACTTGTATTATGACACTTGATGTATCGTGCATTCTTTCTGGCACACCAAAAAATCTCTCAATATATACTAAGTGGATTGTTTCAACTTTTGGATCAGTTGATTGAGGTGGTAATAAGTGGATTGTTTTATCATCAAAATTTAATACAATGTATGAGAGCCTGAGTTGAATTATTGGTCCTTTTTTTCTCTTGGTTGAGAAAACCCTAGTTGGAAAATTGAGTAGCCAATTTCTTTTGATAGCTTATCTTCAAAAGAGTGAACAATCTTCAAAAGAGTGAACAATGAGGAGGATATAACACCATGCATGCATATGACAGACAAACTTTCTCTTTCATTGTGATTCAGAACTTTCATGACTAAGTGATTTAATTACGTTTACAATAAAAATAGTACACATCGATGGATGATTTGTAGTTGTGTTTTCCCTAATTGATATAACATGTAAAACCCTAATTTGTTTTAGGAAAAATAATAATTATTTGGACCACCAAACCCTAATTGCTTCATGCATGCTCTCTGATGAGTGACGAACAGTGTTTTTTCAATCTTGACCTCCGAATTATATAACATGCATGGAAGTCTTCAAGAAAAAAAATTTCCTGAAGCAACGGAAAATTCGTTGTCGTATAGTTTTATTCACAACTGAAATGATCGCATGAAGTCTGAGGAAACGATGAAGACACACACCCCTTTGTTTGAACAGTCGATTCCCAACTTCATACCTGTAGAGAACAGGTATATGCATAGTATAAATACATGTATATGCATCTCATTCAAGATCACAGAAAATCATTCTGCCTACAATTCTTACCAATACCAATCATACTGAGAGAATCGCAAATAATTTCATCAACAACTAAGTTTTTTAGTGCTGAAATCTTAGTTTGCATTATTGAATCATGTTGACACATACGCTTACAGAACTACAAGCACAAAGTAGTGGTAAATTTATGCTTATAGGACATTTGTTTATTCGAATTCTGTCATTATACACAATTTATTTATTTATTAGCATATAATCTTGTATATATATTATTCCTGTACAATATATATATATATATATATATATAGTTTTGGGATTGATTGTTGATTCTTAACCAACAAAAGAGTGTGACGTTTTATATATATTGATCGAATTGTGGATCATTCTCTCTTATTTCCCCATGAGGGCCAACCTTTGTGTTAAACAATGGTTTAATTTATTATAAGTTTTGATAGGTCGATCGATTAAGACTAATTATGTAGATTAATGATAACACCCTAAGATCGCAAACCACTTCTTTGCTTTGTAAATGATATTACGCACCCTAATTGATCAATTACATAATTTTAAAAATTTGTTCACACTGTAATGTCACTGTATTTACCAAGTGGACCAAAGTTTACGGTGTTTTATTGTATTAAATATATTTTAAATTGCGAGGAATGAGATTCAAATTTAGGTGCAGAGGAAGGAGCACATTAATCAAGCCCATTGTTCTAAAAATCCCACCTAGCGCCGTCTAGGCCTCTGTCCAGGCGTTAGCCGGTTGGCCACCACTCTGACTAGTCCCTAGGCATTTCAAAATTATGAAAGTGCACCAAGATCTGCTTAGGCATCTGCCTAACCCGCCTAGACGCATACTTAGCCCGCCTAAACTTGCCTATGCACCACCTAAGTCGCGACTCTCACACCTAAACAGAAAATCAATAACTTTTATTTTGCCTTTTATTTTTGTCAATAAAATGTAAGAGATTTGTTGAATACTTGGATGAACACTCATTATATGCTTGTTTCCCATGTTTTCAATATGTCCTAATACTTTGATAATCTATTTATTTTGCAATTTATGCATCCAATACAATTATGTATTTTTTAAAAGTATAAATAGACACTTATTTATAAAATATATAATAAATTTACTTAAATTCATCTAGTCCGCCTAAGCGCTAAGCCTTAACCCGCCAACTTGACTAGCACCTAGCGTTTTGCCCTTGTCATGCCAACTTACTTACACCTTTAATTGTTTGCCAATTAGATTAAAGAAAAATGTCAAATTGTAGTGTGATAAAAACTCATGGTTATCATCGATGAATAGGAAGTAAATCTATATGACTTCGTTCATTATCCTTAATCATC